>NC_140369.1:17435000-18035000 GCF_054491055.1 Hypomesus nipponensis
TTTCTCTCCATTCCATTTCTCCCCCAGTTTGCATTCATTTGCGCCGGCCTGTCAGTTCACCTCTGGTGTGTTTGTTTCTTAAGTAGAAGGCGTTCAGGAGCTGTCTCATCCTTGTTGCCTCGCTTCAGCTGGGCCACTGGCTCCTTCGCATCTATTGGTTATGTAAAAAAGAATCAGGCTGCTTGTTGACGTGAGGGGGGGGGGGGATGCGTTGACTCGTCGAAAGCCTAGAACTACCCTGATGACACGATTCTTACAATCTGCCTCCTGTGAGTGTGTGTGTGTGTGTGTGTGGTTTGATTGCACCTGAGTGCTGAGGCCTATGTCAGTGGGCTTCAGGGTTCTGGGGGCATTAGTCAAAGCCGACCTCTCCCTCACCCCAGATCATGATGGAACACGCTGAGAGATGATCCGCCCACGGACACCCAACACGCTCACTATCTGGGATAGTTCCACTGAGTGGAGCGTTGCCAAACTCCTCCCCCCCCCCCACCCCCCCCACCCCCACCCCCCACGTGATGGTTTCTGCCCCGCTGTCTGGAGTTTTGACAGCCTGTCATGAAGAGCTGGCATCATACGGAGTGATGACCCAACTCTCTCTGTGAATGGCAGGTGTTTTTCCTTGCAAGCCAATAAGGAGGGGGCAGGGAAATACGGTGCCCACTTGCCTCTGAATGACTGACAGGCTGCTCCTAACAGGACAGGAGGATGAGTTGGTTTGCTGTTTAGATAACAAAAAAATGGTATTCCTTGTTTATTTCCACCTGTTTGTGAGCCGGTAGCCATGCAGCCTGTGCCGCTGTTTCAACACTGACGAGGGCGAAGCTGGAACTGCTGACTGAGTGACAGATGAAAAGGGGGATGAGGAAGGAGGAGAGGAAGAGAAGATATGAGTTGGCCTGGAGGCACGAGAGAAGAGAAAGGGCTGTCTGCGTCGGGGCGGTCTGGGCGGGCAGGCAGACTGGAGAGATTGTTGAGGAGCATTCCAAATCTTGACCTTGGAAAATAACCTTTGTGATTACAGTTCTTGCATCTCTCTCTCTCTGTCTCTGTCTCTGTCTCTTTCTCTCTCTCTCTCTCTCTCTCTCTCTCTCTCTCTCTCTCTCTCTCTCTCTCTCTCTCTCTCTCTCTCTCTCTCTCTCTCTCTGTCTCTCTCTCTCTCTCTCTCTCTCTCTCTCTCTCTGTCTCTTTCTCTCTCTGTCTCTCTCTCTTTCTCTCTCTCTCTCTCTCTCTCTCTCTCTGTCTCTTTCTCTCTTTCTCTCTTTCTCTCGTGCCCTTTATCTCGACTTCTTTCTCTCTTTCTCTCTCTCTTTCTCTCTCTTTCTCTCCATCTATCTCTCTCTCTCCTCTCCCTCTATCTCTCGACCCCCCCCCCCTTTCCCTCCCTGCTTTGCTTCAGCATTCTGAGTGACTCCAGATAAAGGCTTTGGTGTCGACTTCTCTCTGTGTTTTTTTTCCCCCCTTTGATACACATTAATCCCTATCATTGATTACAAACTTACAAGCTTAGGTTCAGCTTATCACAATAAGCCTCTACCTGCTTTGAACCTCCCTACTGCCGTATGCATCCACTCCCACAGTGGAGCGCCCTCTACTGACAGAGCACCCCACTCCACAGCTGATTCGTCCCTGTACTCCACCGATATTCGCCATCGAGATGATTGGTTTCGGTCGGTATTAACGGGTCACACCCAAATGCGACGAAACGGACAATATTGCGGGGGTCAGGAACAATCTTGTCCAGTGTTTGTGAATGTGGTTTGACCGCTGTCCCGTGATCTCCTGAAGCGCCTGAACTTGTCTTCATGAACCGCCCTCGAGGCTGTTGTATGGCCGCTCCAGACGAGAACAGGCTCCTGGGTACAGAGCAGGAGGAACCATGCAGATCGAGGCCAGAGGAGGACATCCGCTCTAGAAAGGGTTGCTAATGTTAGCCTGTTTAAGAGCCAATTAACGCCCAGGGGCCAACACCTTCTATTCATTGGAATGCCCGTTAATGGAATGTGTCTGTTTGTGTCAGCGTGCTTCCTGTGACCGTTGTGTGATGTGTCATCATGGATCATATTCGTGTTTATTCTGGGTGGGGAGTGGTGGTGGTGGGGGGGGGGGGGGCTCCTCATGAAATACTATGTCCACGCCGATTCTGAAGCCGTCAGTCCGACAGTGAAGGACTGGAGAGAGCTGCTGTCTTACGGAGAGCTCTGGAACCCCTCCAGACTGGCGCCCCTGAAGTCCCTCCTCCGTGTTTTTAATGGCTTTTTCTTATTTGTGTTCAGACCCCTCTCGCTGTCCGTCCACCGTCTCCCTTCTCCTCCTCGCTCACGATTAGAGAGACCGACTCCCCCATTCCTTCAGCGCTCTCCCCCTCTCTCTCCCCCCCTCCCCTCTTTCACCCCGCGAGCGCTCGTGCGTGCGTTGACTCGTGCGTGGCCGTGCGGGTTTGCGTTGGCCGCGGGGTTGTGTGCGTACGCGTGCCATTTGTGTGTGTGTGTGTGTGTGTGTGGTGCGTGCGCGTGTGTGTGTGTGTGTGTGAGGGTTCTGAGATCGATGGGAAGCCCCTGCACACACAGAGCAGCAGCTGGCTGGATGGGAGAGATCGATCAGCCACAGAGCGTTTACCCTGCCAGACTGCTGGGCCCTTTGTGGATGGAGATTATTTCCAAATTATTACAGGAGGCAGATGCTTGTCAGGAGATGCTCTCTGTCAAGGTTAGACGGGTGGAGTGCTCTCTCTCTCTCTCTCTCTCTCTCTCTCTCTCTCTCTCTCTCTCTCTCACTCTCACTCTCACTCTCACTCTCACTGTCTTTGTCCACTCCTTTCTCCGCCTCCTTGTCTCACAGTGTTCCTCTTCGTCTTTACCTAAAGAGTAAAAAGTGACCTTCCTTTTCATTCCCCGTCTTTCTCTGGAACGCTCTTCCTGCTGTTGCGTCGCTCCCTGCAGATAGGCTTGTGATAGGCTTGTAGATAAAAACAGTGAAATCATATTATAACATCCATGTCATGGAGAAATTGAGAATGTCGTTCCGCAAATAGAGCTGCAGGAATTGCATATTGCCGTGCTCGATGCGATATAACATAATGACGTTGAGTAAATTAACAGTCTTTAGTTTGCTCGAAAAGCTTGCCGCCATTAAATAAGACACTGACTCACCCGCTGTGTCGGACGTGGGTCTGGAGAGAGACGTGTTGGAATGGTTTTAGAAATAGAACAGTCGGCAATGTCAGATGGAGGTGTATGAACCCCATCAGAACACAGCAGTGTGCGTTTCTGTATGTGTGTAGTGCAGATGTCTAATGCATAAAACTTAGTGTGTGTATTTTCCCCCTGAGGTAGGTAAACGCTCTGTTGGGCTGAGACCCTCGCCCCTCTTCTAAAATGTCTAACCTGCGCCCGCACATCCTGAACTAGAGCCACAACTCTCACATGACATATTACTGTTACTGGTCTGCCTTTCTATAGGCCTGCTGATGCCCCCCTCCAATCAGAGCAGAGGGAAATACAAAGACTGAATTACTGATTGTAAGGATGAAATGTCTTAACAGGTAGACCGGACAGAGGCACGACGATTAGAAAAAGGGTTGGGGTTAATTTATTAGCAACGACGTCGCCATCATGTCACCAATCCACAACAGAGTGGCTAGCATGAGTGAGAAACATGTCTCTCATATGGACGTTATATACATGAGCTGGACAGTACAGATATAGTAACCACCAAAACATGTCCTTAAACAGTACACATTCCACGACTTGAGGCACAGGAGAACAACACACAAGTGGTCCGGTCATCACTCATCGTTTGTACTATTGTCTGCATGTTGCTCTTTCCAATGGTGAAAGTAGCACATTCTCCTCTATATCTATATTTGTATTGTTAGAGACCCACTGCGTGACCTCTTCACCACAGCAAGGGACAACCTCACATATGTATAGAAAATCTGCATATCACTGATCGTGTGTCAAATGTTTGTGTATAAGACATAGAAGAGAAGGAGAAGGAGAGGGAGAGGGAGAGGGAGAGGGAGAGGGAGAGGGAGAGGGAGAGGGAGAGGGAGAGGGAGAGGGTTAATACTGATGACAGATAAACAAAATTGTCTGTCACAGGATAGTGGGTGTTGTGGAGCTTTATGATCTAGGTGCTTAAACGGCGTCCCCCCCTGTGCTCTCCTCCTACCGACTGAAACAGAGAAGGGGGGCGGGGGGGGGGGGGTTGAAGACTGGATGAGAAGAGAGGGTGATGAGGAACTGAGAGGGATTAATTGTTCACCCAGGAGAGGAAGATAACATCAGACGTGTAAAACCCATCCCGACTAATCATTTCTTGAACCCGAATAATAAAAATAGAAGAAGAAATATCTCTCGGAGAAGAACTGGATGCCGAGATAATCTCAATGACTCTTAGATGTCATTCTGCATGGGAGCGGGACTGTATATGGTGTGGGATTAGGGGGTTGCGGGTGACTTCCACTATTGGGTTACCAGCTGTGTTTGAACTAGGTCATACTATGGCACAATAGGGACTCTGGCTTCATCGGCTGTTCTGGTGGATAGGGCCCTGTCACGTGTATATAAGGAAGTGCAGGGCGGCCGTCACATGGAGCTTCTCGTGTATCTGATCATGTCGTGGATGGGTCTATTTCCCCCTCAGCCTCTCTCCACTTCCCAGTCAATCGACGCGGCCCCTCCGTACCTCGGCGCCCCACACCTGTCGCTCTCTTCATCCTCCCCTCCACCCTTCGCCCCCGCAGCTCTCCCCTCGTCGCCCCCCACCCCTGTCATCCCTGTCAAAGGCGCTCCACTCGCTCGCATGGCTCAAGGCTTCGGAATTTCATTTGGTTTCCAATCGGGGTGTAATTGCTTTGAGAGGCGACGTGTGTGCGTGTTCGGCTCTTGTGTGTCCGCCGGAGAAACGCGTCGGCGCTCGTGTGCGTGCGTCCAGTCGTGTTCGGATGCGCTTGCAGGTGTTTCTCGTGCCTTGGTGCACGTTACTGTATCTGGGGGGTGTCGGGTGGCTGAGCGTTTAGGGAATCGGGCGAGTAATCTGAAGGTCGCCAGTTCAAGTCCCGGCCGTGCCAACATGACGTTGTGTCCTTGGGCAAGGCACTTCACCCTTCTTGCGTAGGGGAATGTCCCTCTACTTACTGTAAATCGCTCTGGATAAGAGCGTCTGCTAAATGACTAAATGTAAATCTGTGCGCGTTGAGGTTCTGTCGGTGCGTATGACGTCGAAAGTCGCTTACGCGGCACGTGCCTCCGTGTGTTTGCGTCGGCGCCACTTCTAAACGGTCGCCCCTCGACACGCTGTCACTGATACACGTTGTCACTGGCTTCTTTCGGTGTCAATAAAGATGCGTCGGGCCTAATGCTCTGCACCTGAAGTAGAAGACGAAAGGCTTCCCGGCGTGTCTTCTCTCTAACTTCTGATGACCTTTTACATTCACACACATCGCCGTTTCATTATTCTATCAGGGAATCGGAGGTGGCGTGGAGGATGATTGAAGTAAAGGGCAAAGAATGGGTGGAAAAAATAAACAGTTTGCCCTTGAGCTGCAGACCGTGTTGAGGTGAGGGGGGGGGGGGGGCTAAGCTGATGGACTGAGATAACATTGGGATGTCTCTATATAAAAGCGAGCCAGCATCAGACTCTACCCTCCCCTACTCCCCTCCTCCCTCTCTCCCTCTCTTTCTCGCTCTCTCCCCCGACCTTCTCTGTCTGGTTGACTTCCTTCCCTTCCCCTCCTGATGTCTCAACCTTCTTCAGGATGTGCACCAGTAAACGCACGGCCTGTCGCCCTGCTCCTGCCTGGCATCTCCTCCCGCTGTGTGCTGCTGAAGCCGGCCTCGTGACACCGTTGTATCTTGAACGCACACTTTCGCATCAGCATCTAGCCTGGAGTGGGAGTAGGAGGAAGGTTTCTGCAGTGTTAGTAGGTGTGAAGGAGACTGTGTGCGCCCGCCACAATGTCCTCTGCCCTCAGACCCCCACGCAAGGGCTGCCGTGGAAGACCCGCGAAAGGTTTTCAACTCCCATCTTTGTCTGCCGACCCAGTGCTGGCGTGAGCGTTGTGGGCGTGCAGTGTGTGCGTGGGTTTGAGTCTGTGTGAGGGTGTGTTTGTGTGTGTGTGTGTGTGCGCGCGCGTGCGTGTGCAAGTGTACGCGTGTCACAACAAGAGAGCGCGAAGACAGGAGGCTCGGGCTCGCGCGAGGCTGCGTCGCAGCGCGTGCGCGTAAGACGTCGCCGCGCCGGCGATCGAGGCGACGTCCCCTCCCGCATCTCGACGCCGCTGCACTCCTCTCAGGTCGGAAAACCAAACGAGCGGGTCACACACGCGCACGCCTGCACACACGTAAACACACGCACACGCACACGCTAAAAGAGCCAAAGGCGGGTGTGCCTCTCTTTGTTTTTGGGGGGGGGGGGGCGGGGGGAGTCTTGGCTTGTGCAGCGGGTGCTGTGTTTCAAGGCAGCAGGTACTGTTCTGCCTCGTCATCCCCTGCATGGCTGCTGCTTCACGGGGCTGATGCTCTGGGGAACGAGGAGCACTGAGGCTGAGGCTTTCTAAAAAGGTGCCCCTCTGGCTCTTTGTCTCTCTCTCTGATCCCCGAGAGGATCAGGCTGGAAGGGGCCGCTGGTTTGGGTTTGTCTGTCAGGATGCGGCAGAGAGGATAGAGTACCGCCCGCCACGTCAGCCGGGTGTTACGGAGAAGCGTGTGTAACAGTCTCCTGAAACAGTCTCCCGAAACAGTCTCCCGAAACAGTCTCCCGAAACAGTCTCCCGAAACAGTCTCCCGAAACAGTCTCCCGAAACAGTCTCCCGAAACAGTCTCCTGAAACAGTCTCCTGACGTTGACCGTAATAGAATGTGTGTTAGTGTGTCTCAGGTGGAATATTGTTGGTGGTCACCATTGCAATATTGCATTTGGAGTTGGACCCTAATGGACATTAAATTGTACTCTACCAATTCATGTTGTATTTGCTCAATTGAATTATAATTTAAATCACTGGACTTGGTCTAATGATGCGAGGGAACACCTTTGATATCCATAAGCTCTGGCATTTATCGTTTTTTGTGAAAGCACACATCTCAAATGAATACAACTGAATGCTTAATATTGTCTCTCACCCAGCAGGAAGATGTCTTTATTTCTGTTGGAGGACAGCTGCCAGCTCTCTAGAATGTTCTTAAGAAAATAGTAAACTGTCAATCTTTAAACAAGACAGAATTATTGATTAAACCACATCTGTGGACATGGAGCACATTAAGGGACGCCCTGCAGACATGGCTACTAGCTCGTTAGATAATCTGTTTTAGATTATGTTCCCATTAGGCTTGTATTACCCCAGCGTAACATTCACCTCTCAGACTGAATAAAACAGGACTTATATTCATAGGATCTAGTGTCTAGTGAAAAGCATTGTGTCTGATTGAGCAGTTAATGCCGATATTGCTCATATTAACCAAACGTTGCAAATCTAGTGTTTCAAGGAAGTTGTAGAGGCTGGTGTGGGGTTGTAGAGGCTGGGGAGGCTGGTGTGGGGTTGTAGAGGCTGGGGAGGCTGGTGTGGGGTTGTAGAGGCTGGGGAGGCTGGTGTGGGGTTGTAGAGGCTGGGGAGGCTGGTGTGGGGTTGTAGAGGCTGGGGAGGCTGGTGTGGGGTTGTAGAGGCTGGGGAGGCTGGTGTGGGGTTGTAGAGGCTGGGGAGGCTGGCACTGCTGCAGCGGGTAGGTGGCTGCATCCTCCATATCTGGTCTCCGTGGAAACAGCAGAGCGGGCTTGCAAAGCAATGAGTGGGGAAATGCAAGAGAGGAAACATGAACATTTCTGGTTGTGGAGGGGGAGGATTAGAGAAAACAAAGGCTGGGATTATCTCAGCCCGGGCTACAATAGGACTACACAGTCAGCCTCTGCAAACGGTTCTTGCCACAAGGCTCTTTGGACCGTGGAACAAAGCCAGGGTCTCCCACCCACACCCACAGGGTCTTCTTCCCATCCACGCACTTCCTCTAGTGGAGACCATTAATGAGGACTACAATGACCAGCTGCCAATAGGAGAGCAAGCAGGGACCCGGGATTAGGGGTCATTATTCCCCCTCATTATGCACTTTCCTCGGGTTGAGCCGGTCTGAGGAGAGCCCGGTATGTCCATGAAGTCACGGACCTCTCAGCATGGGACTCGGATATCCAAGTTCTCTGATCGTCCTTACTCGGAAGCAAAACCCAAACCGCTAATTGCGTTGAAATCGACATGAATTCACGCCGGCCTTCCGTGCTTGTCGTATCAGTGTACTGTCTTCTTCTTCTGTGGTCGGTGGTCGCTCCGCTCCGCTCCGTGTGGAGGCAGGAGGCAGGAGGCAGGAGGCAGGAAAGAGGCAGTAAGGGAGGGCTGGAGGGATGTCACCCCTGGATCCGAAGGACCCCGAGGAACTGGAAGAGGGAGGAATTCGACGATAGTTAGGAGAAAGGGAGACCAAAAGTGGACTTGAGAGAATGTGAGACAGATATAAAGAGAAGTCGAGGGGTTAAGTACGGCACATTAAGGAGGACAGGAGAGCAGAGGAAGCGGAGGAGGTGAAAGGATGAGGAGAGACAGGAGGGAGAGGAGGCGCAGCGAAAGAGTTTGTTTCTGAGATGTTTGGAAATTCTGGAGTGGAAAGTCTCCCCCCCCCCCCCCCATCTGTTATTGTGGGTCGGTTCTGACTCAGTGATTTCTGTGATTGGCCCTAATCCCAGCCAGAGTGCCGGAGACAGAATGAAGAGCTTAGAGCACACTGCTCTCACTCTGACAGGCTCCACTGACTGCTGGGGAGCTGCTCACTGGACCAGCCAGGACACCTCCCCCTACTGGCCACTCCAGGGTATTACACCGGGACCTGCTCTGCTCTACTGGCCCAATTCTGTGGGGAGGTCCCGCCCAATGGCTTTCTTGAGTGACAGGGTTTGAAAGCCAATCCCCCAGCAGGCCCATGCCTTTCAAGTGCTTGCTGGCGTTTATGGGAGGGCTTCGGTGGGGGGGGGGGGGGGGGGGGGTGAGGTTATGCGTGATGTCAAGGGGTCCAAGGTGACTTCAGAAAAGCGGTGTTGAGGGGTCACTCAGAAAGAGTCGAGTGCTACAATCACACATACCGAGCGTGCCGTTTTCCCGTCGAGTGCCCTTCTGTTAACGCACATGCACGGCGCGTAGTGGGCGTTTGGAGGGCCCTCCAGATCTTGTGGACAACGTGTCGTGCGGCCGAGTGCCCCCCCTTCCAGCTGCCGAGGGGCGGGGGGGGGGGGGGGGGCTCTGCTGGAGGATCTTAACTCACGACGGCGATCACAGGGCTCCACGCTGGGCGACACCTTCCGCCCCTGGTGGACTGTCACTCCCGGAACGACGGCGCGACGTCGACCGATTCAAGCGCTGTCCTTTGGAAACGGAGCCAACGGGACCGGTTATGAATATTAAACGTGTTCGCGGCTTCACGCTGTGCTTTTCACGTTTCGGGAAAAACACGAGTGCACGTCGAGAGAGCTGCCCTCCGTCCGTCTGCCGTCAGCTGACCTAACCCTCCTCAGCCAGGCGGCACGGCACCCCGCGCTTTTTCCTGGAGCCCGCTGAAAGACGTCGCCGTAGATCCAGTGACAACCACACCAGGCTGTCGGAGACCGCCCGATAGCGATATCCGGTGGGCCGCGCTGGGCCTGAGTCGGACCCGGCGCTGTGCTGTGTGCTGTGTGCTGTGTGCTGTGTGCTGTGTGCTGTGTGCTGTGTGCTGTGTGGGGCCTGTGCTGTGTGCTGTGTGCTGTGTGCTGTGTGGGGCCTGTGCTGTGTGCTGTGTGCTGTGTGCTGTGTGGGGCCTGTGCTGTGTGCTGTGTGCTGTGTGCTGTGTGGGGCCTGTGCTGGGGGGCTTATCTGTGCTGCACTGTGCTGATCTCGCTCGGTTCCCCCGCCGCACTAAGCTGCTTGGCTCCAGCCACCACCATCGATGATGTATCCCCACCCCGCTCCTCCACCCATCTCTCACTCTGATTCATAGCCTGTTTGTGGAGCCCATCCATCTGGTGCAATACACAGGCGGGAGGGGGGGGGGGGAAGAGACACATGAAGATTCATGGGTGTTTTGGAGCAAGGGACTGCATTAAGCTGCCGGGACAGAGATAGGGTCTGGGGGGGGGGGGGGGGGATGGGGGCCCCACTGAGGAAGAGGAAGCTGGAATACTGAGAGGGAACATGGAGATGAGGAAGAGGCGAGGATGTGGACAGCATTCAGGAGGAGAGAAATGGCTGCTCTCAGGGATAGATCAAAGATCCTCCCTGACAGATTAAATACTGAGAAACAGAGGGCCTGTAAGATGAGGGTGTGGACCATGGATCAGAGAGAGGAAGGGGAGGAACTTCTGCTAAATTAGGTTTGATTATGGACATTTTTGTTGTCTTTCCTACCTTTACTGAGATGTCCTTGAAGAGCCACTTAATCTATTAAACCTATCAAACATATATCAGGCCTGGTTTCAATAAGAACCTAGTGCACCAAATTTTTGTAATTAAATGTTATCAAACTAGGAGGAGAATGTTTTATGCTTAGGAAGGTTTGGAATGGAACTGTAGACAGTGCTCAACTCTCCCCTGGTCATCTTCCATGGAAGGACTTTGTAGCTGCAGTATGAGATGACCAGTTTTCCTTGGTCTTTAACACAATCAACCCCAGCAACCTCAGAAGGCTGATTCTGATGTAATGAACTCTGGCTATAATTTCCATAGGCTAATTACTGAAGAACCTTATTTTATTGTTTCACTGCTTCATTGTCTCATCGAGAAATTAATTCAATCTTCATTTCATTGTTATTAAGAGTCTTTTCAGGTTAATACAGGTTAATCTCAGATTAAATGCATGAAATGCCAAAACGCATAGCTAAGAACCTAAGAATCCAGATTGTCGACCATTACATTCACCAAGTATGTCATGACAGCGATACAGTTTAAGAACTCGACAAGAGAACAAACGACAGCCTTAAGTGGCCAGTGACCAGTGTCGTGGTGTCTCTAATGAGAGAAGGACTACCGTGTCCCCTACCTGCACCAGCAGTTTAGGAGTGGACGGCTTGGTTGCCACGTGCGGCCTGTCAGAAACAGGACAGTTTGCTCTCTGACGCGAGTTTACGGCTGTCCTGTTTTGAGGAGAATGAAGAGCCGTCTCCTGTGCTTGGGGAGCGTGGTCCTTTGATGTGGTACCAGAAAGGAAAGTTCCTCTTGGTGGAAGTCTAAATATGGTTTATCATTTTAGAGCCCAGGGATGATGAAGCTGGATGCAATGTTCTGGGACGCGAACCAGATCGCCCCCTAGAGGCCTGGGGATTGAAAGAAGGAGAACCTAGATATGAGGCCAACAGACAGACCCAGACAGACAGACATACTGACTGAGGGAGAGAAACATCCTCTAGGGCCCCACTCTATTTCCCAATTGGTGACAGTATGTCATGTGTAGCCCACATAAGCTTGTTAAACAGGGTTGCTGCCAAGCGACACCAAACGAAAGGTTGTGTGAACGCTGAAGGAATATTCCCAAGAAGTTGTCCTTCAAACGCCCATCAATGACATCAAACCGAACGACAGTGCATTTTCCCCCCTCCCTCTCAAAGTACATCATTGCTTGGACATTCAGCTCGTGGCTCTCACCTATACCGTCCACCGGTCAGTCACTGTGTGACTTGTAACTGTGGAAGTGAAACATAGACCCGAACAGCGCAAACAATGTGTATCACTTCACAGTCCAGTGCATGGTCCTACACCCACATTCATTTAGCGGGTGCCTTGCAGAAATGAAAGGTCCCCTGACAGGCAAGCAGAGCTGTGTAAACCCATTGAGGAGCATGCTGGGCTTGGCACAGACACAGCCTCGGAAATTATACAGTCTGTCAACAGCAGCTCTGACGTCCCCGGAGAGCACGACGGCTCAGCAAGGGACTTACACACCAACACACAGACACACACAGACACACACACATACTGACACACACACACACACCCTTTTCCTAACCTCTGTGTCTGACCCCCGTTGTGTTTTCTGGTTTCTTGCAGAAGCTGGCCAGAGAAGCAGAACAGCTCCAGAAGGAACACGTGTGGCAGGATGGTATCAAGGTACAGTCCTAATCCTGCATCCTTCCTTCCTTCCTTTCCTTCCTTGAGCTACCTCCTCCTCTTGTTCCCTGGTCTCATAACCTTCCAGATACACTGCTATTTATCTATCCATCTTTCCATCTCTTCCCCTATACCTTCCATTCAGCTCACTCAGTGTATTTCTCCTGACCCTATCCTTTTTGTTCAACAGCGTGTCATTCTGTGTAAATTTGGTGTTGAATGTGCAGTGGTACACACACACACACACACGTGCAAAGCAAACACCCCCCCACACAGAACACACAGACACACACACACACAGTGACACAGACACACACACACACAGTGACACAGACACACACACACACAGGACACACACACACACACACACAGTGACACAGACACACACACACACAGTGACACAGACACACACACACACAGTGACACAGACACACACACACACAGTGACACAGACACACACACACACAGTGACACAGACACACACACACACAGTGACACACACACACACACACACAGTGACACAGACACACACACACACAGTGACACAGACACACACACACACAGTGACACAGACACACACACACACAGTGACACAGACACGCCACAAACCGTCACACATCATACATATTCAAAATAAAGAATATTTGAGTGAGTATTTCTTTTTTTATAAAATAGAAACTGAGTTTCCAGTGTCTACAGTGTTTGTCAATTGTTCCATAACCCTTCTGCAGATTCAACCCTACATGTTGTACAAGGTACAAGGCCCAACCTTAGTGACGGCTGTCGCCACATCCTGCTAGTTTGTTTGTGTTTGACTGCCTGCGTGCTTCGCTGGCTCTCGGATTTACAAACATACAGATGCCCTGCATACACGCCACACAGTTTCACACACGCACAGCAAATCTATACACACACACACACACACACACTCCCCACTGTCATATCCTCTGTCTCCAGGGAGACGAGCTCGCTGTCATGGTACACTTCCCACAAATGGATTTTTAACCCCGCGCCTCCCGGGAGATATTTGAGAAAAGGCTTTCACTGATTTCAAACGAATAATTATGAGCCCTGCTTGCCAGCAAAGTCCATTTTCATTCGCGGACGCTTACACTCTGAAGCCGTGGTGTGGAGGTGTGGCTCCCTCGCCTCTCTCCTCTTTCCCAGGGTGCTTTAGGGCATCCGTCCGCTCAGGTCTGAGGGGCCGCAGCCTCCCTGGATCTCCCTGGTCAGCTGAAACGTTCCCCCAGTCACACATGCAGGTCGCTGGGTTCGGGTCATGGCCGGCCAAGCCCCAGCGCACCTGTTGTCGGAATGGACTCCTTGCGTGGAAAGCCGGCCCCCACCTCTCCCCCGCATCCTTTCTCTCTCTATGTCAGTCTCTTTTCTCCCTGTTTTGTTTTTTCTATCACTGACTTTCTGTCTCCATATGTCTCTCTCTCTCTCTCTCTCTCTCTCTCTCTCTCTCTCTCTCTCTCTCTCTCTCTCTCTCTCTCTCTCTCTGTCTCCCACTCTCTCTCTCCCACTCTCTCTCCCTCCCTCTCTCTCTCCCACTCTCTCTCTCTCTCCCTCTATCTCTCTCTCTCTCCCACTCTGTCTCTCTCCCTCTCTCTCTCTCTCTCTCTCTCTCCCTCTATCTCTCTCTCTCTCCCACTCTGTCTCTCTCCCTCTCTCTCTCTCTCTCTCTCTCTCTCTCTCTCTCTCTCTCTCTCTCTCTCTCTCTCTCTCTCTCCCACTCTCTCTCTCCCACTCTCTCTCTCCCACTCTCTCTCCCTCCCTCTCTCTCTCCCACTCTCTCTCTCTCTCCCTCTATCTCTCTCTCTCTCCCACTCTGTCTCTCTCCCTCTCTCTCTCTCTCTCTCTCTCTCTCTCTCTCTCTCTCTCTCTCTCTCTCTCTCTCTCTCTCTCTCTCTCTCTCTCTCCCACTCTCTCTCTCCCACTCTCTCTCCCTCTCTCTCTCCCACTCTCTCTCTCTCTCCCTCTATCTCTCTCTCTCCCACTCTCTCTCTCTCTCCCTCTATCTCTCTCTCTCTCCCACTCTGTCTCTCTCCCACTCTCTCTCTCTCTCTCTCTCCCACTCTCTCTCTCTCTCTCTCTCCCTCTATCTCTCTCTCTCTCCCACTCTTTTTTTTGGCGTGACCCTCAACCCATGAATGCTTCTGCCTCACATTCATCCACCTTTCTCATATTTGTCTGTGTTTAATCAGGGGTTGAAAACAGTTAGAACATATCCTATTGTTGAAAATACTGCAAATGAATCCTAATGGTGTTCGTCCATTAATGATGTATTGGAGCTGATTTCATTTGCCTTTATAATGAGGGCAGGTAATGAATCTCGGCAGGGGCGACTGTGAGAACATTTTTTTTTTTTTTTACTTGCGAGGAGGAGGGGAGGGAGGGGTGGGTGGGTGGGAGAGCGGGAGGGATGGAGAGAGAGAGGAGATGGAGATATGGCATGTCCTTGTGAGCAGATTCTTCCAGTTTTGTAGATTCCCGTGCTTTTGTAATCCCTTTTTGGGTGAACACTCCGCTGACTGACACACTAATTAGATTAGGCCGCCGTGCTCTTTGGGCGTATTAGGAGCTGGGCTGAGCTTTTTAAACTAACGAGTGGAGCAAGCTGTCACACAGGGAAGAAAGATGTTTAGGTAGGAGCAGCCAAGCCTGTTTTTCAGTGTTGTGTTTGTGTATGCGCTTGAAAAGGGGAGAGGGATAGAAGTCTAGGGAGACGGAGAAATAGAAACACAGTAAAAAGACTACTGTGTGTGTGTGTGTGTGTGTGTGTGTGTGTGTGTGTGTGTGTTTGCAAGCATATTTATTACCAATCTGCTCTGTACCTGGCCCAACCCATCTGCTGTCATCACTAACACTGATGACATCATAGGACTCAACGACACGCCTGTTCCTCTGCACGGCTGCTATCGCATCTGTTGCCGTGGCCACAGAGAGGCCTGCTCACACCCACCCACCAACACGCACAAACACACTCACGCACACACACACTCACGCACACACACAGTCTCCTTCCCCTCCGTAGCTTCACTGATGGTCGCTTGATACGATCCTGGACATTACCAATGTTGAGATGTTGGTCCTAACAACTGTTGCTATGGCCATTGAGGGTTTTAAATCCATTGGAAGGAAATGGTGTGTGAAATAGACATTAAAGTGTTTGATTACTCCTGATGTCTCAAGGTCATTGGCCCTATCTCTTAGATAGCCCTTGTGCCTAGCCTATCTCTACTGTGGTCAATGGAGCTATTCCAGCGGCTGTGTACACCTCACAGCAAAGGATCTGGTTGAGAATACATATGGTTCATATTATATATCTCATGGAAGTATTATTGGTGACCGGTCCAAAATACGATTTTATTTCTGACAACATCGGATACACGCTGGGAAGATACTGTCCGGGCCGTAGCAGTGCTGTACAGTTCCACTTGCACAGAAGTCAAACGGCTGCCGTGGAACGACGGCCGTTACCGACTGTTGCCAAGTGTCGGCATCGAGGCCGGGGGACAGTCGTTGGTGGTGGGCGCGGCAGCAGACTGGCTCCTCGTACACGTGTCGAATCGACGTGGGCCGTCTCGGTCCCTCGCTAGCTCTGAGGCGCTGGCTTAAGTGGGAGACACAGGGACACAGGGAGGAGATTGGTTGGAGACGGAGGGAGATTGCAGAAGCGCGGGAGGAAGACATGCACTTTCCATCAGCCTGTGATGTGGCAGCTGCTGTACGTTTGAAATGCATTAGCGCTAATAGCTGTGCCATTAGGGGAGAGAGAGAGGCACTCCGCTGATGGGCTACTATGGAGAAAACGGGAGAGGGAGGCGAGGAAGAGGCAGGCCCGAGGAGAAGGCGAGGCAGGGCGGGGGGGGGGGGAGGCAGGGGGAGCGCGACTGAGGGACGAGGGAGAAGGAACTGGAGGGGAAGGGAGGCAGGGTGAGGCACGCGGAGAAGGAGACATCTTCCAGGCCATTTACTGTAATCTTCACTCTCTAATTAATCAAGCCTTTCATCATGGGCCAGTGAAAGGTGTGCGTGTAGTTGTGTGTGCTTCTCTGTGTGTGTGTGTGTGTGTGTGTGTGTGTGTGTGTGTGTGTATCACAATCATTCAGAATGAAACAATACATCAGTGTTGTAGGACCCATTGGTGAGATGGTGATGTCATATAATGCATTACATTATTGTATCCTCTCTTAGTGCTGTTCTTACACAGTTCAGAACAATTTGATTGTAAATGAATTGCGGTCAGAGACCAGATATCCTTTGAATAGCAAGCAAAATCCCTACCTAATTATTCTAATGATATATTGCAAAAGTTTTGAAAATGTTAAATGTGCCAAGGTATGACTTCTTACCTTTCCAGATGCCCCTATTTGGTTCTAAAGGTTTCCATGATCTCATATTTTGCAAAACAACCCCAAAAAGCCACTCTCAAACCTACATAAAAGCATTTGGGCTCAATTAAGCACACCTCTCCCTTCAGTCCAGTTACAGTAAGAGAAAGGGAGATTTCCCCCCAGTTAACTCTGCCCCTAGTGGTAGGGTTCTAAATTGCAGGAGAGGTTGTTCCTCCTGACAGTGTGGGCCCTCCTTATAATGCCTCTATGTTTGAGGTAATTGGCCCTTCAGAGGAAATGAGGGAGAATCATTGTGGCAGCTCTCTGGGCCGGGCCCTGGAGCAAGGCTCCATTAGCCACAGAATACATTAGTCTTATGAGGACCGTCTTCAAGGGACTCAAATCAGGTAAAATAGACTGACACCAAATAACGCCTCACTACACTTCTGTTTCATCTCCCTCTGCGCGCGTTCATTTTCTCTCGACTTTTTGGTCTCTGCATCTCTGCATTCTTCGTTCACCTGTGGATGGGTGAAGGGAATGAGGCGTGGTGGTGTCTGCACGGTCCCATTCTGTGTCATGCTTGTAGAGAGCATGCTCTGTGGAAGACAATGTTTTCTTCCTTTGTCCCATAGTACACACACATAGTGACACGACTTGTTGTGTGTTTTTTTTGTTGTTGTTCATTTTAATGTTTATTTGGTTGAGTCACACTCTTTAAACAAGAATGTGGAAATAACGACGGTAATGGGGTTAGGGGTCGGAATCCCTTCTGCTGAGCAGAAGGGAAGGTTGTGGGCACCCGACTCCTCGTGCCGCGTTCACGTTCTCCATGACGACAGGGCGGTCCTGGTGGCAGCCACACTTGCCCAGGCATCACACCCCTCCACCATGTGTTCCCGATGAGCTGCCCTTCGGCTACTCTTCCTCTCATCTGTCCATGATACAACCTGTTGCCATGGCTCCTGTTCGGTTCCTCAGGCTCACTCGTGGTTTCCATGATGTCGTGGACTTGAGGTTCAGCCCGTGTCGTCTTCTCATGATTGTTGATATGACAGTAATGGGATTACCTTCTTATTGATGACACCTTTCGAACTTTAACCCCTTTGAACTTTATCCCCACAGTTATATTATGATGTCGAATCCAAAGGGAACAGAACAGAAACCAAATAGCATATAACGTGTAATGTATCTATATGTTCATAAGCCTACGTCATGGATCCTTTCCTTTTTCGGGGGGGGGGGGGGGGATATGTTTCCATATCCTTCCAGCTCCTCTGGAAATGGAGAGTGGTATTTTATTTGTTTATCCGGCTCTTTTCATTGCATGTTTGTGAGGCAGAGCCCTCAGAGCCCACCTCTGTTAGAAAGAGACTCGGTGGCAGCAGACGGGGAGGCAGAGCCGCCCTACCGGAGCACTGTTTAAAAGATATATACGGGACGCATTCCGAACAGTGATAAGCCTAAACACATTGTATCATCACAAATAAACTGTTCCCATTTTCATTGTGAGGTGTGTGTGTGTGTCCCCCGCCCCCCCCCCCCCCCCCCCCCCCCTCTGGCTGTGCAGAGACAGCGCGCCAGCGGCCTGCCGCGCGAGTAATGGAACTCATAAACATAAACAGCGTTATCGCTGAATCCCGCGCCATTGAACGGACTTCCATCTGCTCAACACTGGAGGGAAGGAGACGAAGGTGGAAGGAGGGGGGAATATGGAGAAAATCCTACACAGTATACAATTTAGCGAGGCGTCTCCCTATCAAGCGTATCTGATGGTCTGAATGTGTCAGCAGCAGCGATTGGGCCCAGTCTGGCTAATACACAAAACTAGCATACACACTAGCCACAACACACGCACCGGCACCACACTAGGACGGCAGGGAAGGACACTAGTTGGTGTGCATGTGTGCGGATCCTGTACACTTGTGTGAATTGCCACTACGTTGCCACACACTGTCGCCTTGACTGTGCCATGATCTAGACTCATGTGAAACCCCTGGATATTTAGCCATTAGTGGGCAATCCAGCTGAGGTACAGGCCATTCAGTAATATGACACTTCATAGTCCACCTCAAGCATCCATCTTGATTTCCCCCCCACTCTGCCTCTACAGCCCTGAAGCACCCACCCCTCTCTCCTCTCCGCCCTTTCTCTTGTAGCGCCGCTCCACCGAATGCTTTGTTCACTCACTGGTTGCCGTGGTGACCCCCACAGTTTGGTCATTTTGGCTTCTTGATTGCAGCGCCCGCTGTCATTTCCTTAAGTATTCCTGTTCAAGGTAGAAGCCCCTCTTTTTGATATTCTCGCTATATTCCTTTCTTTATTCTCTCTCTCTCTCTCTCTCTCTCTCTCTTTCTCTCTCTCTCTCTCTCTCTTTCTCTCTCTCTCTCTGTCTCTCTCTTTCTGTCTTTCATTTTGTGGTTATGATAAAGTTCACGCTTACACACACGCACCCACACACACCCACATCTCCTTCCATCTCCCCGTCTCCTGCTCATTGTTATACAGCTGCTTCTCCGAGCGCGGAGAAGAGACCCCTGGTGGTCTCTGACGTGCTGTTTCACCGAGGAGGGAGAAGAAGATGAGGGATGGTAGAACTCTGTCAGTTTGCCGACACACAGAGCTCGGGAAATACCGAGAGACACGTGCGAAAAAAGAATAAGAGGCAGAATGAAACGTGGAGGATGAGAGAGGAGGAGGGAGGCTGACTCTCTCGGTGAAAACTTCACTTGTGTTGCCAGTAAGCCCCCCCCCAGACCGGGGGGCCTGATTGGCCAGCCATGGTGGTGGGGGGGGGGGGGGAGCGTGTTAGCCAGAGGGCTGGGAAAGAAGCCCCCGTGTCTAAACCCTGCCCATCGATCCCCAGAACCCACCGGGGATGGCAATCAATAGGCAGAGAAATTTAGCAGGCCACGCTCCAAAGCTCAATTCCTCCATTTGAACATGCCCAGCACCCATGAAATGTTATTTCAAAGGGTGAACTTGCTACCTTCCTGGCCTTTGGTCGGAGTGTGACTGGGGATGGGAACTACAGAGACATACTGCCTCCCTGGTCTCCGGACAGGCAGGTTGCAGATAGGAACGAGGTCCACCTAGCTAAAGGCTAGGGCTTCTCAACAAGGATCACGTGATCGCAGGTCTAGACCGCTGATATAGCCAATCACCATAGTGGACTGTCATGTTTTCCCCAATCCACGTGGAGGTCACCAGTTAGCCTCACGTGTGCTCTGGACACGTCAGCCTGCTCCGATGGCAGGACGGTCGTGTGTTGGAGTGGCCCGTCGGTTGAGGCCGCGTTGGTCAGCAGTGGCAGCCTGCTTGCTGAAGATAAAGGCCCGGCTGTGCCGTCTGGGCTTTCACTGCCCTTGGTAACCGCTGATATCTTGAAGGAAGGTTTCATGTGATTTGAATGTTTGAAGCGTTGTGAGGGACACTGCGCCGTCTGATGGAAATGATTACGGGGTCGGAAATAACAGGTTTCTCTCGGGCCAGCGCTGATTGTTGATTGGCCACTCTCAGTCAGCCTCTGAAGAGGGGCTGGCAGCTCTTCTGCCCTCTTATACCTCGGCAGTTGTAAAACAGCAAAAATATGGAGGGGAAAAAAAGAAACTGGATTCAATCCTCCATTACAAATGGCAACGGGAAAAACACGGGGTCGCGATAAAGCGAAGTTCAAATGTCAGGCAGACGGGGCGATGTGATTGGACGTGGGAGCCCCCGACCCGCCGGTCAGTGGAGTTGAGGGGGCGTGGCGAAAAGATGGATCGCGTCAGGGTGGAGGCCTGTTTATGGTGTTTATTCGGTGCTAAATCGGCCTCTTCCTTCCTTTCCCCTGCTGATCAGATTGGGCTTGTTTCGAGGCGTCGGTGTGCATGTGTCGTGTTGGATAGTGGATAGGCCCTTTATCTGGCAGCGTGTCCATGCAGTGTGCCGATGCTATCGGGGCTAAAGCCTGCTCCTCAATGGAGCTCTGTCAGCCCACAATGGGGAGCTGCATTACCCAGAGTGCAGCGGGACAAAGCCCCCTGTCCTTATCACAGTATGGGAATATTCACAGACTGATTTAACTGCTCTTACAGGGCGGGGGGGGGGAGGGGGGGGGGGGGGGGGGGGGATCTGACAGCCTCTGAAAGAAAGAGAGGGAGGAGGGGTGAGGGAGAGACAGGTAAAGGAGAGGGGGGAGAGAGACTGGCAGGGGAAGAGAGAGAGGGGGGGTGGGGTGATGGCCCGAGGGGCAAGGGAGGAGAAAGAGTCAGGCATGAGGAGAGAGGAGAACATGAGGAGTGCATGCTGTAGGTGTTCATAGAGATGTTAACGAAGAGAGGCAGTAGCCACGTTGGCTGGGAGCTACCCTGCACCACGTGTCATTGTAAACGAGCAATGAAAAGTTTCAAAATGGATGTGTGCATACTGCATGGGGACGAGTCTATGTTGGTGACTTTCTGGTGCTTAGATGGCCCCAAGCACTTCAAACTGTGCTGCTATCGTTTTCGGATTCCTCTCCAAGCATCATTGGTAGTTGTTGTACATTGGAATAGTTGGAGGAATCCAGAATTGCTTGGATGGAATGTTTCCCTTTGTTGACTCTTTGATAAACTGGGCATGAAACAACGAGTGCATTTGTGTGGTAGGAACACAACTCTAACCCCATCTTCATTTCCTGTAATTGACCACTATTAACTATAATTTTGCCCCAATGCTTCCCATAATCATCTAGTGTTTCTGCAGTGTTACTGTGCCTGAAAATTGAGTCATTTCACCGTGGTTTTACCTGGTTGATATTGACACAGTTTTACCTGGTTGATATCGACACAGTTTTACCTGGTTGATATCGACACAGTTTTACCTGGTTGATATCGACACAGTTTTACCTGGTTGATATCGACACAGTTTTACCTGGTTGATATCGACACAGTTTTACCTGGTTGATATCGACACAGTTTTACCTGGTTGATATCGACACAGTTTTACCTGGTTGATATCGACACAGTTTTACCTGGTTGATATCGACACAGTTTTACCTGGTTGATATCGACACAGTTTTACCTGGTTGATATCGACGCACTATGAAAAGCTACGGCAATGTCATTGATAAAATAACAAAGTAAGCCGTCAAAGATGTCCGTTTTCTCTCTTTCTCTTCCCCTGGCTTGTCTTCTTTTGCCGCCACTTCTTCTTCTTCTTCTTTTTCTCCTCCCCGGTGCTCCTCTGTCTGTCTCCAGACCATCTTTCACAGGGTCTTTTGAAGTTAATGTGCAGTTAGAGCCGGCTTGGCGCTCTGTCTGAAGTGGGCCAGAACACTGATGTGATGGGCATAGAGAAGGCCATTCAGACTGCTGAATTTGCACTGCCTTTTTGGTCGCTTTAATCTTAGGGCACATTTGTTTATTGGCATACAAATGAACATCTGCATGGAGCTATGTGCGGACGCCATGGTCCCAGCAACCCTCTAATCGCTTAAAACGTCCAGAGATGCCGCGCATGCAAATGAGTGGAGCCGCGCCCAAGGCCTCCATTGCACGCTCCTTTTATCTGAGCTCATTCTTGCCCTCCGTTCCTGCTCTCTCTCTCTCTCTCTCTCTCTCTCTCTCTCTCTCTCTCTCTCTCTCTCTCTCTCTCTCTTTCTCACTCACCCACTTCTCTCTCTCTCTCTCTCTCTCTCTCTCTCTCTCTCTTTCTCACCCACTTTCCCTCTAATTCTCTCTCTCCCTCTCTCTCCCTCTGTCTTTCCTCACTCGCTCCCTATCATGTTACAATTTTTTACACGTTCAACACTTTGTTTTGATGTGTCTTTATTGACAACATAAAGAGGCATCTTTGACAGCCATTAGGAGTCACATGATAGTTGCTATATTTTGCTGGCACATCGAAGGCATTCTCAGATGAATAACTCAATAACATTCGTCATTTCTATCTGACGATATACAGGATCCAAGATGTCATGCGTATGTGTGACTGCTTATACCGTGGTTTATGATGCCAGTCTATTTTAGATCAGCTATTAGGTTACATTAGCCTGGTCTAAGCACATCATCTTTCTGTGTCAGTGCATCATTGTGGCCAGACAATGTTCAGTGCGTCTGCACCTCCACAGCCAATCCCAGCACTCCCACCGCTAAGGCCCTGTCAGACTGGGTCCACCTTCAATGAAAGGTAAATTGCATTCACGTTTCTCTCTTTGTGTTTCTATGACGGCTTACCGATAGATCAACCATCACGGTCTTTGTGTGTTATCATTTGGCTGTGTTATTCGTTCCTGCGTCTGATGCTGTCTGCAAACAGCGCCACATACGTTTAGAAATAGTTAGAGAATGGTTTGTGGTTGGCACGGGAACACCTGGCAGCGAGCAGGCCAGAGAGAGTGCTCCTGGAGTCGCTTTTAATGCTCCGAGTGTTTCAAGACTCACTTCCATCTGTCATTTAAGCAGGTATTCATCTCAGTGTCTCATCAGTGCTCACTTCCTACTGAGTCCACCTGCCGCTCCAACTGAACAAATGAGTTCCAGAGGGTGTGTTTTGATTCCGCGTGAACACAACGTATATCCTGTACGTCTCGTCTTCCCGATTGAACGAAATGCCCGAAATGCTTCCTTGTTCGACATCAGTTGGTGATGAAGTGCCCGTGCTTAACGAGCGGTGTGTGCCGTCGACGTCAAATAATGAAACGGTGGCGTCGACTCCAGAATGTTCTATATCATGTAGCACAGCTCCGTCCCATCTATCTGAACTGTGGCTTCTTAGTTTCTCAGGATCTGACACAGAGATGTGGGGAGCGGGGAGGGAGACGTTGAGAGACAGAAGAAAAGATGGAGAGAGACAAGCGGGGAGATTGGAGTCGAGGGGAGGGAATTACGATAAGAAAACACAGAGTAAGTTCGAAGATACGCCTGCATGCTGCACATTGGCAATTCTTCTCCAGCAAAGCCCATTGGGGCCTCTGTCTGGTACAGTGGTGTGTGTCCAGAGGCACGTGTGTGTGTATATCTGCATGCGCGTGTGTGTGTGCGCGGGCGCGCGTGAGTGACTGTCGACAGCACGTGCTGGCGCATGTGTGGTCAAATGAAGAGCAGCGTCAAACTTCTTTATTGTGTTTGATATAATGTCAGGTTCCATTAGGAGCCTGGTGCTAGCGCTGATTGCTGGAGTACCGGGGGCCTGGAGAGCACTTTCTGTTTGATTGTGTGTTGTTATTGTGCATATCACTGCATGTGTGTGTGTGTGTGTGTGTGTGTGAGAGCATGTGCAGCGACGGCAGCCGTGTTTATAATTATAAAGTCATTAGCAGGTGGCCGGAGGAGATATGGGTACGACTGTAATCTGTTGCCAGCTATGATGGAGGGCTTGTCTGAGACCGAAATGTCAAAGTGTCTGCAGCAGTTTTGTGAGAGCTATATGCACGCGGCATGGACACACAGCGACACGTTGCACATGCACAGTACAGCAGGCCCTTATTGAGTGGCCGGGACAGACAGACAGGGCAGGACAGACAGGGCAGGACAGAGAGACAGACAGAGACACAGGGCAGGACAGAGAGACAGGGCAGGACAGAGAGACAGACAGAGAGACAGACAGACAGACAGACAGGGCAATACAGACAGACAGACAGGGCAAGACAGACAGACAGGGCAGGACAGAGAGACAGAGAGACAGACAGACAGACAGGGCAAGACAGACAGACAGACAGACAGACAGACAGGACAGAGAGACAAACAGACAGACAGACAGACAGGCAGGGCAAGACAGACAGACAGACAGGGCAGGACAGAGAGACAGACAAATAGACAGACAGACACGTGGAGAAACAGTCACATTGTGGAAGAGGACTGAGGACTGTTTCTATGGCAACGGTGTGCATCTAACCTGTGCTGCACTGAATGTGTTCCAATCTGAAATTGGGAGAGGAGGCTGGTGAGAGATGGGGAGAGATTAAGATAAAACGGGGCCATGGGGGGGGGGGGGGGGGCGGGGGAGGGATTGAAGATACGAAGGAGAGAAGAGGCAGATGAAGCCATGGGTGAGAGGAGGGCGGTCTGGGGGAGGATTGAGGGGGGTAGGGCTGGGGAGGATCCCCTGGCCTTAGTGTTGGTCTCCTGTTCCTATGGTTTGGTCCACTCAGCATGATGGATTGAATTGACCGATATCACCTTTTTTTGTTGGTGGAGACTTCTCAGAGTCTGTGTGAGTTTCTGTGTGTGTGTGTGTGTGTGTGTCTACTGTATATGGACGTTTGTTTTCGGCATATACTTGTGCACTTGCATCGATTTCGCGTGTGTTTGCGTGTCTGTATGGGCGTCTGTGTTTGTGTTGATGCGTGTGTGTGTGTGTGTGTGTGTGTGTGCTGAGCAGGGCGGCAGGCTGGGAGAGGGATGAGAGCAGGGTAATTGCTGGCCGTGTGCTTTATTAGATGTGTGTTTAACCCTGGGCCTGAGCCCTCAGAGAGCCGACACCAGGCCCACCAGATGGCGTCCAGCCTAGAGGGAACCAAGGGGGGGTCACCCTGGCCTGGGACACCTCTCCATGGAGCCACCGTGCGCGTGCGTGTGAGAGAGAGAGAGAGAGAGAGAGAGAGAGAGAGAGAGAGAGAGAGAGAGAGAGAGAGAGAGAGAGAGAGAGAGAGAGAGAGAGAGAGAGAGAGAGAGAGAGAGAGAGAGAGAGAGAGAGAGAGAGAGAGAGAGAGAGAGAGAGAGAGAGAGAGAGAGAGAGAGAGAGAGAGAGAGAGAGAGAGAGAGAGAGAGAGAGAGAGAGAGAGAGAGAGAGAGAGAGAGAGAGAGAGAGAGAGAGAGAGAGAGAGAGAGAGAGAGAGAGAGAGAGAGAGAGAGAGAGAGAGAGAGAGGGACACGTCCATTAGCATGGACACATGCTAACGTTATCTCAATGGGAATCGTTGTTCACTGTCGACGTATTTACCGCTCATCCGCCTCTATGTGAGGCCGAGCCTCTCCGCAAAGGGTTTGGTCAAATCAAGTCGGTGGAGCGCCAAGGCTGGGGTGGGAACGCTGATGTGTCAGAGTGGGCACAAGGGCACAGAGGACCTGCATCTGACGCCGGTGTTGTTTTGGAGGAGGAGCGGAGCGTGTGGGGGGGGGGAAGGAGAGAGGAGGATAGGAGAGATAGGGGTCGAAGAGAGGAGAGGAGAGGTAAGGAAGGGATGGACATGCCGAGGAGAGGAGGACCCGCAGAACGGGCCGAGCGGACGGAGAGGACCCGGCGTGCAGATCAGTCCTGCGGTTCCGCGTTCACCGGAGACACAGCTGCTGCCACGGGAGCCGACTCTGCAGAGACACGGGCTATTTTTAGCCCTGCCAGCCGACCCCCCCCCCATCGCCCCTGTCTCTGCTCTCTACATTCCCCCACAAGCTCAGCCTTTTCCCATCCGTCCTCTCCAAGCCTACCTCATCTGCCCCACCATTCCCCCTGTTGCCCCCCCCACCCCACCCCATTCCCCTCCACCCTTCTCACCAGCCTAGCTGACTCAGTCTGGGGGGGGGGGGGGGGGGCGGTGGGACTCTGACACCCTGGCCCCCTCCACACGCATCCCCTCCGCCCCACTTCCCAGGGCTCTCTGGGTCCTCCAGAGGATTGGAACAGCGGTCAAGTTGTAATCGCTGTTGACATTCAGGGTGGTCTAGGTTGGGTCCGTGCCGGTCTGTTTGCGGTCTGTGTGTGGTTCTGGTCCAGCCCGAGTGTGTGTGTGTGTGTGTGTGTGTGTGTGTGTCATTGATACTTTATATGGTTTGCAGCACAAGCAAGGGAAGGACCAAAGGGGCTGGATCAGAGGCTCTCCGCAGGGGGGATACAGTCACCGCCGTCCTTGACAGGATGTCCTCACTAATCCACAGCCTCGCACGGCCTCTCTGTCACGGTGTCAGTCACTCGCTCTGTCAGCCTCGTCCCCGCCCCTCGGCCTCCTCCCGGCCTCCTCCCTCGGCCTCTCCAAAGATAACGAGGCGGGCCACACGGAGGCTGCACACGGCGTGCCGTCTCGGCCCCGCCCACATGACTGCTCCGCCGAGAGATAAGAATGGGTGGAGTGGGGGGTGGAGGTGGGCCTCGGGGGCTGGGCGCAGGGGGGATGGGGGGGCGGACTCGGGGCTGCGGATGCGCAGGATTGAGGGCTGTTGGAGCTGTGCGTGCGCGCGTGTGTGTAGGGGGGTGTGGGGCTACTGGATCGCTCCGAGGCGAACGAGGAAGTGCAGCGGCCCTCCCTTCCTCCTGTGTCTTCCTCCATGACTCCGACGCTCTCTCAGCAGAGAGACTTGGCTACTGCTACTGCTTCTTTTCCTGTTCCATGATCTCTCTTTACCATCGACACCCATGCCACCGCCATGACACTGCATTTCTGAAATTCTACAGCACCACTGGGTTTCACGTGACAGACATACATACATACATGCATACATAACATTCTTTCGGATTCTCCCCACAGCACCCGTCCTCATCACAGTCCTCCAGTGTCCTGTGATGCGGATTATATTCCCATGCTGTTCCAGCGTGACGGAATATAACCCCAACTCTCTGGCTGCACACAGTGAGTCTGACTGATATAGGCACTGCTATATCTTATCTCATCACCTGTCTTTTCTCTTTCACCTCCTTTCTTTTCTGCGCAGGAGAGAGACATTCAGTACTACGATTCGAAAGCGGAGTCAGACTATGTGAGTACAGTACGGTCTGCCCCCCAAACCCACCGACCCCCCCCCCCCCCTCCGACCCCTCCCCCCCCTCCGCCCCCGCCCCCGCCCCCCCCCCCCACACTCCTCGGTGTTGTCGTGCCCCTGGTCACCTCCCCGCTACACGCTGTCTGTGTGGGTTACCGAGGGTGACACGGCTGAACGGTGAGTCTGTGTGACAGAGCAGGGGCCAGCACCCGTGCATGTGACAGTACCCCCCTCCCCTTCCCCCTGCCCCCACCTTTCCCCCCTCCCCTCCTCCCCGCCAGTCCTCCTGACTATGCCCTGCCCGAGATCCAGCCCAACCCCCCGACAACCCCCCCCCCCCTCCCGACGCTAACTCTCCACCGTGGACCGCAGGAAGACCCCTCACAGTGCATGTGCCGCTCAGCCCTCGCCTTCCCCCCCACAGGGCCGGCCGACCTCAGCGCCTCCCAGCAACACCATGCCAAACGCAGAATCACCGACCTCACTCTTCCTGTCATAAAGAAAGAAAGCGGCCATATTTTTTCTTTATGACTTCCATACCAACCATGGGCGGGCCCACCCGCCGGTGTCACCCAGCGAGAGCCCTGCCGGGGCGCAGTGTTTGGGGATGGTGTCTGGGAAGAGGCCCGCAAGTCCGGGACCGGAGGACAAGCTCCCCCAGGGAGGAGGGGAGAGGTCAGGCTGGTCTCGGGAGCTCGAGCCAGCTGATTGATTAGCTCTCAGAGAGAGGGGGAAAAAAAACGAGAGAATTCCCTCGATCACCGAAGAACAAAAGGTAGGAAGAGGGGGTGGGGGAGAAAGTGGGGAAGAGAGGTATGGGGGGGGGGGGGGATCGAAAGAGGAATAGGGAGGCAGAGGAGTCATAAATCAGGGTGCGATTTTCTCTGTGTGTGCTCCACTCCGGTGATTAATGGCACGGCGCTTTAGGGCCTGTCAGCTCGTCTAATTGAAGGCCATCGCTCATCATTAGCGTGGCGAGCCGAGGCCTTAACCCCCCCCCGACACACCCCCTGACCCATGCCACCCCAGCGCAACACCTCGAGGTCACCTGGGGGTCAACCGCCCCTGGTCTACTCGTCCACCTCCCTTGCTGTGTGGTACTGGAGGGTTAGGGAGCTGGTTGTGGTGGCCGCTGGGGGTGGTGGGGTTGGTGAGGATCAAAAGGGTGCGTCAAGGTAAGTCAAAGGATGTCTAACAGTGTATATATTCGCCTCCTGTTGCTGTCTTTTCTTCCCCGTCCCCCTT
The DNA here is from genome assembly GCF_054491055.1 of Hypomesus nipponensis. Classification (NCBI taxonomy): domain Eukaryota; kingdom Metazoa; phylum Chordata; class Actinopteri; order Osmeriformes; family Osmeridae; genus Hypomesus; species Hypomesus nipponensis. Next base: position 17,463,358 of record NC_140369.1, read on the forward strand.
GCTTCTCTCTCTCTCTCTCTCAGTGCTCTGATGTGGTCCTGTACTGTCACCTCTCCCTCCGGCACCTGACGCCTGTTGGTCTGGTCTCACCACCCCTGTGTCTGACCCTTACTGTCACCCTGAACACCCCCCCCCCCACACACACACACACACACACACACACTGCCCTCACATTGGCCCCGCTCGGTGTGCCCTTTCGTGTCCCCTTGTCTGTCCAGCCCCTCCCCTTGCTGCCAGCGGGTGCTGGAAGGCCCCGGTACTGTGTTGGAGATGCTCCGTCGTCAGCGTGTCTAATTAGCATGCAAGCCCAGATGCTGTGACCTCCATGCTTCTCTCAACTCTGAATTGATCGTCCTTAGTTTCTCCGTTCTGGTTCCACGATGTCCTGGCTCCTGAACTTATGCAGTGGGGTACATAATGTACGGTTATATGAACTCCCATATGTTGTCCGAGTGCATAGCAATACCTGTTGCTCTTCATTCGAGTTTACTGGTACAAGTTGATGTGGGAGGTTAAAAGCTACAATACTTTTACTTTAGGTATTGCTATGTAGGTACATGGTACTTAATGTAAAGTGTTGCTTACCGATATTATTCAGCGCTGTGTTTCTCATGCATGGTAAAAAGATCTTGTGAGGTGAATGCTTTTAATGGAACTTAAGTGACATGGCTACACATACAAACAAACAAACACACACACACACACATTACCAACCAGAGTTCCCACTGTGAAATGTGCTTTCAGTTTAACAACGTGATATTGATTCTACAGTCTACTGTATTACTAACCATTGTTAACACGCTCAATCTCTCCTCAAGATCCAACCAAATGAAACAAACAAAATCAAGACCTCCTGTAGAAAATGATTATTTACTCTCCAGGAGAGAGCGAACCCCTGGGCCTCTGCCACCAGTTGCACCAGTGTCTAATGTCTACGCACAGGTGGAGTAGACTAAACTAACCTTTTAAGGCATGGCGATTACGTCCACCTACATGTAGCTAGCGGAACTATTTTTTTCCCAGCTTTGAGTTACATTGAAAACCATCTATATAATTTGTTTCCTAGTCTCTGTATATTTACAGAATCACAGTAGATTTATTCAACTGGTCAGTTTCAGTATATAAATACATATTAACAAGAATAATTTATGTAGAACTGTGTCTTGCATGAACTACTTCAAAACAAGGTTACCAATGTTTGGCAATGGCCAGTGTTAAGGAAACCTAACTGTGATGATAAAGTACAGGACAATACAAAACAAAGATATAACAAGACATACAAGATACATCTTTCCTTTTCTTGTGTGTTTACGTGTTTAAAGTATTGTCCAAAATATATATAAAACAGGGCAATAGAAAAAGCCATAGACTTTTGAAGACTTTTGTTTATTTCACAAAAACACGTCACCTTTGACTGTTGACACTTTGACATCATGGTTCTGGTTCTGGATATTGGAGCATGACCACACAAAGACACACACACACACACACACACACAGACACAAGTCCAGGTTAGGAGTGATGATAGTGATCTGGATAGATTGGATTTCCCTGCAGGAGTAAAGGTGGAGAGAGTCATCAAAATGTCTTCTCTGGCCTCCTCAAACCTTTAATTAAACCTTAGAATGGGGAGATAAAATTAACAAATTGGGTAATGAATCGAGCAAAACAGGTTGGGTATGGCTGAAGAATATGCACCAATCAGTCTTTCCTGTGTGGATTTATTTAGCTACTAATTAGAAGCTGCCTTGGTTAATTATGATTGGGCTCTTCTGAAAAAAAAAAAAAACGCCCAACAGAAATGACAGTCTGGCTGAGCGATAAACAAATACAGGCGTTGGCCCCCCTCACCGTTGATACATTAGAACCCTCCAACCAATCAGCTTCACTGTTAGTGATGAATCAACATCTCTAACTCACCTTTACTGTAAACCAAGCACCTCCAACCCAGTCATGTAAACTACCAATGATCATTCTTTATCTCTAAGCCAATAATATTTGCCGTGGTTAATAAAGTAAGCACATTTAACTTACTCAAAGCAAATTGTCAGCACGGAGGATTATGTTAAGAGTTAACTCAATGTTAACTCTCCCATCTAACCCATTACAATTGGTAAAGCAAACAGTATTATTCAATCCTTTTTTATATGGAAACAGAGTACAAGAAAAACCATCTACATGTCCAGTACTAGTCACCATAATTCAGTCAAGGTAAGATTCTACTAAAGTATCCTAGCTTACTATTGTAGTATAAAGTAGATCATCGATAATTTTTTTTGCATGGTTCACTGTGTGTGGTGTCTCATGTGGGTGCTAACCCTGGTCAGCATGGTGGCATACCGCAGGCCCACATGGGCCTCCCGCGTGTTGACATTCAACAGGCTCCACCATCTCCCTGCTCTTCCCAACAACAGTCTGTAATTGTATTTTAATAGACAATTAAAGCCGGGCCATCAATCAATTGCTGAAATGGACATGGGGGCTTTGATTTAATTTTGCGAAAAACAAACAGTTTTTATCATGTCAGCTCCAATTAACCCTCGCTGCTCTATTAGAGCAGTTTGGTGTTCCAGCAGGATGCACAGCATGTGTGCATACTTGTCACTGCTAGGAGTCATACAGTTATCAGTAATACTATAACAGGCGATTACGCACAGCACGTAAGTGTACAGAGGCCATATGGAAGGTCTTGGAGCATCCGTGCGTTTGTTCTCTGTCTGCGTTCTCCTTACAATCTCAGGAGAGTTTCTTTGGGGCAGAAACGCATAGGCGGCTAATCGGAGCCAGAGGAGCGGTTTCGAAAAGGCGTCGATTTTGACTTTCACACGACTTTCATTTGTGTGGCCCCTTCATGTGTCTGTGATAGTCATCTTGGACACTAATTGATTTTCCAGTGTTTAGCGTCTGCTCTCACAGCCGCCTCGACTCTGTGCTCTGTGAAGACGGCGAGAAGAAAGAAACCTAACCCGGTCGCGGACAGACTAAAAGGCGGCATAATTGCTGTTTTGGTTGCAAAATCCTAACTTGACAGCGTTTGTTTGTGCACGCCTCCACGGCCCTGTTTGTGTGTCTCCCTTTGTCTGTTAGTCCGCCTGTACGTGTATATGTGCGTGTGCCCAACTCACTAACTGTGTGTATGTGTGTGTCTCTGCAGTCAGAGGATGGAGAAGAAGAGAATCTCATGGAGAACCCGTACTCGATGCCTCTGGAGTTTGTGGACGATCCCAACTTTAAAAACAAGGTCAACTACACCTACAGTGCCGTCCAGATCCCCACAGACATCTACAAGGGCTGTAAGTACCCGGCTCCTCTCCACAGATGCATCCCTCCCTCCTACACGCGCCCACCAGCAGAACATCGTCAGACAGCTTTCCGTGACTTTCTAGAAGACTCTTCCTGTCAGGGCAGGGCCCGGGTCCTCTGTGGGTGGATCACACCCTTGGCTCCCCCAGCTTGACCTCCTCTGAGGGTGTTAACAAGACCTTGTGTATCCAGCCAGCACGTTCTCTGCTCTAACGTGATAGCATGTGACAGGAGCTGGCTCACAGTACACTGATGCTGCCTGCTCCAGCTGTCTTGGCATGGGCGCTTCTTCTCATGAAGCCTGCCCTGTCTGGTCGGGCCTGGCCTAGTCTGGACTGCTCTTGCCTAGTCTAGATTGGTCTGGCCTGGTCTGGACTGACTTGGTCAGGTCTGGACTGGTTTGGGTTGGACTAGTCTGGACTGGACTGGTCTGGTCTGGTCTGGCCTGGTCTGTGCTGGTCTGGCCTAGTCTGGTTTGGCACCACTCAGCCTCCAGGCATCACACCCTCATGTGGCAGCCAGCCTCAACCTGACAAGTGAGCAGATGTACCTGCTGGGGATCAGCGCTCCCTCTGCTCTGCCATCCCCACGCTCATCTCCTGGACGTGAATGCGGCCTGGGTTGCCTTCCCATTCCAAAAACCAAATATATGACTTTGAGGAAAGACAAACCCCCCCCGTCCCCCCCCCCCCCGTCCCCCCCCCCGCAATTTCCTTTCCCTCTGTCTCAGAAGCGTTAGATATTGTACGGAGGACGTCTGTCTATCACGAGGCTCTCCAGCTGCCTCTCTGGACCAATCTTGTCCGAATGAGAGCCTCCTCGTGCAGAGCGAGGGGTCAGAGGTCAGGCTTAGCCACAATGGAGCAATCAGCCCAGCCCGTTGTTCCTGCGGCCATTTTGCGCTGGCCTAGATTCCCTCCCATCGTCTAGGATATGACTTGAAGGATAAAGGCTCTCTGATTGAGCCGGCTGGAGACGGGCGTTGGAAAGCTGTCCCGTGTTACTCGGTGAATGGCACTCTGTGTGGATGAGAGGTTTTCACAGGTCTAAGCATCAGAGTGCTGTTTGCCCCTGATCTGAGCAAATCAACTCTCTATGCAAGGTCTGCCGTGTAGAGATGTGCTCCACAGGCGCTTCTAAATATTTATGAAAATGCTGTGTGTGTATGTTGCACATGTGTGAAGCCATAGCGGTATGGCTGTGAGTGTATGTTTCCGTAGTACTGTATTAGTTTGATGAAGATTCAAATACATGCAGAAGTACAGTAAATGCTATTGTAAATTTCATTTAAGCTATTTCAATAATGAATACTTTGTTCTATGAACTGAATATAGCATAATTGTGTGTTTGTGTGTCATAGAGATAAACAGTCATTCTCAATGTATTATTTTATTTTGGACCTTATCAGGACTACAAACAAGATGGTTGTTGTAATACTTCCCTGGTGTATACATAGCACTATATGTTCTGTGGATGTCAGATGTTGTTGAATGTACACAGTGCTAGACCGTAGCCCGAAGCTGCAGTAGAGGCTGGCCACCAGAAAGGTGGAGAGGCTAGCCCTGGGTCAGGGAGGCTGGACAGGCTGGCCACCAGAGAACAGAGGCCCACAGCCAGAGGTCACGTCTCTGCTGTACCATACTGTACAGTACTGTGCAAAGGTCTCAGGCACAATTAAAATAACGTTAAAAGTCAAAGTAATAAACATCATCATAAGTTATGAATTGAATAGATTGAACACCATTTCCTCAGACTTGCACTTTTATTCTGCCACACAATACAGAAGACCAAAAATTCGAAGTATTTAAAACAATAGTTGCGTCAACGCCGTGGGTGCCTGATACTTTGGCGCAGCACTGGGTGCAGTGTCGTCGTGTTGGGGTGAAAGGGAGCAAGAGGAAGGCCAGTTTAACCAGGGAGCATTGGAAATGTGATTTGCTAAATACAATAAACTGGGCGTCTTTAGAGACAAGTTGTTTTTGCACAACGCGCCAAAATAACATGGTTTTCTGACACTTGGAGATTGACTAAAAGAGAGAGAGAGAGTGGGGGGGAGGAGGGGCACTGAGATAGGGAAGGAGAGGAGGTGGAGGAGAGACACTTTAATAATAGAAACCGTTTAGAGCAAAAGGGTTTTTCTTTTTTTTTGATTGTGTTCCTTTCAGCAGCTAAATGAGGCAGTGTACGCGTCCTGGTTTGATTTGTCTGCCAGGGCCCATGTCCGTTTATTGAGATTGAGAGTGTTCCCTGGGCGCAGTAATGAACCATTTTATGATTCATTATCCCACTGCTGATTCTTGCTGCCAAGCCTGCAAACTTTCTAATTAGCTTAGGTCAAACATTCACACAGTTTTCTTCTAATTATGACTGCTTATTACAGAATGGACACCAAGGTAATGCTACAGGGACTAAGGCGGTGATGTAGGTGCTGTTCCTGTGGGCAGGGGCTGGGTTGATTCTCCTGTTGGATGTTACGGGGGAGATGAGGAAGAGGAAGGGATTGGGGGAATTTGCTGAATAATTGCCAAGGAAGGTCTCTGGAAACCGTTCCTTCTTTTTGCCAAACTAATACAGACCGATATTTAATCCCATACAAGTCAGCTACTGTTTCTGAGAATACAATTTGACTCACAATGTTCTTGCTTGGAACTGAGATTCTCACCTCCCTCTGAGTTACTGCAGCCATGGTATACTCAGCTATGCGCACCATGAATGTCTACAGTATGCAGGCATAAACGCACTGTTATCACTGTAATGGAAGTCTTAAAGAAAACATTCAAATACTGCCAAACAAAACATGTTCTTTTATGAGTTGCAAAGTTATAATAAAGTTGAAATCCCGGGCACACAGAGCTGTTTTCCAGCGGAAGTCCTGTTGTCAGGTTCCTATTGTGCACACCCTCAGTGAGAGATGTTTCCATTAGAATAGAATAGTGAGGAGTGACTAATTGTGTGTGTAGATGAAAGAGTGGGTGAAGTGAGGCATGTGGAGCGTTGAATGGAGGGATTAATCCTTCCTCCCTCCCTCCTCTTCTGAGCCGGATGTCCCTCTCTCATCTAACGGGAGAGAGGCAACAAGCCCAACATCAATGCCCAAACCACCAGCCACCAAACCACATGGTCTCTGTCTGTCAGGATGAACCAGCCAATTTTCTTTACCGTGCCATCTGTCTGTGTGTCTGTTTGTCCATCTCTCCATCTTGTTTGCCTGTCTGCCTGTCTGTCTGCCTGTCTGTCTGTCTGTCTGTCTGTCTGTCTGTCTGTCTGCCTGTCTGCCTGTCTGTCTGTCTGCCTGTCTGTCTGCCTGTCTGTCTGTCTGTCTGTCTGTCTGCCTGTCTGCCTTCCTGTCCTAGTGCACAAAGAAGCAGGTGTGTTAGACACAGACAGGAGGTAGACAGGGAGTTGGATGTGCACTCCTAGAGTGCAGGTTTGAAAGAGAGAGCGAGAGAGATAAAGAGAGAGATAAAGAGAGAGAAATATCTGTGGGGCTTCTGTAGTATCAGACCATCCCTCTAGCTTGCTTAATGAGGTATCTGGGAAGAGAGGGAGATATGCTGCAGACTGCCCAGGTATCACAAAAGACACGGATGGAGAGACTCTCAGTGCTGCGGTGAATAGGAGAGGAATACTGATCAATGGAAGTTTAGGGAACTCCTCTGGATAGTCCTTCACTCTAGGGACAACCATTTAAGGCATTATCTTTTGAATGGTATGATCTTGGACGCTTTTTAATTGATTTATGGGACGGTACATTCACATAAAGTAAAAAAGAAATATCGATTTTGGGTTGGGACAGTGACCATGTGCGTTTGGGTTTGTCTGACTCTGTAAGATGTCATCTAACAGTGGGTGCTGGCTGTATTCTTGCCCCCCACCTTAGGCTTATCCCCTGGCTGACACTGACATGTACTCGGTGTCAGCTGGCTCACGCTATGCTGGAGATCAACTCCGACCCCCTTCCTCATCGAGCCAGATTTAAGAGTGCAAGGGGAAGCAAAAGTGATTTGCCGAAGAGAGGACGAGAGTGAAGGGGAGAAGGGATTGAAAATCGGTGTTTTGACAGTGAAGGGGAAGAGAGAGAGAGAGGAGAGAGAGACCACAAAGGGCTGCATTTCCGCGGTTCCTCTTGATTAGACAGGCTCAGTCTTCCAGCCTCCCGGCCCTCACCCACCCCTACGGCGTATGTGTGTGCCCAACGAAGGGGCACTATCGTTTACCCACACGCTAATTAGAACAGTCAGCACGCCGCCCTCCACTCAACACCGAGCTCACAAATTCCATTTCATTTGTTTGTTATTTACTGCACTTCCTTAATTAGAAAAACTCTTTGGGTGGAAGGGGGGCGTTGGGGGAGGGGCCAGACCTGACTGTTCTCTCATTCCATATTCATAGAACAGAAACAAATGAGAATTCCAAAGGGGAAAGGATGTGACTGGATTTGGGCTCCTCAGCTCTGCGTTGCTAGTTCGCATTGTATGGTCATTCTGTGTGTTCCCACTTCTGTGTGAACACGTTTTACTCACACGAAGACACTTTCAACCTTCATTCTTAAAAGAGAAACCAGTAGCATGGTTTGTGAACTTTGCTTAAAGTACATTTTGTTTCAACTCCTAGTGGATTTATTCTCTTGAAAAAAAAAAAAAGGAGCATAATTTAGTTTTGGAGGGCCCGGAGTTGGTTTATAGCAGGTCTTTGTAGATGTGTGTGCAGCTGCCAGTTGCATGTGTTTCATCAGAAGGATGAAAGGTTTGAGGGTCCGGACTCTCTACAGTCGAGCCAGACCAGAAGACTTCCCTGGAGAGAGAAAGGGAGGAAGGAGAGAGAGGAAAAGAGAGGAAGAGAGAGGACGGTGTGTGTGCAGAGGCAGAAAGAGAAGGAGGGAGAGAGAATTAGAGGGAGTATGGCACCGAGTGAATTTGGCATTCTACCGAGGTGCACGGCATAAGCTCTAATGGAACATCTTGTTTTCCTTTCCGTAGGTCACACTGGGTCAGAAACGTATCATGTATTTGTTATTATTGTTTCCCTCCCAAGCTCCATCGAAGTGACATTCAGTTTAACTTCCTGACATGAGTTTTTAGATCATATTATTTACATGAAGAAAAAAAATACACACAAAACAATGTCCAGAACTGCTTTCGCTTCAGTCAAGAAAAACCAGCTACGGAACACTCCGTCCATGAAAGGTCGTTTGTTGAGAGAACCTTCTTGAACATCTTCTTGTTACAGTCACAGTCTATTGAGTGTTGCAGCTCCTCTGCCTCTGTGACAGCTACTGTAGTTCTTAGCCACTCTTCTAGGAAAAGATAGAGCATAAATAACTTAATAAGAAGATCAATGCTCGTGGTTATGGCTCCCCTAAAGGTCACTACCACACGACGGCTGCAGGTCCCTAACCCAGTAAGGGATTGTTAGGAGAGCTTGTTTGTGTTCCACTGGCTGTGATGTATGACAGGCCAATGCGTTTGCGCATCAACGTTTGGACTCGGACAATAACGGCGTTGGATTCATAACTGGGCAGTAGGCGCCAATCCATTCGGATGGCTCTTCATCATGGGAGTCGGTGCGCGGGCTCGGCGTGAATAATGTGAGTGTGTGTGTGTGTGTGTGTGTGTGTGTGTGAGGGAGAGAGAGAGAGAACGAGGAGAAGGCGAGGGGCTTGTGTGAGGAATGATCGCAGTAGGGGGTGCTCCATAAATCCCACTCAGACTCGTGTCCCTACTTGGTGTGCAGTCCTGTTCCATACAGGGGCAAAGCCAAGGGTGCAGTAAGCAGCAGCAGAGAGGCGCTGACGGATGACCTTTTAAAGATATCAGAGAGAGAGAGAGACCTGTTTCACGTGACAGATGAGTCCGGCACACAGCGCTCCGGGCCCCTGGACGCCTGTGTGAGCGACCAGACCCCCCCCCCCCTCCCTCCCTCCCTCCTTGCCCCCCCCCCCCCAGGTGGAAATATTTATTTTTATCAACTGTCCAGAGAAGTCATGGTGTATCCTTGCTGAATAAATCAAAGAGAATTAGTTTGCTTGTGTTCCCTTATCTGCAATGGATTCATATTTTCTCCAGAGATAACCTGAAAATGGTAGATGTGTGTGTGTGTGTGTGTGTGTATAGGGGCAGTGCTGGCTGCTGACAGTAGAGGTGGATTCAATCTGCATGCCTCTGGCCTGTGTGGTGTAAACAGCATCCACACCACTGTCTGTCTGAGTACCCTTGGCTCAAAGACGACCACACACGCACACAGACAGATCTCTCTGACCCCAAACCTATGAGGCTGTGTATACTATACCTTGTCAACACACACACACACACGAACACACGCACACAAGTCAAGTCAATGAGATTTATTTGCATTTCTATTCTTGTGGGGACTCGGTAGGCACTCAATTCAGTCCCATTCCATTTCAGGTTTTCCCTAACCCCTACCCTCACCTTAACCCTAAGCTTAACCTTAAATCTATCCTAAACTTCTAAACCCAATCCTTTTTGTTATTTTAACATTAATTCTAACCCCATAAAACCCCCTAGAAATTGCACAGGAACTTGTGAGGACCAAGAACATGTCACCACAAGTTAGAATTTTCCTAGTTTTACTATTCTCGAAGAAAAGCTAAACAAGTCTACACACAAACACACACATCTCCCTTAATCAAAGTCAATGATGCTGTTTATAATGTATTACATCACCGCACACACACACACATTTGCACATTAGTGTGCGTGGAGTTTATTTTTTTATTTTTTACAACAAACACAGACACCAGGACCTCCAGCAGTGGAAGCATAATTCACACAAGAACTCTTCGACTTGTCTGTTGAGCAAAAAGCAACAGCATGTTGGCACAATGTAGCAGCATAGCAGGGAACAAAAGTATGCCATTAAAGACATATCCTTGTGGTGATTTGACATTCTGTTGTACATTTGCGACAGTAACAGTGACAGTGTGTATACCAAGGGGCATTTTGGAGTGAACACTATCTACCCGTGGTTTATTCATGTGACATGATGTTTATACCAGGCTGCTGTTGATCACATAGGTCCCTCGTACAGAACGACCATATTAGGGAATGGTTACCAGCGCTATCAGGGTGTCTCCTTGCCCTTGGCCTGTCCAGAACAGCTGTCATCCCAGCCCCACTGCCTGAGCAGATAAGAGATGTTCCTGAGACCAGCACCCAGCCCCAACCCTAGCCTCGCCCACAGCCCCAGCCCCAACCCCAGCCTCATCCCCCAGCCCCTGCCTCATCCCCCAATCCCGCTGTGATGAGCCCATGTGGAACCTCAGTTCTGACATATCGCCAGTCTTTTTGTGTTATTCGATAAAGTGCATAGTAGCCTGGGCCTGCAGAGTGAATTTGGTCACGGTTTATTTTCACATTGGAGACATATTCCATATGGGTCTTGCATATTTGAGAGCAGCCTGCCACTACTGGGGTTTTTCTCTCTCCCCTCTTCTATCCTTCACGCTCTCCGTTTCCCCTTTGGTGTTGATGTTTGTTCACATCTGGAAGGTTCTCTCTCCTCTGCTCTTTTTCCTCATTCCTCTTGTTGTGTTTATGTCTATAAATTTAGCCAAAAAACATGTTCAGGCCTTCCCTTCGGTGACAAGAGCAGTTTGGCTCTCATATGCTCCCCCCCTCTAGACACTGGTTAGTGCTGTTGGGTGTGTGTGTGTGTGTGTGTGGGTGTGTGTGTGTGTGTGTGTGGGTGTGGGTGTGGGTGTGTGTGTGTGTGTGGGTGTGTGTGTGTGTGTGTGTGTGTGGGTGTGGGTGTGTGTGGGTGTGTGTGTGTGTGTGGGTGTATATGTGTGTTTGTGTCTGCGTGCCAAACTAAAATGAGCACTTCCATTACTTTTGAACTGGAGGTCACTTTAACAAAGGAACGTTTTGTTCTGAAACCAAAAAACAGAGCGATTATTAACAGTCGGCGGCGGGAGGCTTCCAGTGAATGGGGTGTGCGGGTCGCTGCAGGAGAGGGCAGGTCAGGGACCTCTCTTCCCCCCCCCCCCCCCCCCCCCCTCTCTCCAACCTGACAGCTCGTCAGTGCCTCCGAGCAGTAATTGAAAATCATGGGAAAAGTGGATGATGATCGTTTATTTGTGGGAGAATTTCAAAACGAGGACTGGGAGAAAAACCTGGACGTGGCGGTTCGGGGTCTTATCTGGCTGTGGTCGGGTGAGTAATTAAATCAGAGAAGCGGAGTGAAGTTCTGCTCAGCTCAGCGCCGCGTCCTGTTTCTCCTTTAATCAGGCGGCCATTAAACCTCTGATTGCGTTCCTCGTCTTCTGACTCCGGCTTAGCTATTAAAGTAGGACTGAAAGCTTTTTCTCCGTGGCATCAGCCAGAGAATGTGGGGCGGAGGGTTTTTTTTCTGTGTTGAGCCAGGGGAGGAGGTAATGGGAGCACTCACAGGATGTTTAAGAGCGAGAGAAAAGCAGGTATGGCGAGGGAGTTGTGTAGGGAGGGAGCGAGGAGGGCGGGGGGGCGGGAGGGGAGGAGAGAAAGACAGACAATGAGACCGAGAGAGAAATATGTTGGCCGTATGTGTGGATTTATGAGTGCCATTCAGGATGTTTTCTTGTTCTGCTTGAATACGTGATGAATTCTTCTCAGACGGACCATGAATCCATTTCACAGCGTGCGGCTGACCTGTGAGATATAACTGTGACCTCGCGCTGACACGCCAGGATGTGCGCGCACGACTAAAACACACACCCAGGCACTCTTAATTCAGCCGGGAAACAGCTACCCGGCAAACCTGCTTGGTTTTATTCAGTCGACATCGCTGTCTCCCTAACACTGTGACGCGTTACCTTCTCCAAGGTCATGCGGCCCCTCAGCGTTGCTCTCCGCTGCTCCAGACAACTCTCATGTCCTGCCCCCATGACGAGCTGGGTGGCACAGCTGCCTAGCTGTCTGCATACATAAATACAAACATGCATTCATACATATATGCATACGTCTTTATGGAGCCCACCACCGCGGGCGGACAAGGTTATACAGCCAGACTGCTCCATTCTATACCTTACTCTGCTGGACGCGCAGTATGAGGATGCCCTACTTTGGTCCTTGTCATGATGAATGTGTACAGTCCAGTGTGTGTGTGTGTGTGTGTGTGCTGACAGAGTGTGTCTTTCTGGCCTGCAGCCCCGGTCATCCTCAATGAGCTGAACTGGACGCAGGCTCTGGAGAGGGTCTTCATCGAGAACCGGAGAAACGACAGCTCCCTGCGTTGGCAGGTGTTTGGGAGTGCCACAGGGGTCACCCGATACTACCCAGGTGTGTACTGTTCACACACCCACGCTCTGTTCCCACACGTTGACCCTTTTTCTTTCCGTAGAGGTTGGGGGGGAGGGGGTTGGTGATGGTGGCGGGGCATTGCTCTGTGATGGCAAAACGGGGCCCATCGTATGTCAAATACAGCATGTGCTAATATCCTTTATTATAAGGCAACGACGCTACGAGCTTTCTGATTGGCTAACGGGTAGTCATGCCAGCCGCGTATTGACCGCGGTCTGATAAGTATTCTTATTGCCCTAATAATAGTAGTAATGATATACCGGACTCCTCTCAGCTACTTGTATATCTGCCTGGTCATGTGTGGTCCCCTTGTTCCCCCACAGCCACGCCGTGGAGAGCTCCCAACAAGATCGACCTGTACGACGTGCGCAGACGACCGTGGTGAGTAACCCCCACCTCTTCCTGGTTCACTCAGGAAGTCCATCATTAGGAATTCTGCGGAGGCGCGCTCCTGGTCGCGATGAGCCGCTCCTCTCTCGCCGCATTTCAACACGGAGCAAGGTGTCTCCGTGTTCCGGGGCTCTGGGGGTCCTGGTGTGTCCTAACCCCCCCCCCCCCTGCTTATCTCCGTAGGCCACCCTGTTACTTTCTCTCTTTTCCCGGTCGCACGACGACGAGATAATATGCTGGCGCTTGGGCACAGACTTTCGCTGGCGGCTTCATCGTCGTACATCGGGGTGGCCTTTGGTAGAGGCGGCAGACTTCCGGAGCACGTCTGTGCACGAGGAGTGCGGACCCCCCCCCCCCCGACCCCGACCCCCGCTGCGCTTTCTCTACCTGCTACTGTCACATCAGCTTTGGCGGATGACCTGCCTGTTGCCTGGTTGCACATGAAAGCAGACTGGACATTGTCCTGACAGCCATGTTGATTAGAGCCGATCCCTGTTGTCGTCCTTGTCTCCGCCCCGCTCTCGCTTAGCCTTACTGGATGTTCCAGGTCATGGGGGACGGGGTGGCGGAGCGTGGGGGGAGGTGTGTGTGTGTGTGGGGGGGGGGGTGGGGGGGGGTTCAGCAGGGGTTGGTGAACGCCTCTGCCTGGATGAACCGAGACAAAGAACAAACTCGCGAGCGAGCCAAAGCACGCGGGGGAGTACACCGGAGTTTGAGTGAGGAGTGCGGCACGCGCTGTCGATGCTGGCATATACACGCCGCGTGAAGGTCTGGGGCTCCTGGGCCTTCGCTCCGTTGCCAACGGGAGATTGACGGGAGCTAAGCGCGTGTGAAGGGGCCCAGAGTCAGCCCAAAGTCCTGCTGCCGTGCTCCCCTAAGCGTCAGGTTGAGGCGCTAACGAGGTGCTTCCTGACTCATTAGACTCATTAAGGTTCGCACGGTGGAAAGAGTCCCTGGCGCGGCGCGTGTCGCCGCCACGTGACCGCTACCTGAGAAGCGGGGTCCACTTCTGCCGTAGCAAACTCTGCACCCCGGGGGAGCTCTGCAACCGGCCGACGGCGGGCCGAGTCGCCGGCAGAAAGGAGAGCACTGAGGAGCACCTCGCGGGAAAACGAGCTCGGGAGAAGGTGGGGGAGGGGGGGGGGGGCGGGGTGTCTAGTTTGTCACTGTCATCTCTCCCATGCCCCCCACCCCCACCTACCCTTGCTCCCCTCTCCCCCCACTCCAATTGCCCCACTCCCCACCTCCCCTCACCCCCTACCTGTACTTCCTCTCGCCCCCCGCTTCCCCTCCCCTCACCCCGCCCCTCATCTCCCCCCACCCCCCCCCACCTCTACTTTCACTCCCCCTCCATTTCCTCTCTCGGCTCCTGTGGCCTGTTGCCTAGCAACCTGTGCCCTGCCGCGCTGAGTGGCAGAGTGGTGGCAGGGAGTGCCATGATGTGTCAGGTCAAGCTTGTGTGATTATGGTCTAACACGCTGTCTCCGCTGGTGACAGTCTTAGGAGAGGTCAGCCAATCGCTGAGCCCAAAGGACAGGCCGTTAGCTTAGGTAAGCCTATCGTGTGGTGTTGTGACAGACATAGATCAGCACACCTTTCAAGGGGAATCTGGTATGAACAACACACACGTAATCAGACAGCCAACCAACCAACCAACCCCCCCTTCCCCGATATGCACATCACTGCATATCTACAGTAGGTTGTGGCAGTAACACACACACGCACACATATATATATAAATATAGAATACCAACACTCTATGTCAAATACGTGCAGATAAGTGCTATCACACTGAACGCTATGCCTTGAGATACCCTCCAAAAATACCACCATAGGAAACCGAGTGCACAGATGCAATCTGAGAAACCCCTGATAACATGGTCCATGGCGGTGAAGAGGGCCTGGTTTCAGTTAGCGGCCTAATAGACCTCCACCACCGTGGGGATGGATGGAGGGGCTGCCCTGCCTGGGCAGGAGCACCTCCAGGGGGGTCAGGAGCACCTCCAGGGTGGTCAGGAGCACCTCCAGGGTGGTCAGGAGCACCTCCAGGGTGGTCAGGAGCACCTCCCAGGGGGTCAGGAGCACCTCCCAGGGGGTCAGGAGCACCTCCAGGGTGGTCAGGAGCACCTCCAGGGTGGTCAGGAGCACCTCCCAGGGGGGGTCTGCAGACCAGGAGGCTGCGGGTCCCCCCTCCCCTCCCCACAGATGGTCTCCCTCCGTCTGCTCCGCTTCTCCGCTAACGGCCCCAGGAAAATTAATGGTCTAGTCAGCACACTTAATTGTCTCCAATTGCTCTGACATTAATTATTCACATTTGTCCATTATAATGTCTGTTCAGGTTATCAAAGGAAGAGGGGGTGAGAGGGGGTGAGAGGGGCCGGGTGGGAGACGGAGAAGGAAAAGGGTGAGAGAAATAGAGAGAGACAGGCTAGGTCCTGTTAGCCAAGCGTTGCAAGGATCCCATTACCTCCCAGGTTCAGTACAGCATGCAGGCCATAACAGATATTGATTTCTCAGAAAAGTCAATCTACCCTTCTCAGTAAATATTATGGCTTCTGGTCAATCCCAGGAGCTGAAGTTCTGAAAAAAGACCCCCCCCCCCCAAAAAAAATAAAAAAACCTTGAGCCATGGGCTTACCTCCAACCATCCCATGTTCTATCCTCGCCTGGGTGTTGGGGGGGACGGCCTTCAGAATAAAGGCTACGGCATTAACTCTGGGACTGTCGTGTGAGAGGAATGAAATAAGCCAGTATTTGGGACCCAGTAAAGTCACAGACTTCGAGTTGGACCTTTTCGTGCTCCAGTTAAGTAGTGACCTTGAGTCTTTTAAAGACAACACAGGAGATATTAGCAGGTAAGTCAATGAATGACAAAACGCTCAGTCAAACTCAGATCGATTGCAATGATTTGAGTCTGTACATAACGGCTGTACTAAAATCGAAACCATTAAAAGCACATTTACAGACACTGTGTATAGAATAAATTATTTTTCACAGAAAATTTATTTTAGTAATGTTTCCTCATCAGCCAAATGTAGGTAACACTGTAGCAAATATTTCATATGGAGCACAAATATTTAAGCTGCGAATCTAAAAATGTAAACGTGAATCTCGGTGTCAGCCTCTCGTATAATCAACAAAAAGTAAAATAAATAAAAGCCAGACAACATCTCTTTCTCCTGCAGGCTCTCTGGGCCACATCCTCCTATATTTTTTATCTTAATTTAATCTTTATTCGCCACATCCACAAGAGCGCTAAGAGAGCAGCAGTCCATAAAATAATAAGCCCATCAGCACACACACACACACACACACACACACACACCCTTCTCTCTCACTGGCACCAAGCTGAAACATTTCAACTGTAAACAAAAAAGAGTCCCATACACGTTCTCACACATTCCTGTGTGACACACTGATCATATTCCTCATGTAGCGTCCTCTGAGGCACACTGCTGTGGGTCTCCTCCTGCACACACAAACACACACACACACACACACACACAAACACACACACACAAACACACACACACACAAACACACACACACGCACAGAAACAAACAAATACATGCAGTCATGCAGATTAACGCTGGCCATCACACAAACTCATGCTCCTCCACTCATAAACCAGCACGTCGTGAAAGGGGTCTCTGGTCCCTCCGTGTTATATCAACATGGATTATTTGAAATGTGTGCGTAGATCATTCTGCAGATTCAAATGGGAACCACAGTACCCGGTGAAATGGGTCAGGGTGCATAAATGCAATCTCTCCAGCCCCCCCCCCCCCTCCCCCTGGCAGAGTTAATGTATTGATTTTACAGCGCCGCTCCATGATAAAACTATTTCATGAATTCCAATGAGACCCTTTTACTAGACTGCCAGAGAGGGACAGAAATACAATCACAGCAACGCAGAATGTGTCATTGTGTTCTATTGGTTGTATAATGTGTTCCTTTTCCAAATGTTGAGTGGGTTTGGGGTGTGAATTTTAGAGCTTTAATCTACTCTTGTTTAGCCCGCTCGAACCCTTCGCCACTCAAACAAAAATCATTCTATATCATGACCGTAGTTTTCTTTACATTTCTGAGCGTTTGCGTGTGTAGGAACTAGACTACAGTTCTTTCAAGAGGATTGCTAGAATTTCTTGCGAAATTCTCAGTCATAATCTACCAAATGAAACATTTACAAAGTACTTGGCATATTTTAAATTCAAGACATGTCAGCAAATAATCTACAATCGAATGAAGATAAAAAAAAAACGTTTTGAAGTTTTGAAGTAAAAAATAGAATGTAGGATTATATTACATTGAAATGTAATGGCAAACATGAACGTATAATTTGGTAGGCTTGTGGTTCTAATATCTATAAGATTTCATGACACTGCTCTATTGGACTGTTGCACACTGAAGTACTCAACTGACTACCTCATATATCTGTCTATATTGACTTTGTCTGCACTTAGTCTGCCTCAGTGTCTAAATGATTACTATTTGCACTTTTGGCTGGATGTTAACTGCATTTATTTGGCTCTCTTCTCCTACTGTGCACAATGACAATCAAGTTGAATCTAATCTAATCCTTTTATACACCAGAGAGTATTGTTTAGCCATTTGATGGCGAAGCACAGACTTCTTCGCCGTTATTGAGTGAGTCTCGATTTAACCGCCACTGGAAGTTTCCCTCACCTTCCGAGAAGTAGCTGTGACGGCCTAGGTCGCGACGGCGTGACGGCGCCGCCGTGGTTCCGTGTAATATCACATCGGACTAGTCATTGAACACCGAGAGGCTGTTTGTCAGAGGCCTCGGGCTGATGTCTGTGGACGTGTGGCTGGGAGGGGAAGAGGGGGGACAGGCGACTGGGCGCAGTTCAGCACCAACCAAGCCCATCTGCCCATCACCTGGCCTTGGCATGCAGGGGGACTGGGTAATGACAGGGAAAGAATGGCATCAGTGAGCAGGAGCCAAGCGGTAATTACAGACCGGAATCCATGCAGAAACAACACATCTGGACCCGCGAGTCAAATCCAGCCGTAGCAAGGGCCCGGGCCGTGATTTTGGATCCGTCAAACCGCGCAGCTATACATCAGCCTGGAGATTGAAAATCTCTCCCCCCCCCCCCGCCCTCATCCAGCCCCCAGCCTGCTCGGAGGGAGGAAGGGATACAATTCACTGTCGGCAATGAGGAGAGGCTGCGTGCTGACGCAAGCCAGACTATCTGAGGCGGGATCGGCCGCGGAAGCACTATCACTTCTGTCCTGAGTGCCAGCACCCTAGCTCAGGCGCTCCTCCTCCGCCGTCTCTCTCTCTTTCTCTCTCCCTCTCTCTCTCTCTCTCTCTCTCTCTCTCTCTCCCTCTCTCTCCCCTTAAAGTCCTCCTCAAACTCATGACTTTCTTGATAAATGCAACCTCTGTTTGGGAGGTAGGACTGAGAAATGTTTTCTCCGAAAGCCCATTTAGAGTTGTTGGGAAAGCATCTTGTCAGCTTGGCGTTTCTCACTGTGAGCTGACTGAGAGACAGCGGGAGATGACTGCGCAATTTGGTCCCAAAGTGATTAACGTTTGGGGCCTTTGAATAACTTCAGCCATATTATATCATCACCACTGTGAGCAAAAGACTTGCTGGACGAATGAAAAAAAAAATCCATCAGTTGGTCTTCAGGTCTCAACCTTCTCCAAATGGACCTCAACTCAATCAGCAGGCAGGCCTTTCTGTAGCCTGAAGCCATAGCAATGTGGGCTGCTTTCTGGCTGGATGCATCGATGACCCCTTTCACAAGCCCGTCTACTCACAGAATGAAACCATCAATTCTTGCCGTCAAACTCTCTCCTTACCCTCTTCACTGAAATTAAGACCACGGTAATTAAACTGATAAAAAGTCATGCCAATATACTTCATGGTGCCAGACCTGATTCCGAATGCCCCCCAAAATTGTGGGAAGCTGAGGAAATTCTATCTTTGATGTGGCGTTCTCTATTATTGAAAATAATTGGATTCTCCCCCCTTCTTCCACACACTCAGGCTTCTCACTGATCTGGGCATGCTCAGTGATTGGCCCTCCTGCTCGGCGGCGCCGGCGGCGGGGCTGCGTTCCGTCCCGGGGTCCCAGACGGAGCTCTAGCGTGATTAGCAGGAGGCTTTGGCTGTGTGTGTGTGTGTGTCGAGGGGCCAGGGGACACTGAAACAGGGGTCAGAGGTCACGGTGCAGGTTGGAGCTGCGTCTGAGACGCCGAGACCCTCTGGAGAGCAGCGGAGAGGCCTGTTGGGGGTGTGGCCTCGCCTTACCTCCATATCGGCTCGGCCAGACTTCAGCAAAAGCGCCTCGCTAGCCCACAGGCAGCTGGCACCCCTCCACACACAGCCTAACGTCTGATAATCAGCAGACAGAAACCCCCTCGACGATCGCTCTGCCTCTGCCTAAGAACCGAACCGCTCGCTCCTCTCAAGACCCGGCCGACACTCCCCGTCTTAACCCTTTGCCAAACCGCAGAGGCTGTCCTCACCGTCCATCCGTCTCCGCTCCATTTGTGTCAGGTGTAATGCGCTTTTAATTGCCGCTGGAACCGAGTGAGAGCATTTCCGATTCCCCCTCTATATGTCAGCTTCTATCGGTCGCGGCCAGACCTTCTCCAGTCGGCCCCTGTGCTCGTGCGTGGCGTCTGTGTGTCTGTGCCCCGCCGCATGCACACACACACACTCCCAGAGCAGCCCTGCCTATTTTGGGAGCGGTGCAACAGTGGCATACTGGTCTTAAGCAGCTTGTGTCTCCGTGTGACAAAGAGAGAGAGCGCCCGAGTCAATCGTGTGTTTGACGTTTAGGACTGATGAGTCATCAGAGGAGTGTCGTCGACGCTTCGGTGTCCTGACAGCGCTGAGCTGAGCTCCGGTCCCCAACATCCCGGGTCAGCCTCCGTCTCCCAGCTCACCGGCAGCAACCGAATCTGTCGAGCTCAGACGCCGAAGCGTACCAAGCGCTGACTATCAACGGCTAAACAGTCGTCCCCGAGATGTACGGGTGGCACTCGTTAACCCGTGTTCCGACGTTACATCGTTGTACACGTATTTATCCTCAACTCAGGCTAATTGAGCGATGCTGCCATGGCTGTGGCTTAACTTGGGGGGAATACACAGCACAACTTGTTAACTCTTCTAAGCTCCTAAACTATTCCAGCACTCTCTTAGCTTAGGTGTTCTTAGCCTTGGTGCCTACTTATCATTAGAGCTCAGCTTATTGTAACTCCATTAAAAACGTTGTTCAATTTTGGTCAACAAAGACGATTTCTCCGTAAATTGGACCGTTTTCTGTTTGCTTTTTGAACAGGTACATTCGTGGAGCATCGTCTCCGAAGGACATGGTCATCATCGTGGACGTGTGAGTGCCTGGTCTCTCTGTCCTCTGTCTGGTCTCTCTGTCTTCTGTCTGGTCTCTCTGTCCTCTGTCTGGTCTCTGTCCTCTGTCTGGTCTCTCTGTCTTCTGTCTGGTGTCTCTGTCTTCTGTCTGGTCTCTCTGTCCTCTGTCTGGTCTCTCTGTCTTCTGTCTGGTCTCTCTGTCCTCTGTCTGGTCTCTGTCCTCTGTCTGGTCTCTCTGTCTTCTGTCTGGTGTCTCTGTCCTCTGTCTGGTCTCTCTGTCCTCTGTCTGGTCTCTCTGTCCTCTGTCTGGTCTCTCTGTCCTCTGTCTGGTCTCTCTGTCCTCTGTCTGGTCTCTGTCCTCTGTCTGGTCTCTTTGTCCTCTGTCTGGTCTCTCTGTCTTTTGTCTGGTCTCTCTGTCCTCTGTCTGGTCTCTCTGTCCTCTGTCTGGTCTCTCTGTCCTCTGTCTGGTCTCTCTGTCTTCTGCCTGGTCTGTCTCCTTCTCCCTGCTTCTCCTCTGTCTCACCCGCTGTGTTGCCAGTCAGCACTGAAGGCCACCAGTGCCACCTGTTGGTCTGAACGGAATCTGATCCGAGTGTTAACTAGCCTGCACCTTGAAGGTGTTTATATATACAGGCCTATCTCTATTCCATGACTGCGTTCAGACGCACAATATCCAGATTATTATTCCGAATGGGAGGTTTAAATCGTCCGGGATTGGGTCGAGGTGACGGGTAAAGAATGTGGGGGATTTTTCTGTTGTGGCTTCTTCGTACCCGTTGATACGCATTGGTGGGGACGTCATCATTGAATACACAGGGAAAAAAACACGTTGTCCGCAAACTGACACGCTGTCTGGGTGTGGATCAGGCGCGGCGGGGGTTAAGGGAGTGTCTCTGCTGTTTGCAGGAGCGGGAGTGTCAGTGGGCTGACTCTGAAGCTGATGAAGACCTCCGTGATGGAGATGCTCGACACGCTGTCAGATGACGACTACGTCAACGTGGCCAGGGTGAGTGTCCCAGCGGGCTCGTGGGTCGCAGCAGCGCCCATCGTACCTGTCCCCGCGCTGCACATTGGCGTCCTGCCCCGACACGCCGACACGCCGACACACACTGCCCTGGACAGGCACGCGCCGGGCCTCGCCCGACGTTTGACTTGATGTGGTCGCAGGAACCAATGGGTTCTGCTGTCAATGTTTTATTGCTCGGTCCGTATAATTACACAGCCATGATGGGGGAAGCGTTGCCTCTGCGGATGATTGTAATTTCACGTCCCCTATGTGTGTGACTGTCACAATCTCAGTCTCCTCTCCATTCCATGATTAGTATTGGATTCCTATTTCCATTCGATATTACCGCAGACCATGTTTTTACACACGCACCCACGCACACACACACACACACTCAATGTACGCACACAGTACCGGTGGGGTAGCCCTGTTTGGAGACTTCCTTCAGTAATCCCATATAATCCATTGCTCTTAGTCAGGGTTTGCCTCTAAGTCGCGACTCTCGGAGCAGGAAATGAGCATGCTAATCTGGGCGTGGACACAGACGATTTTCACCCCTATAGAGAAAAGAAGAGCTCACACGAGTGAGGATGGGGGAAGATTGGGGATTTAGTGTGTTTGTGTGTTCTCGTGTGTGTGTCTGTGTGTGTGTGTGTGGATGTTACAGTACATGATGTGCAGGTTTAGCAAATAGGGTCCATTTACAACAAACACGGTCAATCTGATCAGCTCACTTTTTCCTTTTGGTGTGGTTCTTGTTTTGTTTAACAAATCATTCCTTCAAGGGAACAAGTCATCTTTAGAAATGTCATCTTTTTCCAGACAATTTTGTTCTAGTTTCTCATCTGCCATCACGACGTCCTCAAAATGTCAGCAGATTTTGAATTGACCTTCTAGAAGAAAACATTTTCCAGATGCCACATATCTCACATTGGAGACCGAACTACAGTGCCGTTCATCACACATACACGCAACCGCCACCCTTACTACCGCCCTGGTTCTCTCACATCTCAACACACGCTCCAACGCCCACAAACAGACACACACACATGTACACGCCAAAAATCAAACTCATCCCGGGGCTAATTTTGTCAAAGAGCTTCATGCCAGAGGACATTACCTTGGCTGGGTGTCTGTCCAGGGTTTGCATGGGTATTTCAGGTGCACCTGTTCTTTGTGTGAAATGTTGTAATTATCTCTGTTTATTATCGCCGGAGAGGCACTGAGCAGCCCACAGCTGCCTACATCCTCACTGCCCATCCTCTCCCGAGCCCGACAAACACACACACACACACACACACAATCATGAAGAAACACATTTGACAGCCTAAGTGGTTTTGAATTGTCTTCTGTCCTCCCTCCAGTTTAATGAGAAAGCTGATGCAGTCGTCCCGTGCTTCAAGACGCTGGTCCAAGCCAACATCAAGAACAAGAAGATCTTCAAGGAGGCTGTCATGCACATGCAAGCCAAAGGAACCACGGACTACAAGTCGGGCTTCACGTTTGCCTTTGAACAGCTTCTCAACGTAAGAACCCCACCGCCAAAGCCCCGCCCCCCCCCCCCCCCCCCCCCCCCCTCAATCGAACGCCTCCCGCATGAGCATGAACACTGCCTGGACGCCAGGAAGCGCCCTGGAGGCGTTACCCTGGTGGTGTGTGTCTGCCTGCGGGGAGGGGGGTGGGGGGAGCGCAGCTGCCCATGAGAGGTCCTTGGGGGGCCTCCGGTCCGACTAGGACAGCGGCGGCACCTGCGGCGGTGCCGGCCGGCCGGTGCGGCAGAGGAGGCATGCACAGGTGCCTCCTGGGCTCCGTATGCTGCGGCGGCCCCACGGAGGCTGGCGCCCCTAATGGGCTCTGATGAGATGATTGATGAGAGGAACCCAGAGGAGATGAGCCACAGACACTCTGTATTCCTCTGGCAAGGCCGGGGGGGCCGGGAAGGGAGGGTGCCGGGGGGGGGGGGGGGGGGGGCAGGCAGAGAGCCAGGCGGCGGCAGCCTCGGCAGCAGAATGAGAAGTGAGAAAGGCCTTTCAATCGGGCGTTTGCGGCGGACGCACTCCCGCGATTGGTGGCGGGAGCGCCAATTAAAAGGGTGTGACTGTGGCGATATTGCTGATCTTTATTAGGATCCTGTCAGGGGGACGTGCCGCCGGCCTGCATGGCGAGGGCAGCTGCCAGGAGGGCAGGGTGGAGGAGGGGAGGGTGGGGGCCGGGGGTGTTGGGGAGCAGGTGGGGTGCGGGAGTATGCCGTACACAATGTGTACTGGAGCCCCATTCAGGTCTGTGTACGCTGCTGCATGCGCACAAACAGCTCTTCACGGTGTCAAATAGGAAGCCTGCCAGTTTTGGTTACTTCCTGCAATAAAGCCCTCTCCCCTTTCATTTCTTTCCTTCTTCCCTCTCTCTGTCTCCCCCCCCCCCCCCTCTCTCTCTCTCTTTCTCTCTCTCTCTCTCTCCCTCTCTCTCTCTCTCCATTCTCTCTCTCTCCATTCTCACTCTCTCTCTCCATTCTGTGTCTCTTCTGTGTTCCACAGGAGAGTAGCGCCCCGAGGGCCAACTGCAATAAGATGATAATGATGTTTACAGATGGTGGGGAGGATCGTGCACAGGACATCTTTGAGAAGTACAACTGGCCCAACCAAACGGTGAGCATGTTCCCACCAAGCCAATTATCGCCTCATCTCCAGTGCGTCCCCTGCCAAAACCACCACCCATGCATATCGAAGCTTGAAGCTTTCCTTATTTGGACAACGTTGTGTTTCACGGCAGACAATGTGGTGCGAGCTCGACTGCTGATTCATGGGCAAACGAGCGGCTTTTCTCTCCGGTGTTTTTCCTCCTGGCTCTCTGTCCCTGCCACCTCTCTCTCGGTGGTTTTCTGTCTCCTTTCTTGTCTTGATGCCGGTGTTAACAGCTCTGACCTGCGGACTAATTAGCCACTTTATCATCGGAGACCATGAAATTACAGCTAACACATGGGCTCGCTCGTTTTTCCTCCTTACCTCTCTCTTGCTCTCCTGTTTCTCTCCCCTCTCACGGGCGCGCACCCTCTCTCGCTCTCAGTCGCTCGATCACTCTCTCCCCTCCGTCTTCCCCCTCTCCTCTGACACATCTACCCCCCCCCCCCTCCTCGTGACATTCATTGTCATAATAGTTTCCATCCTGAGTCCTGTCTTCAGGGAGGCTGTCATCTTAGAATATGTGCCTTTTAACATCTCCCTCTATCTCTCTCTCTGTCTCTCTCTCTGTCTCTCTCTCTCTCTGCCGCATGTCAAAATGCCCATCAGTTGACATGGCAACGAAACAAATGTCCCTCGCAATCAGACATGCAGGAGGAGCACGAGGAGTCTCTCCTTTCCTACTCGGAGCAAAAGAACCCATCGTGGTCCACCGCTCTG
Organism: Hypomesus nipponensis; assembly: GCF_054491055.1. Classification (NCBI taxonomy): domain Eukaryota; kingdom Metazoa; phylum Chordata; class Actinopteri; order Osmeriformes; family Osmeridae; genus Hypomesus; species Hypomesus nipponensis. The sequence continues at coordinate 17,488,104 of NC_140369.1, forward strand.
CGTCACTCAGAGCGGGCGATGGTGGGTGGCGCTCGGCCCCCCTCTCTCCCTGCCATGCGGGTGGCGCTCGGCCCCCTCTCTCCCTGCCATGCGGGTGGCGCTCGGCCCCCTCTCTCCCTGCCATGCGGGTGGCGCTCGGCCTCCCCCCCCCCCTCTCTCTCTCCCTGCTCACCCCGCGCTCTCTCCTGCCGTCCTCAGGTGCGGGTGTTCACCTTCTCCGTCGGGCAGCACAACTATGACGTCACTCCCCTGCAGTGGATCGCCTGCGCCAACAGAGGTCAGTAGAGGTGACGAGGGGGTGGGTGGGAAAAGACGACACGGAGGGTCGTGTTTGTTCTGAGCAGAGGGCATCGGCGCAGGAAACCAGGCGGCCCGCAGGCCTCGCACCGAACATCCTTCATGGCTTCGCTGCGTGCCGTGAGAGTCACCGCAGATGACTCAGTGTTTTCCCCCCTTGACAAACGGCTGCATCCCCGGTGAGATAGCCCCGCCGGACGGAAACCGGATGACGAATCCAAACGTGGCCGTCAGCCACGATGACCCCGTCGAATCCTGAAAACCCCCTCCCACCCCCCGCCACGCCGATTCCCGTTTCCCCTCTCCCGCGCCATTTCCCACCGTCACTCGGACACGGAGTCTCTCTCCTTCCGGAGCCTTCCGTGGCTCCCGGGGTCTCGCGCTGACGAGCTCGTTTGGCGGAAGAGCCGAGTGCTTCAGAAGTGCCTCCCCACAAGTCGTTATCAATTAGCGGGAGGAGCCTGGTCGACGGGCGATAACCGCGCTGTCTGTCTGTCGGGCTCGGGGAAGGGCCAGGATGAGGCTGCTGGTGCCAGCCTGCGCTCTGCTGCCACGGTGCCAAAGCCGAGCCGACACAATCGGTGGCGGCGTCCTATTGGTCTCTGAGGAGCGGCCCTGCGACATGGGCTGTTGAGGGGCTCTTTCGGTATCACACTCACACAGTGGCTGTCTCTCGACACCCCCCCCCCCACCCCCCCCACAGGCTTGAGCCTCACGGACGCAACATACACACAGGCGCGCACGCACACTAGACCCGAGGCACACGCCGTGTACTCACACACAAATCCCCGCAAATAAAGTACAAAACCAGGCCACTTGACGGGCCCTGGTTCCAGTCTCACTTGGCTTGAAGCCGCAATCCTGTCTTAAGTAACGGCTCACCCCCTTCTCTGGCTCTCAGCTGGCTGAAGTCTCTCCTCCTTGGCTCGTCACACTGCTAAACGCCCTACTCCACTCCGCGGTCCGTGCTCTCTAGTCTGCCGCTCGGCTTTCCCCCTGCCCTCCTTTTGTCCTCCGCTGCCCTACAAGCAGACGTGTCACCTTGCCTGGCAGGCAGCCAGGAGCACAAAGGAAAGGAGCGTGACCCTTTTTTTTCTTTTCTTCTGGCTCTCAACCTGCGTCCTGTGTGCGTGCGCACGTGTGCTTGTGTGTGCGCGCGTGGCTGTTCGTGTGTACTTGTGTGTGTGTGCGTGTGTTTGTTTGTGTGTGTGCGTGTGTTTGTTTGTGTGTGTGTGTGTGTGTGTGTGCGAAAAACGGAAAAGGCGGAGGAGCAAAAAAAAAAAGAAAAAAGAAAAAAAAGTGTTGAAATAATGACAGCCATTTCGGCCTCTTTACATTCCGGCGGCGTCGTCTTTATTTCGCGGCTCTTTGTATAAACACTCGCGGCTTTAATAACTTGGGGAGCTGCGGTTATTGACCCGGCGAGTCGCTCTCCTCCATCCCTAATCAGGCGTGCTGCCTGGGGGGAGGGGGGGGGGGGGGGACTCAGCATCCCCTATGAGGCTGCACATGCCGCAGAACAGCGATGAGTGCGGAGGTGTCTCTGACCCCAGAGCCCCTGTCGGCCTGCTGCACGCACCCCCCCACCCCATCCCCCCCACGGCCCGACGACTTTACATGTACCTCATGATCTGAGCTCACTGCAGCTTGTTTTACAAACAGAGCGGCTCGGTTGCCGTGTTGTCGTCCCCCCCCCCCCCCCCTGCTCGTTGGAAGCTTTGGTACGCCGAGTGTCCGTAGGAATACCTGCAAGGCATGTTTGTGATGCTCATCGCTATTGATTCTGTCTCTTCCGATCTCCAGGATACTACTTTGAGATTCCATCGATCGGAGCCATACGAATTAACACACAGGTGAGTCTGTGCGTGCGTGTTTGTGCGTGTGTGTGGATGGGTTACTTTACTGTATGTGTGACGGAATCCCAACGACCCGATAGCACTCGCTGGAGTTCACCACCGTTCACGCGTGCGTGAGAGTGTCGAAAAAGGAACCCCTGGTTCATTTCGAGTTCGCACTCCTTTTGAAGATAATCATGCCGATGGGAGACACGCCTCCCAATCCTCCCGCGCGGAGGAGGAGCCCGCGAGGCTTGTGTGGAGGTCTGCGGAGCCGAGATGGAGAGATAGGACCGCAGCTCTCCTCGCTCCTCCAGCAGGTCTCAGTGCTGTCGGCTCAGAGAGCCGGAGGGCCTCAGACCTGATGCTGTGCAGCCTAATCCCACCACCCTCCTCCTCAGCGAATGCCCCCAAACATACACACGCTCGCGCACTCTTCCGTTCCCCCCAACCCCCGATACCCCCTCCAGGACCTACCAGGGCCCAAAGCCCCCTGGGAGAACCTCCTTCCAGCTGTACAAATTGAGTGAGTCGCTTCAGGGTTCTGTGCACCCCTTCCTCCCCCTCCCCTCCATCCAGCCTCCCTCCTTCCCTCAACCCCTCCTCTCCTCGCCTCTCCCCCCCCCCCCCCAACCCCACAGAGCGATCAGGGCTCTGAATAGACTGTCAGCTGTTCCATTAACTCTGGCTCATAATTATATTCTGAGAACTGCCACTTACTTTAATAGGTTTCCTACAGCAGGTGTGTGTGTGTATGCGCGCGCGTGACAGAGGCAGGATATATGGCAGTCTTGGATACACCTGGGCACGGCGCATTGCACTGTCATATTCTGTCCATGTTCGGTTCACACCACTGCTAGGTGTACCGGGAGTCCTTTCAGACAGACGGAGATACCACCACACTGGACGTTGGCTCATTCAATGGTGCGTTGATCTTTGGGCACGTTGACTTTAGAAAAGGGTGTCGTCGGATCACATCCCCTCCGTTTCTTCAAGCCGATGTGTCTCTGTGTGGCGCGGTCACAGGGGTGTGTGTTTGGGGCGGACGCGGACAGTGTGTTTGCGTGTGTGAGGATGGTGTATTTGTACTGTGTGTGTGGGTGTGGGTGTGTAGCATGTGTAGACAGTGTGTGTGTGTGTGTGTGTGCATGGGCTACTCGTACCGCGGGTGTGGTACGTGTGTGCGTGCGGTGGATGTGATCGCCTTGGTGAACTGTGTGTGTGTCTAGCATGTGTATGCAGTGCGTGTGTGTGTGTGTGTGTGTGTGTGTGTGTGTAGCATGTATATGCACTGTGTGTGTGTGTATGTGTGTGTGTGTAGCATGTGTATGCAGTGTGTGTGTGTGTGGTGTACCTGTATGTGCGCGAGCCGTTTCCAGCTCAGTGAGCTCTGAGATGAAGCGAGATGGTTCAGGTGTTACCAGAGTGGGTGCTCCCCTAACCCTGCAACCAGGACGAGGCGTAAGCCGCCTCCAGCTCCCTGCTGACTTTCCCAGACAGACAAGGGGCTAGTTGGCTCTGCCCCGAGAAACTCGAAACAGTCCCACAGCCCACATCCTGGCCCCCTGGTCCGTGTCTCCTCCCCCCCCCCCCCTCGCGTAACACAGCCGCATCAGCTGCCTTGTCTGGACTCGAGATTGTTCTAGTCAGGCGGAACGTTTTCCCCATATCCTGCGAAAAGGTCTGCCTGTCATCTTCCTGATGAAATATGTCCCCGTGGCGCGTTAAACGGGACTTTTAGTGAGCTAATAATAGAATAGGTCACGCCTGTCAGTGGCCCAGTGTCGAGGAGGTGAATAACAAATGGTCAAAGGCATTTACACTGGAATAGGAGTGGGCGACACAGGACGCTCCTTTTGCATGTGCAGGATAGATGTGGGTTGGGGCCAAGGTCAGATTTTTTGGGATAGCGCTTTGTTGCCGACTTTGTAAACGCCTCAGGAAAGGGTCACATTTGTGTCCATTTCATATCTGATTTTCGCAGTCTGGTCTGTCATACACACTGGTTGTTTGTACAGAACTCAATATCGTGAGATCATATTGCGTTGGACGCTACAGTGGTTCAGCTTTGTTGCCGGGGGGGGGTCGATGCTAGCAGACCGGCGGGCCATCGGTGCCCGTCGAGGGTCCCGACGCACAATGGTTTTCTCAATCGCGCACCAAGACCAGCATGACAGGGATCAATACATCATTATCCCCCCCAAATCTCTCATCTGGGTGAGACCCCGCTGCACATGCTGCAGAAGGGGCCAATCAGATGAAGGGGGAAGCACGAGCTGTAGGTTTAACCCTCCACCCCTCCTAACGCACTGTGGGCTGTCGTTTTCCTGCCCGGTCGACACCGGCGTCGCAGAGGGAAGGGGCCTGTTTGCGCCGCGTGCCATCCGACGCTCCTAATGTGTTTTTAATAGCTCCTTCATGATGATGAAGAACAGCCTTGGGAGGCCCAGGCCCGCGGGGGGGGGGGGGGGGGGGGGGGGGGTTTACGGCTCCTGGGGGGCTCCCGGTCGGACTGCTGCAGGCTCGCGCCTCCGTCTGTGGGAGACGAGCCCTGTCATGGTCCTGTCGTTTTACGATGAATGAACGCTGACAGGCTCTTACAGCTCACTGTTTTAACAACCCCGGTGTTTGACAAGCGTTATAAACCAAGTGTATATAGTGTGTGTGTGTGTGTGTGAGAATGTGTGAATGTGTGTGTGTAGGTGTGTGTGTTCACGTCTTTAGAGGTTTGCATGTGCGTATATGGTGTGTGGGTGTGTGTGTGTGGGTGTGCGTATATGGTGTGTGTGTGTGTGTGTGTGTGTGTAACGACTGTGTGTTGTGCGTTTCAGGAGTACCTGGATGTCCTGGGTCGTCCCATGGTTCTGGCAGGGATCCCAGCCAAGCAGGTCCAGTGGACTAACGTCTACCAGGACGCCCTGGTGAGAAGCAAACCTTTTGAACGATGCTCTTTGTTCTCGGCATGACGTCCAAACGTGCCCGTGCGAAGGCGCAACATCACAGTGCTGTTTCAGTGACAAGTTGACCTTCAAGCTGTCCACGATTCAAACAGACTGTCTGGCATATTTGGCGCATGTGAGATAAGGTACCATTCTGACTTGCTGATGTCTGTCTGTCTCTCTGTCTACAGGGATTGGGTCTGGTCATCACTGGGACAATGCCAGTCTTCAACCTGACAGACGACGGCAGTGCTAAGGTACTCCCCGCTCTGTGGACCCAGAGCTCCCCGTGTCTGTTTTTGACATCGCCACATTTCAACACGACAGCAATCCCTAGTGTACTGTTAATGGCATTCAATGACGTGTCGCTCAGAGAGAGGATTGTTTCAGCCGTGTCGGTGAGTCTTTCCGACTCTGTCTCTTCGGGTGTTGGCACATTGTCGCCCCCATGGTCATCTCTGTCAGCGTCAGTTACGTATGCCTTCAAACGTTCGTTTAAATGTCGGAGGAGCTGCAGTGTGGCAAGCCAAACACCAATCCTAACTGGCCAAAAGTCTCTTTCCTTCCCCCCTTAACCATGACGTCGACCATACATCATCTGTTGGTCCAGCCTGTGGGGGCTCTGCTAGGCAACACTGCCCCCTGGAGGTGTTGCGCATGCACACCAGCAGGCTGTCTCCCCCCCAGTCCCCACGCTCCATCTGGCAGAGATGGATCTGCTCAGCGCACCAGCCTTCCCCCCGTTTACTAGGCAATGATTCACACCGAATCCGAAAATATTGACTGTGAGATAATGGCGGCGGCTAAAAGCAGAGACTCAGTGAGTAATTGACTCCGTTTCAGGGCGTGGAATAGGGAGTAATCAGATGGTGCACAAGATTAGGAGTCACAGATGGCGAGGAAAGCTCTTCAGCGTCCCACTAGCCCTGTAGGCTGCTGGATGAGAGTCCGCTGGTTGAGGCTGTTTGAGGCTGGCTGAGGCTGGTTGAGGCTGGTTGAGGCTGGCTGAGGCTGGTTGAGGCTGTTTGAGGCTGGCTGAGGCTGGTTGAGGCTGGTTGAGGCTGGCTGAGGCTGGTTGAAGCTGGCTGAGGCTGGTTGAGGCTGGCTGAGGCTGGTTGAAGCTGGCTGAGGCTGGTTGAAGCTGGCTGAGGCTGGCTGAGGCTGGTTGAGGCTGGTTGAGGACATGGTCAGTCAGACTGGTCCGCAGACGTTCTTGACACCGATGCGAGACTTTCCGCGGGAAGATTAACTCACCACATTGTCTTTGCTCGTTTAGAATCAGCTTATTCTTGGCGTCATGGGAGTGGATATTGCAATTAACGAGATCAAGAAGAAGACACCAACGTACAGAGTAAGTGTCTGACCGTGACCTCAGGAAGTTCACCATCTCACTGTACTGAAGAAGGAAGATACAGTGAGGGAGAAACCTTGTATGAACTGATGTGTGAACCCGTGTGTATTTCCAGCTTGGCGCTAATGGATACATCTTTGCCATTGACCTGAATGGTTATGTACTCCTGCATCCCAACTTAAGGCCCAAGGTACAAAATAACTGAACACCAACCTTCTCTGCACGCCGTTTGTGCTTCCTCTCATCAGGAGTGGTACACACACACATGCTCGTAAACACAGATTGTAATGTTTTCCTTTCCTGGGCTGGCTCCCCTGCTCTCTGCTCAGATCATTAACTTCAGGGAGCCTGTCACTCTGGACTTCCTGGATGCAGAGCTGGAGGACAGCAACAAGGAGGAGGTAAACACTGTCTTGAACGCTACCCAGAACACCTTGCTAACACGGTGCACACTGGGTTCGGCATACCATATTGATCAGCTTCTTTTTTGTGGTTGTATTTCTACTCTTCTTAACATGTCGTTTTTTGAATCCCTTTCTGTCTTTCTTGCTCTCCCCCCCTCTATCTCTCTCTTTTGCTCTCCCCCCCCTTAGATTCGTCGCCAGATGATTGATGGCAAATCAGGGCAGAGGAGAATCAGAACCCTCATTAAGTCAGTTGATGAGGCAAGTTGTCAATAAACGAGGTTTAGCCATGATCCATACTGGCCCCAAACAGAATCGTTTGGTCATGACTCTCAGCCAGAGGAGTCGGCATTTGAATGTATGTAACAGCAGCCTTCTCTGGTGCTGTGCCCTGTGTGTTGGTGTCTGCTTGCAGAGATACATCGACGAGGCCATGAGGACATACACCTGGACACCCGTCGAGGGGACTAATTACAGGTCGGTGAAGCGCTAGCTTGGCACCTGAACACGCGGTCCGACTGAGAAATAGCTTCTGTTGTTTGCTTTCGATCCTCCACGACTGGGAACGTGTGCATGCACGCTCTCCACGTCGAACCTGGATTTGTGACCTCTGCCTGACCTCATCAGTGTCGACCCGTAGGCCCACTCTCACAGTCGCGCGTCGGAAACACGTGATTTCATCGACCACCGTTGGGTGCGAAAGCGGGATCCTGGGCGCCAAGCATGAGCGTCCATGAGATCTATTCCAGAATAGAAAGGAACTGTTCGTGCTTGAGCTGTGTTTGTCAGAAGATCCCTCCGGATCAACATACATTAAGAGCCCATGTGTCTTTATCAAGGCACTGTAGCATTCTGAACACAAATTGACTGCATGGTTTATTCCTCTTAAAGCTACGTTGAGCATTTGAGGTTGCATTCAAATTATATTTCCTCCAGGCAACACTTTGCAAATGACATTTGATGATATTCAAGAGTCCTCCAAGTGCCTGATGAGTGGTTTTGTTATTGCCCATCTGTTAGCAGGAAACCAGGGCCCGCTTGACGGCGAGCAGAATGCCGTCTACCCTCCGCTCTCATTAGTGTCGAACATTATCCATCAACTGTTTTATTTCTCTCTTTCTCTCTTGAATTTGATTTCTACGACTTTGTTGTTCACACCACTGTAAACATTGACGTGCCCTGTGAAGGAGGTGTGGGAATGTACGTGTGTGTGTGTGTGTGTGTGTGTGTGTGTGAGTGTGTGTGTGTGTGTGTGTGTGTCTTTCTGTGACTTGGTGTTTTTTCTGTGTCTGCCTCATCCCTGCAGTCTAGGGCTGGTACTGCCCACATACAGTGAGAACCACATCAAGGCCAATCTGAGTGACCAGATCCTTCAGGTGCAGTGTAAGTACCAGTAGACCACCCAACAAAGGGCCTTTCACTCTCTCTGTCTCTCTCTCTGTCTCTCTCTCTCTCTCTCTCTCTCTCTCTCTCTCTCTCTCTCTCTCTCTCTCTCTCTCTCTCTTTCTATCCCTTTCTGGTTCTCCCTTTCTCTCTCTTCCTCTCTCCCTCTCCCTCTCTCTCTCTCTCTACTCCGAATATGACCTCGACTCAGTGGTGCATCCTGGGTCACCAGTACCAGTGCATCCTGGTGGGCGTGTCCTCCCCCAGTCCCCCCCCCCCTCTCCCCTGAGAGACTGACAGGGACTTACTGAAGGAGTGAGAAGACTCCTTTACTCTCTACTGCCCCCTCTACCCTCCTGTCTCCATGCTGTGCTGTACTATGGTGATTTTTTTTTTTCTTCACATTGTTGAAGAAAAAACCCGAAATGACAGAAAGGTGAAAGCTGTGGTTTTACTGTGTTACAAAAAAGGTGAAAATAATGGTGACCTTGTGCTATTATTTTTTTTGCCAAATGCTCTCGCCTGTTCTCCACCAAGTAATGATTCTGAAGCGTCTGTTCAAAGTTCAAACGGGTGAAAAAGGCATGCTTTTCACCCCCTTCCATTTGCTTTTTATGATTTGGGAGTATGAGTTTGGTGTGCAGTGCTTTTCCGTTGGACTGCTTTTCTGGTGGATGTTTTGTTTTTGTCTTCAGCTTTGGAATCATTTTAATAGATGAACTCCCGCAGCCCTGCAGGAGTTTGTGTTCCCTGCGTCTGAATGGGGACACCTGTTGTCTCTCTCATTCTCTCTCTCTGCAGAGCCGGTTGTTCTGTTCTTTTCCTGACATTATTCACTTTGGGTTGACCTTCCGTTGTTCCACATCCTCTTTTGCGATGCTGATTATGTCTTTAACGTTTTCTTATAGTTTACTTTTCCCATTTGTTCCGTTTCTGGTTTGCTCTTGCCAAGCTTGATTTGATTTGAGTTCATTTTCTTGTATTTTTTTGTCCGTTTGACTGAATTGGTTTCCTTCTTTTTAAGAAAACAATATTTTTATTCAAACAGTAATTGAATAAAATATTGTCTGTGACCCCCCCCTTCCCACCCAATCCCCTGTTTCTTTTCTTGCTCACTCCTTCTCTGACGGATCCACACAGTGCCATACTCCAAGGGCAAGTATACTCCATATTGGTCCACGTACTCTATCTTTACTTCCTACTCCCTACCGCTGCCTCCTGTCACACCTCCTGTCCTGAAACCCCTCCCGCTGCCCCCCACCCTCACCCTGTCCCAGCCTGCTTGCCTTTGTTCCTGCCCGTCTTGCCTCCAGGACCCTATCCCTCCTCCTCCTCCTTTTCCTCCTCCTCACTCTCCACCCACCCACCCACCCACCCTGCTGCTGCGGCTCAGACCACATCTCTCTCTCTCACAGTGGCTCCTCCCTCCGGTGTCCGGCCTCACCCCCACATCTCCCGTGCTTCGGTCACTCTCAGGTCTCGAATCCTTCCAACACGCCCCGAAGGAAGACAGGCGCTCGTGTTCCCTGTTAAAACGTCTTCTCTCTCTCCTCTCCCCCCCCCCCCCCTCTCTGCCTCTTTTCCCTTCCGACGATGGCTCCGATCGGGTTGTTGTCGCTCTCTTCTTCTTCTGTTCCCCCTTTCTTTCATCTCCCCTCTCGTGTTTTCTCTCTTCTCCTTCCCTCTTCTTTCTCCGTCTCCCTGCTCCTCTCTCCTCCTTTGCGTCCTCACTCCCTGCTCCTCACTCCGACTCTCACTCTCAGTGGCTCCTTCCTCTTCTCGCTGACTTGTCTTCCTGTCTCTCTCGGTTTCTGTCTCTCTCTCTCTCTCTGTCTCTCCTTAGTATCTTGCAATCACTGTCTGACGATGTCATTTGAGCTGAATAGCTGCTAATGAATGAACAGGGTTTAAGAGAGATTTAAAAGTAAATCTTTACTGTGCAGGACAGCAACAGACTACCCCGCGATGATGAACCTTAATTAATTCAATTCTGTATTTAACCTAAGGTTTACTGCATGTAACCACTGTTCAGGCTGACTTCATTTGACCTAAACTACAGCTTATTTAACCGACAATCAACCTAACTAGTGTCACCTAGCCTAGTTTAGGTTAGTGTAACAACAATGGAATGTAACTAAGCTAAAACTGTTAACTTAAGGGGTAGGTCGTCATTAGTAGGGGAATCGGGCTATTAGTCTGAAGGTTGCCAGTTCGATTCAGAATGACGTTGTGTCCTTGGGCAAGGCACTTCACCCTACATGCCTCGGGGGGAATGTCCCTGTACTTACTGTAAGTCGCTCTGGACAAGAGCGTCTGCTAAATGACTCAATGTAAATGTTACTTAGGCTGTTATGTATTTAGATGTATATAGATTCGACGAGTCGATCTCCTTGTTAAATATGACACTCACAGTATTTGAGCTTCTCCGCAGTGGGGCTCATCCAAGAGGAGGGATAGTCTGTAACCATACGGTCTCCTCTGAGTTGTTCCACCCCTCCGTGTGAGCAGACGTGGGTGCAGAGCGCCCCCCGCAGGGCCTCGCGGTCCCCCTCGTGTGGTCGGGAGGCAGAGCGCCCCCGAGGCCCCTGACTCGTGTGTCGTCCTTCTGTAATCCCTGTCTCCATCAGCTTGTGTCCCTCCCTCTCCCCCTCCCCCCCCCCCCCCTCAGCCCTCAGACTGCCAGGGTCACGGCCCCCCCCCCTCAAGTTCCTCCAAACCGTGACCTGGAAGTGCACGGCATTGTGGGCGCAACACTACCTGGGCACTCAGGCCGTCCCGCTGTAGACGCCCAATCCATGACGTCGACGACCACGTCCGCCAATTGAATATCACCGTCTGTAAAAAATAAAATAAAAAAAAGATTTCGAATGCAGATCCGTCATTTGATGGAGGGATTGTCATACGTACGAAATGTTTGGAGCGAGAGGACTTTGGGAATGAGCCGAGAACGTTCACGTTTGAATTCACACCGTGAAGAAGAACAAGTTGCCCTTCGACATGCCCTTCACAATGCCATGCACTTCCCCTGATTGTGTGTCCCTCGGAGCCCTCTGACCCTGCCAGTCTGAGGGGTGACCACTTCCATCAGGACCCCTGCGCCACCCACCTCCCCTGCAATAGTTGGCCATGTTGATGCCTGCCTGAGAAAACGCACTCATTGTGGGTCAATTGTCCGAGAACTCACTTCCTATCATTGACCTTTGCCGGGTAAGTCAGTTCTCCGACATCCAAAAGTTCAGAAGCTTCAATAACGGCGTAAGAAATAGACGTGGTTGGATTTCTCTGCTGGTGCCACTGTAACGCAGTGTTCCATTGAGGCAGTCAGGTTCCATTTGAGGCACCATATTGGCTAACGCTGGTGTTCCCCCCCATGATACCTCGGTGTTGCTATGGTGAACTCCCTCCTGCGTCCCCGCACCCCTGAAGACCGGCTGCTGTCCGCCCAGACCTCCCCACTGCTCTGCTCGTGGCTCTTCCCCGATAATCTTCCCCCTTTCTGTTGCAGATTTTGAATCGCTGCTGCCAAACAGTTTCGAGTCCGAAGGCCATGTTTTCATAGCTCCCAGGTAGCCCTCCTGTGTGAATTCTCGACCCAGTCTTCCCCATTCGTCATCGCCGCCTTTTCGTTTTCCGTCCTCTCCGACTCACACGCCACCTCTGTGTTTCACCACCACTCCTCCATGACCCTCGTCACCCCGTCACCTGACTTCACTCCCGTTCTGCCCAACGGGCCACTTGTTAGCGTCGGTCACACCTCTCCTTTTCGTGTGGACGTTTCGCCCACCGTGATTTTGAGTTGAGTCCTTGTTGTCGCTGTTTGATTCCATCCCGTATTTGACTTGGTATGCTTTGTTGTCCTCAAAGTGACATTGATGTATTCCTACAAATCATTTTGGAAAAAAGACCGAATTTAGAGCCATCCATTTGGGATTCCACACATTTCCCCCTCCCCCACGCAACCCTCCCATCCCAAGTCTTCCCTCCTTGCCCTGCCCTTTCCTCTGGCTCCAAACTCTGCACCGCACTCGGCCAGTTGAAGTTGCATGTCTCTGACTGTATCTGGGTGTGCGTGTTCACGGTTTGGTCCACGGATGCATGCTACTCTGAGAGGGACACACGTCGTGTGTGAACGCCCATTGTCCGCCGAGCGTCATTTGTGTGTGAACATTGAATGACGTCCCTCGCGTTCTCGGACCTGACCCGTTGATGTTTCTCGTGGCATGAAACTGCTCCTTCTCTGACAGACTGACAGTGTCCTCTCTCAGTATGCTGCCCGCGCTGTGTTCACCCTCCACTCCATATCTCGAGCTGACAGCCACTATTGTCAGCACATTTAATACCCTTTGAGCCACAGGACATGCATGCTTATGAGTGCGAGCCAGTTTGGGAAGGTTGAAATGGGCTCCCACTTTGTGAAGGAGTGCTGTTATGTCTCTGCATAAATAACAGAGGCAATAAAGAGGCACTCGGGAAACAGGATGTGTTTGTTTTGAACATATTACCAGAGACTAAAAATGTCCCTCGCTCCCCTCAGGGAATACTGCAACGATCTGGAGCTGTCCAACAACAACACAGAGTTCCTGTTGAACTTCATCGCTCTCATGGAGAAGGTCACACCTGACTCCAAACAATGTGAGTACCTCCATGTTCTTCCTGCTTTGCAGTCAGAGTTGACTCGGGTTCAGACTAATGCAGGACCAAGGCGTGCTGCCTCTCATAGGAATATGTGTTCTCACTCACGCCCCAGGTGACAACCTGCTCCTCCATAACCTGATACTGGACACTGGCATCATCGGACAGCTGGTCGACAAAGTGTGGAAGACTAAAGACTTGTTTACGTAAGTGGAGGACCGGCTCCGTTCAAAGCACGGCACGGTTTGCGTGCGCCCGCGTTGTCGTGCGCGCCTCACGATTGTCGCTCCCCCGCTCTGCAGGTACGGCTTCCTGGCCGTGTTCGCCGCGACAGACGGAGGGATCACGCGAGTGTTTCCTCACAAGTAAGCCCCTCTCATGCTGTCACCCACGTCTCCACGTTTATATATATGGGGCAAATCTGCCCAAGAATTCACTTACGAGGCCATAAAAGCCTGTGGCGACGTTATAAATGGGCGAGGCCATAAACCCCCAGTAAAGATTGCGGCCGACACCGGGGCCCAGCTGGCATTTTACAGCTCCTTTGCTCGGCCGGCGGTTTTAATGTTTGTGCTGCATATCAGGGCTGCGGAGACCTGGGAGGAAGACCCTGAGCCCTTCAACGCCAGCTATTACCGCCGCAGCCTGGACAACAGGGGCTACATCTTCAGAGCGCCCTTTCGCACCGGTGAGGGAAGGTCTCCACACTCGGCGAGCTTTACGGCGTTCTTCTCTGTGTCTGACTCCCCGCCTGGCCTCTGCCTGTCTTTCCATCCCTCCCTCCCTCCCTCCCTCCCTCCCTCCCTCCCTCCCTCCCTCCCTCCCTCCCTCCCTCCCTCCCTCCCTCCCTCCCTCCCTCCCTCTCTCTCTCTCTCTCTCTCTCTCCCCTCCCTCCCACCCTCTCTCCCTCCCTCTCTCTCTCTCTCTCTCTCTCGCTCTCTCTCTCTCTCTCTCTCTCCCTCCCTCTCTCTCCCAGCGAGTGATGAGCTGCTGAGCCCAGACAACGACACCATCGGGATCCTGGTCAGCACGGCGGTGGAGATCACGGTGGGGGGCAAGACCATCAAGCCAGCAGGTGGGAGCTCTCCCAGGGCTGGGAAAGGAGGGCGGCGTTCGCGGGTGTCTGATAGCAACGGATTGTTGATTGGCTCGTGCCAAGTGGAATGAAAGACCTTTCAAAAGAAAGATAGAAAGAAAATGTTCCCTGTAAAGGACACATGATCCTTTCCCCCCCCCCCCTCATCGGCTGGCTGTGTGTCTGTCTGTCTGTCTGTCTCTAGTGGTTGGGGTGAAGCTGGACCTGGAAGCCTGGTTGGACAAGTTTAAGATCCTGGCCAGCAATCACACCGACAAAGGATCCACCAATACGGTACAAGAGTCTTTGCGACCAACAGCCCGTACACAGACACACGCTGACATTCTCACACGGCAACTTCACACGGCCACACCCACCCGCGTGGGGATGCCGCGCGTGTCGATGTTTGGGTTGACCGTCTGTTGTCTCTCTCAGCAGTGCGGGCTGTCGGGCGGCTGCGAGATGGACTGCGAAGTCAACAGCGACGTAAGACCCCCGACACCAACCTCCTCCTCTGTCACTGCGCATGACATGGACCATCTTGCTGTAACACAGGCTCTTTCTCTCTCTATACCGCTGATGTCGTCGTCCCCCCCCCCCCCCCGCCCGCATGTGTGCAGGACCTCCTGTGTTACCTGGTCGACGATGGGGGATTCCTCATCATGTCCAACCAGAAGGATCACTGGAGCAAGGTGGCCCGTCCTGACTCTTGACACTGCCTCACCACGGCCCTTCTGACCCCCGACTCACCCTTCTCCACTGTGCTGTCTCCCCCCCCCCCCCCTCTGCCCAGATCGGGATGTTCTTCAGCGAGGTGGACCCCTACCTGATGCACGCCCTGTACAACAACTCCTTCTACAACCGCAAGCGCTCCTTCGACTACCAGTCTGTGTGCGCGCCCGTTCCGAGCAGCAACACCGGCGCCGCCCCCAGAGGGGTGTTTGTGGTAAGGGGGGGCCGGGGGACGCCTCGAAGGCTGTTTGTGAGGGAGTGTAGCGTGGCGTTGGAGCTCCCTTGTGTTCATTTGTTGTCGTTGTCTCCGCCTCAGCCCACCATCGCAGACTTTGTGAACCTGGCGTGGTGGTCATCAGCGGCGGCCTGGTAAGACTGGACGACCGTCCTTCCTGTGACGACCACAGCTAACTGGACGGCACACGGCAACATGAGCGGGGGTCTTGATTGCGATGTCTCTCTCTGTCTCTCCCACATTCTGTGTGTGTGTGTGTTTGTTGTTTGTGCGTGTGTGCGTGTGTGCGTGTGTGGCTGTGTCTCTCTGCTCCAGGTCACTGTTCCAGCAGCTTCTGTATGGCATGGCCTACCACAGCTGGTTTGTCACAGGTATGTGCAAAGAGCTGCTCTGATTGCTGTCTCCCAGAGAGAATGTTCCATGAATGTAAATGCCCTATGTGAACGCTATTACTAGAGAATGTAGAAGTACCGTGAAAGAGATGCATATGTAAATAAAACATAATTTCTGTCTGTATGTGTGTGTGTGTGTGTGTGTGTCTATCATCTATACTAGATGAGGTGGAGGCAGAGGGCATGGACTCCAGAGAGACCAGCTGTGTAACGATACAGACCCAGTTCTACTTTTCCAACATCACCAGCTCCTATGACATGCTGCAGGACTGTGGCAACTGTTCCCGGTACGCACGCGCGCACACACACGCGCGCCAACACAGCACACACACACACATTTCCACAAACACACAAGGAAAGCGCAGTTAAGTCGTGACACAGCTAATGATCAAGACTGATGGTGATGAGTTCATGGTGCAGTTAATGAAATAGACATCGTCGACCGAATGAGCCTTGCAAAGACTGCTCCATGAGCCTTATCCCACGGCGAACGAGGCCGTGATGAAGCTGCGGTGGGAGGAGTCGGTTGAGTGACCCCCCCTCCCCCCTCCCCCTGCCTCCCCCCCCCCCCCCTGCAGGCTGATCCACGCCAAGAGGATAAACAACACCAACCTTCTGTTTGTGGTGGCAGACAAGATGCCGTGCAACACCTGCGAGGTGGAGAAGCTGTCCCAGGTGGAGACGGAGCGTATCCTTCACTGTGCGTCACGGGAACCCCCCCCCCCCCCCCCCCGACCAGGAAGTGGTGGCTGGGGTTCACGTGTCCGCGAGGGGACGATGCCCGTGGGTGTTTTGTTCTGCTGTGTGCTGTTGGGCCTAGATGTTGGTATGAAAAAGGGACCGTGTGGTGTGTGTGTGACAGTCCTTAGCCGCACTTCCCCCAGTGAAGGACAATAACCCCTGTGGGTACAACACAACGCAGGATCTCAGTACGGCGCGGTACCGAAAAGGGCCTCTGTTCTGCTTCGACTACAACAAGGATGTATGTGTATTAGGTTTTCTTGTTGTATACATTGCGATGAAACACGACACCAGAGTATCTGTGAAATAACTTTTGCACTACTGGGTAAGAAAATCAGCGCATCAGGTGCTTGTCTCTCCATGTGGCTTCTGCAGAATAATGAACAGCATCCCTCCCTCTCCCTCTCCCTCTCCCTCTCCCTCTCCCTCTCCCTCTCCCTCTCCCTCTCCCTCTCCCTCTCCCTCTCCCTCTCCCTCTCTCTCTCTCTCTCTCACTCTCTCCCTCTCTCTCTCTCTCTCTCTCAATCCGTCTCTCCAGGAAAACAGAACGGACTGTGGGCGAGGACACTCTTTCCGCCCCTCCCTCCCGACTCTGCTGCTGATTCAGCTCGCCCTCCTCTATCCTCTCGCCAGTCCTCATATCCTGCCTCTCCTACTTTAACTCCGCCCCCCCCCCTCCTTTCGCCCCCCCCCCAGCTCTTCAACCATCCAGCCCCCTCCCCTTCATCCCCCGTTGCCCCCCCCCCCCGTGCCCAGCCCCTGCTCTCGTCATAGGTAATAATAAAGGGACTTCCTGTCACTGCAGTGTGGAAGCCCTGAGTACTGCGCTATACCCAGCTCGCTTCAGTTGATGTCGCTTCGTGACAGTTGCAGGGCCTTTGTGTCCTCAGCCAGCCCCCCCCCCTCAGCTGGTGGGGGGGGGGGAGCCCGGATGAAGCTCCACCACCGGGATCATCCGAAGCTGTGTGTGTGTCTGAAAAAAGCAAAAAAAACAACCCCTCCCCGTCGAAAAGGAAGAGAGTGGAGACCGATGCCTCATCGCAGACCTCCAGTCGTCATGGACACAGCGTTCAGTTTGTCCGTCTCTGCCCGTGATTTGTCAGAGGGGCGAGGAGAGCTGGCTCCCTCTCTCTCTGTCTCTCTCTCTGTCTCTCTCTCTCTCTCTCTCTCTGTCTGTCTGTCTCTCTCTCTCCGTCTTGCTCTCATCCAGACCCACTCAGAGCCTCACCCCTCTGCCTCTCGTTGGGGGCTATGAATCATGCAGCCTTTTTCAGCTAACATAAAACAAAAGGAAAGGAGACAAAAAAAAACATAAGTATAACATCAATTATAAACTGCTGAAGTGAAGTATTCAAAACATGTTATAGGCTATCATTTGAAAAATGGAAGTGCAAAGGTGTTACTTTAAAAAAGAAAAAAGAAAAAAAGATTAATTTATGCACTATATCTACTTCTTGCCAAAATGAGATAGACTTTCATGTGGTCTTATTTTTATAGCCAAATTAGCGAGAGAAAAACCAGGCTACTTGGGTAGAAGAAGCTAGAAGAAATTGCGTGAAGAAAACAGTCGCGTAAGCCCCACTCATCCTGTACACCTCTCAGTCGCTTCACTCAAAAAGTGGCTTCAAGGCATTTGCCGTCGTTACGTAGTCAAGGGATCATAACAAAGAAGCCTCGGCGTGGAGTGATGTCAGTGTTAGCGACCCCTTCGTCCTCCGTTTCACCGACGCCGGCGACGCTCCCGTCGAGGGTCGTCGGCGGGGCCGCGACGAGGGGTTGTGAGGGTCGGCGGTACAGTTAGAGTGGGTCTTCTGGACTTCAGTGCTGTGGATGGCGCGTCGTGTGTCGTCCCGTCCCCCCCCCCCCCCCGCTTGACCTGAGGGTCTGCTGTCGACAGACGTCCTCTACCCCCCGGCAGTGCTCTCTGACGCGGACGCTTCCATCCTCTGCCAACTCGTCATGTGGCTGCTCTACCGACCTCCCCCCCGCCCCTCCTATTGATCTTTTGACTCGTTTGGATGTGTTTGTTTCTGTCGTGGCGATGACAGGATCTGCTGACGGCTCCCTCAGACTCCGGAGGTGGGTGTGGGGGCAGGCTCGCGCTTGTATTACCTTTTGGACGGATGCTGTTCAATTTCAGACCATTTGCTGCTGGGGGAACAGGGGCTTTACGGTACATTTCCCACAAAACAAGTGCGTCAGAGGCCAATCTATATGGTGATGCACTGCAGCCTGGTGTAACCTGTTTGAGTACATGTCCTTTGATCAATATGAAGTGAAATGTCATTAGACTCCCGTGTTTAGGAGCCACTCTCTGTTTTATAGTGCCTTGATGCACTTTGTTTTGGAAAGCACTGGCTATGTACAGGTGGGCTACTGTATAGTATCTTTATAGTGCAGCCATCTCTCCTCACGGCTGTGGAGCTACATGATCTTCAACAAGCAAATGTATTGGCTGTAGAGCTGTGGTAGCTTTGTATCATGCCACACGATTGGCTTCAAGTTATTTTAGCTGAATTTTGTCATCCAAACGGCTTGGGTCATTGTATCTTTACAAAGCTACTTGACTGCCACCACAGAGTTACTGTACAGTACCTTTACATAGCCACCTATAGAGCTACACTATCAGTATAAAGCGACTTTAACTGGCCAATAGAACTATCTTTATAGGGCCACCTGACTGCTGTTGTTGCATTTCTGCCTGAACTGTATGTGCGTTTGTGTTTGTGTATGAATGTATGTGCGTTTGTGTTCACCCTCAAAGGGAACGTGGAGAGGACGAGGGAATGGCAGTTGTGGTAGCATAGCTGTTTGTCATTCCAATTACAATGGATGCAGTGTTAGACAGTGTTGTTATGGACAAAAAGAAAAAAAGAAGACGAATTTATCAGAACAAAAAAAAAAATAATCCAACCCGTCTTTCCAGACCAGTTTGATCAATATTGTTGTTGGGGAGCCTTGAGCTCCCTGCATTCACACAGGTGTTTCGAAAGAATGTTTCATGATGTTGGTGTGTTTCTGTTCCAAAGGCAACATAGTGACTGCGCCTCTTTCAATGCCTTAGTGTTCTATCAAGCTGTAATTCAATGTTTTTTACAGTATCTCTCACAATTCTCTCACAAACACAATCTCTCACTCTTTTCTCTCTCTCTCTCTCTCTCTCTCTCTCTCTCTCTCTCTGTTGCTTTCTGTGATGCATGCAGTGGACCTACTAGATATCAACCTTCCTCTGTGGGAGATGGTTGGTCTCTGAGAGTAGGGTATCTTAAGCAGGTATGGAGAGCTGGTTGTTTTAAGGGTTTGGGATTCTGACCTGTCTGTTAAATTACATTTTTGTCACACACCTGTTTGATTCATGCTTAAAGTGAAGAAGATTCAAAGTTGGAAACCACTGACTCGGACTGTCCTTTGCCCTTCTCACTGTATTCCCTACGTTATATCCAGACATCATAATCTTAACCCTTAACTCAAAACACTCGTATATACTGTATAGAGAATGAAAAGGCTAACTTGAATAGGTATCGTAACTGCAGGACAATTCAAATTGAGAATCTGATGTTCCTTGTTGGAAAATTTCAATGTGAGCAATTTAAATCTGGATGCAGTTGTGTGCAGTCTATCTTGGCTTTTGTTTAGCTCTCCTTTCTGCTCTCCAACCAATGAATCCTCTGTCAAACATCACATTCACTGTGTCACTGAATGCGATACATCTGCCTGTGGAAATGCACTCTCTGTGACTTCCTATTATCCTGACTCGTGGTAGTACGCACCAACCCACACTGACACACACACACACACACACACATCACCTACGTACTCAAAGCACACACATGCACAGTCTTACGACGCCCTCGCGCCGGCTCACGCACACAGCTGGGAGATGTTTGGCACCAAACTGAAATAAGCCAAGGACATCCCTTTCCCAGGCGCCCGGTCCCAGTGTGCAGCCGACCGGTCCGAGGCGAGCGCAGGGAGTGGGTTTCCACAGAGCAGCATGGATGGCAGCTTGCCTCCTGAGGCATGTCGCTGTGTCAAAGGTCAGAGAATCAAGGTCGTGTCAGTGGATCGTCCCGGCCGAAGCCACCAGAGTGTGCTGAGGGGGGGACACAGGGCTGTTTTCTGTGGTTTGAGACATTTACTTTTTTTTGCCAAAAACACAACAACAAAAGACGAGAAACAAGGAACAGCTTGGGGTGAGAGGGAGGGGTCTGCTTTATGGCCGTCCCCTAAAAAGGGGAGGGGTCTCCATGTAGCCCTTCCCCGGCCCCTCCCTGCCCTTGCCCTGTCCGTGTGGGTGTCTCTGTGGGAAAGACACGTGTGTATGTGATTCTGTAGTCTGTAGTCTGGTGCTATGTGACCATGTTTGACAAAATGTGTTTAAAAAAAAGTCTGTAACAAAAGAGTAAAATCTGTCAAATTTTAAGTGAAGTAAAAAAAAAAAAAAAAAAAGGAATACAGTACTGCTGATAAGTTTGAGATCTGAAGTCAACTTTTGTTTTGGTTTTGTTTTGGTTTCTTGTGTGTGCGTGAGTGTGTTTGTGCGAGGGAATGATTTAGCTCCTTCTCTCCGGGACTGGTCCATGTCGCTCCATTCTTTTGTACAGATGAAGCTAAAAAAAGAAGAGGGCAAAATTTGTAAAATATTGTGTCTGTGACTCCTTGTAAAATATTTTCAAATTGTTTATTACAGAGAATCAGTTATTAAATAATGTTCATATTTTTCACTTCATTTCCGTGCGTAGCGTTTGTTTTCACATCTCAAAACAGGCAATAATCACATCTGTGATACTGTGTCAGCTGTGGTCCCACACAAACAGGAACATTATGGCACACCACTGATTTGAAAAGCACTCTTTAGACCCATCTTTATCAGTCAGCACAATATTAGAAAAAAAAATTCTAGAAGATGTTAATGTTCACAATCAAAACTGGTAATTAGTTTATAAAAATCCCCTCTAAAAGTATTACTAGATGCAAGAAAAGAAAGTCATTTGAAGTGCATATACCAATCTGTGTGTACAGTACACATTCATATTTTAAGTGTTACTCTACATATTAAATTCCACGACTCACTGAGAAGACTGATCATTGACACGATTACTGATAACATAGACTTTAAGTCTGCACGCGATCACACTGGGCGACGACATCACACCGTCTGCAGGAAGTCTGTCAGAGCCTTGTGCCACGTGGCTGGGTCGTCAAGGTAACAGGGGTGTCCCGCCCCTTTCATCACCACCACTTTGTGATTGGCTAAATGTCTCAGGTTGCTCAGAGACGCCTCTCCGAGCTGATGGTCCTGGTCTCCGTAGACTATCAGAGCCGGGGCCTGCAGGGAGAGAGAGAGAGAGAGAGAGAGAGAGAGAGAGAGACCACAGGCATGATGAAGCTCGCCCCACCACATTAGGGACTTGTTATGCAAGTGACACCATCCCTCACTCGTCACAAGCACCCCAGTCTAATACGCAGCGCCAGCGCAAAGCGTCAAGGGGCCGCGCTGCTTTCTTGCGCCTACCTGGATGCCGCTGTACTGCTCGGCGGTGAACTTGTCAGTGCAGATGGGAGCGACGGGGACGTAGCCCCGCACCAGCGCCTGGTTCTGGAAGAGGAAGGGCAAGGAGTAGCTGCCACTGAGGGAGGGGCTGATCACCACGGACGGCTCCAAGTCCAACGCCTCAAACACCTGCTTGAGGAAACCTCCGGGGGCCAGCTGGCCCACAGCCACAGGGGCCTCGGCTGACTTGGACTGGCCCAGCCCTGGACACCAGGAGAGAACCGACAGGGTGGTCGGGAAGGCGGGGGTTGTCGTGCTCATATCAAGAATAGTGTTGCAGTACTGAAGAGATGGGTAACGGTTTGAGGGTAGGCTGATGTTTTTTGAATGGTTCTTCTGTTCCCCCCAGGTAACTGTCCTACTCACCAGGCAGGTCTATGGCCACAGCCCGACAGCTGGCGTTGGCGAGGGCTTCCAGGGTGCCGATGTTGAGCCAGTTCTCAGATGAGAAACGAATACCATGCAGGAGCAGGACAGAGAGACTGGCTGCACCTGTGGCAGGCTCAGCTTGTCTGTAAAACAACGGGGCCTTGCAGGACTCTATGCTGAAGGTCCCTTCTGTCATTTTAACTCCAGCCATCTTGCAACAAAAAGGACATTTCAATAAAGTAGGGGTGGAAAGTTAGTACGTGCAACCAATCTCACGCTTCATTGCCCAAAGCATTGTCAACGTTGTGGCTTTAACAATTAAAGTTTCAACTGAGGTTTGGAAAAAGACTGAACACTTCCATGATGTTGTGTTAAATTAGGCGCTCTACTTGAATGTGGTATTTGTCTCAACGTTTTGATTTTGTTTTCACTTTCTATTTGGCAATCTGTCATTTCAATGATCTGTGATCATTTATTGACTAAGTTTGCCATTTCGTGGTCAGCCTGCCCTTGCAGGTTCTATTTTCTTATAGACAATGTTTCATTTGTAGAAACGAATTATTAGGGAGACGTTCTTTCCGTGAAAGTGTAAGTCTTCACCCACACAATGTCACCTTCTGCTTTTGCAACAATCTTAACAGCGTAGGCTATTAGGTATTTAAGTTCTATATGAGACACCATTACGCTTTACCTTCGCAGGAAATCAGGAAAAGAAAGTGACTCGACCCGGTGGATGTTGTTGCGACAGGGAGAGGAGGAGCGAGTAAAATATCCACTTTTTTCCGGAAATCTTATTGGTATTCTACTGACCTCTAGCGTTGATCATGTCACTGCAGTGCTTGTTCACTGTGAAAGGAGAGACACCAGTTGACTTAACCCCTCTCTCTGTCTGTAGGAAAAGAAACCATTTTTGTGGAGGGTCCCTGGTGACGAGTTACAAATCATTAGAAAACCACAGAAAAGCAAATTGCTATGAAATGTAATCGAATGAATTTGTAATCGCTTTCATGAGGAGGGTGAAGAAGCTGTTTGAGACAAACGTAAAGTTCTGTTAGGCGTCAGATTTCATTAATGATTAATATGTATCGATTGGTTGAGTTTGGAATAGAGCCTCTGTTTGGTTAGGCTCCCTGAATGTTCACATGTGGGTGGATGAGATTAAGTCATCGTACATCTATACCGATTCAATAACATTCAACACCCCTGAACACCCATGAACATCTGACCGCTCTCAGTATTTTGGATGTGTTCCTCTACCATTTCATAAGGTGATGTTAAATATATAGTTTTGCTAAAGTAGCCTAATTAGCAGATACGCGTCAGAGGATCCCCTTCACTCAGAGCTGTCAGAAAATCAAAGTCCTCGACTCTGTTTTCGACCAGTGCATCTGCAGGAGCTATGAAACGTGTTATTCGCGTTATTTCGTGTATTCTCGCATTTTGGACTGGATTTGTTACAGGTAAGACAATGTTACTGGTCTTGATTAATATCTTGTTTTTCTTTTGTGCTCCTTTGGTTTTGAGTTGTAGCCTACGAGGTAAATATTTTCAATAAGGGTCTCTTGATCTTGAATTTGATCATTCATTTTATGTTGCCGTAATTTGGTAATTAGGCCTACTAGAGCCGACAAATGATAAATGTACCTATTTTTGTCAATGATAGAATAAAAGCTATGCGAAACATTTCAGATGTGTCTGTGAGTACCGACATAATGGAGAAAATACATGTGAATAATGTGAGCAGTCAGAGGTGTCCTTGTAGTGCTTTGTTAGCTGACAGTGAACACAGGCCACTCGGCATGCAAAAAAAAACTAGACTATTTAGGTCCAAAGGTTATACCTAATATGTACGCAAGCCCCATGGTCACAAACCATCCTGCATGTGGCCACCTAGGACAGTTCACAAACACGTTTCAGCTATATCGAACCTAAAAAGTACAATTTGACACAATCCGCCGGGTCTGACAACAGGGACCCGTAGTCTCTTGAATGACTTCCAGCGCTCCGAGGGAAGGGAGCTGGCCCCCACAGTCTGGAACTCCGCACGTGTCCACATGTTACCAGGACTCACTCTGGAGGACTGTGCCAAGAGCTGCTCAAAGACTCTGGACTGCAGGTACCTCCCAGGGTCCCTGACACATTCATCACACGTCGTCATGAAATCTCCTCCAGGTGTGTCCATGACCATGTCTAACCCTCAGAGCCTTCAACTATGAGACCCGTCCGTCCATCACCTGTAAACAGCTGCCGTGGGTGGGGGATGGAAGCAATGCCGAGGTCAAAAGAAACGTCAACTGTGACCTTTACGAAAAGAAGGGTAAGACTTCAGATATCTACTGACGGATGTTTGGAAAACATCCTATTCCCCCCCCCCCCCCCCCCCGAAACGTGTAGGTCCTGAGTTTATTCACTTTCGTACCAGTTTGAGGCGGCTCACATCTTCACAATTCATAGTCTATGTAAGGAAATGCATCGTGGGTAAAGGGGAAGACTATCGCGGCAAGGTTTCAACGACAAAAAGCGGGCATACTTGTCAGCAGTGGTGGTCCAAGTTTCCACACGATCACAGGTAAAAAAAATCCTTCAGAATAATCACTATTCAGATAATCCTTTGAATAGCTTCAAAGTAAAGATTGTTTCTCTCTCATGTGACACTTGTGACATGTTTCCCTGTGTGTGATAGGTGGATCCCCTCATCCACTAACGGCTTGGAGCTGAACTACTGCAGGAATCCTGACGGGGATCCCATAGGGCCATGGTGCTACACGACTGACCAGGAACGCCGCTACGAGAGCTGCAACATCCCCCACTGCAAAGATGGTACATTCCACTTTCCCATCACAATGGTTCAGATACGACACTCTGCATTGAGAGGATTTCTCATAGTATACATGCAAGAGAGTATACCATTCTAGTTTTAGGCTTGTTTTGATCGATGTTGATGTGTGTGTGTGTGTGTGTGGCGGAGGGGTTCCCTAAAATTCATTCATTCAGTCATTTAGCAGACGCTTTTATCCAGAGCGACTTCCAGTAAGTACAGGGACATTCCCCCCAAGGCAAGTAGGGTGCCTTGTCCAAGGACACAACGTCATTTGGTGTGGCCGGGAATCGAACTGGAGACTTTCAGATTACTAGCCCGATTCCCTAACCGCTCCGCCACCTGACTCCCCTCCTTACAGAGGTGTGTATTACCTGTAACGGGGAGGACTACCGAGGCCAGGTGGACCACACGGTGAACGGCAGAGAGTGCCAGAGGTGGGACCAGCAGTTCCCCCACCAGCACATCTACCAGCCAGAGAAGTAAGACTTTAGTCTGCTGCTGTCATCCCCTCTCCACTTTAATCTACGCCTTTGTTCAAAAACCTCCTATCTGCGATTAGTACTCTGCTGCCGTTAGGCTATACTGCCGCTAGCCTATTACACATTTCATCAGTGCATGTCCACTTATCTCTCAATGTCATTTAGACTGCTATGGATTCTTTAAGAGACGAGGTATTACGGCAATCGATATTCCTATTGAGCTGTGAAATAAGTGAATGGTCTTTTCTAGGTATCCAGATAAGAGCCTGGACGACAACTACTGTCGTAATCCTGATGCGTCTCCGGTCCCCTGGTGTTACACCATCGACCCTCTGCTGGAGAGGGAGAGCTGTGAGATCAGCAAGTGTTGTAAGGCTGGCACCACGCCACACTCACAGACAACATGGATCCTCGTGACACTGTTCTGTAGTGGCATGTTCCACATCTCTCTCTCTCTCTGTGTCTCTCTCTCTGTGTCTCTCTCTGTGTGTGTCTCTCTCTCTCTCTGTGTCTCTCTCTCTGTGTCTCTCTCTGTCTCTCTCTCTGTCTCTCTGTCTCTCTCTGTCTCTCTGTGTCTCTCTGTCTGTCTTTCTCTCTCTGTGTCTCTCTCTCTGTCTCTCTGTGTCTCTCTCTGTCTCTCTGTGTCTCTCTGTCTGTCTCTCTCTCTCTGTGTCTCTCTGTCTCTCTGTGTGTCTCTCTCTGTCTCTCTCTCTGTCTCTCTCTCTAGCCGTGGTTCCAAAAAGACGCGCTCGCTTCAGCTTCACCACCAACTGCTTCCGCGGCCGCGGAGAGGACTACCGTGGCAAAGTGAACGAGACCACGTCCAGTATCCCCTGCCAACGCTGGGACGCCCAGCAGCCTCACGAGCACCCATTCTACCCCAACACCTACGAATGCAAGTAAGCCAGGGGGGGGGGCCGCAAGGCAAGGCAGGCTGGACACTAGTGGGAGGAGTCCCATTTGAACCCCGCTCAAAGTACACATGGAAATATATGATCCCCCTGGAGCGTGTTCTGAAGTAACGACTGTGAAAGCGGCACGCCGCTTTGAAGAGTAAACGTTTATGGTGCGTTAGACGCAGTGGTAACTGTTTTTCTCACTTTTGCTCCCAGAGGTTTGGAAGAGAACTACTGTCGCAACCCAGACGGGTCGGAGGCCCCCTGGTGCTTCACCTCCGTGCCTGAGATGAGGACCGCGCTCTGCCTACAGATCAAACGCTGTGCAGATGACATCGAAGCTGAGGGTACGGCGCCCTCTGCTGGTTTAGCCCCCTCAGGACACCATTGATCCGTGGACACAGCGTTATTGACCGATGAATCCTTTTTTCCCCCCACCTTTCCCAACCAGATTGCTACCACGAGAATGGTAAAAACTACAGAGGCGTGGTACGCAAAACCCGTAAGGGAATCACCTGCCAGAAATGGAGCGTGAACACCCCTCACAAAACCAAGTAGGAGACACAAGGTTTAAGACCGCCATGATTTCATGGCGTATGTTGCGACGATGCGATGCGTGTACTTCCTGTTGCATGTAACTTCCTGTTGCATGTGTGGACTCATGCTGACACTGTGTTTCGCCAGGATCAACCCAGAGACACACCCTCAGGCAAACCTGACAGAGAACTACTGTCGGAATCCAGATGGAGATCAGCATGGGCCCTGGTGCTATACTACTGACCCCAAAACTGAGTTTGACTACTGTGCCATCAAGCAGTGTGGTAAAGTCTACGTGTTCACTATATGTTCCACTGGATGCACACTTACTTCCCTGTTTACAAGTCTCTATCGCTCTCTGTAAATAGTGGATTCTTTATTTTGAAACCCTTTCTCCTATCACATATATGGTCTTTTAAACAGCTGGAGAGAAAGTGTCCCTGATTGAGCCTGCTGGTCAGTTCCTTATTACACATCACTAACTAAAGAATATACGCTTTCTTGATGTTGACCGAGTTCTTCATTTCATACGTGTGCTTGTTTGTGTGTGCACGCTCACGTTTGTGTGGATGCAGAAAAGGTGGAGTTTAGTGAATGTGGGAAGAGAGACGATCGTATCACAAGCAGGTTACGCATCGTTGGTGGGGTCCCGGGCAACTCTCCCTGGACAGTGAGTCTCAGAGACAGGTCAGTAGGCGTGCGTGAGGTCATCATGGGAGGGGCGGGGGGGGGGGGGGGGGGGGGGGGGAGAGACAGCAGTCGACTTAACCCCTCTCTCTGTCTGTAGGAAAGGAAACCATTTTTGCGGAGGGTCCCTGGTGAACTCCAAATGGGTCATCAGCACCAAGCAGTGTTTCTCCTCGTGGTAAACTCATCTTCTACTAACAGTGCCTGTGTCAGAAGTAGACAGGTTGCAGAGAATAACGAGTCTGAACTGGTTGTTAGATGTCATGGCAACATTATTCCTTTCGTTGTGTATTGCTGTCTTTGTTCATCTGATGAACACGATGGGACCCTGCTTCTGTGTGTGCTTTTCTGGGTGCAGTTATGTGGACTTGCCAGGGTACTCAGCCATGATGGGGACCCTGTACAAAGACCCTAAAGAGGGCGAGCCAGACCGCCAGACAATCCCCCTCACCAAGATTGTCTGTGGACCTTCAGAGTCTCAGCTGGTCATGCTACAACTGGAATAGTGTGTACAATCCAGCCTCGAACATTGTGTATTGAATACGATCAATGTATTTCCCTGCCCTGCTCTACCTGAACCTCTTGTGTCCTCCACCTCAGCCCCGCCCAGTTTAATGAGCGTGTGTCTCAGATCTGTCTGCCCCCCGAGCGCTACATTGTTCCCGAGGGGACTGCCTGTGAGATTGCTGGATGGGGGGAGACTAAAGGTAACAGCAGCCTCGGACATCAACAGCTGGGCGGGGACTCTGGCCCCTTGGTTCTCCATGGAAACCTGATATGAAACCTAGTGTGGTTGTAGTCATCTGGTTAAATGAAGCGAAAAGATACTCTCATTATGTCTTATGCGACACGTCGTGGTGGTTTTGATGTCTTCTTGAATTCCCTTTACTGAACATCAAACTTCTTTTACGGTATTAGTCCCACTTGTCCTGTTTGTTTTCAGTAACAGGCTGAGACTAGTTTTGCAGTTGAAGTATCTGTTTTACTAAATGACGTGTGCAAATGAGGCAGAGTTTTTTTACTTGAACAACAGATTGTTATTTCCAGATTGTTATGTGCCCCCCCCCCCCCCCTCCCCCAACCCTTTCGTTTTCTCTTTCTGTTTTGTTTAAGGCACTGGAGATGAAACTGTCCTCAATGTGGCTCAGATCCCAGTCATTAGCAACAAGGAATGCAACAAATACTTCCGGGGTCGTGTCCGGGAAAATGAGATGTGCACAAACCCCTTTCAGGGTGGAGTGGGAGCCTGTGAGGTAGGTCGGTGTGTGAGGGTGTCATCCTCGTGTGAGCGGACAGACACAGCCTGGTCGGTGACTGACTATGTTCCCACCCCCTGGCCCTCAGAGAGACTACGGGGGTCCTCTGGCCTGCCAGAACAGTGACTGCTGGGTCCTGGAGGGAGTCATCATTCCAATGCGGCGCTGTGGGCACCCAGGCCAGCCCAACATCTTCATCCGGGTCTCCGTCTATGTGGATTGGATCAAGAAGGTCATGGAGATGGCCTAGGAACAGATACACCTCCAATCAGGGACTAGCCCTGCCCTTCTACCTGTCCTTATGATAGTGCCTGGTTTATTTGTTTGACTGATGACTGTAAGCAAAATGACGCGTAGTGAGTCTGCAGTCTGACCCATGACAATGAATGCATCTGCGAATACTGTGCAAGTGTGAATCTTAGGAATAACCTCAGGATGTGCTTGTGAAGGGTGTTCAAGTTCATGTTCCCCAAAATTCCCCTTTCACCCCTCACTAAAAATGCTGACCACCAAACCCTACACCATCACTTCTGTGGGACTGCGTGGTGCACTCGAATACCTTCTTTGCCCCCCAGCCTCTGAAGAAATCCCCCTCTGCCTGTCTTTTGATGCCTGCCCCCACCTCTAAAGACATGCCATTGTGCCTTATGCAGAACTGTATACGCTGCACATTCTTTCGGGTTCTATAGGAGGATTTTTGTAACTCGGTCCTGATGAGCCCACGGAATTCAGCTTAAATAAACCGAAGAGTTTAGAGATCAGAGACCAACGGAATCTCAGACACACCAGTCTGTAGAAGGGCAGTGGACTGACTCTGGCAGTGGTCTCTCTCTCTCTCTCTCTCTCTCTCTCTCTCTCTCTCTCTCTCTCTCTCTCTCTCTCTCTCTCTCTCTCTCCCTCCCTCCTGCCCTCTCTCTGTGTCTATCTCACACACTCTCTCCCTCTGCCTATATCTCTCTGTCTCTTTTGTGCACCCACACACAAACTAAAAGCATATGGCAACACAGAATCACATGATTATCCAGAAGCATCTATTGATTCTCTGACAAAATGTATATGCATTGGTAGAAGAGTTAAGAATATGATTACACAGTTTAGATGGCAGTTTGGCAGTTCAGAGTTTACCGTCATGCTGCTCACTTTCATGAAATGATGTTCCTGATAGATGACTAATCAAATACAGGTATGACTGGTGTACTACTTTAGTTCTGAAAAACATGACCAAAATTGTTAATGGATGAGTAGGTTAACGTCACAACATGTAGATTCTGATCTATCATAAAGCTGTACATGTGTTGTAACTGTAGAAAGAGAGATCTGAAAGATTTAAAACCCCAGTGGTGTTTGGATACTTTGTCAAGTTGTGTGAATTTTTAACCCCCCTGTCTCGTATTAGAAATGTGCACAGTGTTGAACTCAGGTTGTAATCATGCAATATTATGCAGTATCGTACTGTAGACTGAATAATTGCACAAGCCCATATGAAGCCCACTTCGTTTAAGTGGGGGGTGGTCTATAGAAAAGGAGGCGTGGCCGATCGTTTCACCCCTCCTTCCCTCTGCTCTCCTGAAGCATGCTATAGAGAAAGTATGTAATGTTCATATATGCTCCTTCAACCCCCATCCTACTTCAACTGGGTGACTAAACGAGAACGCTACGACAGAAATGTAGCCTAACGGATCAAGTTCAGATTCAGAGAGAAAGAAAGGAAAGATTTAGTGTAATATTAGTCACATTGCATTTAAACTTTATTCAAAGCGTCCGTCTTTAAATAAACGTTTGTCAGCTAGATAACTAGATACAAAAACCACAGAAGAAGCAAAGTAAGTAACCCAATTCTCCAACTTCATTTTGCAAATGAATCAGTGTAGTTACAAACATCTGAATGACCAACAGCATGCCCCACTATTAAACATCGGAAAGGATACCTGTAAAACGCTTACCATCATCCTCATCTTCTCGCGCCAGTGTAGCCCGAAGAACATTCCCGCAATACTTCGTTACCTGACTAGTATGGCTTCTGTGAACTTCTGAGGGCCCCATTTATTAACGATATGATTTCTAACGATATCAATGGCCATTGACTAATGTCCCGTCGCATCTGAGGATGTGTGGGTGGTAAGCACCCACAGTAAACCCACAAGATCATGGCAGATTAAATGTATAGTCTATGCCAAGTAAATTTGAATTTCTTCCAAATACGTTTTGACAGCTTGGATGTAGCCTGACTGCCACACAATTTTGTAGATTTCCAAAAATGTTCATAATGTGTTTTTATGGTTGTAATTTACGCCGGTATGGGAACAGTGGATTCAGGACAGGGCTCCTGAACTGCCAACTGTTGTTGAAAGGATTGTATCTTACCTTGCAAGAGTGCATATCTTGCCGCGGGATATTTAAATTACATTGAAATGTATAAAAGTTTATTTAATGTAGCTACGCATCGTAATCTTGTGTCTATTCCATTTAATATAAATGTATGTTTGTTTATTATGTCCATGTAGCCTATGTATAATGTCTATGTATGTATGGTGACCTTGATTTTGAAATGAATCAGAATGGATATTGACACCCATCTGTTAAAAATTATAACTTCACTTTAATGCTACACAAAATGTACATTTAATTAACATTAAATGTATCAAAGAAGGTAAATGTTCCACTACTAACAGAGGAATTAACAGTAGAACTCCATATGGTTTTGTATGACCACTTCCGAAACCTTTGGAATAGGCCCATGCTAGAAGCATTGTGTAGAAATATATAAAATATGGACACACATACATAAGCAATCACAGTGGAGCGTCACAGTAAGATGTGACCAATAGTAACGGCTAAAGGCTGGATACATTTTGGATAGGATATTGAGTTGTGAATATCTGTGCTACTTTTAGTCACTGCACACCGTTCTCATGTTTCCCTGCGTTTGCCAAACCCCTGGCTGTGTCCGGATGAACTTGCAGTGACTGGTGCCAAGGCTGATATTAAACAGTTCTCACGGTTGCACTGCCATAGAAACCCAGTGTGGTTTCCAAATATTATTTCATGATGCGTTTGGTATAAGTTCGATGATCTGTTTTAATGTCAACCAGTCAAAACACCGAAAATCAAATGAGAGTCAAACTGTTACAATAAAGAAACTACAGTCCATCGAACCTAGCCTTTTCATCCTTGTTTTCTAGACGTCCTCTCTCCTGTTTCCCAGAAGTTAAGTCTGCACCCTCTCTTGTCCCCCCCAGCACACAGGCCTGTGCTCGGGGCCTCCATGCCCACATTCCCTTCTTGCTGTCAGGGAGAAGCAGGTGGTCAGACACAGGAATGAGCAACCGTGGGACCCAGGAGCCGTCTCCACAGCCAGACGAGGCCCAGTCGTCTGACCAGCCTCCACGCCGAGGTCGAGGCCGACCGCGGAAGCAGCCGCAGGTCAGTCGTCACCTTGTCCTCCAGACGCGGTCACAATCTCTCACGTGAGAACACACGCCTACTGTAGAAGATCCGCCGATTCATCTTAGTTTGCGGACCGTAATCAAACTCATCTATGGTCTCTGGTGGGTTGGATGATTTGAGGTTATATTTGATTATGTTGTGTTTACCACATTCCAGATGTTACTTCTTGTGAGTATACACATAGCAACGGTAATATGAGGCTGTTGACACTCATTGTCTCCAGGAACCGAGTGGCCCTCCAGTTCCAAAGAGGCCAAGAGGACGACCAAGAGGAAGCAAAAATAAGGGGCCTCGCGTTGCTCCAAAGGTACGCGACAGCTTGAACTGTGTCATTTGGCGCAACATTATGGATACAAATATTGTTTGAAGTGATGATTTGAAAGAATCCTTAAAGGCAGGAAATTCAAATGGTCCTAACTCAACTGACACGTTAACAAGGTGTTTTGTGATGTATGATTTAGTACAGAACACCTATAGTGCTGTAATGGATCAAGGCTGTTGACTGGAAAACAATCTTGTTGGAGAAGTTACAATTGTTAGAATGCCATTCATTAAGATTATTTGAGCATGGTTGGCAAAAGACTTAAGTCTATGGAGGGTCATTTGGAATCGTGAAATAAAATGTTAATGATTGGTCAACTTTATCAACAAAATGTGCTGTACTCTATATTACCC
This sequence comes from Hypomesus nipponensis, assembly GCF_054491055.1. Taxonomy (NCBI): domain Eukaryota; kingdom Metazoa; phylum Chordata; class Actinopteri; order Osmeriformes; family Osmeridae; genus Hypomesus; species Hypomesus nipponensis. The sequence continues at coordinate 17,520,841 of NC_140369.1, forward strand.
ATGGCTAATCTTTTCATAGCAGTCAAATTTACTGACACAGCTGTAGGCTTGTGCTAAAATAGAGCCAGATTGAGATCTCCCTCATTTGAAAACTACCAAACAAATGTGCATACATTTTTCCCAATGGCTGGACCAAAGGGCTTTGTAATCAATTGGGGAATGGCTGAAATATTAGCTATCATTTAGAAGATTTCGAAGGGAAATTCTGACCGCATTATAACCGTCTATAATTCATGTCATTTGGTTGTCTAGGAATTGGAGCATTTCTTCACAGCAGGCTTATCATACTCACTGCATTCTCTCTTTCTCTCTCAGAAAGTAGAGCAAGGGGAAAGAAGACCCCGCGGCCGGCCAAGGAAATGGGTACGAGACGACCTGCCAGACCTGCAGCCACCTGGAACTCACTACACAGACACTGAGAGTGAAGCTAGAACATATTTAAATCTCTTCTTTCTTCCTTCTCTTTCATTGCCGTCATCTCACCAACCAGCCCCAAAGAGTGGTTCAAGAAGTAGTTCAAGAACCACAGGTAAGAAAACGTTTGTAAGTGTGCAATAAGTGAACACTCCCTCCTCAGTTCCATTAACCAGTGTGCTCATGTACTCGTCTGCATTATTAAAATAAAAAATACAATATAAATGAGGACCTGAGTTAATTTACTAATCATATCAGCTAATTTGATCAGTTTCTTGATAAAGTAATATACAAAATGATTTGTTCTTTTAGGAGGAATAATGTAATCCATTAAAATAGAGATCATTTTATGACTGATGACTCTTTGCCAAAACAAAAAGAAAGAAATTGTTTCACTTCACATTCACTTCCTTTCTTGCTGTTTAGAATGACTAGGTTACACAAACATGTATTTCGTAGAAAGAGGGCCGTTCTCCCAATCTTCTCATCTGTTTTAGCGGCACCCTCACTGTCGAGAGTCAAGAAGTTAAGAGACTTGAAACCGTTAGACTCCTTTTCTGAGATGTATGCACGTGGAGGGGAAGAATGAGTCAATGTTGAGAAGGGAAACCTGATATAACCGCTCTCTTCCCCTGTCTTCTTGGTTTCCTGACATAACCGTCTTCATCCTGACTTTTCTCGCTCTCACAGCCAGACCCGTTTCCCCCACGTATACAAAATCACTCACAGACATTTTCAAACTCATACAAGGATCGCATTATTCATCACACGCTCATGGGCATGCGCACATGTGAAAGCACACATGCATGGGCTCATGTGCAGGTGACAACACCCGGGTCCATGCATACATATGCATGCGCACAAACACACACACACACACAGAGTAAGATCTAGGATGTTCTATCACCCTTGTTGCAGGGTCCACCAGACGAACCCGAGGAGGGTCCATCACATTCTGGGTCCGCTGAGCTTTCGACATCTCCGGTTCCACCTCAGGAAGAAGGGGAGTAGACAATGTGCAGAACTACCTCAGGGCTCGGGGGAGAACATAGGGGTGCAAGCCTGATTCCAGCGAAACAAAGGAAAAACAGGGATCTTGAATGCAGATGAACTCTGCTAAGGTACCACAAGTGTTATTGTGTTGAGGGTCTGTCTGTCCATGCCTGATGTTGGCTCAGTGATGGGTTAGTCATACTGTCTGATCAAATATTATTCAAGGGTTTGGTCAGTGGGTTTGGCTGTGCAGATAGTCTGATCGGCAAGATCCTGAATCCATTTTTTTTTACTAAGGTACTGATTGATTGATTGATTTTGTCTGTATATGTGAGTACTCAATGTGTATTGGGATGCACATTTGAGTGTATTTGATTGTGACGTCAGTGGCGATGGAATGGTTGGAAGGAGGTTCAACATAAAGAACAGCTGCTTTACTAACATTTACAATCACATCACACGGACAAGAGTCACAACCCCTCATGTTGGGGCAGGACTTGAGGAATTGTATGTTTGCTAAGTGACATGGAAATGCTGTGCTGGAATTATTTAATGAGAAAAACCCTTTTGACATTACCATAAGAAACATGAGCTTGAATGTTTTCTATTGACATTTCTATCGACAGTTTACGAGTACTTTGCTCTTACCACACTTACTTAAACCTCAGGTACATTTATATTCAGGAACAACTGTCACTCTACTCAATATGACTATTGTACAATGTCTGTTGTGTTTTTCTGGTCTGAACCAATTCTTGATACACATCCCTCTTAGACCTAATCTCTCCTCAGTCTCTTTGTTTCTCAGTCTACCTCACTGAAAGGTCACTGAGCAACTTGAACCATAAAACATACCAAAACACCTCAGGACAGTTCTACATGCACTCTTACCAACCCTACACTCCTCTTGTAAAAACGATTTTGCTGGCTAGCAAAACCATCCGTGTTAATGCTCTGGAAGGGATCTCTTTGTTTTACTGTAACTCTCTGTAATAAGGCTTGGGTGACTGTAAATCGTCTCGTTATGGAGTCAAAAACACTTGACAGCTACTGTACATGTTTATGTTTGATAAGTTGGATACTATTCAACCCTTTTTTTTAATAACTATTGTCTGTTCTCGGAAGAGCCATTTTGAAACAACATTGTCATATTCTTTTATTTTAAAATTCTTGAACACTGTATCCACAATATAACATCCTTAGTCCCAGGGTCAGTTATACCAAGTACTACTCAGAACACATAGATAGCCAAATGTAAGGTTTTGATTACATTGATGTTGAGAGTGTAGATGTACAAATCCATGCATAACATCTCATTTACCATGTACTTACTCTTTATTTTCCAGTCAGCTTGAGTCTATTTAGTATATTAGTTGTCTTTCTCTTTTTCCTTTGCTTCTGTTGCTCTCGTTGTGTGGCCTGTGGACTAACTTTAGTATGAGCTTTTCAAAGTTTTCTCCAACTCCAATATTGCCATGGTATACTGAATAATGTAGTCCACTCTACGCCAAAGGTACTGTATTGTCAAATCATTGTGAGTGTCTCTTAACCTGCTCACTAGTTATTCTGTTATGCGTCTGTGTCATGCTAGGAGGCCCGCCAGCTAGCTAACAGTATCTAGGTGATGACAGTATTACTATGAATCTGATATTCACAACATTTTCAAAGCACTTGATGTACAGTGACACTTGAGTGAGAAGTATGTGATTGAGGAATAATACTTTTATATTTATGTACTGTATAAAATTGGTCATCCTTACTTCAATCCACCTCCACATGAATCACCTCACATTTTTGTATTTGCTACCACCCTGTCTTGTTTGACTGCATGTTTGCCATAATGTAGAGGTGCTACTTTACCAATAAACGTTTTCAATCATTTTTGTCACGAATGAACCACTAAATAACTGCACACTAAATGTTGGAGGTTGAATGTTTTATTGAAAAACAACAGCTCTTCATTACTCATGAAAACACTAACATTTGAGGGAATGTCCAGAGTTCACCAGGGGAGTGGGAATGAAGCCATGTTATGGTGGAGTGACATGGATGTTGCCCATGCAGTGAACACATCCAGAGCTCTATGTCCAGTGTCTTCAATACCCCCATGTGTTCTCAGCCTCAAGCCCACAACTGTTACATCGAGAAGTCAAAACTTCACATTTTGCAAAACAGCTTGAGCCCTTTTGTCAAACTTATTTTTACTTTTTCCAACAAAGTTTCCTATGAACATATAATATAGACAAAGATTTGTTGACAAAGTATTTTTCTTAGCGAGCTCTCAGATTTATTAGAGAACACTCAGAAACTCCAAAAGTCCTGCTATCAGTTATATCCCACACAAGTACATAACCCTTGTGCTCTGGCTGACAAACAGTGTAAGATGATCTGTTCCAGACAGTTCACATCCTATATTTCTAAAACAGTCTCTGAAGAACATGACTGAGAAGAACTCAGGTGACAGTGAAAATCTTAATATGGTGGACGACAATCACAGTTAAACAAACACCATGCTACAATGATACACGCCTCTGGTATCAGCCATACTTCCGCGACTCAAATCCAGTTTTCCTTTTTATTCTTCCTGAGCAACAAATCTCGGTGATAGGAAAGCAAGTCCCCACACACCCACTCCTGCCTGGAAGAGTGCTGTTACGCATTGAGAGCGTTGGCTACGTCTGTGAAGACCAGACGACTCGGCCTCTGGGTCGTCCCCTGGGAGGTTGTGAGGGTCTACAGAGAGAGGCAGTAGGACAGTGGTGGTTCATATTAAGACCATCTCAAGACCAAGTTAGGAACAGAAATGACATGAGACTGTTAAGGTACTACCGTGTTTTTAAATCCCTACTGCTGAGCTTTAAACAAAGTATGAGCATGCAGAGGAAACATACATTTTTTGCATTATATTCAACTGCTGGGTCTGACATCTGGGTTTAGTGTTGGGAAAATATTTAGGAAATAGTTAGGAATGTATAAGGAAAAAAATTACATTTATTGTTTTAGGTATATCCACATATTAGTAAGTTATATATTTCATAAATTAATTTGAAATGATTATAGTCAACACCAGACCTGAGGAGAAATAGTATTTTTTTTGTTCAAATACTACGTTTCTACTCGGGTCTGTCCAGGACAAATGAAATGAAAGACATTGCAATATGCAATAGGAGCATTTGATGGTAAAATGCAAACAAAGGATAGGATGAAAGATTATTTCAAGGAACGTGGGTCAAGACACACAGTTTATACTTTACCATATTTGACTTTGACCAACATGCCATTGTCACAACTTAAAAAATGAAAGGAAGAAGAACATAAACAGTGACATTTTGCGGTGATCCAGTTTCACAGGAGCACAAGGAGTTTCACAGGAGCACAAAAGTGATTCTGCAATGCTTTCTATACTGTCGTATTATGTATACATACGAGAAGCCACATAAAGGGAATATTGACAATACATGTCCATACGTGAGTGATAAAACGGGGCATATCATAACGGCTACTAGATGAGCGTCAGCATTGTTTAGGTGCGTGTTCTAGATTATTCACCTTGGCGTTGGGTCCTGTGAGGGTGCCTTCACGACCGTGGTCCAGCAGTTCCTGTTCTAAGTCATCCTGCTCTTCTGCCGGGTCAAAGTTGTACATGGGCATGAGCTGATGCCTTAGCTTCTCCAGCCTGGTCACCGGGCACAAGAAGAAAACCAGTTGTGGGCTTGGATGGTTTGAGGAAAGAGGGTAGTACGTGTCCATTGGGAAAATACAACATCAGTTGAAATGTCAGTTGAAATGTCAGTTCTCACCTCTTCCTTTTTCGGATATACAGCATCTGAGGATGGGGACATGGAGGAAGACACAGGGCTTAGGTCTGAGCAACAAAACCACTCATTTACACCACGGTGAAGCCCAAACTGTTTTAAAAACATCAATTATGTTCATGGGCTAAGCAGGCAAATGAACTTCAAATCATTAAGTAATATCTGTCAACATGTTTACAGTGAGATTTGTTGAAACTGAAAAATGTGCGTAATTTGCTGAAAAATAGCCTGGTAATATTTAAATTGGTTACGGACATATGTTTCTCCTCATAGACACTGAATGATAATGGCTGAAAAACATTTGATCAATAATAATAAACAATTGTTCTCTTACAATGATAAGTGCCAGACCAATGACAGTGATGATGCCGAATGGTACTAGAACCATGCCAATTCCTGAGCCTTCGACAGCAACCTCTGGAAGTTTGGTGGAATTGAAACTTGTCTCATTAGTGGCTATCGTTAAGGTCATCAGTGTTGTCCTGGATGTGATATTGTCCCTCTCCATCCTGGCGTCTGGGGTGACTGGGAGGAGGGAGATGCTGGGAGGGTTGGATGTGCTGGGTGTGCTGGAAAGAAAGCTAGCAGTGGTCTTGACTGTGGTCAGATCCATGCTCTTAACTGACAGGAAGCTCTAGGATAGAGAAGATAGCTGCGTTTTCTCTCTGTTGTGGATGTCTCAGGTCTCAGTGTCACTGGCTCTGTCTCTCAGTTCCCAATGAGTCTCAAAACTGACACAGATTTTCCCTTTCTGGACTGAGGTCTGCGGAAGCATTGGGATTCCAACGGGTACATTCTCTCGGGGGGGGAAAACCTGCAAAACACAATGAGCATTTTTACATAGAACCTTATCACGTGCAGATCCCAAACATATCAGCGCTTGAAATGTTATCATCATTCTCAGAATCAACCTTGCATTTCTTGGCTGGTACAGGGTTTGTCTAGAGTTTGTTCCTGTCAACATGAATAGTTGAAGCACATGCACCCCTCCCCCATTCCATCTGAATAAAGCCCACAACCGGTTGTGCCAGCAGGCCAGAGGTGGGGGTTGTGGGCAGGATGTGGGCACCAGAAGCAGTGAAAGAACGTGGCAGAACAAAGAAGATAGGATACCAAGCCAAACCAACCCTGACGCATGTATCATGCAGTGTGAGGTACTAGTATACACAAACTGACAGAATCTGACACCCACCCACATAAACTCTGGAGTACAGAACACACACACACACACACACACACACACACACACACACACACACACACACACACACACACACACACACACACACTGAGAGTGACAACTGAGAACACATACAAATACAAACGAGCAGGTATACAAAAACACACCGCAAACAAACACACGCGTACATAAATATTGACATGGGAATGTTATACTGGAAGTCATTCTTTTGATATGCATATACAGGGGTGTAAATAAAAATGTGAAGTTCACCATAATGAATGATGGTCACCAGCTACAGAAGATAAATATTATTTGAATTTTTTGCCATCTACATTTCTTGCCTGCCATTATTGGAAAGTGATATCACACAGAGTGGTGTCACAGTCAAACCATGAAAACAAAGACACGTGAACCATCCCGCCCTCCTCAGTGCATCCTGTCTTGCCTGCACTCTTAATAAGGAACAGGTGCAGTTTAAGCCTACAACCAATCACCAATCAGACCTTTTTGTTTCAGCCATACAAAGGCAGCGTCCATAACATTAGCATAAAACACAATGGTATCTCACAGAAATGTTACACACAGTATCTTTGTATGATTTAGACAACACAGTTTTCTTGCACTGTAATGTGTATGCCTTTATGCCTATACCTACATGCCTTCCTATGTTACAGGCTAGGCTTCTAATCCTGCCAACGTGACGACCAAGCTGTAACCCCATATGCCTTACCAGATTATATCTACCTACCCTCTTGATGTCTTAGAAAGAAGCTGTAAGGGGAACAGTAGCCGGCAGCTATAGAGGAGGGGTAATATCCCTAGGAGAAGGGATACCCCTCTGTCTACCCCTCCTCCTCTACTTCTCCTTGCTCCTCAACAGCAACACAGGCGCTCCTCTGGGAGCTTGTAAACATGGAGAAGATAGCCGTCCTCACAGATAACCGGCTCCACACTCAGTAACTCGGCACCAAGCTCTGCTGCTCTGCCTAATACAGATGTCCTTCTCTTTCTCCTCACCTCCTTGTATCTATTCCCCGTGTCCTGCCCCTTTTTGTGCTCCAGATAATAAAATCATCAGCAGGGATGCTGCAACCAGAGATGTGTTGCTGCAAAGCTCCCCCCTTTTACTCTGTCATTGGTCAAACGGGGCATGAGCAGCAGCTGCCATTGGCTTGCAGGGCTGTCTGTCTGGCTTTATAGGGATGAGAATGGGATTTAATAGCACACCAGATGCTGTAAGGCAAAACCAAATGATTGCATCCGGGTGGCCAGCCGTGGAAAATTAACCCTTCAGTGTCCCCACATTGCCTCTTAACTGAGGTCTTTAAACGCTTCTTACATTATTTTCTTGACAATGGTAAATTATGGAAGGTAAGTTAAAGGGGCCAGTTGCAGACTAGTAAATAGGATAAGATGATTGAATTGGGAATAATATTGGGAACCTCATATCTTCTCACAGTCAAAATCCTAGTCAAACTCGAGTAAATATCTTAAGCGAATAAAACATACAAACACACAACAAATCTTATATATTCTTGTTTGTTTGTTTTATTATTTTACATGATTTACCACAACTTTTGACAATTTTGCTAGAGCTTTTCTCCACGTGTACATTGACCTCTTCTTTCTTTGAACCACTTAGGTCATCTTGAATAAATCCCCAGTCATCATAGCCACAAATTCTGTGAACGAAAGTTATTTGATGTCACATGAAAAAACACCGACGAAGAATATGTGTATTTCTATAAATGCTTTGTCTTAAAGAACTGTATGCCATTTTACCTTCATAGTCAATAGTGCCATCTCCATCTTTATCAGCCTCTTTCATCATCTGCTCTGCCTCCATTTCATTAAGTGGTTCCCCTGCATTCGTCAACACATATCTGAAATTGATTGAATAACGTTATAATATCCATAATTAAAAAACTGATCGTTGTTGAAGTAATAATTTATGAATTACTTGGTTAAGAGCTACCTGAAATACACCACAGCTCTTGCAAGGTTAATTAGGTCGGAATTAACCGTTGAATGAGTCAAGGAGTTAGTGTATCCCTGTGTGTGCTTACTTGAGCGTGTTCCATTCAATATAACCTTTGGCCTCCTTGTCGAACACTTTAAAAGCCGCTCGTAGTGCAGCATCTTGGTTCTTTGTCCGTTCATGGTACAATGCCATCAGACCCAAGAAGCTGTCACAGTTAAAAGCACCTTTTCCTGTGATGGCAAAAAATGACAAAATATTTGAACTGAATGCAAAGAGAGAACGTTCCCTGTTTTTAGTTATTTGTATTCATACATTTTGAGCAGTTATTTGTATTCATACATTTTGAGCATGGTGTGTTGTGAGCAGTGGCCCACAACACACCAACCTGCTAAATCATCCATCAAATCATAAAGTGAAAATATTCATTTTGACGAAATACAATTGTTGTTGCAATGAATAGATTGTAAGAGTGGATATAATTGTAATTAATGTAGCTTAGCTCCTTTGTCAATAAATAGTTTACGTTACGTTCACATAAACTTGAATGTAAGGAAATACTGACACCTAGAGACAGATCTCCTACAGTTTCATACACAATGACACAAGACTCCCTCCAGTCCTATGTGTTATGAAAATACATGTATCATGTAACATTTTTGTTTTCAATTTAATGTGGTTACTTTACTACTATACCACTGTACTATTTTACTACTATACTACTTTATTGTAGTTTTGTAAAAAAATATATATATATATCAATCACAAAAACCATAATACATAAATGCAGAGATTATGAGAAAACTACCAACCATCTTTGTCCACATCTTTGGCCATCTGAATGAGTTCTCTCTTGGTAGGATTGATCCCCATCAGACTCATGAGTCGCTCCAGCTCTTGTGTCTTCACGTCTCCATTTCCCTCTTCGTCAAACATCTCAAACATCCCTTTATACTCAGTGATCTGCTCTTCGGTCAGTTTGTTTGCCTTAGGAAATGTAGAGGAATACAACATGTAAAAAGGACCTAGAACATGACTGTCCAATATTCTTCCTGGAGAAACTTTAGGCTTTCCATCAAGGTTTACCCCTGATGTAATGAAGCTGTTTCAGCATATCAATTTGCTGATTATTTCTTACAAATGGTGTTCTCTGTCGGGGTTGCAGTGCTAACACAGAGGACAGTGGCTCTCTAGGAACAAGCTAAAGCAGCCTACGGGTTAAGTAAACCTCAGGCACATAACTAAAATAAAAGTATTGCACATAATTAAAAGGAGCTTACAAAATGTAAGGAACATAACCAACACTGAGGATACATTTGAAGGCAATGAGACTTAACAGGCAATACAGATAAGGCAAAAACATACTATTCAATGATAGACTCAATTATAACTGATTCTTGCATTGCATAGGAATCATTGTTTGTCTTTCAAAAGTGAACCTACCATTTTCAGTTTTTCTTTTTCTACAACTGCTTACAACAGACGCTCCGTGCTAACACCACTGTGGCTTGAGACTGACTAAATCCATCTCTAACTTGACTACATGTTACTTTCCCCTGGGTGTAGCAGTTTCTTGGAGACCTTTTATGGAATCAAAGAGGTGGCCATATACAGAAAGTTCCAAGAGAACCCTGTTTTACTGTGTTCGCTATTAAAATGGTATCAATAAATGTGTAAAGTCCAAGACATATGTCCACATTTTTTGTGTTGAAAATGATGGTTTTGTCTATGTTTAGTCCAAATTCAATAGAAATTAAATCAACACAAGAACTTATAAATATATTTAGTAGTGACAAAACAGGACATTTTCTCAATCTAACACAACATTATTTTATTTTGATTTTAGTTACACCCAAAAGATCCGGATACAAAATAGCTCTCAAATGTATTTGGTGAGCGGTGACATCATTGCTCATCTGTGGGACCTGCAAGCTTTCAGCAAGGTCCATGATCAGCAGGTGCTGGACAATCCCCAGTGATTCTGCAGGCTACAACTGACCAAATAAGGAGCCTTGTCAGGGTCATTAGAGTGTATTTCTAACATTGCGGTGAAAGACTTCCTCCACCACTACAATTGGAATTCAATACATTACTGGAACAGAAAGCTTTGCCCGTCAGTGCCTTATCTCTACGAGTTATTACGCTATTTACAACTATTGGTTTTAGAGGCTGTTCCAAAGTATGCTTATTCAATGGTACATTCATTTGAAAACATAAAGCCAAAGTAACTTCAAAGTCAAACTGGTGTATCTTCCAAAGGACCATGTGATTAGCAGATACTGTCTCATAAATGCTGGCACATCCATTTGTGGATTCAACCTTGTCCAAAATATGATTTATTTATTTATTTATTCATGAATTCGTTATCACCTTAACCAGCTCAACATGACCGGAGAGATGGATACAGTTTTAAACTAGACTTCAGTGAGTTTAGTCTTCTGGGTTGGAATACTGCATGTACCCTGATATTTACAATCAGCTAAAACAACTGCTAACTTGGCTGACTTGATCATTGGGCTGATTGTTCTACGTTGGGTCACTACAACCCGGGGTCCAAGTTATATCATAACTCAACCAAACCTTTGAATACACATGGGGAATTTGACAAGGTTACAGCTATGTGTAGATACTACCCCTACTACTACAGTAGATGTGTAGACGACTACACCCAAAAAGTAATTAACAACATAAACTGTTTTGTTAACTCTCTAGCGCCCCCAAAGGTAAACCTATGAATGCCAATGACACTATCTGCAGACGTATTCCTATATCAAGCAGGTTGTGCCCAAAGGAAATGTGAGAATGTCAATGTTCTTTTTTGCTTCAACCAAGACAAGTTGATTTCAAGACTGGTGACAAAATCTATGAGTTACTGCTCTTTCCAACATCCATCTAAACATATACTAATTCAGGTGGATAGTAGACAAAAAAGATCTGGTATGTCAGATTTTTCACTTTTGACCTTCCTGATGTGGTTGGACCTCACAGGCACTGGTAGGCACCTATCTGTAGAAAGATACCACAAGTTTTGTGGCAGCTATCATGAAAATTGTCTTTAAAAATCCCCACAATTCTATTTTGCGGATAATTTTAGGAAGCTTCATAGAAGGTCGTAAACTTAGATTAAGGTTTAATATTATTTTCTTAGATTTGAATATAATTTCTGGTCATCAGGACCAAACGACAATTTGGAGGGTTAAACTGAAATGTTCCTTTCCTAGATCTTGAGACGTTAACCTGTGGGGTACCAAGTAGCCTACCAACTCGCTGATAATGAATGTGGGTGCTGTTTCATTCATACATACTGTTTTCATAAAAATCGAATGACTGTTTTTAACGCATTAAACACAATGTCCGCACCTCTCTCGCAGTTAAATACCCAAATTAGACCAACATGTTCCTACTATATTGTTGGAAGGGCTAATTTGATATTTTTAAATATTCAAGTTTGAAAATAACATAAGCAAAACTTTTAGAAGCTATATGACACCAAAAACACTTAACCTACTACCCGACTCTACTAAAACCATTGTCTGTTACAGAGACAGTAGAGTCCCGGTTGCAGCAGAGAGTGGGTGTGAACCCCCCCCCACCCCGATTGGTTGAGGTTGTTGATAGCTAAAGCTTGCTAGGCAGCGGTGGCTACGTTCGGGAAGGGCTTCTCCTCGAAAAAGTAGCTTGCTAGCTGGTGTGCAAGCTGGCTGTTCACGGCGTTCGTTGATGCTTGGATTGGAAGTTTCCATATCTAGTCAATGCCAAATACACACAACCAAACGCTAATTGAGAAAAGGTAAGAAGAAGAGCAAAAATTGCTCATTTGAATGGGCGTAAATAATTGTGGAATTGTGGCAAATGTAGAATTTCCCGGGGGGGTGGGATACTCCTACTACTCATTGAGATGGCTAGCTAGTTGACAGGAAACGCTGCCCAGGTTTTTGCAAATAGGATTAATAATACTCTACAAATATGAAGATTCTAGTTAGGACTGTTAATATGTGATTTTTAGTTGGTAGTTAGTTAATTAGCCACCTGAGCACAGGACTGTCAGTTGGGTAGTTCAAGAAAACATCGACTTGGATTGTTCACCCGGGCCTCACGAGCAACAGCCCAGGAGTTAGCTACTATTCAGCAAAACCAGTTAGCTTAAGCAATTTCGTAATCTTAACGAAGCAACTTTACGGGAAACATTCTTCACCAAGCAAGGACATTATTTGTCACATTACCATAGCCACTAGATTACCATATTTCATACTACTGGTGCAGTAAGTATCCATAGCTGATGTTGCTACCTCACACGAGACAACCTTTCCGGTGTTTCATTTGATAGCGCGATTTCAAGTTAGCAATAGCCCGCTATCTTACTAGGCTACCTAATAAGGAGGCAACATTTTTAGCTGTGACATAACGATACTTCAATTAATTTATTCAAGAAGTAGTGTTCCATAGAGTATGACAAATCCAGCTACAAAATCAGCTACTTGCAAACAGCTTACTTGAACTCGATATTAACCATCCACTGCCTGGTTGTACCCAGTTAGTGAGTTACTGTCTGCAGTATAGCTTGCTCTTAACTAGCTAGCTACTAAAGGTAGCTAGCCTAAGTCTCTAATCGAATTAAATGGCCACTGCTGGATTTAACGAGCTTGGCCAGCAGTAAAGGTAAATAGTTAATTGGATTCTCTTGGACCGAGTTAGATCATTGTATAGAGTAATAAATGCGCAACATGGACACACAGAGAAAATATGTGAGTGCAGCAGCCCAATTGTTTGGCTAGCTAGCCACCCATTATTTTCGGGCCAATTTAGCTGAGATTTACATTTGCGCCCATGTGTCTACTTTTTTACAAACTAATTTAACAGACTATGTATTGTGTTATTGCACACCAATATGACTGTGCAGTTACTTGGTGGAAATAAACATCTGACTCGTATCGTTATCCTGGGTTTTTCAACCTTGTCTAGGCCTTCATTTATTTCCGTTTACAAGTTAGCTCGGTCTCTTTGCCAGTTGTAAACGAGCAGCAGCTTAGCAAGCTACAAGATGGCGTACACATCACTTCTCCTGGGGTTTATCAACCCAAGTCATACTGGTTAGCCATCGCTTCAGTCATTCAGTTGCTGTTGCCAGTTAGACTAATACTTCTGCAGAATATTTTCAATGTCCTCTAATTTGAAACTGAGCGTCTACAAGCTATCTGTTTTTGAAAATGGTAAGCAACAACAATGTCTGGATAGACTAGCGTTAACATACAGTTTATATGTTATATCCTCATGCTTAGCCATTTGGGTAACAAACCGTACTTCTTTCATGGTGGTAAAATTTGCAAAATGCAAATTTGGTAGTGCAAGCAAATCATGGTAGTACAGTACTGACTTGACCATACAGTGCAGTCCGCATGTAAACGAGTATCAGAAATCCTTTAATGTGAACTTGATTTGTGCAATTGTTGATTTGTTGGCCTTGTGGAACTGTATTCTGACACTGTTTTCCACAAGCCTGACAGAAGTCTTGCACGGAGAACAATTATTCATTGTGAATAACAGAGGGAGGCCATTCATAATGATGAAGGCTTAGGCTATTTGAGAAGTGTTTTGATTCAGATAACACTGACAGGGAGAAATCTAGCTACTTGTTTTAAGTATGTTGTATGTAAGAGACTTATCACATACTCATGGTTTATTTTCTGAATGGAGAAAAATATTTATAATCCAGTGGTTGGCTTTTACCATCTGTTTTCGTATTTGTGGGTATGGATGGGATTAGAGATTTACCGACTGGATTTTAGCTTTCAGGATTATGGGCTTGGTTAGTGATAGTGCTGGTTATGGTATTTTCTATGATCCAGCTTTACACCTGTAAATTCCTCTACTCTCATAATAATAATAATAATAATAAAACTATACATTAAGCCAGTACAATTATTTTGAATATCAGTCAATCAAAATTAAGTTTTCCCACTACACAGAAATGCAGTGCTCGTGGTACAAGAAATGAAACCGCTGTAGTCTATAGTCTTGATATATTAAAGTAATTGTGTTTGTACACAGGCTTATGACTAACCGAATTGTACAAACAAGCCAAAGAACCCAGGGACGTCTTTCTGGTACAGGGAGCAGCAGATAGTCTGGCCTGGAGAGACCTGAGATGGAGCAGTCAGTAAGCCACACCTCCAGGCTGTTTGCTACAACTCTCTGTTTATCATGCAGTCAGCTGACCCTGATCAGGCGCTTAGAAAGGAGAAATGATGAGACATAAGAACGTCTTACAGCAGGGCTTTATGGACTGTCCCCGTCCATTCCAGCATTTATGAAGTCCTTCTGTCCACTCCACCATAAACGGCATTGACCCAATTGACGTCTTCATGACTATGGGGGCATGAGAAGGAGGCATGTCAGGAGGAACGCTCATTGACTTGGTCACAATGACATTTTTATCAACAAGATTAGAAGATTAATGCGCATTTACAAGACGAGGACCTCTCTCTAAAGGTCAACCAATCAGAGAAGGCCTTAAGGTGACCAGGTAGAGAGGACTGTCTAGCACCTTCATTTTTATCAGTGAAGCTCTTGCTGATCAAAATACAAGGTAAGGACATGGAGTGGGAGTTTGCAGGACAAGCTAGTGAATTGGGATGTTTAATCAGTGGTGTAATAATTCAGCATTTATTTTATAATGATATTCAGTCTTGAAATATAAGATTGCAGTGTTTTATTTTCACCTTTGGTGTAACTTGCATATTGGTTGCTCTTATTGTCATTTGGTTGATCGAATGTTGACTAGACTCAAACGTTTATAATGTACATCCATACTAGGATTTAAATCATATTACCCCTTTTATTACTTGTGTCTGCATCTTGATGTAATGTTACCACAGTGACCTACCTGTTGAATGTAAGAATGCAGCCATCCATCAAATTAAGATTTTGTGTTTTGGATGGGAGGCTAAGATGAAGCATAGCTAATGTAATGTGTTCATGTAGCTATCAACCAAGATACTATTTGCTAAATGAGTTCCAGTTTATCATTTCCAGCGTCTTACTAATATAAAGATTACTTTAATGAAATTTGTTGAAGTACAACCTTTTTCATTTTGGCATCGTGTTGAGTTGGCCCAAAGTATGTTCTATACCTAAATAAATGGTTTAGTGATCACTTGGCACAATTGGCCACACCTCTGAGCATCCAAAGGATTGGGGTCAATAGGATAATGGCTGCTTTTCGGATCATTGGCAAGTCATGTCTTAAACGGATTTGGCCAGCAAGGGTAAATGAAGTCTGTCACAGGATAACGCCTATGACATTGATGCGAGAAGGTAGGACTATGCCTAGTCATGTGATAATCCCAGATTCCCCATCTTTTGGTATAATAACAAGTGGCGATATTGATATATTATTGTGTCCTGCTGGAGCCTTGTTGTGCCCGTCGAGCCCTCGTCTGCCTTGGTTGTTTTGTGCCGTGACATCAGTGACCTGAAGGTTGCTGTGGTTCTCCTTTCTCTTCCTTCAGATCATCAAGAGTCCCGGCAGCTGGAGTGAGGCAAACGTACTAGCGGAGAAAGAAAATGAGTGAATTGGACCAGTTGCGCCAAGAGGCGGAGCAGCTCAAAAGCCAGATCAGAGTGAGTGTTCCACAGTTGGTTCACAAAGAGACAATGCTAGGTATTGCATGAAGCGACCGACACGTTTCACTGTTTGAGTTATCAAAGCGTGGGGTGGAGCAACAACCAAACATGCCCCTTGAACAAATTGTACCATTTTGTGTGCATTGATGTGTAATGGTCTTTTTGTCCTTTCACAGGATGCCAGGAAAGCATGTGCAGATGCTACACTATCACAGGTACCAACTTTGGACAACGTTATTCATATGTTACAAAATACTAAAATCATGTCCGTTAAAATGTTTATTTGTTTTTTGTTTGTTGCTGCTGCAGATTACAGCCAACATTGACGCTGTTGGTCGAATTCAGATGCGCACAAGGCGAACACTGAGGGGGCATTTGGCAAAGATCTATGCCATGCATTGGGGTACTGATTCCAGGTAAAGTTGACCCTCAGAGGAGAACTGCCGAGTTATCTAAAAGGAAGCGGCGATCAGTATTTCATGTATCGCTTCACAAAAACAACCCCTACAATTGCACAAAGTGCAATGTGAGTGGTGTCATTTGATAACCACGGCTATCAAATGACACCACATCATTTTGTATGCTTGTACCAGCTGATTGGTTAATCGGAGACTTGAGGCCTTTTCTTTGTTGTTGCGACTGAGTGGGGCGTGTGAGTAATGAGACGTTTCTCGTTAGGATGTAAATCCACGCCCCCGATACCAAGTATGACAAGGCAGAACTCCATTTCTCTGTTTTGTAATGATCTTTAATGTGACCTGGTCCACATGGACTGGGAGAAGAGTATGGACTGTAGTGAGCTTGGAAAAAGCATTTTACAAAGAGTTTCAAGAATACAGTACGAGATACAAAAAAGATGCACTGTCATTGACACAATGGAGGGCCAAATATTCCATCCCCCAAAACCTGACAGAACCCATGCCAGACAAATGTTGTTCATGTACAGCACACAAACACATACAAAACTTACTTTAGTGTTGTCGATATTACTCGCATGGCAAGTGTATGGTTCCTGAACTGTTTGGAAAAGTCCTGGTTATTATGCTACTGTACGAGTGATGTTCAATTATAAAATACCAGGAACAGTTATCCATGAAGTTCATATTTTCTCTCCCATAGGCTTCTGGTCAGTGCTTCCCAAGATGGCAAACTCATTATCTGGGACAGTTATACCACAAACAAGGTAAGACTGTAGTGAGCAAACTTTGATCCATCGGACGCTACTAACAGTAGCAAACGTATTGTCTTCCTGTAGAGCTTAACCCTTGAGCTGCCATCGGGTCACAATGACCCGATGGTAAACAACGACCCTTCGTTGTGTTGCGACTACTTTACCCAATACAAGAACAAAGTGAAGCATTTTTCTTTGAACTGGGGGGGGGGGGGTCTGAGACAGCCTGACGGTTAAAAGAAAAAATGCTTCACTTTATTTTTGTATGAGTTAAAGTTGACGCAACACGACAGTGGGTCACAAGGACTGAAGAGTCACGAGGTCCCAGTGCCCATGATTGCATGTGTGGTTGACCCACCTGTGTTCTCCTTTCCAGGTTCATGCCATTCCCCTTCGCTCTTCCTGGGTCATGACCTGTGCATACGCACCTTCAGGAAACTATGTGGCCTGTGGAGGTCTGGACAACATCTGCTCCATCTACAACCTGAAAACTCGCGAGGGGAACGTACGCGTGAGCCGTGAGCTGGCTGGACACACAGGTAACTTGGGTTGTCGTTTTATTAGAAAGTGTTAGAAAACACTTGTTGGCAGCACATCCTGATTACCATGCTGATTTACTAAGGCTTATATGTGGTTTTTGTCCCCAAACCAGGTTACCTATCCTGTTGTCGCTTCCTTGATGATAACCAGATAGTTACAAGCTCTGGAGACACAACCTGGTGAGCAAAGCATTTTTCATTGGTTCAATTCATAGTTTATTTGTTGAGTTGAGAACTGTAGTTGATACACAGCTTATACTGTATACTACATTGTTTCCTTGTCCAGTTGAGGGATTCTCAAAAAATCCACTCCACAGGTGCAAAGTGTATAGAGCTATTGGATGGATTTGGGACATAACCTGACTTGTCTTTTTGTTTGCAGTGCTCTTTGGGACATTGAAACTGGCCAGCAGACAACCACATTTGCTGGACACACTGGTGATGTCATGAGCCTTTCGTTGGCTCCAGATACAAGGTTATTTGTCTCTGGCGCTTGTGATGCCTCGGCTAAACTCTGGGACGTCAGAGAGGGCATGTGCAGACAAACGTTCACCGGCCATGAGTCTGATATCAATGCTATCTGTGTAAGGGCGACGATCTTTTATATTCCTTACCCATATATCTGCACTATCATTGTTTGTTTTGGTGGTTAAGATAAGGAAATGGACCACTGTCACAGTCTTTGGGTTTTAATACGTATTTCCTTGATGCTGTGACAGTATGCAAGTGATGCTTGTTTCTCTAAATTGCTGTATTGTCTCGTGTTTTTATTTACAGTTCTTCCCCAATGGCAATGCTTTCGCTACGGGCTCTGATGATGCAACCTGCAGACTCTTTGATCTCCGTGCTGACCAAGAGCTCATGATCTACTCTCACGACAACATCATCTGTGGCATCACCTCTGTTGCATTCTCCAAGAGTGGCCGTCTGCTCCTCGCTGGATATGACGACTTCAACTGCAACGTGTGGGACACACTAAAGGCCGACCGTGCTGGTGAGTAGGCCCTGTCCTCCCAGAGAGCTGCCATGTGTTTCACATTATACCTACAAGTGTCAGATGGCTGAGCGGTGAGGGAGTCGGGTTAGTATTTAGAAGGTTGCTGGATCGATTCCCCGCTGTGCCAAATGACGTTGTGTCCTTGGGCAAGGCACTTCACCCTACTTGCCTCGGGGGGAATGTCCCCGTACTTACTGGAAGTCGCTCTGCTAAGAGCGTCTGTTAAATGACTAAATGTAAACCTACAAGTTCTCACCAGCAACAGTGCCCAGTCTTGTACCATTATAACTCACCCCCCCCCCCCCCAAAAAAAAACGTTTATTACTAATAACATTGCATGTACTTTAGACTAATACACGTTCTGTTTCAGGTGTGTTGGCTGGGCACGACAACCGCGTGAGCTGCCTGGGCGTTACTGATGACGGCATGGCAGTTGCGACTGGATCGTGGGACAGTTTCCTGAAGATCTGGAATTGAAGCCTCAAGGTGCTCCTGTTTAAAAAAAAACTGCTGTAAATTTAAACTGTTCAATGTTGTTGTCTTTCCTTGGCGTTCATTTAAAGGAGACATGAAATGCTGTTTTTGGATGCTTTTATATAGGCCTTAGTGGTCCCCTAATACTGTATCTTTAGTCTCTTTCCCAAAATTCAGCCATGGTGCAGAGTTATAGCCACTACGAGTTGTCCCACAATGAGCTTTCCTCAGAACGCGCTGTTTTGGTGTCTGTAGCTTTAAATGCTAATGAGAAGCATGAGCCATTACAACAACATCAGAACAGCTGTCCAAATAACAATGAAGGGTACAACACTCGCATTTCAGTGTGTATTCACACACATATTTTCCGGACTTTAAATCACTAATTAATCGTTAACTGGGCTGTTAGCTGCTAGCTGCAGAGCTGACGTTACAGCCACATTCGAAGGGTAACAAGCTAGGTAAACGTATACAGTAAAGCAACACAATTATGTAGCGTTAGTTGACTTACTGAGGTTTGTAGCTGGACCCAAGAGAGTTGGTACTGATCCAGTCTTCAATTGCAGACGGCCAGGAAAGCCAGCTTTGTATTGTCATGAGTTGTAGAAACAGCTGTCGCTGAAATGTTTGGAGCAGACATGCAAAACTTTGGGGATTGACAGTGAAAATAAAATTGAGATAGTGGTTGTGAAGAGGCTCAGATGAAGGAACTAAAAAAAGATTTGTGCTTGCATTTGTACATCCAAGCACTGAGCAACTTTTATGCATCGTTTGTTTGCTCGCCATCATTTCTCTCCAGGAAAAAACGATATTGCATGCGCCTTAGCACGGTGGTACCTCAGTTTCTCATGGGCGGGCCAGATGATCTGGGCGGGCAAAGCAGAGAGAGGGGAGGTAACCTTCCCCCTATCTACGTCACTAGGGGGAGATTTTCAAACAGAGCAATTGAGCTTTCATTTTGTCAAAGGCGGAGAAGAACACGCAGGGCTTGGTTTACACTTGTCGAAAATTATAGCCACTGGGGGACCAAAGGCAGGCTAGGGGAACTCATATTAATGTTAAATCACCTCATAAAATGAAGTTTTCATGTCATGTCTCCTTTAAACAGGCAAGTTAACAAACCTTATTTGCAACCATTACCTTCACTTAACCCTGTACTCAAATGCAAAAAAAACAAAACTATCAATTCATTCCAGTTTCAAAATGTTATAGTGTCAGCTAATATTTTGGCAGGCTCAAATTGTGTGTTCAGTCACCTGTAAGTGTGACTTGAGATGTATAGTTCAGTGCGGTTTTTCTCTATTCCTCAGATGATATTTGAACTCCAAAGTTGACTGGAAGACCATTACAACTCAGAATGTTTTATCTCACAGCATCATCTTCAACACCGTTTTAAACTGACTTGGACGCCACAAAAACTAAGGGAAACCAATGCCTTTCCTACACAAAGAAGAGCACAATTGTTTATCACCTAGCTAAAAAGAAGATTTCTGTGGTATCAAATCAAAAACTTGTGCATTCCTTCTTGGACCATTGTATGTTCCTTTGAAAGAGAAAACAACACTATCATCCCATGCAAATGTATGTGTCTTGAAAGCAAATGTTGGAGCATAATTGTACAAATTATTTAACTTTTGTTGAAGAATTCTATTCTCTATGGTTTGTTAGTTATATTCAAATGGCTTTCTTTAATGTCATGTTTTCTCCTGGTGGTTTTAGATATGTTTATAATTAAAGTGTGTCTTTTTAATCCAGTTTAATCATGCAAGGAAGATGAGGTAAAATAAACATGCAGAAAGCAAAAGCTTGATCAGATGACATGAGCAGCTTTCAGAAAATGTCCATGGTGTATTTATACTAGCTGTTTTTGTTTTGTCACAGCTTTTTTGCACAGAAAGCTTTGCCTCTACTAATACTATGTTAACTAACCAAGCACATGCTATGAATTGTGATGAATGCTCATTCCAATACAGAGTTGTGAGTAACTATGTGGTTAACCCCTTAACTCTGTTCATGCCTTTGTCTTTGGGTGGGAGGGGGTGGGGGGGTACTGTGAGGTTTAGGGGAATGGATGGATTTTATTTAAGGGATTGGGTAAGTCTGTTAAGTATCCACTTTTCAGTGAAACACCTCACTTGACTAAATAGACAGACACATTCTGTGCTTGGGACTGCAGTTGCTACTCTGTGAATGAAATGTACAAATCAATGTCTGAAAATAATGATCTGAAATTGTTAGGATTACATTTTTGTTTTGTCTGCCATGGATTAATTTAGATGTGCATGCTGTAGAATTGCTTTCAATGGTGCAAATATCCCCCCCACCTCCAACATAATTAGTTTGACAAAAGCAGAGTAAGTGATTCAGAATTCCAGTTTACTCAAGTCACCACTGGCAAAAATGTGCCAGTATATGTTCATGTTTGCAAAGTTATGTACCAGATTGAGCAAGAATGGGGGAGTTACTTAAATAAATGAATGCTTACATGTTCTAATAATGCCAATTTCATATTTCTAAATGGAAGGATTGTGAGACGTCCATTCCAATAGCGAAGGCCTCCTACTCCTTGACATTTCTGAATCGAATATAACCAGTTCATTCTAAAACTTTTTTTTAAACTTAATTTCTTGGTCTTAAATGGAAAGTCACAAAGCATCTGGGTGGCAGAAGATTTCACACAGAAGCACTTGACATTTTCACTTTTTTTTCTGCCATAGTGTACAATAAATGTGATGTATTTGTGTGTGGCCACAAGTAAAAATGCAGTTCAATTAAGATGGATTCCCTTTTCTCCTTCCATTAATATGATAGAGCTCTGCACCCTTATGTACCTTTTCACCTTTTGTATTTTATTTCAGTCTGTTGGTGTTCCACGGTGAGCTGGATGCAAGATAGATACTGTACTAAAATGTACTGTTATTGAACCTGTAATAAAAAGCTGTTTGAGATGTACCTTTCCTTGTTGCTTTATTGTCTACTACTAAACATGTATTTTTTCGTTTTTACATCTGTTAAATAGAAGTAAACATTCTTTTTACCCGATTAAATGCGTAAATCACAGATATAATTTATTAATCTGAATGTATGTGAACGTTACGAGTTACATTTTCGTTTTGTTTTACTGTTCCTGTTTTTCAATTTACACGTTTCTTTTGATAATCACCACCGACTCGCTATGATAAAACTACAAAACCTTGCCCTACACTCCCATCACACGGAAGGAAAACACGTTTGGCTGCGCTCTGGACTCTTTCAATACGTGTGATTTGATGGGGGACATGGTAATAGTAGACAAAAGTTTAAAAACAAAGAGCATACCTCGCGCGTAATTACAGATTCCAGTCCCTACATAAACAACAAATACATCTAGTCTATGTTTTATCCAAACCAATCATTACCTTCTCTAAATAAGATATTTAAAGCAATATAAAATATCCTTTTTATTTTGAGACGGCCCGAGTTTCTGACGTACTTCCTCCATGACTTAGATAATGCCATTTTGAGCTAAATAGAACGGAGCTGTTTTTTCTGTCTTATGCGCAGATATATAAATCGCCACTAGTCCTATATTTGTGAGTCTGCCTTGTTTTGTTTAAAAACAATTGTACATGTTTATCATCTAGCTGACATATTTCAGTCGTGTTTCCAGGAAAATATTGTAGGTTTTGATTGGCATACGCACTTGGTAATAGCTAGCTAGTCCATTTAAAGCCACACTAGGAACGCGAGGACGCCTTTTGGTGTTGATTGAGATAGCCTGCTGTCGAATCGAGCTAGCTAACCGAACAAAGGAACGCAGTGTGACCGAGGCAGCGTCGTTGGTCAGCAGGTATCATAGTTTTCAAATTAAAGTTCGAATTCGTCTAATTATAATATCAATGTACTGGATCGATTAAAGTCAGTGTCTGTTTGTTAGATCCGTTTTGTTTGAAATTATATCTGCAGCCAAACAACCCTTTTCCGCCAACATTCTTTTATAGCTAGGCAACTTGCTAACGTTAGCCTATGTTGTAGCTAGCCTAGCATTGCTAGCAGTAACGTGGTATGCTAAGGCTTGGTCTGTTGTTTATTTGATCCATTAGCTAAAGGTCTACGACAAAAATGGCAGAGGTGTACATTCGCGTGGCAGAAGAAGAAAATGAGGAACCAATGGAGATTCCATCAGAAGACGATGGCACCGTGTTGCTTTCCACCGTAGCCGCTCAGTTTCCAGGCGCGTGCGGCCTACGGTTCCGGAGTCCCGTGTCTCAGTGCATGCGAGGAGTTCGTTTGGTCGAAGGAGTTCTTCATGCTCCAGAGAATGGCTGGAGTAACTTAGTTTACGTCGTAAATTATCCCAAAGGTAGTAATCAAGTAATGCTTTAGATGTTTCATTTTACTAGTATACACGCATTTCGTCGAATACGATGTTGAAAGCAAATTAAGAATGACCTTGTTGTTCTGCATTCTTAAGACAATAAAAGGAAGATGGAGGAAATTGATGCATCCTCTGCAGTGAAGATGAAGAGAGGGGACATGAAAACGTCAGATCTCATTGTGTTAGGTTTGCCTTGGAAAACCACAGAGCAAGACCTGAAAGATTACTTCAGCACCTTTGGGGAAGTTATTATGGTCCAGGTGAGGTCAAGAAAGCAGTCCTATTGCCGTTTTGCCCATTGAGAGAATATGCAAGATCCTTTCATCATCCTTTTTCTGCTTTTTAGGTGAAGCGAGATGCTAAGACTGGGAACTCCAAAGGGTTTGGTTTTGTGAGATTTACTGAATACGAGACCCAAGACAAAGTGATCTCTCAGCGTCACATGATCGATGGAAGATGGTGCGACTGTAAACTCCCCAACTCTAAGGTGTGTTCAGGTTCACCTGTTCAGCTGTTGTGTAAAGGAAGACTTTGTTGGACATGGGATGCATATTTATATATATTTTATATAAACTGTTGAATAGTAAAACACTTAAGAATATTTGCACGAAAATGCAGACAGTGGACTTGCCTTCTAAAGTGTCCCTTTCCCCCCGAAACAGCAAGGCCCTGATGAGCCCATGAGATGCAGGAAGGTGTTTGTTGGCCGTTGCACTGAAGACATGACTACCGATGAGTTGCGCCAGTTCTTCATGCAGTACGGCGAAGTCACTGACGTCTTCATCCCCAAGCCATTCCGCGCTTTTGCCTTTGTCACCTTTGCTGATGACCAGGTACCATCCATTTCATGAGGCTGTTGGTGATAGCGGGCCATTTAGTTAATGTCTTGCTGATGTGCCTGTCCTGTTTTTTTAGGTTGCCCAGTCCTTATGTGGAGAGGACCTGATAATCAAGGGGGTCAGCGTGCACATATCAAATGCTGAGCCAAAGCATGGCAACAGGCAAATGGATCGTGCAGGGCGGTTTGGAAATGGTTTCGGGGCTCAGGGGTTTGGTAGTAGCCGTAGTGGGATAGGAAGCAGCACGAACAGCAATCTGGCAAATTTTGGGTCCTTTAGTTTGAATCCTGCAATGATGGCAGCTGCTCAGGCTGCCCTGCAGAGCAGTTGGGGAATGATGGGTATGTTAGCCAGTCAGCAAGGGCAGTCTGCTACCTCTGGCACTGCATCTACTGGATCTAGCTCCAGTAGGGACCAGAGTCAGTTCTCCAGTACAGGAAACAGTAACTACAGCACCAGCTCAGCCAGTCTAGGTTGGGGCACTGGCTCAAACTCAACAACCAGTGGTAGTGGGTTTAGCTCAGGCTTTGGATCTAGTATGGAGTCTAAGTCATCTGGGTGGGGAATGTAAGTTAAATAGTTTGTATGGTAAGTATTGTGAGAACGACAAGTCTTTTCCAAATTTATTTTTGGTGTTATGCGTGTCTGAAAAAGAGACCGCTTTTGTGAAAGAAATGTTTTGTACATTTGGAAAAATGCAAAAGATATAATTTAGAAAGTGTTTGAAGTGAATTTTTGTTTACCAGGGTTCTCAATTTAAGTGCTATTTTGGATGTCAAATAATTTGTTTTTAAGTTTGTATTATCCTGATTAATTTCAACTGGATTCTCTAATGCATGTATTGTGGTATCTAAAAATGCATGAGTAATTAGTATGGCTCACCATTCTACTGTATCTACGAAAGCAATCTTGCATTGGAAAGAATCTGGTTGAACTTAAAATGTTTTAAGTGCAACTTTATTTGCAGTCAAGTTCTATGGAAAAGCCTTCACTAAAATCTCTTCTGCAGTTCACCTCTCTTCCATTTTCCCGGGAGGAAGCTCCTCTTTGGCAGCATTCTTTGGGTGGTGTGTATCACTCTCCCTCTGCCCATCTGTAAATGCTTTGCCATCAAAGAACGGCTTCACTCCGCATGTTCTAAGAGACGGTGGGTGTTTCATTTTTATCCACTTTTTAATGGAAAGATCTGCGCGTCTGACATTTTAAGAACTCATGAGTGCGATTGAGGATGGCTTGTGGCGAAGAGTGAATCGATGAGTGAGCGAACGGAGAGCGAAAACGAAACAAAAAAGCGTGGAAAGGACTGGTTGTGCAATGAGAGCCCACTTTGACTGCTTTTGTGAGTGTGAATGCAAGCTGCAGATGCAACAAGCGCCTCCCTAACATGGACATTCATTGATTAGTACTTCAAGATCTCCTTTTTTTATCTTTGCAATTTTTCCTATCCTTTAGTATATCGATCAAGTACAGAAGTAGTATCAAATGTAGTAGTGTGTTGTGATGAATATCTGTCTTGCTTAAATAACCTGACCTGAATGCTGTATGGTGTGTGTGGTTTCTTTCCTTGTTATTGAACTGATCTGTAAGTGTGAATTTGATGTGGATGGCACCTGCTGGGGACTCTGGGGACGTGAGTGTTGGTGTGAGAACGTGGAGTGGTGTGGTTGTCAATGATTCCCAGTAGATCTCAATGTCTCAGCGTGTTGTAAGACGTGTCAAATGAAGGGAGTTTCTCTAATAAAGCTTGTTTGAATAGATATGCTTAGTTGATTTGAAATTGATCACATTTTGTGTCATTGGATTTGTCAAAAGGAAAAATCTAATTCAATTCACATATCTAGGGACCTTGGACTCTGCTGCCCGAGGTCTCCGTCTGAACCCTGACGGAAGTCACTGTTCTGAAGGATGAAGATGGAAGTTCCAACACTTTCAGTGTGGCCCTCAGACATGACATGGGGTAGTACTTGTATTTTTTGCTGCTTCTATGAAAGCTGATCTTAGTTTTCCCTACAAGGAGTAAGTAAACATACACATATCCCAAAAAGTACTCTTTTCCCACCCCACCCCCAGTTCCCATCACAATCTAGAATTTATGATGAATTGGGTGAAGCATAACACTTGCTTCTGGTAGACATGGAATATCCTGATCAAAGTCCAATACATTTTGAACCTGCAATTTAAACATTGCACGTTTTATTCTAGGACAAAACCAAAACAATCAAGAATCGTCTACCGTAAACAGGTTATGGTGCTGCATCATACTGTGATCATTGACAAATGCTGCATGTGTGTATCCTGTCTTTCCAAATCACCAGGTAACCCAATACAACATTGTTAATGAAGTGAGTTCTGTTTCAGCTAGTCAGGGTAAGGTGCTGAAATGGTGCCTTGATTCTACAATGTGCTGTACCCCAGTATGGATGGTTGCCATGAACAGAAATAAATGTTTTACAACAATGCCAGTTGAAGCCCATTGATATACAAATATTTCATATGGTGCACTGCACAATACAAGCATTGGTCAACTACTCTACATTTCCCCAAATGAAACCTTATCTGTCTTCACTGTGGATAGTTACACCGTGGATGGGTACAAATTAAGTTTGGGATTGTGCCTCTATTCTTGGACCTCCATCCCGTCATCCTTTTTCCCACGGCACGCTTCTCGTTTGTCCCTCTGTTCCTGATTACTGTTGGCAAGCTCTTCGCTCTTCCTGTGGATGAAGTTGGACTAGGAAGAAAAAGGAATGAAATGAGGGACAGTGATTGTAGTAACATGGATCATGGGGAATGTTACATGGATTCAGCAATGAATGGTGAGTCAACTGGATGTGAAAAGAACACATGTTAAACCATTGCCATGTTATAGTACTAACTAGATGAGTGATCTGTACTCACCAGCGATGTACTCCTACGGGCTGCAAGCTTGACGTCCTCCACAGATACTGTATTTCTCTTGGCATGTCTACATCCCGCCACAACCAGCAGTGTTGAAATGAGAAACACTTGTGTGGTGGGCATTTTCTCCATTTTATACTTCACCCATTTATGAAAACTAGTGATGAGATGTGAGGACATACCTTGCAAAGGCCTCCAAGTCTTTTGCAAATATGTCTATGGAAAAACAATAATTGTAACATTAGCAAACTAGTACTTATGCTATGTGTTGAATACTGGCCATGAAGCAGCCACCCCACTGGACCGACACAGGGTGTGTGAAACATTGTCTTTTTGAAAAATTACATTTTATTCAGAACTGGGGAGTAGACATTTTTCAAAATACCAGTTAGTAAGCTTGTGGAACTATGATGTAAACTTAATGTCAGGTCAGAGTTCATTTTACTTAGTACACTGGTATTTAAATCGTCTAAAGCATTTCAACCCTGCAGTACACTAATTCTTGGAACAAATCAAATAGCTGAAATTGACACAATATATTTTCAAGAACATGAATTTGAATTGAGTACATAACGTACATTCTACACAATGCAGTCAATGGCATGAGTTTCGGAAGAGATCGTTACTACTCACCGCATTGCCTGAATGTTGTTTCAGCTAAGGCTGCAATGACCTGACGGCTAAATGTCTTCTCATGATCTTCTCCTAAACTATCACAAAGGCGTCCCACGGTGAAGTGAACCGCTGCCTTCAGTCTCTGTGATGATCAATTGAGTAAATAATATGATAATATAACCCAAACTTCTAAAATAACATACCTTAGCTAGCCTGCAAGTCAAATTTGTTGTCACATCAAATTAGCTCTATATGCCTGGAAAGGTTTACGTATTGTTTAAAAAAATGTCAATCACAATTTATTTAGCTAGCGTTTGTCGAGTTAGAAAATCAAGAGATATGAGCACAACCTGAAGATGTTCTTCTTTGTCCATTGACTGTTTCTGGAAAGGTAGCTGCTTTACACAACTACTTCAGTAGACAAAGGCAGTAGCACTAGCAGAGAATGTGTAATAAAGATCACACGCTCTGGCAGTAGTCTGTAAATGCTTGTTAAAAGTTGCGCCATGAAAATACTACCCGTATCTCCCGCCACAGGCTACAGACCCGGAAGTTACAAAAAGGAACTACAATCATGGAGACCAACAAGTCATTAATGGCATTCATAATTGAACAAGACCAACAAGGCCCCTTGTTTGTCAATAATTCGTAATCTTAATGACAAGACGATGATGTCTCTGTGGAAACTATGATGTCTTTGTGGGGAAACGTTTATTTTCCAAAGCAGTCCATATATGACTTATAGGTAGGGGTAACTAGCACCACAGCCCCAGGCTACCACTGATCTTGTTCCACTAAACATGTCCTGTGAGTCATCATCATTTTTGGACATATTCCCACAAAACGATTTTGAGGTCGATTGATTTAATCAAATTTTTGGAAAAAATGTAAAGATCTTTATGTCTATATATAGGCCTGCATATGTTATGTATAGCTCTTAACATAAATTATTCACTTGTTTAGAAAGAAAATATTGTATATAATATATTTTATAAACTAGTAACATGTTGGATGAGTGTGTTGGGGGAAACTTCTAAAATCTACACTTGTACCTATGGGTTCACACAAGGGACTTTGAGGAGGCAGTTACCCCACTGCAAACAAACAACAACCTTTTCATGAAATAGCAAATCAAATATGAACTGTAGCCAGTTTATTATCTTTGAGTTTATTAGCCCTAACATAATCATCACCCACATACTGTTATTCCCCAAATATTGCCTGTTTGCTCTTTAAAAAAATGTTTGGATAAAAATATCTTGACATACTACATCTGGCATTTCAAAGTAGGCCCATTAATGCCAACATTTTCTGGGTCTCACACCATACTATTGGACAAAGATTTAGTACATTCTGTTGTAATCTCAAATTCAGTAATCTATGCCAAATATGCCAGGTCGACCTTGTACATCATGTAACAATTTTCTGGATGAAATCCAGCATTCCTTTCTGACTATTCTAATCCACAAGCTTTGAGAGTGGAACAATGGTGAACCAAAATGAGCTATCTGCACTTATTCAATGGGCAATGACTGTTGGCCTATTTAGTACATTTGTTTAGCCTTGGCCCGAACCAAAGACAGGGCTGGGTCTCAAAGGGCATGATTCTATTTCTTGGTATATGGTAGATAGCTTGCAGCTGTGCTTGCATAGTATAAGGTTTGACGTGCAGAGGTTTACTATGTGCTTCCAGTATGAATCCCTCAAAAATGTGTACCAAAAAGCATGACTCTGGTACTCACTACAATATATGGTATATATGGTTTCATCTTTTAAGGAAAGGGGTCATGAAAAAAGGTGACAAAAAGGCTACCTATAGATTGATTATAGAGCTTATACTATGTGATGTTAGCTGATAAATACAGACAGTCTAGGCTACACAGTCTATACTTAAACTACATGATAGAGGTATGTCTCTTTGTAGGAATAATAAATAACATACACATTTCAAGTCAGTATGTTATCATGCACTCCTTTTGAAGATTTGCCTGCAGGTTTTATCTTCACAGGTGATATCCTTCAAGAAGAGAGGAAAACAATATTTTTATTCAGAATATATATTCAAGCTATATGACTGTATTCTTGGTTAACAAGTTGAGTGGTGTTCTCAAAATGCATGACTCAAGACTTACCAGATAGAGCTGGTCTCCCTCTATCCAATGGGTCCACCCTCGATTTTTCTTTTCTCCTTTCTGGACACACACGAGTTTATCGTTTTCCCAGTTGACAATAGTCTGATGGCACAGAAGAAACCAGTTCATGGAGAATGCTTTGCAAAAAAGGCCCAATTATATGAATGTGTAATAAAATAATGAAAACTTAGAGAAGACTGCTTGCTTTTTAGTGTCACTGTTTCTACCTTGCATGTTCTGTTATCCATTCCTTTGGTCACATCTTCAAACTCTTCACCAATCTTGAATGATGTTGTAAGGTTCTTGAATGTAGTAAAGGTTTTAATAGTGAAGGAATCACCATTTTGCTCAATCACCTTCTGAGGCTTTAACACACTTGCAATCTTCCGAGTTGCAAAATCAATCCCTGTGCAATACATTTACACAAAGACAAAGGTTAGTCAAAGATAGTCAAGAAGAAAAAAACCATTCATAATGCTATCTGAGAACCCATTATGTGTGTTTTGCTAAAACCCTAAAACTGATCCAGCCCATGTAACATCCTTGCCTCTGACTGGGCTACATGATGTGTCCTGTCTAAATCTAGATCGACAAAACACAAGGTAGGCCTACAAACAGAACTGGGACCAGGCCACAACACTATTCTTACAGAATTATTATTATTATTTTATTTATTTGTTGGTGTTGATCGATGATCAAACTATGGAACCACGTTTTCAATAGCAGTAACATTTTTAGAATACTTACCAAGAGCAACCATATAAGCTTCAAAGTTTTCATTGCTAATGATGTCCCAGGTTCCACTGTAGTCGACAGGCATGTTGGATGTAAGTTTGGCACCACGATAACTTCAAATGACAAACATTTGGTTTGAGAGAACATATTTGTAGGCACTTTGGTGGGATGTCCCCTAGAGTGATAAAATAGGGCAGGGGTGACCTCTTGCATGGTGGCAAAGTGTACAATGGAGCCGCAGCGGAGGGTGGATCATGACTTTTTGCACACTTGTGTGAGGAAATGGTGCAATTCTCTAGAGGTATGTGCCTCTAAATATGATATAATGAATTACCCATATGGTGGCATTACTGTTTAACAATCGAACATAGCAAAATACAATATTAGGAAAAGGTATGAAAAATATTCTAGTTTATTATAGAGAAATAAAGATTAGGCATCCTAGTAGCCTTGTCACGAAAGTTCACCGTTGCAGCAGCATGTTATTACGATTAGTGACGTCTTCTAAAATAAAAATTTAATTGTACAGTGTACAAAGACAGCCACTGACATTTGATCTGTTTGTACCCTTTTTAGGTTAGGAGCATGATGACAACGTTTCTAGGCTACATAATACAGGATGTTTCATTACGCACTTGTCTACATGGCATATTTTTTCAGTAGATGGCTACCGAGAAACCAAAGGTCGAAATTGTAAGTTGGGGGGTGAGGTGAGAGAATGTAGAAATCTACTTAAATTTTTTATCAAATAGTTCAAAGTAAGTATAGGCTACACAAAAACAATTGTGTAGACATAAACATGTAGCCTATTATCACTATCCTTGTAATAACATTTTGTCTTACAGTCAAATAATAAATGTAGTTTTTGTGATGCTCGTCGTCATTCCTCAAGTGTATGTCCTGACAAGGTGAGTTCAAATATATCTTAGTTTCAACAATAGGTTATTGTTGGCACGTCGTATTTTGAGACTGCAATTTTTAACTGTCGGTTTTCATTCAGACTCAGATCTTCCCGTTATTGTCGGCAGCCTCTCCTAAGCAATCTCTCGGCCTCTATTGTATTATCCTTCATTGCTATAGGTAAAATTTCCTTTATCCAAGTCTTGCCTCAATCAGAAAACAAAATGTATGTAAAAATACAAATATGTATACGTTATGAAGATATCTTAAGGTTTGTCATCACGTCACAAATATTAGTTGGCTATTTCACTCTTTTTAAACTCTCTAACTGTGCCTGACTAGGTTTTGCAGTGATATTCACATTGATGGACCCTGTACCCCAGGGCTTCAGGGCCGCCTACCATCTGTTTGGGTTGGTGTCCTTTGGCCAAGGACTGTGTACCATTATCATGACTCTTACAGCAGCAACATGCGTAAGATATCTAGATAAAGCTGCCTCGATCTCATCCATGTGACCTTTTCTTTTCACAGTGCATGTTAATTATAAATGGATCTCAAATGCAGACATAATAAAGTACTAATTTATCCACAGGCAAAAACCACTCCAGAGTTGTACTACCTGTCCTTGATTTTGTCGTCTGCTTGCATTCTCAGTACAGGTAAATTACAATACTGATGTTCGATTTGTTCAGTACCATAACCTGACGGATTGTTGTATGTTTGTAATTTACTAAATTGTGGGTGTCTTCTTCCAGCATTTGTTTTGGTGAAGGGAGGACTATGGGTAACTCAGAGACTTCCCTCTGTTTGGTCTGAGAGACAATGAAGAAACCAGGCAACAGTGTTAAGTTTCTCTATTCTCCTTAGAAATCAATATTTAATGGGGTTTCCATGTCAACACACTGTAGGCCCACTGAATGGCAGAATGTGAAGTATAATAATGTGGAAACATTTGTTCTCATTTAGTTTTAAACTGTATGTAGTATGTTTGTGTCCTCTGACAAGAGAAATTCATCATTTAATTGTGAATAACCTTACAAATTACTTTTCTCAATTATCACCAAGTACTACACAAGTGGAAACATTGCTTGAAAGTTCCAAGCAAACATGGTAAATCTATTGTAAAATTAGGAATTTTCATATTCTAAAAGGCACTTTAAATATACAACTGTATAAGGCCCTACTTAGTCCACTCTCAACAAATTAAAAATCATACCATCAAATGACATGCAATGTAAACCATGTAACTGTTGTTAGACTGGTTGGAAAACTAAAAAGAGAGGGAACATCAAGAAATTGACTGAACATGGTCACAAACGGATGTAATATTTGGGAATGTGCAGTTGGGGCATGTCATATTCGGAACCATGTACCTGGTCAAATTAAATTCGTTTTGGAATTTGTCGATTTTCCATAAGGAAAAATAATGTATTGTGTAATTTTGCACGTAATATCAGCAGTCTTTTCAGGTACATTCACACATACTTTGGATGCCTCATTCAAAATGCTTTCCTGAGTTCAATCTCTGGCAACCCCTCACACTTCATTTCCCACCAACACACAAGTGCACATTATTGTTGTACGAGATGCAGGACTGACAATGTATATGAAACATTACATTCTTGGTCAAAATACAGCATAAAGATTCCACCTACAGCAAATTCCTTCTCATTTAATGTACAGCTACATTCTCCTACCGCTACAATTGAACAAAGTCACTTCTCTGTCACAACAAAGTCACTCACTTTTCTACCCTAAAAGAGCATCATAGTCTATGTACCATACTAGCTTGCCACTGTTTGGCTGAACTCCAGTTATGGGCCACTTCTTGGGGTCATCTTTGACTCGGCTTAGCTGAGTGACCAGCTCATGCTTGCTCTTGCCCATTACAAGCACCGCAACCTTGTGGGCACGATTTAAGACATTAAAGGTGAGGCTCATCCGCTGGTGGGGCTTCACTGGGCTCTCTGTAAGAACCACCAAGCTGTCCCCATGGTTGACCTGGGATCCTGGGAACAAAGAGGCGGTGTGCCCGTCAAAGCCTACGCCCAGCAGAACAAAGTGGAAGCTGGAGGTATTGACCAGATGCAGGATGTCTTTCTCATAGAGAGGTGCGCCTCGATCTTCTTCCACACACAGTCGCTGGTTGAGCTGAACAGGCATGGGGTGGATGTTGGTGTATGGAATCCTCACGTGCTGGAGCAGGTTGTCGTGGAGATGGAAGAAATTAGAGTCCACCTCGGTCAGCGGAACACATCTCTCATCCACCAACCACACGTGGGTATCCCTCCAGGGGAAGGAGTAGTGGTGCTCAACGAGCCTCTGGAACAGAGCTATGGGGCTAGAGCCCCCAGACAGGGCCAGGTGGAAGGTGCCCCCCTCCCTCACAGCCGCCTCGGCAGCATCTTGCATGTCGGCAGCCAGTCGCTCCACAAGGTCCTCCGGCCACGCGGACACCATGTCGTTGCCCTTGAACTTCCCCTGCATCGTCTGGAAACTCGTCGACCCCGCCCCACCCAGCTTGTCCTGGGAGATCACGACCACGGCTTCGCTGGAGAATTTCAGTTCCTGTCCTTGCAGGTGGAAGTCCAACAGGTTGGTATTGTCAGTGCCCCCGGGGTAGATGCGAGGGAAAGTGCCGTGCAGGCTTTCCAGAAGGGGAGTCCAGAAGCCCCAGGAGGCCAACAGGTTCTCGGCACTGATGAAGTTTTCCTTTCGGCCGTGGTATACCTGAGAAATAAGTTCTGCATAGGCTTCCTTCTGCACTATTGGTGTTTGCACATAGTAGTCCGTGATGGGTAATCCCAGTACACTGACGACTTGGTGTTCTGTCACCTCTTTCCACTCACTGTTGATGAGCTGTGGCTTGAAGAGGTTCTTGCTCACTAAAATAGCTGGGTACTGCAGACTACCATGGCCAAAGTAGAATATGATCTGTTTGGGCTTACAGTAAATGCTTTTGTAGTTCTGGACACAAAAGATTTCATTCTTGAAGAGAACACGAGCATATCCAACCCTTTCATCAAGCATCTTCCCCGAGGTAAGAATGATTGGCAGTCCATCATACTGGGCCATGTCAATGTGCACCATTACACCTTCAATACAAAGACATAATTTTGTAAGTGTCATGAAAAACAATCGTCAACAGCAGAAACTGTGTTTATGAATGTCATATGATAAATGGAAATCACATTTTTCAGAACCTCCTCATTCAATGCAGGATTTGAGTTGAAACCTACTCCACACTTACCAGCGAAGGTGGGAGTGAGGCTGACTTGATCCGTGGTCTTGTTCAGTTCTTGCTGGACCTCTGCATTGTATGTTTGGTACTGACCAATGACAGCTCGCCTCTTGTCTAGGGGCTTCAGGACACTGAAGATCTTTAACTTGTTCTGTAGAATGTCATCACAGTTGCTAATGTTGGCCGGGAGACTGAGGGTCAACAGGGTCATGACCTCCGTCAGATGATTCTGGATCACATCTCTGATGACTCCATACTGGTCATAGAATGAAATACGCCCTGTGTATAGGATAGTCATACAAGTGGACACCATGACAACTTATTAGACAGATTAAATTAGGTGACAAGCCTTTTGATGCTCGAGTTTTACTCTCAGCCCACACCAAGCTGCATGGACAACTTCTTCTGCGACAATATCCATTCAGTCTTAACCTTTATTGTTATGCAATATAGCCAATGGTGTGATTGAGTTTGACACTCCTAGTCTAGTGAGAAAGATGAACACAAACCTTTGGCATCCAGGGTTTCCTTCAGAACAATCTCTATTCTCTCAATGTGGTGTTTGTTCCAGGTGGGATCCAGAAACTTCTTGTTCTCCTTCCTGAATGGCAATATTCCAGAGACAACCTTTTGATTAGGAGAACAAAACAAAACAAACACAATATCGTTTACACATTTCAACCCCTAAAATGAATGTATTTCTTGTGAGCGTGTGGCCTGAGAAATCAAAATATCTTTTGTCACCTGCTTTCCTAGGTAGTGGTCAATCCTATACATTTCCTTATCCTCCAGGGAGTTCGCAAGGTCAGTCACAAGAGTTTGAGCATTGTGGAAATCATGGCCAAAGGGTTTCTCCAGAACCACTCGTAGCCATGCCCCTGTGGCGGGCCTGCAACTGCCGTTGATCTTCTTTGCAATGTCGGCATAGGCAAAGGCTGGCACAGATAAGTAAAAGAGGCGGCCCGCCTCTGTCAACCCCTCTTGTGTCATCTGTTTACGAAGTTGCGTATTCAGCTCCTGGTAATGCTTCGTGGTGTTCAGCTGCTTGTACTGAGCCAACCGCAGGAACTGCTCCTTCAACAGGGCACAGCGCTCCACGGACACATCCTTGCTGCACGTCACGCCCTTCAGGATCTTGAACAGGATCGGTTTGGCCTTATCTGCAGGTGACAGTCCCCCGCCATAAAAGGAAAAACTGTGTCCACTACTGACCTGGTTGATGTAGAGCTGGAAGAAGCCTTGCCACAAGTACTTCTTCGCCAAGTCACCAGTGCTACCCACTATGACCACAGAGACGTGCCCCAGGCTTGGTTTCCCCCCTCCTCCTCAGCGTCAGCTCTATGGCTGCACACAGTCACTGAGAGCAGCACTGCCCACACAACCTTCCACATGCTTTATTCCGTCCTGGGCCAGCTCCTACAAGGACAAGGAAAAAGACCATTTATTACAGAATAGTAAAGCTTTATTAATGCAATGAGGCAATACATACTTCTTTAGCATCAAGTAAACTAATGCTGATTTTGTCTGATGCAAGCAGGATCTTAAGGAGGTACCATCATGCATTTCAGCTCATTTGCACCTGGGAGTAAAACATTTTAAAATTTACTTCCAGTAAAATGATGTCATATGCAGATGAGTGCGCTCCATTCAGATGATTTAGTCAACACATTTAAGTGTATTTTACAGGTATGCATGACACTCAAATATTCCGGTAATGTCGGGATAATATCCATACTTGTCAATGTAAAGGCACTGGTCATTTTATGGGGGGGAAGTCTAGAGTACATTTACCTGGTAAACAAACCATATCCCGTAAAGTTACCCAATCACCACTACCAGTAAAGTTGAACCCTGTTTACACATTGATTGTTAAAACAAACAACATAGGGCACAGACATTTTATACAGTCATAAAAAGTTTGACCAACTCCTTTAAAATATGATTTTATATTTTTTTGTTTGTTCTGTATGACCGGTAGCCTTGAAACAACTTCAGGAAGTTGTTTCAAGGAAGTTGTTTGGGCATTAAACTGAGTGAATCATGAGGTTGGGATATTATTAGTAATAGGATATGCCTCAAATTATTGATACTTTCTGCACTGTAGCTGCATCAATGCTCCCAAACATACACTCAGCCCACTTCTAGACAAGAGTTCTGTTGATAAGACCATGTGCCTGGCTGACTCACATAATCACCAAACACAGGCGATCTGACAGTACGGACCTGTTAGTTCATCAAGCTAAATGTCTGTTTGTGATTTATTCAGCAAACAAAGTCAAACCCAATGCCACAATTAAATATTTCAATACACCTCATGCCAAAATACGACAGTTGCCACAAAGAAAGCAGCAATTGTGCTGTACAACTGGCAATAGATTTAAGGTGCTATATCGCATTTGTTTAATTAATATTATGCTGTGAATCTGAATACATCAGCAGCGTAGTGTTTTGCTAGCCTGACCGAGTTTGACATGATAATAACACCTTGTTATTGCTAAACATTACTATCAAGCTAGACCTGCCTGCGCTGGTACAGCGTTGTCACTCGAAGGGCCTTTAGACAACCATGTGCGGTAATGTGCATAGCCATCACAACTCATACAAAAGGTTGTCACTGTCAGTTTGCAGTTGTCAAACGCCGATTTCGCTTGCAATAGTTCCTCAAATGTTCATAAAAATGTACTTCCAAGTCTGTATAACACTATGCCAGGCGTGTCTGAAACTATAGTAAAAAATCACAGTAGGCAATGTGAGAAATAAACCAACACATACCTGTTCTCTGTAGGCAAGTTAGAAGAATGGTGCAACCATTCTCTGGTGCAACCTTTGTTCAAAGCTTCAGCTCAGTTGCTTCCTCCCAGAACAGTCACGTGATATTAGAGGCCGTGGTTTACACACGTGTGACTTTGTTTGAGTGTATTTAAAGGACTGTCAAAGTGCTCAATTTATGTGAGCTGGATGTGTGTGCTCTGTATGCCTGATCATTTGTAGTAAAAGCACGCAGTTGTCGATTTTAAAATATTTGGGTCATTGAACTATAGAACAGGTAGGCCTAGAACCAATTGACACAAACAGACCTGTACTACGCTCAAAGTAGATTAGTTTTTTGGGGAACAAAATTAATTGCTCAAATGTAGAATTTATTTGGTTTATCTTCGCAGCTTGTGTACAGTACTGTAGCCTGTCATTGAGGTATCACAATATTGTATTCGTTTTTACAGTCTATCGTTTTTGTGATCAAACTGTTTATTTTAAATTAGGTTACATTTTATTGATCTATCTGTTGAACCTTGCAGAATTGCCTTTTGAGCTGGTCGTCAGGTCCGACAACCCACGGGTCAGCTACCTCTCCGTGCTTACCCTTGACTGCCACCCTGTGGTGGGTCCCTTTCTGTCGGTCCGCCATGAACATTTTCATTTTTCGCCATTGTGTTAATTGTAGGCTACACTGTACTTTTTTTTTTTTTTTTTCACAATATTTTAAAATATAGATTTAGGCCTCATATCGATACATACAGACTGTTCAAAGTTGGCTTCTTAGCATTAGATGTGAGGAAAGGTGGGTTTTTTTCATTCAATTTAGCCAGATTGCCCATCTGTTGTTATCACAACCCTGTTTGTGCAGCATTGATTAGCTGGATGCATCATCACTCACCCTCAGACCCACCTCATAGAAAGCAGGTGCACTATTGTTGAAGACCACAGTGTTAGTTACACCTTCTGGTCTCTAAGTATGTTTACACACAGATGTCATGGCAGATTCGAATTTGGGACAGATGCATTAAACTGCTTTCTAAGTAGGACCACAGCAGGTAGATGTGTTTTGTCTGACAGTGGCAGTGACATTGTTTCTTGGTTTCAGAAGGAAAAATATGTATGTTCTATTACATATGTATGTTCTACACCTCCCGCCTCAGCCTCAGCCACCCCCCACACACTAAACGTACATGCATGCTCCTAGACCAACAAAGCAACCTAGCAAACTCACGCACACCCTCACATGCAGCTGTAAGGCCTGACCAAACCACAGAGCCCTCCCAAGTAGGCCATCCACTGTGAAATGTAAACGCGAAACAAGGCACAACTTCCTGAGTGTGTGTGTGTGCGTGTGAGAGTGTGAATATGCATGTGTCTGTAAGAATGTGTGTGTGTGTCAATGGGCCCATGCAGAGCCTGCTAGCCCAGCTGTTGCTGTCGCAAACCTAACTTGTGAGGCCTGGCAAGCTCTGCTAGATACAAGCAGGAGGGCCACAGTGTGTGCTATCAGCCCCCTACCCCAGGCATTCTCCTCAGCCCCTCGCTTCCTTCCTTCCCTTTGTTTAGGCAGGCTCCGGGGCAGACTTCGTCAAGCTGAGCACACAAAGCAACGCACATAAATGTGTGCTGTCATCTTTATTGGAGCCCTTTGCCAACATGCATCACATTCACCACAACACATCACATTTACCACAACACATTACTTGATGACATTTCTCTTTTAATAGCTCAGTCTTTCCCCACTCCTTCATATATTACCAGACAAGCCTGTCCCTGTGGGAGTGAGACAAAAATCCCAATACACAACCTTCATTTTATCCTTACGGACGTATTTGGGAGTAACTGATACAAAACATACTGCTATAGTGTCAGTAACAACATTTACATTACATTTACATTTATTCATTTAGCAGACGCTTTTATCCAAAGCAACTTTCAAGAGAGAGCTTTAAAAAGTGCATAGGTCACTGATAATAACAACAAGATAGTCCCAAAGCATTGCGGGTAGCCAAAACAAGAAGCACCCATTGTGAACAACCAAAAAGTAAGTGCCAAAGGGAAAAACCATAAGAGCATGTAATTAAGCAAGTTACAATTAAAGAACATGAATCTCTAAGTGCAAGTATACCTGTAGAAAAGCAAGCAACAGTAAAATAAAAAATTAATAAAATGAACTAAAATAGAATACAACAGTTTAAATCAGCTACCACTGACCAACAAGAGCAACAGTCTCTAAGCAAGAGTCATTGTGATCCTTGAGGAAACTAGCATTGGGTTGAGCAAACCATTCCTAAGTACCGTTGTACTCTCGGAACAAGTGCGTCTTGAGCCTTCTCTTGAAGGTGGAGAGACAGTCTGTGTCTCTGATGGAGGTGAGGAGTTGATTCCAACATCATTTTTTTTAATATAAATATCGGCTTTTGCTGAAACAAAACATTTCCTTTTTGACTTGACAGAATAGTACTCTTCTAGTATAATAGAAGTAATAGTTCCTCTACAACAAAGTCTAGATACAAAAAAAAAAAATCCCTAATGTAGTCACCCAGGCTTTTAAAATGTAGTTTCCTATCAATACACAGTGATAACAATGAGTGAGAGGTTCAAGTTTGTGATGGGCAATATTCAAAACATGATGCAATAAGGAAGACCTTTCAGTGCATGAAAAACAATGTTTTGAGTCACTCATTGAGGCGCATTGTCACATTACTTATCTTCCTGAAGTGAAAACGTGTCTGAACAGGTTCATTTTGTTCCTCATTCTTTTGTTCTTCCACCAAAAACATGGGTCCTGTGTTACACACAGACGCCCGCCCAAATTCCTTTTGATAGAGGTAGTGTTTTATGGGTGGCCACGGACTAAGGTTTCAGTGTGAGAATCCCAAAAGGTTGTGAAAGAGAACATAATGGAATGTACGCCATGTTACAGATCACAGTATGGTGTATTTAGCAATGTTGTAGGCCTGTGTCTTAGCAACATGAAGTCACAAAGTTGTGATTTTTTTATGTGCCATGGCTATGGTCGCTGTTCAAATCTCTAAATGAGTTGTAAACATATCAAAGATAAATGTGAAAGCTATTTCTGTTTAGTAATTTCTGTAAAAGTTTTACATGAAGAAGTTTTACATGAAGAAGAAAAGACAAAAAGAATCGAAGACTAATCACAAACTAAAAACACAACCAACATCATGCATACGACTTTGTGTCTAGACACGTTTCAACATAGTCCTAAAAGTATGTTTTTAACAATACATTCTGATGATGAATACAAATGTGAACACTTCTACAATTGTTATCATTGATCATCTATTACAGGTGCCCTAACCGTGAGAATTGGAGAAAACGGTAGGCCCATTTGATGTCGGCATTACACAAAAACTCCCCAGAGCTCACAGTAGTGCTCCTCCTCTCTGTTTGCTGATACCACAAGAGGTGCAAGAAAAGTGGGGGATTGGGGGTGACAGAGCCTGAATGACGTGGTGTCGATGCTGCCGCTGCTCAGTGACCCTCAAAATGCAGACCTGGCCCCCAGTGTGAAGTGCTTTTGTGTGGGCAGACCCCTATGAAGCAGAGGACCAGTAAAGGGGGGGTGGTGTGGGCGGGCCTACACTCCACTCATCAGCAGGACGCATGCTCCATAGGTGGATAAAGAAGCCTGTATTGTAATGAAAGCATTTGCATACTTGTGCGCCAGAAAGGGTGTTAACCTTTGACACCTATGTGAAACGACTGACAACAGAAACCACTCTCCGATTTTACTGAGCATTAACATTCTTGAAACACATAACACCTCACTTTACTTCAGCGTCTCTCAAGGCTGTCGAGGGAAGAGTGTTTAATCCTTATAAGTGTCCATGGAACTCCCTTAAGATGAAAGAGTGTGCTAACTTCAAACCTATAATGGTCAATCTAATGTTACTGGGTCTACTCTAAAGATAACCTCAGACAGGTTTGAAGAGAACAATCACGTGGTGATCAGACAACTCGGTTTTGACAAAGATGACAAAGCTGTCAATCCCAGTTGGGATTTATACAAAAACAAATGAGGCCCACTTGACAAATTCCTGAAATTATTATTACATATTGCCTTTAGCAAAGATGTGTATATAATTTAAAGATGATGATCAATGATGACAAATGGAGTAATGGTATCTCCAGCTATATCCTAAAAAGAAACCAACGCTGCCAGTAAGGGAGTTTTTCTGCATTAGTTAATGTTATCTGCTTTCTTCAACAACAGTCTAAAGCCAACACACTCCAACGTGCACTTAACCCGTTAATCCATTTTTAACCAACAACTTTCACTCTCTCTGTTGTATGATTAATGTCCGTGTATGGTAACATCAGACAAGACAATGTACGTGTCTGCTGTTGATTTTTTGGTGTCTTTGTCCGGGCCACTGGTTGTGTTCGGCTGTCAGTTCAAGGAGCTCTCATGAGTTCTGTCCAAGTACACGCCTCTCGACAATGAGGACTTGACTCTGACATTCCTTCAGATAAGAGTTGCTAGGTGATGCCATTGTCCAGGCTTTTTTGTATTCACATATTCATACCCAAATTGTGAGGTTCTCTATGAAAACTGTCTCATTAGTAGTCATATATTCATACCCGTCCACCCCCCTACTTGACCCCACCCTTTCCTGGCGTGGGAAAAACTTGTCTTAGGTAAGACATTGTGGAAGACAGTTAGAATGAGCAACGGTCCTCAACTTCCTCATTTATGATATGCTACTTTACCACACAATTAAATGCTTTTGTTGAATGTGCCAGATGTTTTGGAAGTAGCATTCTGTATAAGACCCAGTTGTAATGCATTCTAATTTAATTGAGATGGGTTCCTTGCAAATCCAGTTGTAAAAGCTAGGCTTATCAATGTTTTCAATTAGGCTAGTGAAATTTGAATTTTTCATGTTGCATTTCATCCAACACAGTCAGAAAATGTTTTTTTATTGTTCTTTTGTTTGGAATAAATTGAAATACTTTTTTTGCATATATATTTTTAATGAATTAGCATGTGCCGATTTGTTTATTTGACATACAAGTATTTAAAGAGAATAATGGAGGAAATCGGTTTTCGTGTGTCCCCCGTTCACAAAGCTTACAATGATTTACATCAATACACATTCGTTTTGAACAGGTAGGCTGCAGTCCGACAGCCTAGACCACGCCCCTCCAGCATACCATATTTGGAATGGGCCAGCATTCCAGGCGGAGCTCATGACGCCACCTGTTTCTCAATGGACTTTCTAGAGAACAGTCGAGAGTAGAGTAGCCAGCCACACTCAAGTTTTTGAGGTACTACCACCAGTGACTGAGACGGAGGAGCTAAAAGATAAGAAAATGGATTCCCGTCGTGCACATTTTTATTCCTTGTTTTTGTACATATTCATGAACCTTGTATTTATTAGTCTACAATCAAAAGAACGTAAGTAGTCTTCTATTTTATTTCACGATTGTAACTCATCAAGGCTAGTGCTCAAGATACGTTAAAATGTATGGAAGAGTTGTAGCTGCTTTTAATGTTTTAGTTAGGCTAGTTGTTGTTTAAATTATAGTTTTACTTTAGCCAAAACATTTTCTGATAATTTGTTGGTGGTTATGTCATTTGAATTTTTTTAAATAGTTAAACTGTTAAATATAGGCTATAATAAAGATATAATTAAGATATGCTGAAATGTACACTATAATATATATTGTATTATTTATATGAAGGCTACAACACTCAGCATTCGGCTACATTATGAAGAAATTTAGCACACCCTTTATAATAGGGCCTAACAGAATATAATTTAGTTGTAACATTCTAAACCTTGGTGTAATTTTACAATTCATAAAAGTCTGAAAAGGGGCAAAATTAAGCAAATAGGGCAGGTTTTTTCATTTGGAAATTAAACTGAAAACAACAAACAGAACTACAGAATAATGTCCCAGACTGTACATTTGAATGGTTGTGTATTATTAAAGGGAAGAGATAATGTGTGGGTTTATAATTCATCTAGTCACAGCTTTGTATGCACAGTTAATCCAGAAGTTTCATGTTCTATGCTTTGTCACTACCCCCGCTTTTCTCAGCCATCATTAAGCTGACTCCTAAAATGCAGAGGTCATGGTGAATGAAACGTTCACACATACGGACACGCTTGATTTAAACGTTATGGAAAGGCATGTGCCCCCCATAAGGCTGTTGTGACCTGGCTAGGTGGACACTATCACCCTGTTCATGTTGTGACCTGGCTAGTTGGACACTGTCACCCTGTTCATGTTGTGACCTGGCTAGTTGGACACTGTCACCCTGTTCATGTTGTGACCTGGCTAGTTGGACACTATCACCCTGTTCATGTTGTGACCTGGCTAGTTGGACACTGTCACCCTGTTCATGTTGTGACCTGGCTAGTTGGACACTATCACCCTGTTTATTTTGTGACCTGGCTAGTTGGACACTGTCACCCTGTTCATGTTGTGACCTGGCTAGTTGGACACTGTCACCCTGTTCACAATCCCCCTGTGGATCAGGTTAGGCTTCCTTTCTGTAATGACATTATTGCGACACTTGAACTTAAATATGAATATTCATGTTTCTGTCTGTAGAAGTTCTTCTGGACATGAAAGCCTCAGGAAGTGAGCTGGGCTGGTTGACCATGCCATATGAGGAGGGGGTAAGTATTTATACCACACTGAGACATTGTACGAATTCCAGTCCTGCTGATTTGTATCGAGAATATCTTTCTTCGGCAATACACTGCAGAGCAGTGTAGATGTAGACCTATCCCAAATATAAAATGAAAGTCACATTTGCAAGTATTTACATGGACAAATATGTAAATTCATTTATCAGATGCTTCGTCAATACAATGTACAAATAGTGCATATGTGTTACATTTGAATTGGACCATAATTTGTGTGCTTCTAAAGAAGAGTTGCGAAGGCCTTCTTTCTGCTTGCTCCTTCCATTTGAATATCTTTCTGGGAACGATGGAATGAGTGGC
Source organism: Hypomesus nipponensis (assembly GCF_054491055.1). Lineage (NCBI taxonomy): Eukaryota > Metazoa > Chordata > Actinopteri > Osmeriformes > Osmeridae > Hypomesus > Hypomesus nipponensis. The sequence continues at coordinate 17,565,485 of NC_140369.1, forward strand.
AGCTAAAGAACTTTTGGCAAAGCTGGTCTGCTCTTGTTTTAGAGCAACCCTTTCATAACGCAACTGTGGATGTCATTACAGTGTTGGGTTTTGAGTTGCCTCGAAATTCACAGTACAGGAGTGCATTCTCTAAAAGTGAGCGCTCACCAGGGTTGTTATCATTCCTACAGAGTCCACACAAGGCTGGATGTTGTGTTTTTTATATATGTGTAGAGAGAGGGTGAGCTGAGATATAAGGAGGATCAATCAAGACAGAACATGAGCTGAAGAGAAAGGAAAACAGGCTGGTTGTGTGGGAGAACCTTTCCTCTATCTATAGTTCTGTGGCCACCTGACTAAAATAAGCAACAAGACGTGGTTAGGTCCAGTTTTGTGACTACTCTCCTCGTGGAACACTCACGTTCACACATCCAGAGTTTCTCATTGTAGCTTGTTTTCTGATGTTGGTCCCTTCTCATCCAACTTCCTCAGCCATTTCTAACAAAAGACGATACATTAAATACATTACACGCCATTAAGCGCCACTCTCTTCAATCTACTTGGGTATTTTATTTCTCTTTCTCGGTAACTAGATTTGAGTTTGAAATTAAAGGACCAGTAAAACATCCATAGATGGTGGCCAGCTGAGGTGTTAAATGAATTCATGATGGTTATTCCTTTAAAAGGCCCTCGTTTAATTAATGGAGGCTTTTAAATGATTCTACCAGGCAAGCGTTTCCATCTCTTCCCTCTCCTAAAAGTCCATAATTACAGCCAATATTACACTCATGTTTTTGCCATGAGCTCATAAAACTCATTTAACTGGCATAGTGTTGGTTGGTATTCCACAGCAGTAGCGTATTTGTTCTAGAAGATGAATGTCTGTCTCTCATATTCACCGTGCCACATCCCAAAGCGTCTGTTTGTGGAAACCACACACGTTGTGAGCACAGCACATGTCCAGACCAATTCCCCACCTCATGTGCAAAGTAGCAAGGCAGCTTGTGCCGTTTATGGGCTCCTCACTACACATGCAAGGAGTCGTCTTAACAATTCAGACAACTGGTCCTTAACAAGAACAAAGTCCCTCAACCCTTCTCTAATTCTGTGAAAGCAAGGCCTCCCTCTTTATTCCCGTGTCTGACTGACAGTGACCCCTGCCCTCTAAACTCTTCTCTTCCCACCCGCCCCTTCTCTGCCTGCAGTGGGAGATAGTCCAGACGGTGGTGAATGGCTCCCTTCTCTACACCTACAGCGTGTGTAAGATAGACGCCGGTGACCAGGACAATTGGCTGCGTACCACTTTCATCCAGCGCCGGCCAGGGGCCACCAGAGTCTCAGTGGAGCTCCGCTTCGTCGTGCGGGACTGCAACACCTTCGATGGCGCCTCGCTGTCCTGCAAGGAGACAATCAACCTGTTCCTCTCCGAGGCCGACGCCGACGTGGGCACCACCTTCCGGAAGGGCCAGTTCCGCAAAGTGGCCACCATCGCCCCGGACGAGATCACCCGGGGCCGGGACCTGAAGATCAACCTGGAGACCAGGACGGTGGGGCCTCTATCCAGGAAGGGCTTCTACCTGGCCTTCCAGGACATGGGGGCTTGTGTGGCACTGCTCTCTGTGAGGGTGTACTACAAGATGTGCCCGGCCACTGTGCGGAATCTGGCGGCCTTCCCAGAGACGGTGGCCGATGCTTTGAAGGAAGTGGAGGGAGCATGTGTGGAGAATGCCATCAGCCAGGGCTCCCCACGCATCTACTGCACAGCTAAAGGAGAGTGGGTGGTGCCAGTGGGCCAGTGCCAATGCCTCGCCGGCTATGAAGCCATCGGAGATTCCTGCCAAGGTAAGACCTTAAACCCCCCCCCCCTATGCTTTTGTTGACGACTGTTTGTTTTTAAAGGCAGCTGTATTTAGACAAGCATTGATTGAGCCCATAACCACTATGTGGGCTATGTTTGAGAAATGACTGCAAAGGAATGTTAATTGTGGTATCCTTCTGTTATTTCACACGTCTCACCAGAGACGAGCTGCTCATTTTTTGGTTGGGAAGTAAGTCAAGAAAAGTAGGACTTTTCCTGTCTTTTAGGATGACATGAAAAGGGATTTGGAATTATTTGTTGGTTTTGTTTTAATTGAGCGGACTTTATGTCAGAAGTCCTACCAACCCACAGGTTTGGTATACAGGTTATAAACTGTAAATATATATACAGCAGGGACCTTTTATAGGTTTGAAGTAAATATGTCTGTTAATGAATCATCTGACCTGTTCCTGTTGGACAATACATTCTTTCCGCTGTCTGTCTCTCAGCGGTAAGAATGGGGCGGGGTAAGAACACAGAGTGTGTGAAATCTAGATAGATAGGTGAGTGTACATCCGAGACTTACACTGGAGTCTACTGCAAAACACTTCGGCACTGTGTACAGTAACATACATCGGTCTGTTTGCTCACTTTGTTTGTATGGAAGTTGCCCTGTCTTTGGTATTCCGGGGTGTGGTATGTTGAACTATCTGGAGGAAACGTGGGTGGAGAGAGGGGAAGGAGAGACTGAAAGGGAGGAACAGACATGTCTGCTGGTTGAGCTGTGGGGATTTCTACAAGGCATTCTTTCACCCTCACGTCACCTACAGTAACTGATTGACTAAGGAGGGTCGTGTGAATGTGCCTGCAGGAGACTACCTGAACGGTGTGTCTTCTCCACACAGCTGTTTGTGTGCATCCGTTGCCATGGGTGCCAAAACCGCAGATTACAGGGATAGTGCCGACACGCCTATCTCGGGGTATTCTGAGTCAGAATGTGGTTTATGACTATAGGTTCCCTTGTTGAGCTACTAGTGATTCTGGTCACCTTGGGTGGCAGAGTGAGTTCAAAGCTGGACTCTAACCCAATGACTTTTCCTGGGCCGTCACCTACAAAAACATTATTTGGAGTCTTTTAAAATAATTCCAGTTTTAAAAGATTAGAGCACTTCAAAAAAGGAGATAGTTAAACTCTGGAATGTTCCAGAGGTCCCAGACGTAGGAATATATCTGCACCTGAAACGGAAGACTGCAGGCCATTCGGCAGGAAGAGGGAAATATTAATGACCGGAAAAAGTCCGATTCCAAACTCCAAGATGACCATGTTATCAGGATACAGGAAACATGTTTTGTCATCTTTTTAAATGTTAGAACTTGTTATAAAAGAAGAAATGCATTGACTATGTTTTAAATTCATTCATTACTTAGACCCTAAAAGAAATGCACGTCTTAGAACCTAATTTATAGATTTTACATGAAACATAGTGGCTACACTTTTTCATTTCAGTTGAAGTAAAAGAGCCCACTAGCCTTCCTGTTGTGAAGGAACTCAGTTCTGTTGATTACACACTTTTAAAGATATACAGTCATTGACATCTATCCTATATCCACTTTGGTTTTCAAATCCCAACATGTCTGAGCTGCTAGATGTCTAAGATTTCAGTCTAGGTTCAAATGTGCTGGGAACAAAGAGTTGAGGAGGAATGTAGAGTGACACAAATAAGCAGGTTGTACGTGAGAAGGAGAGAGGAAGGGCAGTAGGTCGACAGTTGGCGTATGAGGTTTGTTAGGTGCGTGGCTGCTTAGTTGGGTGTGCTGGTGTAATTTAGTCAAGAGGATTAGTAGACCCACAGGCCAGCTGTTAGCCAATGACATCCCCTGCTTTGCTCTTCTTTGCTCTTTCATCCGGTCGTTAACACACGCAATGAGCTCCCTAATCCATGTTCCCACTCATTAGAACAATGGATCGACATAGAGAGCAGAAAACAGATTCAATTAACTGACGCATTGGTGCACACATAAGTCCTTTCATAAGTCTTTAATCAGAAAACCTCTATGAGGCAATTCTTCAAACGCGTTCTCAACCGGGACCAGAGTGATAACCAACCTTTTTTGAATGAAATGTAGCACAAATAACACAATGTCGCACAAAATCAAATAAACAAAATTATTTTGTGTAGTACTATGTAATGATCCACCACAATCAAACTGCAACGGTCCAACAAAACAGAAGGTTTTTCGGCCAAAGCCCCCAAAGAAATTCAAACATCTGGAATGTTCTTTCTCTCCACAAATGACCTTCCCTGTCATTGATGAATGCTGAGCACATGCCACTATTCTAATGTCCTTGGGTTCTTAATTCAACAAAATTCAACATATTTATGGCACCACTCTGTCCAATCTCAGCAACAATGGATGAATAGGAACAGAGGGGTGGTTGGTACGTGACAGAGGCCCTGCTGCTTCAGCTCAAGATGAAAAAGGCAGGCCCCCTTTTCTTATGCGAGAGACCCCGAGCCACCCCCACACACCCCAAGTGACTCCCCAGGGAGAACTTCTGTTGGCACTCAGGACCTTTACCCATCCCCCATCCACCCATCTATTCATTGAAATCCCCTCTACTCATACTCAGACCCGCTCCCATTCAACTATTGTAGGGATCGTTGTAACACAGGGGTCCGTCTGCCGTGCTGGTTAAGTAAGAAGCCGATCCCTGATGTCCATCACAGGCTCTCCTCTCCCCCCCCGGCCACCAATACACAGGTCACATGAAAGCCTGACCCCTAGGGATATAGGAAATGAATGGAGGAAAAACAATCTCTCAAAAGAACCCCCTTCTCCCGTGTTCTTTAAGTCAACAGTCCCCTCACTCATCCCCCTGATAGATGTGTGTGTTCGGACTCCATCAGCACAATCGCAGGCTCCCTTCAGCGGTCCTTCTTCCTCCAGACTTCCCCTCTCCCCGCTCCATCCTGGTATGCTGTCATTCCTAGCGATCACAGGAAGAGAGGAAGGAAGGAGGGAAGGAGAGGCTCAGCGCAGCATCCCGGTTTCTGTCCACCACACACTCGTTAACCCCTGGCACTGAAAGGGGATTTTTTCTTCTTCTGTATATTCTGAAACACCTTCGAAACACCTTCAGTATGCACAAGGCTAACCGCAGATATTTTGTTCAAACAAGACTTCAAAAAGGGAAGAGTTGAAGGATTATCCGGGGGGGACTTAGTGTCATCCGGTTTACTCTGTCAGTGCGACTTGAGAAGAGAACTGGAGGCAGCTAGAACAAGTGGAGGCAAATCTCAAGGAAAACCCCCATTCCGTGCCTTCAGTTTTGTTCTGACGGGGTAACCAGAAGGGGCTCCTGCCAAGTCCTGGTGACGGGCAGTTTGATTGTAGAAACGGTATCTCATTTCACAATTTAGAGTTCTTAAGTTGTGTGTGTGTGTACTATGACTGATACGCACGCACTTGTCTCCCGCAGCGTGCACACAAGGCTCCTTTAAGCCGGCGGCATCCAATGAGTCGTGTGAGATCTGTCCTGCCAACACCAAGGCCTCCTCCCCCGGCGCCCTCCTGTGTCCGTGTAAGGACGGCTTCTACCGCTCCCCCTCTGACCCACCTACCTCAGCCTGTTCCGGTAAGCCTCCCTTTCACCTCGCGACGACAAACATGTCCCCCTGGAGCTGAGCGTCGACTTAACCGACCTTCGGAAGCAGGTCCATCCCAATGGTGCAGTTGCACGACCGGTTCTTCCTCGCAATGACGACTTGGCAGTGGTGGCAGTTTTGAAAACGCGGCTCGCGTGTGACGACTCCACTCATGTCTGCTTCTTCCCCCCCCCCCCCCAGCACTCCCCAGCGCCCCACGTGACCTGTCCTCCACCACCCTGTCGGCAGACGGGCGCCTGCAGCTCTCCTGGGCGCCCCCGCTGGTGACGGGCGGCCGCAGTGACATCACCTACAGCGTGGTGTGCGAGCACTGCGACGGGGCCCTGTGCCTGCCCTGCGGGGAGGCGGTGCGCTTCAAGCCAGGCGCCGCCGGCCTGCAGGACACGGTGGTGACCGCCAGCGGGCTGGAGCCCCACCTGAACTACACCTTCACCGTGGACGCCCACAGCGGGGTGTCTCAGTACGGCAGCGAGACGCCCAGCAGCAGTATCACCACTGCTCTGCACTACACAGGTGAGGGCCGGCTCGACGGTGGCCGCCGCGGTCGCCCTGTCTCGGCGGTGTCCCAGCATGACCGCGTCTCAAACTCAACAAAACGCAAAACAACCCTCGGAACAGGATGTTTGATTGTCTTTCTTTTATCCTCTACTTCCTCCTTTCGTCCTTCCTCTTCCTCCCAGATCCCCCCAGAGTGACATCCATCCATCTGGATGAGCGCGGCCCCACCAGCTTGTCTCTGTCCTGGGCCCTCTCGCGTCGAGCTCCAGCTCATATCAACCACCGCTATGAACTCATGTTCCGCAGGAAGGTACGAGACACAAGGACTTCCTTTGTTTTCTGTTCCTTTTGTTTCTTTTGTTGTGTTTTCGTTCTTTCTTTCTCCCATGCGAATCTCCTCTCAGTATCACCCCCCCCCCCCTCTCTCTCTGCCCCATGCAGGAGGATGAGAGTGAGCGCGACGTCACCACGTATACAGTCCTAGTTCTGGACCGAAACTCGGCCCAGATCGGTGACCTCTCCCCTGGTACTACCTACATATTCCGGGTCCAGGCCTTAAGTCCTGACGGCCACCCTGGCAGCTACAGCATGGAGCATGAGTTCCGCACACTGGCTCTACGTAAGTGTCCTATCAAACAACAAACAAAGAGGGGATTGAGTGTCTTTTGGTCGAGCTCATTAATTGGCAGTTTGTGTTCAAAACTAATAGCCGTTTTCCTGTCCTTTCAGCGGAGTCTCAGATCCAGAACAACTCCACGTGGGCTGTGGGAGCTGTCATCGGAGGAGGGGTCATGCTGCTTATCGTTGTGGTGGTTCTACTGCTGCACAGACGGTTAGAAAAAAACACTACTTGTCATAGTCCTTCTCTGGCCTGTGTGTCCCTAGATAAACCCTGGCACCACATGTACTGCCTGCAAAGATAACCTACCTCAGCTGAAGGACGTACATTTTGAACAGTTCAGGACACGCTTCAACTTCCTTTTTTTACATTGTAAAAATCTAAAAGTTACCATTCTGATGCTCCTCACAGGAGATTGATTTCCCATGGGAGAGGTGGACCTGAGGACCCGTACTTTTCCAATACAGGTAAAGACTACAATACCCATGAAGGCTGAACACTAATCCCACATTGCCTTAGACCAAGGTCTAATTCTGTAGTATCCGTAAGAGCATGCCAGTGTCCCTCGTTTCTAATAAAACTATATAAACATTATTCCACTATTACCTCCTCAGATCAGCTGAAGCCTCTGAAGACTTATGTTGATCCGCACATGTACGAGGACCCCAACATAGCCGTCCTGAAGTTTGCCAGTGAGATTCATCCCAGTCACATAACCAAACAGAAGGTCATTGGAGCAGGTATGAGTGAACTCTATGATACTTATTCACGGTTTACTAAATGGGATCGGCTGCTTGTCTCCAGGAGTTAGCGGATGTTGGTGTTTACCTGTCTTCACCTGTCTGCCCCAGGAGAGTTTGGAGAGGTGTTCTGGGGAGTCCTGAAGGTCCCGGGGCGGAAGGAGGTGGCAGTTGCCATCAAGACTTTAAAGCCAGGATACACAGAGAAACAGAGGCAGGACTTCCTGAGTGAAGCCAGCATCATGGGCCAGTTCTCCCATCAGAACATCATCCGTCTGGAGGGAGTGGTCACCAAATGTGAGTCCCTCCTCAATGACACACACTGTGTGCTCATCAACTTCACGTTAGTGCAGTGTTAGCCGTGGACGTTATCAAGAAGCCTCTCCCGTTTCCTCTATTGATTTGTAACTTTTCTTTTATCTTTCTCTCCAGTTAAACATGCCATGATTGTGACAGAGTACATGGAGAACGGAGCTCTGGATAACTATCTAAGGGTAGGTCCATGTTTACGTCTGATAACTATCTAAGGGTAGGTCCATGTTTACGTCTGATAACTATCTAAGGGTAGGTCCATGTTTACGTCTGATAACTATCTAAGGGTAGGTCCATGTTTACGTTTGATGACAAAGAAGATGTTGTCAGTGAATGTTATCCGACTGCATAGATGTTCAAAGAAGAAGCACTCATTTTGGGAACGTGTCTGGTGTGTCATTCAGGACCATGATGGGGAGATAGCTTCGTACCAGCTGGTGGGCATGCTGCGTGGCATCGCCGCGGGTATGAAGTACCTGTCGGACATGAACTACGTCCATCGCGATCTCGCTGCCAGGAACGTTCTGGTCAACAGCCACCTGGAGTGTAAGGTGTCTGACTTTGGCCTTTCTCGAGTGCTGGAGGACGACCCGGAGGGCACCTACACTACCAGCGTGAGTCCTACTGACAAAGATCAGATATTCCTCTCTCTGCACTGTGAATACTATGAACTTCCTGATGTGTAACAACAAAATAAACGACTAGCAGTTCTAACACCAATGGTGGCCTTTGTCTTCAGTCCCATTAACATGCTGTGTCCATGTCAGGGAGGGAAAATCCCCATCCGATGGACAGCTCCCGAAGCCATCGCCTACAGGAAGTTCACGTCGGCCAGCGATGTGTGGAGCTTTGGCATTGTCATGTGGGAGGTCATGGCCTTTGGAGAACGGCCATACTGGGACATGAGCAATCATGAGGTAAACACGCAAGATCTCGGTACTCTGTTGCCTTGGGAGTCTGTATGTGTGGTGTCGAAGGATGCTTTAACAAAAGACCGAGTTCTCACGCACCTCGTCGCATAAAACCGTCGGCGTGCACTCATAAATAACGGCGACACATGCTCCCGAGGGTGAAACATCATGGGATGGTGAAAACAGTCTAACGCGGCCTCTACCTCATTTCCTCAGGTGATGAAGGCCATCAACGAAGCCTTCCGGCTGCCCGCCCCGATGGACTGTCCGTCCACGGTGTACCAGCTGATGTTGCAGTGCTGGCTACAGGATCGCTCCAAACGGCCCCGCTTCCCAGACATTGTCAACATCTTGGACAAGCTGCTCCAAAGCCCAGAGTCTTTAAAAACCATCGCCGACTTTGACCCACGGTATGTCGAGAATGAACCTGCTGCGTCCTCCGCCGGATTACAAAGCGAAATAGCGACGATAGATATTATTGGAGTGTGTTGATGGTGGATGACTCATTTAGTTCCTTGGTGGTCTTCCCCCTAGTGTGTCCATCCGACTTCCCAGCACCAGCGGCTGTGACGGCACTATGTTCCGGTCGGTGTCGGAGTGGCTGGAGTCCATCAAGATGAGCCAGTACAATGAAAGCTTTGCCTGTGCAGGAATCACAAGCATGGAGCAGGTGCTAGCCATGAGGCCTGAGTAAGTGCACACATGTTGACGGACACATGGCCCAGATGCAACATTGTCACAGTGCGTTAGCCGAGCTGGCACACTTGCTATTTAGGGGAAGCACAGAGAGGGTATTCAGATCTGCCTCGGACATTTGTCATCTGGTATTTCTGAATGTGGCAATACAATACTCTCATCTCCTGTCCATCTCATTCACACCATTCCTCTGTGCCGTGCCCTAACTCAACAGGACATTTGTGCTCTGCTTGATTATAAATCCCATAGCTTAAACATGGCTTTGCTCTCTTCTTTTTAATGTTTTAATTTTATTTTGACTTCTGCTAGCAATGTTAGGTGATTCTTACATGAATGTATTCATTCTTCATTTGGTCATATAGAAACCTAATATGAAATAATGACATATATAGTAATAGTCTGTGTTCTCTTTCTTAGGGACATCAGGAACATTGGAGTGAGGCTACCAGGTCACATGAAAAGAATTGCCTACAGCATCCTTGGTCTGAAGGACCAGACAAGCACACTCAGTGTGTTTGCAGTGTGACCCAATAATGTGATTCCCCAGAATCAGACTGCACTGACCGCACATTTTTACAGGCGCACTGAATACGGGGCAAAGAGTTGGTGGGGCAGGATATGACTGAGCTATGACCAGGATTATTTACTCAGACATGGCAATCTAAATACACGGTGTGACTGAACAGGGACCCTGCCCTGGCCACTCAGAAAAGACTGAGATTATACACTTTGAAGTACTTTATGCCAAGAAAATTAATTAAAAAGTATGTATCATATGTACATAATGTTTTATATTAGCAGACATGTAAACATAATGACAGATTGGAAACCAGCCTTAAAAAGGAAAAAGAGAGAAAAAAAGAGACCTGAAACTGTTCTGTGTTGTATTTTTCTAAACTGGAAGTCTTACGAGGAAACAGGGAGAAACAGGAACAAACCATTCCAACATAGATTTCTCAACCCTAATGAGGCTTTGCAATAACTCATAAATAGAAGAGTAATTTTACCGTTTTAGGAATGGTATTTTGATTTATTGTGCTCAGGGCAACTTATCATATCAATACACTCCTCCATTTTTGTTAGCTAACAATTTTATTTTGTCTGTACAATCCAACTCTAAGTGTTCCTTTCCTATTGTTGTTATGTTTTTTACACTTTGTCCACAAGTAGTCTTACAATGTTTTATTTTCAGTTGTATTTAATATTTATTGTATTGCATATTTATTGAAAGAGACTGACCTGGCACATTTAAAATAAATATTGTATGTTACTGTACCAATAAAATCAGTGTTGAATACAAGTCTAGTGGGTTGGGTCTAACAGTCATTCTCCAGTTGGTAAGAAACAGTCAGATGGTGACTACCATCATAGCTAGGAATGTCACAGCTCCACACAACTGTAGACTCATCACGACTCATTCATAGGCTTCTGTGTCTGTGCTAAATTCCCCTTTCTTATATTACATCATCCTTATTACCCTTTTGTTTATAGTTCTGTTTGTATGGAAGCTGCGTCTGTTTATATGGAAGCCGCGGCTTCCATATAATGTCATACAGAAATGGAGAGCGACAAGTAGTGCAGGAATAACTGAAAGTGGGTGCATGGATGAGTTTGCAGTGTTGGATGTTACAGCATTCATCTTTCAATTCTTGCACTCTCCCTTCTGACAAATATAGCACACTGTTCTCTGACCTAACATTTACACCCCCTTGCTCACACACACTAGTCAAGAATCCCTCTAGCTGACAGTATAAAAGAATAGCGGGGGAGAAATGCAAAGAGCCTTCCTGGCGAACACATGGGACTGGTGAAGTACAGCACATGAAACCAACCTCCTCTACATCGTACACACTCAGGCCTCAATGGAGAACAGTGAAGATATCCTTCCTCAAGAGTTAGAATTGTCCACACCTGTACCCAATGATGAACAGAAATGTGCAGGTCAGTCAGAATTGCAGATATGTTTTCATGTCTTTTTGGTCCAAACTATTTTTTATCGTTATGAAGTTATGCTGTTCAAATAGGCTTTTATTCAAGGCTTTTACAACCAGGTCACACTCACCCCACGGGAAAGATCCAGTCTATTGGGGACATTTATCAGTTCACAGTAGATGTGAGTGAATTTTCTCTGGAGGATGTTGTGATCACTACTTCAAACAATCTCATAGAGGTCCGTGCAGAAAAGGTGAGTTGTTTAGAGACACATTCTTATTGACTTTACTCAATGCTGTGTTGATGGCCATGGTCTATTTCTTGATTTTCTTCACTTTTGTCCTTAGTATGCTGAGAATGGCACAGCCATAAACACTTTTGTTCACAAATGCCAGTTTCCAGTGGACGTGGATCCCATGTCTGTGACATCTTCACTGAGAAACAGAGGGGCACTCACAGTGAAAGCTCGCAGGATTTCTTGATCAAAGACGATCCATCTGTTTTTATATATTGCTGCTCATTCTCTCTAATTACTTGAAATTAAAAACCAGTGCAAACATTTAACACGTTTAATTTAATTATTTTGATTCTGCCAGTGACTGCTCTAGATATGCATATGGACACAAGGCTACACCCAATGTTACCAGATTAAAACTTTAACGTGATACCAGCACCGCTGATGTCATTGGGTTTTAACATTCTATAGTTTCAGTTAGCGATTGTCTGCTGAGTACCTATGGATTATAGTAATTACGAAAGAATTAAAATGTTCACTCCGATAATCAGAGACAAACGTTGCATACAATACCTGTAAGATGCCATTCAAATAGTTTGTTGTATTAACGTACAAATCTATGCTAAATTGCTGATGAATGCTCACTAATCTTAAACACAAGGAGACCGCAGTCTCATATGCGATATGGTCCCCATGTCATAACGTGTAAAATAGTCTACAATAAAAATAAAGTTACCAGTTTATTTGGTCGTTTTCCTTCAGACTTTCAAGTGTCCAGTTCATTTATCAGTAGGCTATAACCAGTCAGTAGGCTATAACCAGGATTCAGACTAGTCTCTACCAGTTTGTCCATCACATAATTTACATTATCAGTCAAATCTATAGATTTGGTCAACTTTGGATCTTTACAAGAAAGCAACCAGACTTAAACATTATAACATGTAAACTGGTTAACGTTGATATTCTCAGCAGTGCACCAACGGCTGGTTGAGTATTATTTGAGTATGACAAATTTCCCCGACACAACTGTGATCACTGGTTGAGAATAATCCTGGCAGTTGTGAAGCCGCCTGGTGTTTGAAATGTGCAACTGCATCTCTTAAGTCTTGAATTAATAAAAATATGGACAGGGGACTTTTATTCTGAAATGTTATGGTTGTCAAGGAACTTGCAAGAGTTTGAGGAAGAGCCTGTAGCTACAAGACAAGTAGCGTGTCTGTTATCCCTGTGTGCTGTTATCTACCGAAACGTGATCTATTTTGATATTTTTTCACTTTCATTGATAAACTGCAGCAAGATAACCTAATCTGACGACCACAGCTAGCTAAATATATATGCCGAGGCAATATCACAGAAATGCTGGATCCTGGGTCGTTAATAGTAGCTGATTGGCATCGATCCTTAGAGAGCAAGGACTTTTTCGGTCGAATTTTGTTTAAGAAAAGACGCAGACACTTTGGTGGGACCCTTTTTGATGTTTACATCGTAACCATTAATACGTTCAATGTCTCATATCATATTATAGTTCATTTTAGTCTGCACCCTGGTTTTATTAGAATTGTATTTTAGGTCTTCTAGAGGCTCCAGTGATGCCTCCCAATGTTGCTGTGGACACAGCCCACTACAAGGTCTTCCTCTCGGGAAAGAGCGGGGTGGGCAAGACGGCGCTTGCTGCGCGTCTGGCTGGACTGAACATTCCAAAGTTGCACTACGAAACGACAGGCAGGGCACCTATGTTCTTCCTTATGCTTTCTATGTAAAACTAAACTACCTAGCAAGCACATTTTCAATTAATCAATTCAGGCACGAACCTCAACATTTAGCCAGCTCTACTAACAGTAAAGTGGTATTTGACATGGTTTGAGATTGACAATGTCTTGCAGGGATTGAAGCCACGGTGATTTATTGGCCTGTGAAGCTGAGAGAGAGTGGCCGTGTGCTCTTCTTCCGCTTGCAGCTGTTCGACTGTGGGGAGAACGCCTTGCGTAGATTTGACCATTTGCTTCCGGTATGCACGATGTACCACATTCATAGCAAAACACGGAATATGATTAAACAAAACAGCAACATTAAATCACTGAATAATAAGGGAAAGACTAGTGTTTGTATCTTGTGTTTCAGTCCTGTAAGGAACAGGTGGACGCCATCCTCTTCCTCTTCTCGTTTACCGACAGAGCCTCGTTTGATGACCTGACCAACCAGATTGCCAAGAGCCGGTCTGAACCCTCAGACAGAGCAGTCAGACTGGTGGTTGGAACAAAGTATCCTACAACACCCATGTTCAGGAAACAGGAAACGTTGCATGTTTAAATTGATGAAATCCATCTTTGTCCTTGACAGTGCCCTCAGGTTCGACCTCTTCATGCACACGGATGTGACGCAGAGCGAGGTCAGCAGCTTCCAGGAGGTCCTGCGGCTGCCCGTTTTCTGTGTGGGGGGGAGGTCAGCGACGGGCTGGGTGAGGTGGCACCCCTCCTCAACTGTCTGGCTGAGCATCTGTGGCATCAGGACTGTGAGGCAGCCAGCATGACCACCACCATCCCCTCACAGCCAGGACTGTGAGGCAGCCCCCATGACCACCACCATCCCCTCACAGCCAGGACTGTGAGGCAGCCCCCATGACCACCACCATCCCCTCACAGCCAGGACTGTGAGGCAGCCAGAATGACCACCACCGTCCCCTCACAACCAGGACTGTGAGGCAGCCAGAATGACCACCACCGTCCCCTCACAACCAGGACTGTGAGGCAGCCCCCATGACCACCACCATCCCCTCACAGCCAGGACTGTGAGGCAGCCCCCATGACCACCACCATCCCCTCACAGCCAGGACTGTGAGGCAGCCCCCATGACCACCACCATCCCCTCACAGCCAGGACTGTGAGGCAGCCCCCATGACCACCACCATCCCCTCACAGCCAGGACTGTGAGGCAGCCCCCATGACCACCACCGTCCCCTCACAGCCAGGACTGTGAGGCAGCCAGAATGACCACCACCATCCCCTCACAGCCAGGACTGTGAGGCAGCCCCCATGACCAACACCGTCCCCTCACAGCCGGGAATGACGAGTATGGGCTAAATGAACTGAAATGCGTTGGTCAGTTGGACTACAGTGTACGCATCGCAAATGGTAACCAGAGGGGATAAAGGATGACCTCTCAGAGTAGCAACAGAACATTGATAGGAGATGACATGCAGTTTTGATGGTTGGTAGGTTTGCCAGTGAACCACCCGATGTCAAAGGTATTTGTTAACTATGTACTTTAGAGTATTAATTCAAATGTATATTGAACCAGTAACATCTCCAACTGCACACATCTGAAGATTTAGAACAAAGTTTAATATAAATTTATGAATTAAAAAGTGTGAAGAGCATTCATCGTTGTCTCATGGTTCTGTCACTGTTGACTTTGTAGGGGATAGAGCCTTCATCCATGACTGTAGGTCAGACCTTAAATACATTTAAAGTGTACTAATTAGAGAACATTCAGCCATTTAGTTTGACATTCAAGATGGTACAATGCCGCAGATTCTCACATTGTGTGCGGCACCAGTATGAGGGCAATGGCCTGGCCTGCATGGTTCCGAGACAGTCGCAGCAAGAAGGATTCCGAGGGCAGACCAGTGACCTCTTTTAACGGCTCCGTGCACACATGGCTGGGAAACGCAGCATAATCCAGCACACTGAAACGCAGACCCCTGTGAGGTAGAGAAGAGGAGGTATTGGTTATTGGGTATTGGAAACGACGAAGCAATGTGTTGTACAAGCATTTTGTTTGCAAGTCTCTGCGTGTGTGAACCCCTACTTTTTCAAGGAGATCAGCAACAAGTCACTGAAGAGGTGGACGTAGATCTCCTTGAAGGTCACCTTGGTGCCCCACGGGCTCCCCAGCAGCGGCTGCCTCAGAGAGCCCTCATGCACCAGATAACGTCCACTGATGATCAAAGCGATGGACTGGTGGGAGGAGGAAAAAGAGACGCAATGTTTCTACTTTGAGGCATCCCTGACATATTTGGGTAAAACTGATTTCCGTCACCGGTTCCCCTCTCAGTCGAGAAGTGAAAGTCACCAGAGTAGCACAAGAAAGAATAACCTTCACTTTGCGGAAGTACACTAGCTTCTCCAAGTGCACTAGTTCCTCAATCCGTTTCATCCGCTGGGTCTGCTCATTACACTCCGACACAATCTGGTCTCAGCAGCAGAGGTAAACAGAGAACGGGAGGAAATGATACATTTTATGTATATAAAAAGAACCATCTACAGTGTAGATACATCTATAGACCCCCCACCTTGTGTATAGCTTCGATAGCCTCTTTGAGACAAGGAACTGACTCAGAGTCTTTTTCTGTCAACTTTACGATGCTCTGAAATGACAGCAGAGATTCACTGGACTGGCAGACTATGGTCCCTGGCTACTGAGTCAGGAAGTCTTTGAGGCTGGAAAAAATGTCTTCATCATCACACTCTGGATAAGAGCGTCTGCTAAATGACTTAATGTACATTTAGTCATTTAGCAGACGCTCTTATCCAGAGCGACTTAGTGAGTACAATGACATTCCCCTGAGACAAGTACGGTGAAGTGCCTTGCCCAAAGACACAACTTCATTTTGCACAGTCGGGAATCGAACCAACAACCTTCTGATTCATAGCCCGACTCCCTAACCGCTCAACCATCTGACCCCCACATGTCAATGTATGACCTCCATTATAATCTTCAGACGAGTAATTCGCTGGAATGGCAGGACCAAGAAGGACTTCAGCCTCTGTCGTTGACACACCGAATCACTCTCCAGCTTTGTCACCGCAAGCAGAAACTCCCTGTTCTCCTGCCTACATGAAGACCATAAACAGCAGTGTAAACAAAAGACAGGTCAAAACAAAGACCCTCCAAAGACTCGGTGGAGACTCACAGCAGCCTCTTGAAGAGGGCCTCCTGGTACATCATGTTGGTCACGTAGGGCACGTAGAGGGAGCGAAACGCCGGGCAGTGGCGCAGCACGATGTCCCCAAGCTGGGATATCATCACATCCTCCCCCAGACGAACCTCGAGGTCCTTCAGAAACCTGGACGAATGAGTACACCAAGAGAACATTGACGTGACCACGACACGGATGTGCAAATCGAATTGAAGAAAAACGTGCGTCACCTCTCACTGGCTGTCTGCACAACGCAGACATTAGAGAACAGAACGCGATGCTCCATCTTGGACAGGGTCAGTCGCAGCGTCGTCGACGTGAAGAAGTGATCGATGACGACGCCGAGGCTCTTCAGGTAGGACGCCTCAGAGGCGATCATCTCAAACTTGGACTTTGGGGGGGGGGGGGGGGGAAACACAAAAGGCAAACATTTCACAGCGAGTGGACGGGTTACGACGAACGCACAAGAGGTAAACGACTGGGTTTGTACAGGGTCGACGCCCACGTGCAGTACCTCCTGTAGGCGAATCTCTCCGAGGGCCAAGCAGGTGAGCAGCCTTCGCTCTTTCACCTCAGCGAGGTCCTGCCAAAGTGTACATGGCGTCACCTTGAGGATGTGCTGCGGGGGGAGGCGGTGTCCAGGCTGGTGTGCAGCGGGCTCCGAAGGCCGGGGAGACCCTGGGAGGTCACTAGCTTGCACAGGTTCATCATGTCACCTTTTCCAGATGCTTTACAATAGTCCTGATACAGAGGGCCTGGGAAGGAATGAGTGGATGAAGCCAGAATGAGTGGATGAAGCCAGAATGAGTGGATGAAGCCAGAATGAGTGGATGAAGCCAGAATGAGTGGATGAAGCCAGAATGAGTGGATGAAGCCAGAATGAGTGGATGAAGCCAGAATGAGTGGATGAAGCCAGAATGAGTGGATGAAGCCAGAATGAGTGGATGAAGCCAGGTAAAGCAAGGCATGCATGGTGACAATTCACCGAGACCCATCAACACAGGTCGTGATTTAATGAACGCCAACATAAAAAGGAATAATGCACTCAAATCTCACTGTTGAAAACTTACAACCGTGAATGTACTTGGATTTAAAATGTGTCGCAGGTTTATGCTTTCCAAATGACCTAGAAAGGAACAAAATCACTTTAGGAAGCTACTTCCTTAAAAAGGGTAATTGATGTCATTCATTTGTTTGCAGTTACATAAACTTATACCATTGGTGTTTGGCCTTTGAGTCTGAGGAGTCCTTGTTCTGGTCAGGCACAAGGCATGGCTGGGACTCTGGTGAGTCACACCCTCCATGACCCCACATATGGAAAGCCACAGACTTGAGTGCTGAGGTTATGCCCTCAGGAGTACTAACCACAGAACACGGAACCGTTATCACACACCCAACAAATATGGGAAATCTAAACTTTGTATATGATGAAGCTGTATACCCAAACAAGTGGTCCAGTTGGTTTGCAGCCTCGCTCCCCTTATCCTCGGCGACACCGTTCATCTGTTTGGTACAACCCTCGGCACTCGCGTAATCACTGTTATGAGACCAGGAACAAGCGAGGTCATGCTGAGACATTGTGCGCTCACCTGCTGACAGAAGACAGGCCAGCTTTGTCAAACATGAGCAGACATGCAGTAGTTGATTGATCCTAGGAAGTAAAGAAATTCACAAAACTTTTATGGAAGGAAAGCATGTGCACGATAGGATTAGATAGTCATAAGTGAGGAGACCCACCTGCTTCAGCAGGGATTGGGCAGTTGTTAGGTACAGCTGTGCGTCGCTGTGCCTCGTTCACATCATCGAGCGCCCCAATCACAACAAGTACTTGCAGGTGTGCAGGCTTAGGAACATTCTTGCAATGTGAGGAGACGCCGACCCTAAAACTGCATAAAAAGCTTCAGGGATGTAATAACCAAAAGGACAGATAGATTTTAAGCATATTTTAAAATTCCAAACTTGAAAAGGACGGGGAAGATTAACCACTCAAATGACACCAATTAGAAATAAAGTTTTTATTTTTTATTTGCATGTTTAAATTTGGTACAAGATAAAAGTGAATACTTTGATCAGCCTGCCTGATGTTGGGACATTGGCATAAAATCATTATTCTCATCCTAAATCGTTTTGACAGCTTGACCAGATGACACCTATTGACGATGGATGATTTCACTAATGATGATGCTATATAATTAGGTGAAAGTAAAAACATGAAACTGGAACTACTTTAAGGTCTAAAATCAATAGATCGGAATTTCTAAGATGTGCTATGCCAGTGCTGCAAGGACAACACGCTGAAGACTATCTCCTAACCCTACTAGCTCACTTTCACATTAAATGGCCCAAAATCTATGCATCGCTTTCATGCCATATAATCCCATAAATCCTTTCCATCACTCCACTGTGCATCGCAGAGGAAAAGGAAAACGTATATTTCCACTTGATCTGGCCTTAAAATACGGGTTTATCAACCATAAAAAAACACCCTTAAATCCCAGAAGATTGGCAATGGCTGCATGACAGAGGATGACGTGCCGTGACTGCCGAGTGTTGAAAAGGATTCAGCAGCACGTGTAGAAAACACTTCCTGAAATGTAGCAGTATCCACAGTGTTATAGTGTTTGAATAGGCTTGGTTGGCTTTATTGAAAGAATTGAGGATCATTTTAGTCAAAGCAAAATAACAGGAAAAACAAACAACTCCCCCCCCCCCCCCCCCCAAAACCCATTTAAGCTTTAGCGGACACATTTCTGCTTTAAAATGACTACTGGGGCTCGAACGTTGATGGAATATCTACCTCAGGGAATCAGGTTCTACCTCACACAGAAAACGGATCGTCGATGGATGTCCTCTCGCTCATTACTCCATCAAATAGGTGTTAAAATGTCATTAGAACCAAGCACAAGGTAAGTACCAAGTACTTTAAAATATTTGGGGCAAAAACATGGATGCGAGGACATTGAACGTACCAAATTCAATTGTAAAAACCCATCAAACAAAGGCCTTCGGAGACACCAACAGCAACTGAATGCACACACTCACCCCCCACCTACTAAACCCAGTGAACAAACGCCAGCTGTTTTTAGCTTCACGGTCTGTCAGACACACACACACACACAGCGTTGAACCCCCCCGTTTCACCCTGTAGCAGAAGGAACAAGCGACTGAGATGTCAGTATCAAGAACGAGACAAAAGGTATAAAAACACGAAAAGATGACGAGAGGAGAGCGTGGGCGGGGCCCTCTCAGGTGGGCACAGTGATGTTTCGGGCCAGGAGGGCCATCAGAGCCAGCTCCACACTCCCCCGGGCCTCTTCCAGGGCCTCGGCCGCCTCCCCGGCCGAGAAACCCGCCGCCTGGATCCGACGGATGTGCTCCGACGGAAACCGTCCCGGCGAGAGTCCCGGAGCGGAGGACAGCCGGGCGGAGGAGCTGGCCTCGGGGCTGGAGGGGGAGGTGGAGAGGGGCGACACGCCGGGGGCCTCCTCCGGGGAGCCCGCGGCCAGCGACAGGGGGCTCGGCTGGAGGTCGACGGCGTCGGGGGCGTCGGAGGCGCCCGAGGCTCTTCCGTCGGCCACGCCCCGCCCCTGCTGGCCCTCCGGGGGCTCCCGGAGCGCCGGGTGGCCCGGACGAGGGGATGGGCCCTCCGTTTCCGTCGCCCCGCGTCTGTCCGCCCTCCTTCCCCACGAGCCGTCCGAGGCCTGCGGCCGGCCCCGTCCCTTCGTGGCCTCGGCGGCCGTCCCTGGGCCCTCCTCCTCCTGGCCGGAGGAGCCCGGCGCCAGAGC
Source organism: Hypomesus nipponensis (assembly GCF_054491055.1). NCBI lineage: Eukaryota > Metazoa > Chordata > Actinopteri > Osmeriformes > Osmeridae > Hypomesus > Hypomesus nipponensis. The sequence goes on from NC_140369.1 coordinate 17,585,576, forward strand.
CTGGGGGGGCGGCGGCCCTCGGGCAGGCACAGCAGCGTGGTCGGCTTTGGCATCGCTCGTGTCTGCACCAGCGGTTGTGATGGCAGTAGAAGGGGGAGGGTCGGGGTTCTCAGGGGTCGGGGCGGTCCGGGGGGGCTCCGCCGGGCGGTCGCCGTCCGGCCCCTCGGCGTCTGAGCGGAAGGGACGGGGGGGGGAGCAGGAGGCGCTGCGGTCCTGGGCCGGGCAGTGGCTGTTGGACACCAGCAGCTCGTGGAGCTCCAGCAGGGCTGCGGCCAGGGAGGGGATGTGGTCCGAGCCGGGGCCTCGCTCGCCCTCCGGCTGGTCCCTCTCAGGCGGCACCGCTCCCTGGGAGGAGGAGGGAGACTCCATCTCGGCAGAGCCGGGCTGCTGGCCCGAGGCTGGGATACAAGTCCCCGGGGGTAGGGACGGGACAGTAGACATGGACTGATGTTGGGGACTGCCTTCCCCCTCTGTGGCCCGTGGAGATGTCCCCCCGGTACTGGCCGACACGTCCCCTCCCTGCTCCATGGGCTGCGCGGGGGACAGATCATCTGGGTGGGGGAGGAGCGGGCCTTCCGCCCCCTCCCCGGGGCCCGTGTCCACCTCTGGAGCAGCGGGTACCTGATCCTCTGTTGGTGGAGGAGGGCCAGTCGCAGCCTTGTCTGCTGGGGGAGGGGAGGGTGTGGACAGCGGGTCTAGAGCTGAGGGGGTGGGTGGAGGAGGTCGGGTCGGGTCGGTGGTCGCTGGCGGAGGGGCTTTGGGGGCTGTGGGAACGGTGGCCTGGACTTGGGACGGGGGCCCGGGAACTCCCGGGAAGCCGGGCTGACTGGGGCTCTGCCCCGCTGTGGGAGCCTGCTGCACGGAGGCTGGAGCCGACTCGGAGCGGCCCAGACTTCGGAGATGGCTTGGCGTCGAGGAGGTCGAGGTGGCTGTTTGATTGAGGGGTCTGGGCGTTGGGAATGGTGAGGAGCTCGGTGAGGTAGTTTGTCCATCTGCAGTGTCTATCGTGGTAGAAACGGCAGAATCATAAGGATTAGAGTCAAACTCAACATTGGAAACCTGCTATGGATCGGTGTCGCAAACCATGCCTTTTGGGTACATGCCAGCTTTTGAAATGAAATATGATACATAGAAATGCTGAGACACCTAATCGTCGACTTAACTCATCAACGTGAAAGACTTTCATATGAGTCGTTCGATAATTGCGTTACCAGTTTTTTTCTTATCATATCGCTTCCAATAAGCTGGAAATAATAGATCTGACAACAACAAAACACGTAGAGCTGGAGAAAAGGAAAGAAACGTCATTGGACTTAGCTAGCATGGTCTCTGTCGATGTGCAGTACCTGGTTGGTAGGACCCTCTCCAGCCGGCTCTCCAAAAGAATCAGTGCTGTCCTGCTCAGGGTTAGGGCACACGCCACACATCATGCGGAGGGACGCAGAGAGTTAGCACTCGACACACAGCATGCGTCACACGGTCAACCTTTTCACTCCCGGGGGTGAAGAGTGTATCAGCCAAAGAACTAGGACTTTGGACCCTCAAGGAGGGGCTCACTGTATGATCACACCTGCTGTCATCTGACCTCTGAGAGCACAATTGGGCTCAAAGGGCCTTTTTGTTTTTCCTGAACTGTCGAAACAAAACCTTTTTAACCAATTCAATTTTCTAATAATAATAATAATAATAATAATAATAATACTGTCACCACTCAAAACTTGACTGCAACAATTATAAGGCCCTCCTTGAAGTCCCAACTTCGGAAGGCTTGTTTACCAGTTACATATGATGCAACCGCGTACTTGGCCGCGGGTAACCTCGGGTCTCAATTTCAACACCCCGTGGGCTCCTGCACATACGCTTTCCAAGATGACATGAGGCGATGACACCAAAGTGATCTTTATGCAGACGACTGCATAAACAAGGGCTCGCGGAGGCCCGGAGCGCCGAAACTGGGGCGCATGCAAAACGCGGGCCCCGTGTCTGAACAAGCTGGAAATGTCCCCCACGCCTCCCCCCCCCTTACCGCTCTCCTGCACGGATCTCTCCAGCGCCTCGGCGAGCTCCCTGTCGGCCATCTCCTCCTGGCGAACGTCCTCGCGGCCCTCCGTCCCGTACGCCAGGCGGGCGCACTCTGGCAGCTCCGATTCGGGCAAAAAGTGAGTTTCCGTGCCCGTGGTGCCGATCAGGACCAGGTTCTTCTTCAGGTCGATGGAACACTAAAAGGATGAAGAGGGGGAACGCATGAATGTCGAGTGTCGTTTTCCACCCCGGAATGTAATGCTGTAACACACAGTGGGGAGTTGGATTTCCGCGCGGGGGGGGGGCCACAGCAGATACCTGATGTCTCTTCAGCATGTCGAGGCCCAGCAACATGTCCATAGGCTGGTCCTCCAGGATAGAGAAGGAGCAGGGCAAGAAGTCCCCTTCTATCTGGACTTGAGCTAGTGGAGCCAAAACGCAAACGACTCGTCAGTGCCATACCAGACCAGGCACAGAGTCGCTTCGGTGAGCAAGTACACACGAGCTAAGGCACAGCCACGATTACAGCTCTGCCACAAACTCACAAACGGGTTGAGGGGCGACTATGAACACTGAAATGCTACCGAAGGGGGGAGGTTCAACGGTGGAGAGAGCAGAGGCGTACCCAGGTGCACTCTGCCGATGATCTTCTGGGTCCCCACGCCCTTGGCGATGCCTGCCCAGCGCCGGTCCACCAGACGCATGATGTTACAGCGCTCGGCACACGCCTGACTCATGATGGTCATCTGGGCTCCTGGCGCGCCCAAGACCCCGCGGAGGTAAAGAGGAGGGGAGGACGTGAATGATCAGGTGACCTTTTTTCGCACGGATTTCCAAAGAAAAGACATTAAGAGACGCGCGGGAATATGGGTTACCTGAGTCCACGAAAGCCTTCACAGGATGTCCGTTGACCTTGCAGTTGATGTAGAGCATGACCACCTGCCCGAAACTCTCTGGAGCCTCTTCCATGGCGATGGTCATGTTCTCTTCAACATTATGCTGCCTGGGCCACAAAGATATGACGACACGTTGTGGAGATGTTCCATGAGGAACGTGGCAGACTAGCCTTTGCGTACTTCAAATTGGCCACAGACATTCATGAGTATAGGGCCTGTTTGATTACCCCCCCCAGTCCCACATCTGATCTGTATTCAAGCCCTCCATGTTGCTGCCCCACATTATTGAATAGACTACCTGATGTCCTCCTCTATCTTAGCCTGGGCGTCCAAGTCAAACGGGTCGGCAGTCAGCAGCCGGATCCTCTCCTGCTCCCTGCGCGCACGGTCCTGCTGCTGCTCCGACAGCACTTTAGTGAAACGCTCTGGAACGCACACAGTCAGACAATATGAAGCTCTGGAATGCACACAGTCAGACAATATGAAGCTCTGGAATGCACACAGTCAGACAATATGAAGCTCTGGAATGCACACAGTCAGACAATATGAAGCTCTGGAATACACTCAGTCAGACAATATGAAGCTCTGGAATGCACAGTCAGACAATATGAAGCTCTGGAATGCACAGTCAGACAATATGAAGCTCTGGAATGCACACAGTCAGACAATATGAAGCTCTGGAATGCACTAAGTCAGACAATATGAAGCTCTGGAATACACACAGTCACACAATATGAAGCTCTGGAATACACACAGTCAGACAATATGAAGCTCTGGAATACACACAGTCAGACAATATGAAGCTCTGGAATACACAGTCAGACAATATGAAGCTCTGGAATACACACAGTCAGACCATATGAAGCTCTGGAATACACACAGTCAGACAATATGAAGCTCTGGAATACACAGTCAGACAATATGAAGCTCTGGAATACACACAGTCAGACAACACAAAGCTCTTAAATAGACGCAGTCCCTCACCCAGGTCTCCACTTAGCAGGGCTTCAGCCAGTGGTGGGTTGCGCTCCTTGAGGAGCGACAGCTCGTGAGGGTTGGCCAGAAGCATCTGCTGGAGCAAGGCTGGATCATCCAGTCCCTGTGGAGAAGAAGCAGAGCCACCCAGGGTCGGGGGTGCGGGAGGGGGCGGAGAACGCTGCTGCTGCTGCTGGGAGTTTGGAGACTGATGTGGCTGCTGCTGCTGCTGCTGCCTTGTGGCAGGCCGTTGAGTAGCAGTGGAGGTGCCTGGGACTGCGATGGAACTGAAGTCAATACGAGGCAGACCTAAGGGGTTAAGACGGAAGACCTTTAAGTGAGATCGGGGCTTATCGTTCCAATGGATTTAAAGGGAAAATAATGAGTTAACGTAATCAGATAGAAATCCAGTATGGCTCTCATTCTTTCAGCTTCCTGAAGAGCAATTTGGATTTAACAATTTACCTGAGAAAGCTGGCGGAGGCCGTCTGTCAGCCTGTCGAAGAACCACCACATCCCCATCCTTCAAACCATAGGTCCCCAAGGCACGTGTCAGGTCTTTCAAAGGTTGCTCTATATATAATATCTGGAAAAACAGGTTAATAGATCAAGTAAAAAAAAGTCTGGCAACAATCATTGAGGCAAAATGCCCTTCATCTTCACAGTATATAGAAACACCAAGAGTATTTATGCTCTAGCTTATAATCAAAATATAGTGGCGAGAGGTCAAGTATCAGGCAGACGTGTATAATGTAGCTAGTCATCCAGCTAACACTGAAAACAAGCGAAGCTAACAAGTTAGCTAGCCATTGCAAGTAGCTCTAAGACATATGCTAGCTTAGTTAAGCTAGCTATATAGCTAAGCTAGCTAGCATCTTTTGTTTTACCTGAATTTCTCCAGCCGGGATCCCTGATTCTAGTTCACAAAGCGCTACGAAGTCTCTAAGTTCGAGCTCTGGAGACACATCTAGGGCAAATGTTGTTTCTGGAAGCTCCCTCGGTGCGCAGAATACGGTCACCAGCATTGCTGTTCTTGGGCTGGTCAGGGTAGCTAGCTAGCTAACTTGTAACTTGCTGTGATAGAATATTTTAGCTTGGGTGTAGTTTCTTGTATCACTCTCAAGCTAATAGCTAAATATGTCCACGTATATTTGTAAGCAAACACAAATGTCAATAAAAACGCTCATCGAAGTGCAATTAGCTTACTAACATGACATAACGAAATGTCAAATGACATTCATGCCAACGAAACATTAAAATAGTGTCTGCCCGGTCCGTTGATTAGCTTTCGGTTCCACTTGTGAACCAAACAACCGTTACCGTATTCCGACAGCTGCCGCATTTGCAATGTGTTGTCGTAATTACGATCGCCACCCTTTGACGACACCACAACCACAATGTAAATCCGTTTTCCACCCCGATCACTACTCAGAAAGTATTTAAATAGCTCAATTTATTCAACTGTGCAACCCGTACCTATTACTTCTAGTACCACACTTTGATAATTTACATATGTGTTATCTGCAACTACAAAATATATAGAAGGCTATATGGTCAGGATATGATGTAACCTACATTACCCTGTGAACAGAATGTCGAAACTTAACCTGCCTGTCAGCTCATTATGAGAGTACGTTAAATCTATTCTTCATTTACAGCCGTAAAAAATATTACTGTTTTTTTCTCCATGGAGGAAGTTGCGTGTTTGCAGGAAACGTTGTAGACTATTTCCATGGAATCCAGTCTCAACTTCTGACTAAAAACAAAGCATAGTTTCCGTTTATAAACCCACAGCCACACTTAGGATGCAGTGAACGTGCAGAAGAAAGTGCACTTGTTAATGTTTCTATACACGATATCCTGTTGTTCACATTATATATACAAATCCTTAAACATTATTTGCCAGAGTGACACCCATAAATACAATACAATAAAGTAGTCATGTTGACTTGGCTTTACATCACACCTTACTTTATTTGTAACCACTCTCAGTCACTTTTTAAAGCCTCCAACAATATTGTCCTCAATATGCAGAAGGTGAAATAGCTGATTGTGGGGCTGTAGTGGAGCATGTCTCCAACTTTACATTTCTTGGAGTTCACATCTCTCTGGAAATCAATGAACTTCTCCCTCATGAAGAAGGCCCAACGACGTCTGTATTAGCTGAGGCGGCTCAGAAGTGCCCACCTGTTACCCAGAATCATTCTTTAACCACTGCACATGAGAGCATCTTGACCAGCTGCATCTCAGTGTGGTACAGTAAATCCACATCCTGAGGGTCGTCAAGTCGGAACAGCATATTACAGGTACCCAGCTCCAAGCCACCCCAACATCACCCCAACACCATCCCAACACCACCCCAACACCATCCCAAAACCACCCCAACACCACCCCAACACCATCCCAACACCACCCCAACATCACCCCAACACCATCCCAACACCACCCCAACACCACCCCAACATCACCCCAAAACCACCCCAACACCACCCCAACACCACCCCAACACCATCCCAACACCACCCCAACACCATCCCAAAACCACCCCAACACCACCCCAACACCATCCCAACACCACCCCAACACCACCCCAACATCACCCCAACACCATCCCAACACCACCCCAACACCATCCCAACACCACCCCAACACCATCCCAAAACCACCCCAACACCACCCCAACACCATCCCAAAACCACCCCAACACCACCCCAACACCATCCCAACACCACCCCAACACCACCCCAACATCACCCCAACACCATCCCAACACCACCCCAACACCATCCCAAAACCACCCCAACACCACCCCAACACCACCCCAACACCACCCCAACACCATCCCAACACCATCCCAACACCACCCCAACACCATCCCAACACCACCCCAACACCATCCCAAAACCACCCCAACACCACCCCAACACCATCCCAACACCACCCCAACACCATCCCAACACCACCCCAACACCACCCCAACACCATCCCAACACCACCCCAACACCATCCCAAAACCACCCCAACACCACCCCAACACCATCCCAACACCACCCCAACACCATCCCAACACCACCCCAACACCATCCCAAAACCACCCCAACACCACCCCAACACCATCCCAACACCACCCCAACACCATCCTAACACTACCCAACACCATTAATTGTATATAGCGGGAGAGGTTATCCCTTACTTCTCAGCGTGAGAAATGGTTGAAATGCATGAGAAATACAAGGTGTTACAAGGTGTATACAAGGCGTGAGAAATGGCTGAAACGGCGAATGCGTGAGACTTGAGAGCCCTGGAAGTAATATTTTTAAAATATAGCTTATAAAATAGACAACGAATGGGTAAATGAGAATAGTAAGACAACAAACATGTTTTACAGGTAATACTATTTTATTTGGGCATTCGACCCAGAAATGATGCCAGATGTGTGTCAGATGATGAAACACAGATAGGCCCACACAGAACATCCTTGGACCGCTTTTCTATGGTAGGCTCAAAGGAAGGAAATCACGGGGATTTATAATTTCTGAAAATATCGTCTTTAGTTCCTCTTATCACAAACGTTTAAGCCAGTGAAATGTTGCCATACATTTTAAATTCAATATGCATTAATTAGGCTAGAATAGCCTAGGACATAATTAAATATGCCTTTTGATTCATTCTGGGAGTTCAAACAACTCTGCAATGCTTTTTAATGCATTATTATGCTATTTTAAGGGCGGTTTTAGAAAATATAGAAACTTTTTTCTACTTAAGTAAACAAACATTATGGCCATGCATATTATAGCCAACTCAATATGGTATTTATTTGGGTGTAGCCTATATTTCTAGGTCGGTCTATGTAGGCTAAAAGCAGTGAGAACAGCTATTGTTCCGATGAATAACACCCTGGTTACAACATCAAGGAAAGGAGGCGTGTGCATATAGGTTAAAATGATTCAACACTGAGATCACATGCAGAGATACCTTCGGCAGGCAAAGTATCTGTCATCTGGGGTTCTGATCTTTTTGCATAGAGATTCTGACATTTTAAATTGATTTCTGTCTTTTGCCTTCTAAAAGTATAGTCTAGCAGCTGTGCTCATATCTCAGGCTTTTTCCCACATCTCATAATGAACTTGAGTGGAATCAGTGCTCTTGTAACGCTAATATGCTATTTTAACATTCCGGGACTGTGTGTGGCTGGAGAGTGCGGTAAAGGTAAAGCAGCCTATATCCAAAATTACCATTGCTATCTCTAAACTGGTGTTACGGTATAGGCTATAGTTTTGTAGTCCTAATTTAGATTGAGATAATGCTAATCATAAAGGACAAAGTCGAGGCTGATCACATATTTACAGTGTGATATTTTGTATTTGTTAAAGTCGCTTTAAGTTATCCTCCTATTATTACCATATTATTTTAGCTTATACTACAGGCAGTTCAGACCTCGAAATGGGACTGGATCTGAGCCATGGTAGATACTAAGTTGTATGATATAGTCTATGGGGATATTTCTCTGCATTGAACGTAGGTTATTAGTAAACACGTTTATTCATTATCATGCTACAATGTTCTCCATCTCTACTGAACATAAATGATCCAATTTGTATTGTCTTGCTGGTCCTGAGGGGACTAGTTTACCACTAAACTAGCTTTAGGAACTTATCTTCTTGAGATATCATGATATATCACAAATGTGCTGTGTTGCAGTCATACCACATCCTCTCTTGGTTTATTGATTCATTATATCTGTTCAATATATTTTCTTTATCAAGGTCAGAGGATAGATTCAAGGGGTGTGGGGTGTTCTGACTGTTCCGAAAAGACTTTCCAGCCAACACCAAATGATTCAAAGTTTTGTAAGCCATGTACCCTCTGTTACAAGAGTAAGTCATACAGTGTTTTATACATTAACTGTATCTGCTGTCTTATCATACAGTTTGTCTCTCAATTGGTATTATTAGGAAGCCTGTATATAGTATTAATGGTATTATCGCATTATATAATGCAAGGACAAGATACGCATTGCCCAATTAATTTGTTCTATGTAGAGCATTGGAGTGTAGAGGTGAAGATGTGCACAAGGATTATGGACACAACTTGCGAATGCCAGGATGGATTTGTCCCCACAAATGACAAATCTTCTGCATGCAAGTGTGACAAAGGATCAGGAATAATGAATGTGAAAGGTAAAGGTTGAGCTCAAAATACTTCATATCATATGATTATCTTTAATGAGGATTGTAGTCTGTTTGTGTTCATTTGCCATTGAGTCCAATTTTGTTGTCTTAGGACAACCAATATGCCGTAAGTGTGAGAACGGATTCTTTACATCAGAAAAGGACAATTATTGTGTTAAATGGAAAGAGTGAGTACATTCAATAGTCTTTTCTCATTTGTGTATGGTATGTTTAGATTATGTTTTTGATATGATGCTGTAACATAGTATAGACTTGTGCACACTCAATATTACAATGTAATATAGTGCTACATCTTTTCCTGCAGCATTTGAGACTCCAGTTTTGTACTAAGCTTGTATTTCCTTGTGTTCCAGATGTAGTAGTGGAGTTAGAGTGAATGGCAGTAAGACGTCAGATGTGATCTGCAACAATAATTCAGAAATTCAAGAATTCAGGATTCCCCCCACTGCACCGCCCTCTCCTCTCACCATCCAGACAAGATTCTCCGAGAGACCCCCTCTTGAGCTGACTTCTCCTACCTTTATATCAACCCCCTCCAAACACGAGGATGGTAGTTCAAATACAAACCGCAAATCTGGTAAATGTTCTTTGCTCCCAGCTCTGTGGCATCTCCATGGCCATCTAATCTTCTATTGTATAGTCTCTGCTAGCCAAGACTTCTAAAATATTGAGGTAAACATTAACAACTGTGTTGTTTCTGTTCGCCAGGAATATTACCCTTAACCTTAAGCTTAATCTTTGGACTTACTCTGCTGGTGTTGGTTTTCCTGACCTACAAATTTACCATCACTCCTTGTGTTGAAAACTACAAGTTGCCAATAGTAAAAACAGGTATGAGACTCCTTTAGAGATTATAAATTGGACTGTACCATATTCTTGTGCTTAAAAGAGTTGGGAATGAGGAGGTAAACACTGGCCAACACTGAGGGCCTCATTTACTAACACTGCGACAGCAGCTTAATCTGCGCCTTTGCCCAACCGCACATAGCGGACGGTGTATTTCCGCATTTTGCGTGGTATTTTTCAAACCAGATCCTCGCCGGGCAATCAGCGCCCATTAGTGTGAATTAGCGCGACGTTAAAAGACGGGGAAAATCGCATGCATGTTACTGCCCCCATGGGTGATTCGAGGAAAACAAACGAACAGGAGCTAAACCCACAGTAGCGGTTATCTGCGTTTTTACCCAAATGCGCTGCCTTTGTAAATACAGTGTTATGTCTTTAACCGCCAATTTACGAATGAAATGGGCGCAATCCAAATGAGGCCCTGAGTATCTTGTACATTCATAGTCGATATGTATTCTGACTGTTGTTTTCCCCCAGCTCAGGACTCATGTCGAAGGCCAGTTGAGGAAAGTGGGGACAGTAATCTCTCCTCTCTGGTTAAATCAGGTGCTGAGGAGCCATGATAGAACAAATACCATCCAAGAAAAAGAAAGTATCTTCATCACTGCCAGTATATGTCAGTTGTCTTATTCTGAAACATTGTCAATATTTGACATCAGTGTATTGTTTTTGATTAAAGTGTATCAAATACAGTAAATCAAGATGACACATTTGTAATTATTTACTTGTAAAGTTACTTATCAATCAACTCCTGTCTTCTTTAGACTTTGATGAATGTAGCTGACTAAGGACTGTCAATGCTAAATATATATACTGTCTGATGTTACAGATGGGCTACCGACATAATTCTGAGAAACTGTTAAATTTACTATTTCAGAGGCATGTACATAATTAATGCTTTTCTGGATAAATATGCAAATCTCTGTGTGAGACATGTCTATGTGTGCATTGCTAATTCTGTCTGGAGATGAGTAGGGCTTAGATTGTGTTTCTCTGATGTTATGTTAATGTATTTCGATAAAGTTATTTGGGTGATGTTGAGTTCTGAGAATCTGAGACGTTGGGACTTGAACTGGTGAAACAAAGTGACAAACAGGAGGAGGAGTGGTTTCAGAAGCAGAGTTAGAGGTTTCCCCTACAGTGGTTTTAAGCCTACCTCGTTTCCATGAGATACCTTGTATGAGATTGAACCTGCAGAGTTGCAAATATATGAATATTGTCACAGTGATAGTTTGTAAGTAATCATCTATTCAGGGAACAAAAATCATACATTTATCAAACATTTTACTCAGAACCTCTACGCATGTTAAATTTGAATTGCTTTAAATGGAAAGTCAAAAGATTTTCTGTCTAAAAACAACTTTTTTCCTCTCGCTACTTCCGTTATTATTATGATCAGCCTATTATCAGTTTCAGGGAAAGGTCACCACATCTGTCGTGGAAAAACAAAGGCACGAGTGCACCTTGAACAGTGAAATGTCCTGGCACCTTGTTTAAAAAAAACAATGCAACAAGTCTGTTTTTTAAACGCGACAAATTTTGCTGTGTGCCTGTTTGTATGCAAAGTAAAGGTATTTCAAACACTATTTTATCTTTACTGTCACTTTCAAAAGGATGTTTTATCTCTGGGTCAAATTGATTCGGCGCTGCTTAATTAAATGTACAGGATAGCAAGTTTCAGGGAAAAAACAATTACCACATTTTAATCTTACATTCTTTTTTTGTTTGTTTGATACAAGACTGTTAGCAGCACAAAATGCTTTTGTCAGGGAGTCAAAGCAGAAGTCCCACGTTGTAATGTTACCAAATCTTTCACGATGTGTCATCATTTAATCCAATAGAATAGTGCAACTCGCTGCTCGCTGGTCTCCCAGCATGCGCAGTCCGCCCTCTCCAGAGGATTCAGAACGCAGCTGCCCGCCTGGTCTACGATCTACTCAGATGCTCCCATGTTACCCCACTCCTCATCTCCCTCTACTGGCTTCCCATCACGGCCCGTATCAGATTCAAGACCCTAGTACTGACCTTCCGAGTGGTGAACGGGACTGCATCCGACTACATCAAGTCTCTCCTCCAGCCTTACACCCCCACCCGCTACCTACAGTCTTCTTCTGACAACCGTCTGGTGGTCCCACCTCTCAAGAGCGCCCGCTCTCAACCCAAGCTCTTCTCCTGTCTGGCCCCCCAATGGTGGAATCGCCTCCCCACCTCCATCAGAGACACTGACTGTCTCTCTCCCCACCTTCAAGAAAAGGCTTAAGACGCACTTGTTCCGGGAGTACAACGGTACTTAGGAATGATTTGCTGGACCAGATGTTTGTTTCCTCCAGGAACACAATGACTCTTATTGAGTGACTTGTTGCTCTTGTACTTGTAACTGATTTAACTTCTTGTACTCGCTGTACATTATATTATTGTTGCTTGCTTTTTCTACAGGTACACTCTTGCACTTTTTGAGGTTCATGTTGTTTAATTTGTAACTTGTTTAACTGCATGCGCTTATGGTTCTTCCCATTGGCACTTATTTGCTTTTCACAATGTATGCTTCATGTTTTGGCTAACCGCAATGTTTTGGGGCTATCTCGTTGTTATGATCAGTGACCTATGCACTTTTGTAAAGTTCTCTCTTGGAAGTCGCTTTGGATAAAAGTGTTTGCTAAATGAATAAATGTAATGTTTCATCAACAACCCACAACATTTCTCTGTTATTTTGATAACGTTTATTTTGTATTCATGGAAATAAAATGGCCTTTACAATATTCTATTTTCTATTTAAAAATGACTGAAGCTGTGTTTAATAAAGACAAACCATTGGCAATATTTTTTCAAAATAATGAAAAACAAGAACAATATCATAAATGTTAACATTCATTCTAAAGGATCAAGTAAATTGCCAAACAACATCCCTCAGAAATTAACAAGTAGAATGTTAATATATTATGAACACAATTGTGTATTACAGTATAATATACTATCATAATACTTATTATCATGCATGGTTGCATTTTGTAAATCGTTCTGATACTGCTGTCGTAATGACAGTTTACATGTCATTCATCCTGTGGGTAGTTCTGAGTAGGCTTTGTTAACAGTGATACCTCACTAACGGAAAATTGTACGTGTGAAAGTTACGTAGATGAAGGTAGTGTGACATTTCAAGTTATCCAACGTCAACCACGTGCTTTCGGTGGTCATATGCTGCAGCTGACGTCTCTGAGTTGGTGGTAGCAAGTGTGACGTACATTTGTGGCACCTTCCCATTTTAGGCTATAGGCTGTGTGTGTGTGTGTGTGTTTGTGGGTAGCATACAGTGACAGAGAAAAAGAGGAATAGAAAGACAGTGAATTGAAGTTCATCGTGACAGTGATTGAGAACATTTAAACCACACATTGGTGGGCGTGAAACAAGAAATAGGGGTATCACCAAACTTGACTCAGAGTGAGAAAGGTCTTGCACTTATGGTGTAATCATAAGAACAACAAAGAATGGAATACCCCCTCATCAAACAAGCAAACAGCATCGTCAAAAATCCTTGAACATGTACAGATGTTTTTTACACCTTCATTCGCCATGTGATGTAATGCACACGTGCAGAGAACAAGGCACTGTGTCAGCACACCACCTTTACTTTCAATCACCCCAGTACCTACCTCACCCTATCTTTCAGCAAACCCAATTACAAGGCCCTCCAACCCCTTCTTTATAACTTTTGGATAACTATTCTTTGAATGGGCTGTCTGTTTCTCTTAGCTTAGAGTTTGGCTTTCCTTCTTACAAATGTGAGGTACCTGTTGTTTTATTTTTTTTGTTTAAGGTTTTTTTGTTTGGTATTTTATTACTTGAAAATAAATCTTACTCTGCTCATCCATTTCAGAGTGCTTTACATCAAAGTATATGCATGCTTTGTTAGCACCATCTTACTCACTAAACGTACTTGCACTTTGTGACTGTGACCACAGCTTTGTAACAGTACATAGCATGGTAACCACAAAGGCCGGGGTGACGTCTGCATGTTGTCTCATAAAACCTGTCAGGGAGTTGAGCGGAGAGGACACTGACAAGAATGGACGTGTTGCATCTTTATCAGACAGTTATTAGTTTTTTGACTGTTTGGGCAATTGGACTGGCGGTAAATTGCAATGATAATCAGTTTGAGAGAAATGGATTATGTTGTGATGTTTGTCCTCCAGGTAAGCAATGCTAACAATTGCAGCATATAGGGAATGACAAAACTATTTATTTTATAATGTTTAGATGTTTATTTACAGTTGTAGTTTGAATAAAATGAAATCAATGCAGCCACATCAACACAACGTTTCTCTATGTTTTGATTGTGTTGTTGAACATTCTTTCTTGCTCTTAGGAAAATATGTCAAGGAGACCTGCACTAAGGATAAAACCACTGTCTGTATCAACTGCTCAGAGGGCTATTACTCTGAGTTCCCTGACAGACTTCCGAGCTGTCTGCCATGCCTCAAATGCGAACAGGGTAAGGAGTAAATTAATTAGACCTGAACTTCAATGGTTCAAAATGGAGAGCAAATGTTGTTTTCCTTTTCACTACATCGGAGAATCCCTTTCTATTTCCATGGTGTCATTAACGTTTGAAAACTATGAACTTACCAAAACATAGTATACCACAACACAAGAATATCTAAAGCGTTATAGCTCAGAGGACTATCTGATTGACATATTGTGAGAAACTACACTTATGGTACTGAAATGCATCGTCCTTCTGAATTGACCAGATGTGTCCGTGTTATCAATGTCAAATTGTAAATGTAACGTGGTTTATATTTCTCTGTGGTACCTTATCTTCATCACCTGAACATATCGTGTCTTTTCACTGCAGATTATAACCGAAAATGCACCCTGACCGAAAATGCAAAGTGCTCATGTCGATCTGGTTTCCGGTGCTCAGACCATGTCTGCTCAAAATGTGAAGAGGACAAGAAATGCCAAAAGGGGGAGGAACTGAAGACAACTGGTAAAAAACACTTAAAGAGAGGGTTCCTTATTATTAAACATTCAACAACCAGGTTTTGAATCCTAACCCTAACCAGGTTTTTGCTCAATTGCAGGTTCCAGGGATTATTCCTTTAAGTGTGAGCCGTGCCCTGATAACACATACTCTGACACAAGGGAGGGTATCTGCAAGCAGTTTACACGGTAAGATGACTATTTAGAGACATTGTGTCATCAGAGTAGAGCTTTACACCATTTACCATCTGAACTAACAATTTGTCCGAATGCACTGAATGTGGCAACTTCTAATGTACAGGTGTGGTGACATTGGTCTCGCAGTGGGATTTCCTGGAAACAAGACCCACAACTCAAATTGCCATGCTCATGGTATGTTGAACATGACCATCTAAAACATTGAGATATATTATAATGCATTGTTTTGATGAATCACTTGGTCGTCCATCAGTCCAAAGTGGCACCCTGCAGATGACAGCCATTGGACTCTTCTTGTTTGCCTTTGCCCTCTTGATATTTCTCTCCCAAACCTGCATAAAGAAAATCAGGCAGAGAAAACGCAAAGCCAGTGAGTACCAAAGAGCTATATCTTTGATTTGGACTCATCGCACTTTTGTTAAATTAAGTAATCAAATAAACTTGCATTAATAACTAGTTTTACAGAAAATAGCAATGAGTGGTTTGAGGGCTATTCAGCGGTAGAAACAGTCTGCTAATGTCCTCTCCCTCGCAGGAAACTGTCCTGTAGCAATCATCTCAGCAAATGTTCTAGAAACGTCTTGGTGTCCTCTGTCGAAAGAGGAGATTGGGAACCAGCTGATCCAGCAGACCAAGCTAGACTCAGTACATGACAGTGTTCTCTCCCTGGAACACCAGCCATCTACGCTCTGACCAGAATGGTTATCATGGTCAGATCTCTGAACTAAAAGAGATTACATTACATTACAGAATTGAAGATAGCAGGACATTCAATTGATGGTGTTTTCTGTTGAGATCCTACCCTGCATTTGGTTTACTGTAGTTACCTTTTCTCATATAAAATACTTTTAAGTGACAATATTCTGCAGTTTAGAGTCAGGTGGCTGAACAGTGAGGGAATCGGGCTGGAAATCTGAAGGTTGGCAGTTCGATTCCTGGCCGAGTCAAATGACGTTGTGTCCTTGAGCAAGGCACTTCACCCTACTTGCCTCGGGGGGGAATGTCCCTGTACTTACTGTAAGTCGCTCTGGATAACAGTGTTTGCTGCTAAATGACTAAATGTAAATGTAAACTAGTGAACTAATTGACAAATCTGACATCCCTCTGATCTGAATAATTCCTCTGATCAAGGTGGCATTCTATAAAATGTTATTCTGATCTTTTCATGCTCATTTGTTTGTCTAAAGTGTTTTTTTTTCTTTCTGTTTGTACTTTGTAGTTTGTTCATTTAGTTGACTTACAACTAGCAAGTAATGTTCTCTGTTTATAATTGACATTTGTCGGTGTGTGCACTGCAATAATACTTAAATGCAGATGTAGTCTTTCACATAAATCTTTTCTATTGGTTTTGTAAATAATAATGTGAAACATGTGTGACACATGAACAGTGACATAAAAAAGGCTAGGTTCATGCAATAAAAACGTTTTTTCAGATGACGGGTATGCAAATGTTATGCAATAAATGTATAAATCATACATTTATGTTGAGTCATGGATTGGATGTAGTAAGAGAATGGTATAATTATGAAAGTATCCACGTGAGGGCGTTGTATGGGCTAGGTCGGGACTAAGTCATATGACAGCTGCCAGCCAGCCAGCCACCACCACGCACTTCCTTTTCACTAGTTTTGTGGAAACGCCAAACAGACAACAACAATTACAACAAAGTTCAGTGAGCACGTCAACCCGAAGATGCTGGCCCTCATAAACCGGCTTTTAGACTGGTTCAAGTCACTGTTTTGGAAAGAGGAGATGGAGTTGACTCTTGTTGGACTTCAATACTCGGGGAAAACCACATTTGTTAATGTGATCGCTGTAAGTCTTATAGCCTCAGTGTAAACAACCTAAGACTATTTAGCACTCTTGACGACTTCTAGCTAGCTAACAGCTAGGCTAGCCAATTAGCTAGCTTCTACGGGCTGTGTAGCTATCTTAGCACATCCTCATCAGCTTAGCTCACACATTGTAGCTAGACTAGCTACATCACTAGCAATTGTTATGTAAGCTACTCAACTTGTTTTCCTCAGCTTTGGAATTACCCACACAGAGTAACTAGATAGCTAGTGTAGCTCTATTGATGGACTAACTACAAACTCAGAGCTAGGCTTACCATGGCAGCTAACTGCTAAGTAGTTCCAGCATCCCCAACTTATGAACGTGCAATATCGTAGGGATCACATAGCGCTAGCTGTTAAACACTGCTTAGCTGCATATTACCAACACTGGAAAACTAGCTTCCATTGTAGCCATGTATTTTATTTAGTTTAACGTAGATAGCTGGAGATCAGGCTACTATAGACAGCCACATTTGATTTAATTCCATATATATGGTGGTGTAATTCAACATCGTGGTGCAGTTTCTTAGAGCACCCTGCGTAAATATTACTGGACGAGTACAACTCATATTAAATACGTTTGGTTTACCATCTCCCAGTGTTTTAGTCCACATAACCAGTGACACAGCTTTAGATAAAAATGAGGATATCTTCTCTTTAGCTCAAGAGTGCCTTAAGATACGATAAAGTAGACCAAAATAATCTATCTTCTCTGTACATTTAAATTCAAAAGGCTTTCATTCGAATTGTACACTGCTGTTATTATGCTCCATGTTGTCTCAAAGTTGCACCACATCAACATTCGTATCTACTTCCATCAGTGGGCATTTACCATGGCTGAACCTGAGAGCACCCCCTGTTGCCCCAACAGCAGTAGTTATAGTGTTCACTGGCTCTGCTGTATTGTACTGTGTACGTCAAGGTCTTCTCAAAATCACTGCCTTGTTATTTTGCCATGGTGAATCAAAAACTAACAGAACATTCAACATTTTGTGACACAAAGCTAGTGGATGTGAACACTTTTTGGCTTGCTCCTTTGCAACAGCGTTGCAAAGCGTCTATTGTATTGTGCCAACTGTATATTACCAGTATTGCAAAAGGATGGCTAGAGTACAATAATCTCGGGAAATAGTTGAACTTTCCTATTGGGGCTGGACATATTTGAACACTGATATCATGACATCTAAGAACTGACAATAGCAAAGCTATGCATTCTAACTCTGATGCTACATGCTTGCCTTTCACCTATTTACTGTATTCTCAGTAATAAGTCAACAAGATGTATAATCCATGTTTGGCCGGGTTTCCCAGATTTGTTAAGAAGCTCTTAACGCTAAGAGCTTCTTAAGAACGTACGAAAAGCGCTCTAGAACGCTCTTAGCGTTAAGAGCTTCTTAACGAATTTGGGAAACCAGGCCTTTGTATGTTCAACTGTATGTCCTGTGACACATTTGTGATTAAGATCCCTCTAAATGATGTAGAAGTGATTGGTGATGGTCAGAATTGTATGAATGGACACAGTGGGGGTGGTGCTCACAGGCTTCAGTCATATGATCTCTGCATTCACTTCCACTTAGTTTTTGCTCTGGTGACTTTGCTAGTCATGTGGTACTACAAGTGAGCCAAAATATAGCTGATTGCTACCACAGAGACTGTAAGGATGCAAGAAAGTGGGCACTTTTGAAGTCTTTCTTATAAAAATGAAATTAAAACAGTTTAAGTCCTATTGTCACTGTTAAAGATAAAATACGTCTTTCCTTATGTGTAGCTGGATATCCCCTCTCACTGCCCCGCCGTCTCTGGGAGTTTTCCTTTTTCTGAATTCATATAAGAAGCTTGGAAATCTGCACATTTTTCTGTTGAAGCCATGACCACTCATAAGCCTTGAGCTTAGTGGAACTACTGTTGAACTACTAGTGGCATTGCAAAAGTGCAATGAACAGTCGTGGCCATAAGTTTTGGCAATGACATGTTGTGTTTTGCAAAGTTTGCTGGTTCAGTATTTGAGGAAAATGTTTTCACATGTTTCTATAGAATACTGGAAGGCACATCCCATATTTTTTAAAGCTTTTTTGGGGCAAAGATTTTCAATATTTGCAAATAGTCCCCTCTTTTACAGCAGTCCAACTGCTCTCAAAATCCAATTAGAATGATAGAGTGATTTCACCTGGCTAGAACTAGTTCACACTCCCCCCTGTGCTGATGATAGTACTGAAATTATGTTAGCAGTGATTTTATGCGAAGGCCCAGCAAGCTTTGCAAACACAAAATGTATGTCGCTCCCAATACTTTTGGCCACAGCTGTACAGCTATAATAGTATTTGTTTTGTAACTAAACATGTTTTGTTTTCTTCTCCTATTTCAGTCTGGGCAGTTCAGTGAAGATATGATTCCCACAGTTGGATTCAACATGAGAAAAGTCACAAAAGGAAACGTCACCATCAAGGTAGGTATTAACAAGGGTGGGCCTGTCGATTCAAATAGATAAGATTCAACTTGATATGTTGTACAAATAGTAATATGTTATAAACTGAGGAGTAGAGCTGCGTAGAGCCTAGAACTCTCCGTCACTGTTGACCTCACCTCTCGCTTGGCAAGACACCTCGGTGTCATCCTCGATGACAACCTGCGAGCACCTGGCTTGCATGTCGGAGGACATTTAGTGGCACCTTTAAAACGGTCCTTTTCTGCATGTTGTATTTGAGATCTGGAGAGCGCATCTCGTAACCAGACTGCACCTACAAAACTGTTTTTTTGATGTCGCCATTAAAAGTACTATGTGACATTGTCGTTCAGATGTTGCACTGTGCCGGGTGAAATGCCAGCAGTTCCTCGGCTCTAACCACTATGATACTGTTAGAACTGCACTTCTGATCCCTGCTCAGCTGCGGGGCTCTCTATATGCACCGTCTCTATGTCACTTTCAAGAAATCCATCGTATTTATTTATGTAGCACATTTAAGAACAAGAGTCAACCATTGCGCCGCAGAAAGAAGTACATCGAGCTCTGGATAAAAGTCTTTGCCAAATGAATCAAATGTCAATCGCGTCTGTCGGTAGATATTTATATATATATATATATATATATATATATATATATATATATATATATATATATATATATATATATATATATATAAAAACATATTTCATGCTTCTAATGTTCCAGATCTGGGACATAGGGGGACAGCCGAGGTTCCGGAGCATGTGGGAGCGGTATTGTCGTGGAGTCAATGCCATTGTGTACGTACCCTTACGTTTGGCCTTCCATGACAGTCTTCAGGCACCATGGTGTAAGAGTTATGGTTAACAGTGTAAACAAACAGTTGTGGTTCCTGAACATTTAGGATGCTAAAAAAGCATGACCTTTTATGATACTTTATGTGCTTTTTTGTTGTTGTTCAATTATTTAGATACATGGCGGATGCAGTTGTGGTTCCTGAACATTTAGGAGGATAAAAAAGCATGACCTTTTTTGATACTATATATGCTTTTTTGGTGTTTAATTATTTAGATACATGGTGGATGCAGCAGATAAAGAGAAAGTGGAAGCATCCAGAAATGAGCTGCATAATTTATTAGACAAGCCGCAATTGCAAGGAATTCCTGTGAGTACCTGTATGCAGGAAATAACGTTCTATACAGAAGACTCTTCAGTTTGACACTATAGTCTTTCACGTCTTCCATCTGCTTTGAAAAACTTTCAACATGCATAAAACGGAGGGATGTTTTGCCACAGGAAACCTGAAATGTTGTCCATTTTCAGGTGTTGGTACTCGGCAACAAAAGAGATCTCCCCAGTGCCTTAGACGAGAAGCAGCTCATCGAAATAATGTGAGTCAGAAGGATGTCATGGGAAACCAGGGACAGTGTACCAGAGCTCTACTATCTAGTGGACTGTAACACAGTCACAAGGCTTTTCAATTATATTCCTCCCATGTGATTCTAATGTAAAAACATGTTTTAAGGGAAACCATCTGGAAACAAATATGCATTGGTTTATCTGTTATAAAATTCTTCCTACAGCATATTGTTTACATGACAAAAAAAAGTGTTTTGGAGCTTTTGTTTATGCTCTGCCTGGATTTTCTAAATAGACATAAATTGATTCCAAAATGAACAAAGACATTTTCATAGAGTAGTGTTTCACTCCAAACGTATATCTAGCGTCTATAACGGTGACCAAAGTTTTTTTGTGTGTGCTTTAGCTTAACCCTTGAGCTGCCTTCGGGTCACAATGACCCGAAAAATCAAAACGACCCATCGTTGTGTTGTGACAACGTAACCCAATACAAGAACAAAGTGAAGCATTTTTCTCTCAATCGTTGTGCTGTGTGTGTGTGTGTGGGGGGGGGGGTCTGAGACAGCCCGACAGTTAAAAGAAAATGCCTCACTATTATTGTATGAGGTAAAGTTGTCGCAACACGACGGTGGGTCACAATGACCCTAAGGTAACACAAGGGATGTATTCATGCTTCACACTGTTTCATTGTGTCGGAGGAATGTTTACGAGTCACTTTCTTCGGTTCTGCAGGAATCTGGCAGCGATCCAAGACAGAGAGATCTGCTGTTATTCTATTTCCTGCAAAGAAAAGGACAACATAGGTGGGTGAGGGTTGTAGAAACGGCGGCGGCGGCGGCAGCACGTGTCCGTGTCCTACGTCGCTGGTCTCTGTATCACACACCGATCTAACCATCAGTCACTCCTTACCCGCCCTCTGTTCCTCTCCACCTTCTCCAGACATCACGCTGCAGTGGCTCATCCAGCACTCCAAGTCCCGGAGAAGTTGATCGCGCAGGATATCTCCCAGGTCTCCCAGCTCCATCTGCCGTGTGTCCCTCATGCCGTACCCCGTTCGCTTTGTGAAATGCGGCCGTCCCACCAACTCACTGGGCTGCACTCCTCTGCTCGTGTCTCCCTGTTACTGTTTCACCCCCTGGTTCTCCCTCTAACCCCTGTAATGCACTACTAGATGTCCCCTACGTCTCTACCGTAGACACAAAATCAGCATTATATCTTCTGGAATGTGCTCCTCTGGCATTTTGATACTGAGAACTTCAGTCACAATCTGCTGGCTAAATTACAGGTATATCCAGTTGTGTAAGGCCATAAATCCTGTTGTCTGTAACACCAGTAGTGTTGGGGATGGATTGGCGCCATACCCTCAGGATGACTGTTTAGTCATGCTATGGGGTCTCTAGAATCATGAATGATACTAGGTGATTCTGTAAGTATTCTCAAGATAGT
This sequence comes from Hypomesus nipponensis, assembly GCF_054491055.1. NCBI lineage: Eukaryota > Metazoa > Chordata > Actinopteri > Osmeriformes > Osmeridae > Hypomesus > Hypomesus nipponensis. The sequence continues at coordinate 17,607,768 of NC_140369.1, forward strand.
CCAGTAGCTAAGGAGGGGGAATCAAGTGGACTCCTTCCTGTCTATGTTATGTTTAACTGTGAGATTGTATATTTTTTTTAATGGCTATTGCTTTTTTTTTGCCAAATCAAAGTGTATCTCTCAAGGACATTTATATTGTTTTAGAGAAGAGAGCAATGAAGTAAAAAAAGAAAACAAACAAAAAAAATAGTTTTGTAGTTCAGAAGGTATGTATGAATATCAAGCTGGCAAGATTTTTACTGAGAAAGCTGAGCGTATCTGAATGTGATTCTATTTAAAGTTTGAATGTACGGAAGGTAAATTTGTATTGGATTGTGTGGGTATCAGCCTTTATTGTGTGTAATTTGTCTCAGTGGAATGATGTCCTCTGTGCTGTCTATAAGCTTGGAGAGAGAGTGGCAGACATGACAGTGCCTTGTGCAATATCTCTCACCTCTGAAGCAACGCAGCATGAAAGGTGTGCCTACTTACGCAAATAAAAATGAAATTAAAAACCCACTCATATTCAATAAATAAAATGGCATGCTTTTCAATTTAGACTGTAGTGTTTTTGTATTCACACGCACAGAGTTCTTTACATCCGCCGTGTTCAACATGTGTGTTCTCTATTCATCCACTATATATTTCATAAATATTGTAGTACTGGGAATAAGTAATGTCAGAATGAGTGTCACTGTCGCCGAAATCGATGAAAATGAACTTTCTGGGACTTCTGCTTGTGGCTATTTTCCATTGGCCAGAAAGATGTCTTGCTTTAATGACGAGGCATGCCACAATTCAGAGGTAGGATTCTGATGGACGTGCAGTCAGCCAATTGCAGTGACTTGCCTGTATCTAAATTCTAATGACGACTTGACTGAAGGTCCAATCACACTTCAAACCCGGGGAGGGGCTGGTTTGTTGACAGGAAGCAGAAAGTGGTGCGTTTTCAGACAGCCTCTTTGTGGCTTTTGACCAAAGAACAGTTGGTGCAAAATACTTCGATCGTATTTACCTCGAAGGTCAGAGGAAGTTCATTATGGTTTTTAAGACCGACTCTGGGCAAAGATGCAATGGAGGTCAATAGTAGTTGGTCTTCTCGTGCTGAGACTGACTCTCAGTTGTCTGTTATGGTTAGCGTTTGGTTTGGTACCGAGCTGGGGTTTCAACTTCCCCTTGAATTTTAATTTCAATTTACACAAAATAGAGTTGTTCAGAGAGAACGAGGGGGTGACTGTGAAGACTAACTCTTGGTCACAGCGAACGCAGAACCATGGAGAAAGTGACACACGACAGACCTCATGTCCCAAGATGGGTGATGACTCCAGCAAAAGGTCTTACCTGAATCTCTTTGATGGCAACAGGGACGAATATGCCAGGAAGTACAACTCCTTCCCAGACACTCTCAAGACAGAAATGAGACATATGGCTAAAGAAATGTTCTACTTTGGATATGACAACTACATGAAATATGCCTTTCCCGAGGATGAGCTAAATCCTATTGACTGCCAAGGAAGGGGGCCTGACGTTCTGAACCCGTGAGTCTTCCAAAAAGTGAAATTATACGTATTGTAGAGATTCAGCACACAGTTAGGTCCGTGTGATATGTTGACAGACCGAAGTATTCCAGTTGGTTGATAGACTGAGCCGATTTGTGTGGCCAAAATTGGCGACTGTCAGCCATGCATAGCCTTCAAGCAAATCTGATAAGTGAACAGTTAGCAAATGTGTGACTGTAAGTTCCCTTCTGCCACGAACCAAGTTATGTAGTTTGTACACCATTCCTGATAACGGAAAGCTCTTTCTGTTTTGTTTTTTACCATGACAGTCAAATAGCTTTCAATGGTTCACTTTTGTAACTTGGTTCATAGTGCTAAGAAAGGGTCTAATCATGTTCTCTCAATTCAATATAGCCTAGATCTAGTGAGTAACCCATGTTCTGATTGGTTGTGTTTGTGTGTATTTTCTTTCAGGTCAAACATCAACATCAATGATGTCTTGGGAAACTATTCCCTCACACTCATTGACACCTTGGACACTCTTGTGGTAAAACATTTTGGTTTTATTTGTGTGAGCTTCCGACAAGTTAGGCTGTACAGTCTTTCAAATCAAATCAAATAGCTTACCTATGTGAAAGATAGTGACGTCTGTCCTCTTAGACCATAGTGGTGGGTCTGCTCTGCGCCATGTGAAGCTACGGCTGTATGATTTAGTGTCCGGCATTCAGTAAAGGACTAATGGTTAGTTTCTCTTTTCAGGTGCTGGGCAATGTCTCCGAGTTTCACAGAGCTGTTAAGTTAGTAATAGAAACAGTGTCCTTTGACAAGGACTCAACAGTGCAAGTGTTTGAGGCAAACATCAGGTATACATGACTTTCCTTAAAATGTTTATCTGGTTTTCTACATGCTATGTCTAGATTCTAGAAACAAGTGTGTCAGGGAAGTGTTTAATTTCCATGGTAAATCATAACATTTGTTAAATCCTAATCTGGCTAAAGGCTGCTTGGCATGCCTGATAATGGCAGTTATAAATCTTCAGGAAACTGCCAATAATGTGTGATAATGTGTAATCTAGAAAAGTTGAGATCATATGTTGTTTAGAGTAGAACTAAGTACATTTGCCTCCAACCCTGCTAAAAATGTCAGCAGTGTTAATCGCTAACTTTCTTTCCTTTTTGTCATTTTAAAAGGATTTTAGGAAGCCTTATCTCCTCTCACATTCTCCTGACTGACTCCAAACATCCCTTTGGAAATGTGGGTCTGAAGGACTATGATAACGAGCTGCTCCACTTGGCCCACGACCTGGCCGTGCGTCTGCTGCCCGCCTTCGAGAACACGGGCACAGGTATCCCCTACCCCAGGGTGAGAAGCACGCGGCTGCTCTGGATGCTAACGGGCCGTACGAAGGCTGCGGGGGACATAGCCGTGCTATGGAAACCCACTCGCACACTCACTCTGTTGACTGCTGTCTTTTGCTCGTGACCTTTTGTCCGTGGTTTGGTTCCCCCTTTCCCAGGTGAACCTAAAGAACGGGGTTCCTCCGGACAGCATCAACGAGACGTGCACGGCAGGGGCGGGCTCTCTGCTGGTGGAGTTTGGGATCCTCAGCCGCCTGATAGGGGACTCGACGTTTGAATGGGTCGCTCGGCGGGCTGTCCGGGCACTCTGGAGTCTGCGAAGCAACGAGACCGGCTTGCTAGGTCAGTCGAGAAGGTTTGGCATTGGTGTTGCATTAAGTACAACTCAACTATGTAGCAATACATCCTTGTGGTTACACGGGAACTGCTATGCAGTTCCACTTCATTACGGTTTCGCGGAACAAGCTGTTGGGATGGGCGAGGTTGGGCTTTCCAGGGGTTAAGTGGGGTGTTACCGTTGATCTGGTTTTGCTAACCGCCGCGTTACTGACACTGATCCAAATCAACGTACAAGGGAGGATTTGAACGTGCATCTTTTTGTTCTGCCGTCAACTGCTGTACCAATAAACTACACCGTGCCATTTATTTGAACGTCTGTCTCGACATCAAACCTTTTTGCCGACCACCTCTTCAACCTGCAGGGAATGTGGTGAACATCCAGACAGGCCAGTGGGTCGGCAAGCAGAGCGGTCTAGGAGCCGGGATGGACTCCTTCTATGAGTACCTGCTCAAGTCCTACATCCTGTTTGGCGAGAAGGAGGACTACCGGATGTTCCAAGCTGCTTATGGGAGCATCCAGAACCACCTCAGAAGAGGGTCAGTACTGGATGCCATCTTGAGTAGGGTGGTGGGCCCTCTGTTGTAGATTGGGATGTTTCTACATCCAGCGCCAGAAGCTCTTTCTCGGAACCACATGCTTCCGTAACCAGTTTTCAGCATGCACGTCCTCCAATGTCCTGTTTCCCTACGCAGGAGGGAGTCCTGTAACGAGGGCGAAGGCGACCCCCCTCTCTACGTCAACGTGAACATGTTCAGCGGCCAGATCATGAACACCTGGATAGACTCCCTGCAAGCTTTCTTCCCTGGTCTCCAGGTAGGATTGGAGGGCCTCCGGCGAATGATCTCCCAGAAAATATACGCCGAATGTACAAAAGAAAGTCTGAAATGTACGTGATCGCCGTGAAAGCGGGATCGTTTTGGCGACATCAACGTCACGTCCGCATTGTGTGGCGCAACAAAGGATCCATGGACTGCTGCCTGGCCCAATACATTGATTATCTCGTCCCTGTTAACTCATTTAGCTGACGTGAAATTGAGACTTGTTCCAGCATTCATTTGTCATACGTAGTTTGCTGTTAGAAATCCTCTGCGTTGTCGTCTTCCGTTACCTTTTGACGTTTGTCTTTTTAGGTTTTGAGTGGAGATGTGGAGAATGCCATATGCTTGCATGCCTTCTACTATGCCATCTGGAAGCGTTTTGGGGCTCTTCCTGAGAGGTATAACTGGCATCTGCAGGCTCCAGATGTCCTCTTCTACCCTCTGAGACCAGAGCTGGTGGAGTCCACCTACCTACTGTACCAGGTACCAGGACAGGACCTGCCCCACGTCCAACACGTCAACAGTTAGCTGCAAATGTCCTTGGGACAGTTGATTTTAGTATTTCATACTGTCCCAAGATAAATTAAAAGCCAAGTCTGGTCCATTGCCAACTTCTCTTAGATATATTTCATGCAAATCTTTTGGTGGGTGAAGGTTTTACTGTATGTGTGTCATTATACACGCAGTCATGTGCAGTTTATAGTGTGGTTCAACCCAAATTGTCCTTGTAGGCAAACAAACATTGATCATTTTGAAAACCGTACATCATCCAAATGACAAGAAATGCATTGCTGTCCAAAGATAAGTTTCTAATTGTATGTGGAATTCCAAAATAGGCTGTTTTTAAGTTAAAACACTTTTTTAATTAATTTTTTTACACCTCACAGGCAACTAAGAATCCATTCTATTTACACGTTGGAATGGATATCCTTCAGAGTCTGGAGAAACATGCCAAAGTCAGGTGAGAGACGTTGCTGTTTTCACGCTGGATCAGAAGGGTAATCAATGGTGTTGTTTCCCAGAAACGGGAGCAAGAAGTGCAGTTATTTCGACGCATTTTAACAGTCATTAAACTCCTAGGTGTGGTTACGCTACTCTTCACCATGTGGTGGACAAATCCAAAGAGGATCGCATGGAGAGCTTCTTCCTCAGTGAGACCTGCAAATACCTTTACCTGGTATGTACAGTGGGTTCTGCCCGGAGTTTTGGATCAGATGTCGAATCCCTTAGCTCAGTCAAAGGAAGCCCACCCTCCAATGAGAAAAAACCTGTCTTTGTCTCCCACAGCTGTTCGATGAAGACAACCCGCTGCACAATTCGGAGAATAAGTACATCTTCACCACCGAGGGCCACATGGTGCCTATAGACGAGCGCTTCCGGGAGAAGCAGTGCAACGACCTGTTTCCCTGCCTGGATGACGCTCCGCCCGACCAGCACACCACCAGCCAGCCTCCCAGCAACAGCACAAACGTAAACTCCACCCCCCCACACACACACACTCACTCCTGCTGGGGCTTCGATGTCTTTGTGGAACTGCCCACTTTGCCCCCCACTGCCCCCCACAAGAGCGTCTTTGAGGGGGGCTTGTTGTGGGGTCCGATTGCTCCTTCTGTCCCCCCCCATACCTGTAAAGTCACACGTCCATGTCCTCTGCTTTTCTCCAGTGCGACCGCATCTCCGAGGAGAGGCGCTACGCGCTGCCTTTGAAGAGCGTGTACATGAGGCAGATCGATCACATGGTGGGACTGTTCTGAGCTGGAGGGAGGGAGGGAGGGAGGGGGAGCCGGACGAGGGCCGCCCGTCCACGCCCCCTCGGTCCCAGCTGTAGTGAGGGGGGGCGAGACCTCCTCAGCCCCCGCCCCCCCCCTCCCCCTCCCCCCGCGCTTGGGTTGTCTACCGCTCAAGACCGGGAGGAAAAAAGACCAACAATAGGCAACACTTTCAAATTGAAGTTTGTTCATGTACTGTATTCATTGAAAGTATACGTAGCCTTTTGAGTCCTTCTTCGATTCAAACTTTTTTTGTTTTGAATTTAAGAGGAAAAGTAACCTGTTTTGTGGAATCTTGTTCCACAGCATTTTCGTGTGTGCGAGTCACTACGTGGTTGGGTTTGAGCATGACTGAGATTCGTTTTTGTTCAGGAATGAATGACACAAAAAGGGCTTTCCTGTTTTTAGGTATTGGTTTAGGTGTTCCCGTGTACGCCCATGTGTAAATTTTCTGAACAAACACCGACGCTGTGAATATTGGGGTGTTGAGGGAACAGTGGCATCCAGTACCACATTAAGTTTGAAGCTGCTTATTACACAGCGAGATCTCACTACGCAGTGACCAGTGCCTCACATCAAAAATGGTTTTCACTTGACCTAGTGTTATTTCTCAAGGGCTTCACACTAACAAATGGGTAAGATTCTTAACACAACTAAAGTCACATGATGGATGTAAATGTTGCAGCTGCCTGTTCAAGATTGTGCATTGTCCATTATCTTATAGAAATTGTTCTCATGCACAATTACATTTAACATTTTGAAAATGCTTGCAGAAAGAGTTACCATTTTCATCTATTTATTGAGACCGCGATATGAGGCGAATGGAACGAGGTGACATACCCGCATTAAGATCATATAATAACAGCCCGGCATTCCATATGCATGTGGAAATAAATTGAACATGACATGGTGGTAGGTATTCAGGACTACACAGACCCTTTTAAAGTGCCTTTGGCCTTTTGGTAGCTGAATCCGGAACCGTGCTTTAGTCCACTAGTTGTGATGCTCATCAGTGGTTGACGTTAGCGTCACAGCAGGTTGACTCAAACTAAGACAGGTCTGAAGCCAAGTCTGCTTTTTAGGTACCTCATGATGTTGAATCAAGATGACCGAACAAAAAAAAAGTATTTATCTTTGAGGCCATGAAGATTATGGCAAGCTGGGCACCATTCCTTAATAGTACGTGTGGTGTTGTATCTTATCGACACTGATGATGGCACAGGCTCTCTCTGTAAAACACAGGGACTGTCAGGACTGAACAAAGCCATAACTTTGTCATTTCGTCGGTGGATGTTTGTGTGTAAAGTTTCAAGAACAGAATGGATGTGAATGTCAATAGCCAAGCATGAATAATACCAATGTGTTACCTGTCCACAGAGTTTATGCTGCATAGTTATTTGAACATAGGTGTACCAAGTAACCACGGTGACCTGTAGGGTTATGGGACATCACTATGTGTATTGGCACGAGCCCTCATCACCCAATGCTCAGACAAGACCTCCCTCACCTAGGGTGTACCCCCAGGAGGATACTCAGGGATTGACGAATATCACTTACTTTTTGTTGTTGCGGTGAATACTATTGTTGACGACTGTCTTAACATCTTGTTGCCTACAGTGACAAGGCCCAACCTTGGTCATTTTTGGGAGGATCATAAAACAGATTTGTTTTTAAATGATTTTAAATTTTGTTTGATTTCTTACTGAAATGTCTCTTGTCAAAATGTCTGCAATAAATTCAAAATACTGTTCATGGTAATATTTAGTACGAGTGCTTTATCCCAAACTGCGGTCCTACATTTCCAAATCGAATATGTTACACACATTCTATATTGGTGCCGGAAGGAATCACAACAATCCCAATTTTATTTTCTACGGAAGCTTTAATAAGATCATTTCAGACTTCTTTCATAATTTTCATTTATGTACAGACTCCAGGGCTCAAAGGCCTACATGTTTGTAATTCCTTGCAACACATATTTCAAAATGTTGCTTTAGCACAGTCACTGAACAATGGAGCAGAACAACACTGGAGGGTTCCTCACTGTGATATTTCACTAACTACCGTGTAAGTAGAACTGGCCCAATGAGACATGATAAAGGTCTTCTCCTGCTGGTAGTTTATTCCTCGTTCGAATTCCTAGTTGTACAAATAATTGTTTTGTCTAAGATGTGTGCGACATCTACGTATCCAACGCCGTTTAGCTGACGAACGACTCTGCGTCGCAACAGAAGTTGAAGTGCATATGCAGGTGGGGAGAGGCCATCTTTTTTTTGTTCGCAGTTTGGCTTTGTGGGCCTTTACTAGAGCTCAGATATGTTTGCCTTACAACGCACTTCCACTTACTGATGGGCCTGAGAAGACATGTCGCTGTTTGCCATCAGAAGCGTCTACGGCTCCACTACAGTTTGCTTAGCACTGCGGCGAAAATTAATTTCGATTCCAGAAGATTGTGATGTAACAGCTTTACTAAAATCAACTTGTAATGAACGTCAGTACAGGGCGTATCCGCTAACTCTCAGGTCACACCTAGGTTAGGTCTGTTATTTCAACTGGTCTTAAACTACCGTGATAGTCTTTGGACAAAAACTGATGTGTATTTTTGAACTATCAAATTCATAGATGTATGCGTGCGTACATTTGGGTGCGTGTGTCTGAGTGTTTGCAGAGACCATTTCTTGTCTTGGCTCTCATTGGATGTCCTGTTGGGTTGAGGAGCGAGTGTCCACACTTTGAATATAGGAAGCTTAGGAGTGATGGGTCAAGATTAGACCAACACCCTGAAAGAAAGACAGACATTGTCACTAGCTAGCGAGAACCTTATTTACCAGATGGCATTGTGCATAGTGAAGGGAACAACAAGGTGTGATTCCCGGATCAGAGACCAAAACCCTTACCTGCTCCAGGGCCATGCTCAGCGTGGCTCTTAGAAGAGACCACAGTCCTTGAGATTTTCTTTAATGATGATGTCAGTTACGGCATCAAACACAAACTTGACGTTCTCTGTGTCTGTGGCACAAGTCATGTGCGAGTAGACCTCCTTGACGTCGCGTGCCAAGTTGAGGTCTAGGAACTGGAGTTTGATGTAGTTACCAGCATCCTCATAGGTGTTGGGGCCTGTCGTGAAGGTTTAGAACGTTTTGTCACACCCGAGGATCTGAATATCATCTAGTCTCTGCAGTTTCAGAAGGCATACAAGGAGTACATTTGATCAAGAAAATGACTCAGAGTCAGAGCTGCAATTGAGGTCTCACCATCATAGTCAGGGAAGCACATGCTGAGGTGAGCCTTCTTGATCTTCTCAGTGAAGACATCTTTCTTGTTGAGGAAGAGTACAATAGAGGTGGTGCGAAAGTAGCGGTGGTTGCAGATACTGTTGAACAAGTGGAGACTCTCATGCATTCGATTCTAAACCGGGGAAGAAATCATGTCAAAAGGACATAACATTTGATTATAATCCAATGAAACGTAATCAAAATCTCACATCTTAATCATATGATGAGAAAAAAGAACGATGACTAACACCACTGTGAAGTGCAGTGATGTTTCTGCAGCAATACCTACATGCTGGGGGCTGGCTACCAGGACAGCTAGCACAATAACACATCAACTTGACTCCATAAGGCCATCACAATCGATACCATTAGTTTATATCTCATTCTATGATGCTGCTTATTCGATCTGTCTTGTCCAAATGGAGCTCCTTCTCGTCAGGTCATCGTATCTCACCACTTCATCGTCCTCCACCAGCACCATGTCGTAGGCGCTCAGAGCAGCGATGAAGATGATGCAGGTCACCCCCTCGAAACAGTGGATCCATTTCTTCCTCTCAGACCTCTGGCCTCCGACGTCAAACATCCTGCGAGAGAGACGGGGAGAGACGTCAGCTTTCGTTCTACCTTCACGTCTCCGGATGCCGGGTGGCGTTTCCGTGGGTTTCCTTGTCTGGCGTCGTTTCGTATCCTGAGAGGAAGACTCACCTGAAGTTCAGATCTTTCAATCCAAACTGAGTCTCGATGATACCGGTGGTCTTCACTCGTGATCGCAGCATGTCCTGCTCGGTGGGGATGTATCCTGGCTGGATTAGCCTCTCCAGGTCCATCAGGTAGCTACGAGGGAGACACAAGTCACGTTTGGACATTCCAACGCAAAAGGACAGTTGGGGAGACTTTAAAAGAAGAGAGAATGTTCGTTGGGAGAGAGAGCCGTAGACGGAGATGACCCACTATCCAGCCGAGTCGTTGAGCTGGTACTCGGAAGCTCTATCGTAGCACGCCTGGATCCCAGAATCCTTCCAGAGACGCATGATGATATCTGCCAGCTCCTTGGGCATGGAGCCCTCCTCTATGGTGTCGGCCAAGTGCATGAGCTTCCGGGCGTCGTCCTAACAACACACTGTCTGTTACAAACCCATACACATTGGTAGAGAGCAGGCGGACACACTTGTGAAGAAAAGCGTTTGGCATTTTTGTGAGGAAATGGAAGGACGCCTGCACAGAGCAGCTGTGGAGATACACAGATAGCGATGACCTCGTTGACCTGTGAGGCACGGGGACACCTACCTGCTGAGCGGGATCGCCATAGCCAATGTTGAGGGTCGTCATGGCCTTGACAATAGCCATGGCGGACTGCAAGGTGTTGCTGTAGATGATGGTGACGAACTCCATACTCTCTTCAAGTGAGTAACCATCTTGATGGATAATTCTGTGGAGTGCAGAAAATAGGCCATGGAGGAAGGAATACGTGCACATAAACGTATACAGCCGTGGATTCACAGGTCACAGAAATGCAGAACATTTGGAAGGTCAGCACTCACTTCATCTGTTTGACAATTGTGCTTTTTCCTGATTCTCCAGCACCTGTAGACAGAAAGGGACAACAGTCAGGCAGTGTGGAGAAGTAGCACAAACTATCAATATATCTGCAAAACACTTTGGTAACAAACAGCTGTGTACATTGTAGAGTCCTAGCAGTACAAGCCAGTACATTTGGCTTATTTGGAGGGACTTTCAGTGTCAGTCTTTGGAGCAGGTTTAAAAATCCAAATGAATCATGATGTTTACCAGGTGTCACCACAAGGGCTCAGTGTTTAGTTGAACTCATTTCTTCATTACTATATCGAAAGGGACGGTTCTGCCAATGTGCATTTGACCAGTATTAACAAAACGGAGAAATGATCGCAATTTGCACCTCTATAGACAATACCCAAATTCTGCTTCCTGTTTTCTCTCAACTTTGCAACTCTGCTGGATAATTGATCCTTGGTGATTTGAACACACACTTTGTATTTCCCAGTGGTGACCACTGGGGTGTGTTGGCCTGCTGGTAAAACCATCTCAAACCTAGCTGCTCCTCAGTGCTGGCCCCAGCACCCTGACTTAGTGAGAATCCACCTGTGGGTGAGAATCTCATTACTAAGCTCCCCGGAGCTGATGTCAGGGGGAATACTTTCTGTCCCTGACCTACATGATCATAAAGATGTAAGGCCCCTGAGAGCGCTGAGGGGGAGTGACTTCACCTGATTATGATTACCCGAATCAGCTTGAGTCAGATTCAGTCCCTACAATCCACGACTGGGATATTTCTAAGTACAACTCAGGTGATGAGGAATTTGGTGGTTGGAAAAAGAGCGTCTTGGATCGACAAATCCTTTTCTTTTCACCTAAGTACATCAATGTTTGTTAGGTGCTGAGGGAGGTGAAGGATCTTCTGGTCACAGTGGGGCTTTGAGGAGTTTGTCTTTGGGTTAGGCTGATGGCTTACTGAGTAGCACAGCGAACCCTGTGGACTGGAACAGTTGTTGTTTTAGGATTATAAAAGATTGAGGTGAGCAATTCCCAAAGTGTTTCAATCAACACAGTGACAGGGGTGGATAAGCTGTTTTCAGCTCCAGCAGAGTTTGCAAGGAAGATAATCCACAGGAGATAGTAGCTTGCACCCTGTCCGCAGGTAAATCAATGTTCCTAATGTACATTTAGAAACTTCTTAAAAGACAACTGAACTTCTATGAGACACATTTGTTTAACACTTTGTATTTAGAATGACTATTCCGAGACTGAGATTAAGGGCTCTATAGCAGTATCTATTAAATGAAACAGAAATGGTCAAAAGCAAATATTATCTGGAGTATTAACATTTTTCCAACATCTTAAGTACTTTCATAAAGTCTGTGAAGTATTAAAATACATGACCTGCGATTCCCAACAACCCCTGTCCTAAGTAACATAAACAGTGGAACGAGGATCCCCGAATCAAACTTTTCCAGAGCACAAAACGTCAATCAGTCCTTTGGGAGGGACTTTTTAACAGTTTCCTCACGCCAAAAGTAGATGATCATGCCCTAGGGTCCTGTTAGGGGGGGTCTTTGTTTACGGATGACTCAGATGGGTGTTCCACAGGGATACCTGACTTCCATTCTTTATACCACCTTTCCTGTACCTCAGGCCCCATAGACCAGCAGTCCACCAGTCCCCCAGTTCCCCAGACCTTCCCCCAGAGAAAGGCACGCAGACATTACCCAGCAGCAGCAGCTTGACTGTCCTGGCGTCCTTGTCGGCATCCTCCTTCAACTTCTTCTCCAGCTCCCTGGAGTGCTTCTCCTCACTACTCGCTCCTGCCCCCATTCTCACTCACCGGCTTCGGCCTTGATACTCACAACCAAATGGCGGGAAGAAAAAAAATGGAAGGTTCCAGCAGATTGCCTACAGGCCGCCTGGTGCCGTCAACTACGCCGCTGGCCAAGTCAACTGCTCCTAACCAACACTGGCAAATTGCTGAGTGTTTTCCTGTCTTAGGGAGGATTTGGGGCATCCTCTGTGCACCTGATCAGGTTCGGCCAATGAGCCACAAGGACAGGAGGGTTCTGGTGCTCAAGGAGGAGGGAGTGCGAGGCAGGGGTACGCTGGTGTGCGAGCATACGACCTCACCTTCGGTTTTAGGGGACTTTGCTGTGCTCAGCTGAAGATGCACATCGGCTCAAGTGCTTATCTGCCCTCACTGTTCTCAGCTGTCTTTAAAAGAGGAGTGGAAAGAAGAACACTGAGCTGTGTTTGTCTCTGATGGTATGAGGGATGTAAAGGGTCCTACACTAATATACTGTGCGGACACATAACTGCTCGGATGACCATGAGGCCTGAATAACGAGCACAGTGTTTCTCGTCGATGACGGAGGACACTTGGAAGGCATTTGCCTTTGTCCGTCTCATGTATGAAGCCTAGATTAAAACACAGCAGGACAATGTCCACCACAGCCCTTCGTGTAGTAACGAAACTGGACGCACTGATATCCTATACACGACTGCAAACTGAGGGGTGATATATAAAGTACTTAAAGAGCTTTGCATTCTCACCTGACAGATCTCATTGACCTCAATCTGAAGATGGCAAGATATCCTAATCTATTCTTGTGTGTCCTTTTAGAGAGAAAGAGAGAGAGATATACAGACAGACAGACAGAGAGACAGAGAGAGAGAGAGAGAGAGAGAGAGAGAGAGAGAGAGAGAGAGAGAGAGAGAGAGAGAGAGAGAGAGATAGTGACACCATTCCCATGCTCCTCTTGTACATTAACATAGATATCAATCACTGGTCCACAAAATAAACTGCCTGTATTTATAAAATATAGAGCTTTAATTTATTAGTCAGCAACATCGATGAGAAAGGAGAGATACTGTACTCATTTATAGAAGTCATTACAATAACATCAAATGTGCATTATACCCTATGCAACCTTTCCTCTTAAACCCCACAGGCTAAGATGACAGAAGAAAAAACTATGCAAATGTTGGAAATCAACCGATAGATTTTACAGAGGGAGAGGGAAAGGGAGAAATAGAGAGAGAGAGAGAGAGAGAGAGAGGTCGGTCTAAAACCCATTTCTTTGTTATGTATTCCACCATAAGGGTAAACCTCTGTCTTTCCCGCCTTCCACTGACACTATCCCCACGTTCCCACAATGAGAGAGAGACGTCCACTGACATCCACAACAACATAGCATTTTTGGACTAATATCATATACGTTACATACACATTTCATGCACACAATGAAAAGCCACCATCCCAAAAGTTGGGTATGTGTTTTTCTGTGTTTAGATGTGTTTAGATATCCTAGTGGTTTTAATTATATACATAACGTTCAGTTTGGAAGCAGAGTTGTCGGAGGAAGGTTCTGTGGCATATGAAACATTTTGATGTGTTTTGGGAAGATGCCATCAGCACCACCTGATCTAGCAGTGCCGGATAAACAGCTCCGAATAACAGAGGCAGAAACCAAAGAGCCCCGTTCCGCCCTAAACGGAGCTTCGCGTGCGTCTGCTCAGGAAGACTGACGACAGCTGCTCCAGATCCACTCGAGTCAGTGACAACCCACGGCCCCCACGCTACAATCTTCCACTCATCCTCCGTAAGTCTACATGGCAAGCCTGCGTGCTGCTCTCTGCTTCCCCCAGGCTCCATCTGACCCACGGGTGACCGCCCGGTCACAACAGCCTGACTCTGGACAGTCTCCCGGGGCCTCGGACCACAAATCAAATCAAACAATCCCGCTCGTTAAGGTGTCTTCAGACCCTCGTCAACTTGGATAACTTGGCCAACAGTATTGATGTTGACTTGTGATATCATTTCACTGTCGTTCTCAGACACTTACTATGTTGCTGACCTGAAGTTATGGCAATATGGGCATCTAGTGGAATGCAAACTATAACGGTATAGTTCTGTTCGGATCCGTTTGGAAGCAAAAAATACATTGGACAAGTTATTATACTCTTCCATAGACAAAAACACAATACATGCGTTGGATGTGAAGTATATGCCACAAATACCAACAAATGTTACGTATTATTTACCAACGACCGATTCAGGTAGTGGATGGTGCTCCGTCGGTCTCTTGTGCACAAACAAATTGTTTGAAAACGTACGTAGCTGCTTGCTGGAGATTCTCCGTTTTAGTGTGGACAACAACAGGGTCCTTCCCGTCAAAACAGCTGTTCTAAGCATCACATTCTCAAGGATACAACATTGAGATGTCATATTTACACATCAACAAAACACCCCACAGCAACTACTTTGGAAGAGACTTGGCAGGTATTGTAGATGTAGCAGGAGGGGAGGGGGGGGGGGGGGGCTGGGCTCAAGGAGAAAAGAATGGAAGCCTCCTTCAGCAGTCTGTGGAAGAACGAAGAGGTTCTGGGTCTTTTCAAACCCCATTGGTCAGCTAACCCTTCGGCACCTCCCATCACACAGGTGTGGCCAATGAATATACTCAAAGCTGCAGTCTGTGGGCTTTCCCTTTCTCTGCATTCATGACATGCCTTATCTGAAGAGTCCATTGGCTGTGTCCCATAATGGAGTCAGCTGTTCATTCTGAAGGTCCTGGATAGTGTTCCATATCAGAGGCTGGTCACCACCAGCAGTTGAAGTTGATCCAACATGCAGCCAGTGCACTATAACCTTTCTTAAAGAATCTACATCAGTCCTCCAGTCCATGTCCATAAATCCATGTCCATGATATATACACTTTCAGTTCTCTTCATGTTCTATGAAGTGCTGCTGTTTCTCCAAACAACAAAGCATAAAGATATTTGTAATATAACACAATTTGTAATAAACAATACAACTAACGACAATAATATCATAATAACAACAATATTTGCACAGATTTACCTATTCACAAAAAAAACGTTCCTAATTAAGTACAAAGAAATGCACAGAATCCTACTATGTACAACCTACAATAAATACTGTGTAAATTCTCCAACCGCTAAGAAGAACCTGTTTGCTGACGGCGTTTCTCAGGGGGGAGGGGGGGGGGGGTTTCGAGCGTTCGGTTTTCGAATCCTGTGCGGCGGTCTTTCCCATGTTGTAAGGGGTGTGCAGAGAGGGAGACAGGTACACGAGAGGGGGGGGGGGGGTAGAGGAGATGTAGAGGAGGGGTGCGTGAGAGGGGGCCGTCCCCGCAGGGGGGGGGGCAGGGCCCTCATGTATCGCCCGGGGTGGTGTGCTCGTCGTGATGCCGGCGGTTGCGAGGCTTCTTCTGCTCCTTGAGCTCCTTCAGTCCCTTGGCCTTGCTGAGCCCCGGGGGGGCCTCGGCCAGGCTGCCTTCCCCCAGCTGCCAGTAGTCCTGGCAGTACTGGTTGATGAGGCCCATCTCGGGCTGGCTCAGGATGGTCAGCAGGTCCTTGTACTGGCCGGCGCTGGGCGTCCAGGCACTGGACTGAAGGGGCGGCAGGGCGGGGCTGCCCGTCTCCACCAGCACGTTGTTGACGGTGCGTCCGGAGAGCACCACCAGCTGCAGCTTGACCAGGGTGTGCTTGAAGTTCTTCTCGGTGGACGTGCACTGGTAGATGCCGCTGTCGGACGACTGCAGGGAGCGCAGGAGCAGGCCCTGCTCGGTCTTCAGGAGGCGGCCCTCAGAGCGGATCTGGACGGGGCAGAGGGGGGAGAGGGAAGTTAGCGTCGTCCGCGAGCGCGCACAGGCTCATACCGCACGCCGGGCTGGAAGAAGGCCTGGCTCACTCAGACAGGGGCCTCGGGGGCAGGTTATGACGGGGCGCCATGCTCTCACCTCCTTCCTCCTGTCACTGTTCTCCCTCTGCAGGTGCCACTTGAGAGACACGTGAGGGGAGCGCGCCTGGCACTCCAGGAAGGTGGTGCTGCCCTCCACCCCGTACTGAACCATCTCCAGGGTGTTCTTATTGGCTGCAGCAAAAACGTCACATGGGTTTAGACATCCCAAGGTCAAGACAGCGGTATGAATGCATGCACGTAGACACGAAGGCATTCGACTATTTCATAACGCGCGACGTGCTGTGTCGACAAATCGCTGTTGGTTGCGAGAGTGACTTTCTTCCAGCGCTGCCTCGGTGCGTGCGTGTGAGGGTGGAGCATGTGTGAAGGCAGAGTGTGTGTGAGGGCAGAGTGTCTGAGGGCAGAGTGTGTCTGAGGGCAGAGTGTCTGAGGGCAGAGAGTGTCTGAGGGCAGAGTGTCTGAGGGCAGAGTGTCTGAGGGCAGAGTGTCTGAGGGCAGAGTGTGTGTGAGGGCAGACTGTCTGAGGGCAGAGTGTGTGAGGGCAGAGTGTGTGAGGGCACAGTGTGTGTGAGGGCAGAGTGCGTGAGGGCAGAGTGTGTGAGGGCAGAGTGTGTGAGGGCAGAGTGTGTGAGGGCAGAGTGCGTGAGGGCAGAGTGTGTGAGGGCAGAGTGTGTGAGGGCAGAGTGTGTGAGGGCAGAGCGTGTGAGGGCAGAGTGTGTGAGGGCAGAGTGCGTGAGGGCAGAGTGTGTGAGGGCAGAGTGTGTGAGGGCAGAGCGTGTGAGGGCAGAGAGTGTGAGGGCAGAGTGTGTGAGGGCAGAGCGTGTGAGGGCAGAGAGTGTGAGGGCAGAGTGTGTGAGGGCAGAGCGTGTGAGGGCAGAGGGTGCGTGAGGGCAGAGTGTGCGTGAGGGCAGAGCGTGTGAGGGCAGAGGGTGCGTGAGGGCAGAGGGTGCGTGAGGGCAGAGGGTGCGTGAGGGCAGAGGGTGCGTGAGGGCAGAGGGTGTTCTCACCGTTAGAGTTGTAGCCACGGCACTGGCGGATTGGGTTGCCGTACTTCACATCCTGCCGGCGGCTACGCCTGGAGGGGTCAGATCAACATTCCCCAAATAAAGAGGTTAACTACAACATGCTCTGTACCACAACACCTCGGCACGGTCCACCTCTACATGAGGGCAAACGCTCCCAAAAGGGATTCAAGGCCCTCACCCACACACACACATTTTCTTGGTCCCTCCCTCCCTCCCTCCCTCCCTCCCTCCCTCCCTCCCTCCCTCCCTCCCTCCCTCCCTCCCTCCCTCCCTCCCTCCCTCCCTCCCTCCCTCCCTCCCTCCCTCCCTCCCTCCCTCCCTCCCTCCCTCCCTCCCTCCCTCCCTCCCTCCCTCCCTCCCTCCCTCCCTCCCTCCCTCCCTCCCTCCCTGCTCCCCCGTCAGGGCGGAGGCGTCGGGCATGCCCACCCGCTCCAGGAAGCACAGGCCTGGATCTCTCTCCCTCTCTCTCTCTCTCTCTCTCTCTCTCCCTCTCTCGATCCTCACCTCTTCTGGGAGGCCGAGTAGCGGGAGCAGGAGTTGCCGTCCCAGGCGCAGTAGGGGTCTCTGGCCAGGCAGCAGTCGGCGCAGGCCTCGCCGTACACGTCACAGCGGTGGAGGGCCAGGTGGGTCACGCCCAGCACGGAGCCCACGTACAGCTGTTGCTGTAGGGGGAGAAACGGGGACGAGGGACGAAAGGCGTGAGAGAGGGAGAGGGGGGCGAGGGAGACGGCCTTCCCAGGTAAGAGTGGCTTCGGGAGAGGCGTCCCTTGGCGACGTGGGGGTTGAGAAATGGAGTTTGAAAGTGTAAACCTACCCTCTTGGAGGAAATCTTCATGGTGGTGATCGGGGTCGGAATCTGAAAGGGGTAAAGGTTGGCGGGAGGTCAGGGTCGAGGTCGATACGCTGGGGGCCGAAGGTGAGGACAGAGAAGAAGAGGAGGGAGAGAGAGGAACTCACCCTGAACACCTCCACCTCCTCCAGGACCAGCTCCTCAGTCTGCAGGTCGTCTCTGGGCAGGACGATCACCTTCTGCACCGTGCCGCGGTCTGTGAACGCCGCAAGACAGGGGTCACTTCCCACCTCTGTCTCTCTACCCCTCTCGACCCCCCCCCCCCCCTCCTATAACTGTCTGCATCCCCCACCCGACACGGTGAGTACACCAGGAAGGACGGTCTCCCGTGTTGTGGAGAGCTCCGCGCCCGCCGCCGTTCATCGTGGAGCCGAACTCCGGCGAACGCGGCAGCTCAGGGTCTCCTCCACTCTGATCCAGCTGTGACTAATCGTCCGAACAACAGAGCGAGCACGAGCGAGGCCGCGTGAAGCTCTGCCAGACGGCGAGAGAGCCGGCCGGCCTCACAAACCCTCCCCTCCCTTGACGATAACCCCAGCGTGCGACCCAGTGGGAAAGCGAGTTCCCGAGGGGGTTTTCCGAAACCCCAGGGCCCTCGTGGACTCACCTGTCCCCAGGAACAGCACCTCGTAGCTGCCGTCGGCGGCCGCCACCTGGTCCACGGTGATGGTGGTGAACTCGTAGTCCACGTTGGTGCGCACCACCAGGGGGCGCTTGTGCACCGGGTACACAGCGTTGTACATGGTGGGGTGGTTCCTCATGAAGTTGATGACCTCGTCGGGGTAGTCCTTCGTCGACTTCATGTTGGGGGTGAACGTGCCCCCGGGACACTGCGTTTTCCGAGGAGAGAAGCGTCGTTGAAATAACAAATTGAAAAACCCAAGAGTCAAGAGTGATGAGGATGATTATGTTGATGATAGTGATTACGGAGACCGCGCTGGTGATGATGATGACGATAATGATGATTGAAAAGTGGAATTTTTCGTGCCCGGGTTCTGCGTCTGTCTGTGTGGATGTGTCACCCATTGAGCTGGGCGTGTTTAGCCAGCCACGTACCGTCCCAGGGCGAGGGTAGGGGATCTTCCCAGTGTAGGCCACCCACTGGTAGTTGGGACCTTCCTTGTGGGCGAAGGGTCCGTTGAAGACCTGCCGGATGTCAGCCATGGAGTAGACACACACGGCAGAGCCCTTGAACACCGAGCTAGAGAGAAGAGATCAAGACAGTGGCACGTGAGAAGCTGTAAGCACGTCAACCGAGCCCATTCGGACTCACTCACGTCCCCACACTCGGACGCAAGCACCTGGGTCCTAACGCGCTCTCTCCATTCGACCGAAGCGCCCCCCGCCGAGCCCGTTTGACACGATGACGTTCGGTGCCAAACGCCCACGCATGCGGGATCAGGCCCGGCATCTCCCGGCCGCTGAGCAGGGGCGGGCTGTGTTGATGTCTGATGTCACAGACACCTCTCATTACTGCTTCTTTCTGTTGTCATCAACCGTGCCGCCGGCTGGGGGATCCACCGGCCGAGAGGCGGGGAGGCGTCTGGAGCACATGTGACAGGGAGACGGCCAGATCCCGTTGGTGACGGCTTGTCGTCAGAGCTGACCCCATGAGGGGCCGTCCTCTCTCTCTCCCCTTGCTCCCCCCCCCCCCTCTCTCTCTCTCTCTCGCTCTCTGTCTCTCTCTCCCTCCACCCCCTCTCTCTCTCTCTCTCTCTCTCTCCCCCCACCCCCCCCCCTCTCTCTCTCTCTCTCTCTTTCTCTCTCCCCCCACCCCCCCCTCTCTCTCTCCCCTCTCTCTATCTCTCTTTCTCTCTCCCCCACCCCCCCCCTTTCTCTCTCTCTCTCTCCCCCCTCTCTCTCTCTCTCTCTCCCCCCCCCTCTCTCTCTCTCTCTCCCCCCACCCCCCCCCCTCTCTCTCTCTCCCTCTCTCCGGGGACCCTCGGCCTCAGAGCCCTGGGCTCATTTCCTCTCAGGTCTTTGTAGTCGGGCCGGGGCGGCACGGCATGCGAGGAGAGGAGCGCTTCAATAAGGGAGAGAGCGGCGAGCAGGTGCCTTCAGGCAGAATGAATATGGATGGAGGAGGAGCGGAGAGCACAGAGGGAAGCCCCGGCCCATCTGGCTCGCATCAACAGGTCAGGACACACAGGACACGAGTCGGGGGGAGGGTTTTTTTGGGGGGGGGCTGGTCGGTTGTGAAAGCAGTCGGCCGGTACTCACCCTGAAACGGAGAACACGCCGTAGATGACTGGGTTCTTGGTGTCCTGAGTGGGCTGGATGTACACATCCCCTGTTAGAGGAGACAGAGAATCCGTTAGAGGAGCAGTGCGATTCGTGCTGCGCGGCGTATGTCGGCTATACCATCTGGCGGATGGTGGTTTCCGAAAAGTCGATGTGGGATGGCGTTTGATGTCGATCCCACAGGCTGTGCAGGCCTGCCAGGTTAGCCGGCGGCTTTACGTCTTTGACCGTGAGCCGTAAGCGTGACATGGAGACGGGTTCTCCTTCCTCCCTTTACACGAGAGGCAGGTTCCAGGAGAGGCCCGTGGGGCCACAGTGAGGTCTTCCATCCACCCAGCCCTTCCTGAGCAAACACCCGATCCTGAGTTACAGTTTCTAGACACAGAGCTCTCTGGAGGAACGGGACTTTAATCGGAGCCATATGGATTCGAGAGGGTGAGGCTGTTCATCCAAGGGCTTTAATGAGCAAAAAGTGCAAGGAAAAACAAAAACGGGAACATTTAAATCAAGTCAAAATAGACGACCTCAGAAAAACACCATTCCAGACTGTTTTCTGACCGGGGAAATAAGTCAGGGGAGAATATCTCACGGCTCGCATGGACGAGGAAGTGCAGAGGCTATAGGAGCACACAGGCACGAGACCCTGGGATGACCAGTCACTACGGATATCTAACACAATAAGATCAAGCATGGAACCCTCTCTTCTTCTCTCGTGGTCTAGAACTTGGGACCTTTTGTTCTGTGCTTCTATGAGACCAGGGCAACCACGTGGCACACCCCAGGGTTAACAGGGCCCTCACCCCACACCACTCCAATCTATGTCACATACTGCCTTCTCAGGACACTATGCAACAGAGTGACACAGCCCACTTTCTGCCCCCAGCCTCCCTGCCCCTCTGGACTGAGAGTCATATTTAATATATATAAACTCACTTTTCCGCCCAAAGGCGTAAGTCATATTATCCAGTATGGAACGTAGTATGGAGAATGTCCAACCAATACCATGAGGAGCTTTCACCTCGCCCCCCCCCCCCCCCCCTGCTTTGTAGTGATTCACTTATAGTTGTAGCAGTTGTATTATGGCTCTGACATTTATGAGCTGATATTCATCACAAAAGAAAATCCTTTTTACTGGCAGGGTAAAAGGGTGACGAGAAGGGGCGCAAACAAGAGCGGGAATTAACTTCTGGCAACTTCTGGGGATGTTTCGTAACCCATCTGACGCCAGTTTGACAGAACTCCCGGCTCCAGACTGAGAGGGAGGGGAAAGAAGACGTCCATAAAACAATAATGAAACAAGTTGCATCACCGACTTTGACTTTAAACTGTTAGGCTGATGCCCATGTGCTGAACCTGGGCAATTCAAAAAGAAGACATGTAGGAGATAGAGAGACAAGGAAAGACGGAAAGAAATATCGTATATGCACAGGATATATATCGAGAGCGTTACTGCAGAGAAAGAGAGAGGATGAGAGAGAGGGAATGACAGACAGCGGGAGAAGACAATAAATGAATGAGTGATGCCACTATTTTCCTCAATGGTCCCGTTTAACCAGAGAGGACGAGGGCTGTCGGATGACGGCAGACAGTATTCGTCCGTCTCCATGATGGCTACTTGGACAGCAAGCAAACAGCAATAAAAGCCACACTGCTCCCTCGGTGACACCAAAAATAACACAGAGCCAACATTTCCAGAAAAAAAAACATTGCTCCAAAAATGATGACAAAGGAAAAAATACAAATAAAAGGGACTGTGTCTGATCCGAGGCAGAAGATCGCTCAGACAAGATGACTCAGGCCCAGAATAGCCTTCAACATCGTATTTTAAAAACAGGCAGTAACGTCTCGACACACCCATTCCTCCCTTAAAGTTTTGACTGAAACATGGGCCCTCGGGATGCCTGTCAACTCTCTTCACATCGACATTCCTTACCGTACCTACTGTAGCTGACAGACTGGGCAGGCTGTATGCTTTGAGTCCTTTTCTCTCCCCAGGTTTCCCAGCATCCCCTCGCCCTTTCTCCCTGACCCCTCACAGCCCCTCTCTGAGCCTCCTCTGAGCTCCACCAGCACCAGGCAGACATCCCTCATCTGCTGCCCACCAGACATCCCTCATCTGCAGCCCACCAGACATCCCTCATCTGCTGCCCACCAGACATCCCTCATCTGCTGCCCACCAGACATCCCTCATCTGCTGCCCACCAGACATCCCTCATCTGCTGCCCACCAGACATCCCTCATCTGCTGCCCACCAGACATCCCTCATCTGCTGCCCACCAGACATCCCTCATCTGCTGCCCACCAGACATCCCTCATCTGCTGCCCACCAGACATCCCTCATCTGCTGCCCACCAGACATCCCTCATCTGCTGCCCACCAGACATCCCTCATCTGCTGCCCACCAGACATCCCTCATCTGCTGCCCACCAGACATCCCTCATCTGCTGCCCACCAGACATCCCTCATCTGCTGCCCACCAGACATCCCTCATCTGCTGCCCACCAGACATCCCTCATCTGCTGCCCACCAGACATCCCTCATCTGCTGCCCACCAGGCATCCCTTATCTGCTGCCCATGGCTGAGGGGAACCACAGCACAGACGGCTGTTGTACTGTACGTCAGGTCTACCATGTGACCTCACTGGGGGGGGACCCTGCCTGTGCTCAGGATTGGGTTAACCCCTGACCCCCCCCCCCCCCCCCACCTAGAGGGACCGTGGCACTGACAGAAGAAAAACACACCGTGTCATTCAACGTTGGGGGACGTTTGCCTCTAATAGCCGCCCTAAGCTGCAATTTGAGTACAGCAGGGTCACCCGGTAGATCATCATTCATCATCATTTTCCCCTTCTCTCTCTCCGTCTGTCTCTGTCCCCCTCTCGTCAGAAACACACTCGTGATATACCTCTCGCTAACTCTTAACATGTGGAGTATCAGTCACCCAGAGGACATAAACCTCAGACGCCTCACTGTTCCAGGAAGCCGCACGCACACGATTCCCACGTCGGTGCGTGTGCGTGCGCCAGAGCCGACATCGTTCGTGACACGTCAAATGAAAAGGGAGTGCGGCTGATGTTGAGCACGCGTCGGGCTCGCTCGCTTGGCGCCCAGTGACGGCCGTGTCGACGGACAAAAGCAGGACGACTTACGGAGCTCGTCGAAGTGCGTCTCGATCCCGTCCGCCCCCGGCACGGAGCAGATGAGCCGGGCCTTCAGGAAGGTGCTCCACTTGTTGACCAGGCAGCAGTGACCACCGTCGTCATTCTGAGGGGGGGAGGAGGGGTAAAAGACACTGTCAACACCCCCCTGGAAACCACCGCAAGTGGAACAGTCCACATCGATCCAACCAAACAGCTGTTAGCGATGACTCAGAGGAAGGAGCCACGTCCGGCTCCGAGGGGGAACATTTCAGAGGTGGGTAGCAAAAACCCAGAGAACTGGGTAACAGAACAGCCCACAGTCTCTCACACGTCAAGAACTGTGAAGAGTGGGAAAAGGACGGGAGTTTTAGCACTTCTAGAAGTTCTGCGGTACTAGACGTTCCGGAGTGTCTGGGTTCACATGGAAGAATCTGTTTGTGTCTGGGTTTGGTTGTTCGCTCCGGAATCCTGCAGCACTCCAGTATCCTGGTCTGAATGTTCCATGACCGTATCTGTTTCATACACGTTCAGGAAATGTTTCAAGTCAAACTCTAAACCCTATGCTCTGAGTCTGCGGGTTTTAGGTTTGTTTAGGTGCAGTCACGTGGGCATCTGTGAAGCCCTTTGTGACATGGCTTATAAAAATGGCTATTCAAATACAATTTGATTTGATTTGGTGTCAAGGGGGGCTATAGTATTCATTGGAGGACAGGGGCAGAGGGAAGACAGACCATGGACAGAAAGACAGACAGACGGCAAACAAAACCTAGACAGACCCTAGACAGGCAGACAGACAGACAGGATTGGATTTAATATGAGACACAGTGCAGTGAGAGAAAATGGTCCCCCACTTAACCCCCCCCCCCCAACCCCCCCTCCCCACGAGCATAAATAAACACAACCACACCACAACTGGGACTCACACTGTTGAATAAACATCGCTCGGAACCCCCAGTACATGCTTGTATGCATATATCCCTGTATGTTTACACGGCGGGGGGCAAAGGGCAAACTCTCCCACTGTTATAGTTTATGATTAGGAAACCAAAACATGCCTTCAAAAGGACAATATGTTATCCTGTATGTGGACTGGCAGTTAAGGAAACGGGGGGAGGGAAAGTGCTGTGGGTCTCCAGGGGCGTCGAATGGCCAGAGACGGCACGTGCTCGGTGGGGCACGTCTTGACGTCAACACGACACCAGAACCAGGGCCCGACTGGGTGGCTCGCTCTGTGGGGGGTCCCACTCACCAGGCAGATGCGGCCGATCCTGGACTGGGCCATGGGGCTCTGGCCCATGTCGGACGCCTTCTCCCGGAAGAAGAAGTACAGCTTGTCGTCGTTCTTTTCCGCGCTGTCTGGGATGAGGTGTGCGTGGATGAACGTGGGGTCTGAAAGAGAGAGAGAGTTACCTTAGGACTCTTTTGAAGCCTGAGCATGAGAGAAAGAGCAGACGACAAGAAACAGCCGGCGATATGGGATCCCACAGCCTGACACTTCGGCCTGTTTACAGTGCTGGTCTTACAGCAGAGCCTCCGGGGACAGCCTCCCCACTCTATCTGTCTCCCGCTACGGCGCTAAGAGGCTAGCGTCCTCCTCCAGGACGTGTGGCTGTCTTTCATGTGTGAAGCGACCCCGCAGGGGGTGAGATAAACCAATAAGGACCGTACCGTTCAACCATCGAGAGTTGTACTGGTCTGTCCTCATGGCTGTATTCTTTCCCAGCGTCCGGAAGATGGCCGAGTCAGTCCCCATGAAGTCGATGTAGACCCCTGCATAAAGCTCTCCATCTGCCAGTCAGAAACAGGGGAGGAAGAGGGTGGTAGGGAGGAAAGGATGACGGGTGACACCATGCCAGGTGTGCAGTAATCACACAAAGGAAACGATCCAACTAAAGAAAGAGCAGTCTGTTTGTATGTGTGTATGTGGCACAGCTCTGTGGGCAAGTTATGTACAGGATGGTTGCTGCTCTCTAAGGGTTAGGTCTGTTGGGGCTACAGGAGGTTTTAGACACACACACACACACTCACACACACACACACTCACACACACACACACAAACACACACACACACTGGGGGGTAGAAGGTCAGAAGAGTCAAGACAGGGAGGAAGAGGTCAGCCTCGAGACTGTCCATCTGAAAGCTGCTGACAAGTCAGAGCAGACCACCTGCTGCTAGCTTAGCATGAGAACGACAAGTCAAAACACAGCATGTCGTTGAGTGGCGCAGGCCAGGCCAGTAGCATTGCACAAGTACAAGGGTATTTGAAATGCCAAATGTCACAATAATATCATTAAGACTCCAAATATAGATGGTGTCTTGGTGAGATGTATGGGAGGGTATTAGTCTGGATAGGAATGAGCCTGTTTTCTATATCTTGAAATAAGGGGGCATTGGTACTTACTGATCAAAGACGAGACACTGTTGAGCTTAGGGTCATACGGGCATTTCCCTTTCCCGGAATCCACTTTGCCCGGCTCCAACCGAAAAATGTACTCCTGAGTGAAGAAGAGACCGGAAGCAGAGACAAGCAGAGACAAGAGAGAGAAACAATTATAAATCCCATTTGGCTTCAGAGGTTTTTGAGCATGAATACCCTTCCTTCTACCACACTCAAGGCATCCGTGACTTCTGAGTGTCTGGCTTCCCGGGAAAGTGTTAGGACATGAGAATATGACTGCCTGACATTTTGTTGCAATACTGCAATAGCATGCCACTGTAGAATGTCTTGCAGTCATAAACAGACAGGCAACAAGAATGCACACGAGTTACCACACCGCCCAGCACTGAAACAAATGACTATGTAAGTCCCACTCGGGTTGGTGCCACTGTATTAGATTGCAAAAGCAAGAGCACACATGTTATCAGTTATTATCCAGCTGGAGATCTTGAGACGAGAGCAGAACGCAGTTCCAGATCTCTTCCATCTAGCTTCTCAGAGTCAGTGAGGCGGATGACAGCTCCTCACTGCCCAGAACAGGAGCACAGCAGCCCTGGGATCAGCTTTGGACAGACAGCCTAGTCCTGACTGGGATGGAAGAATACGTTTGACCACAGTGGGGCCCAAATAAAGGCGACACAAACCAATATCTGTACCGCTGTATTTTTATACCATTTGTACCTCCTTCAAAGGGCTTTTTGGAAAAGCACAATTATTCCCTGTGAGTCCATTAGAATACTAATGCACCAATGAAAGCAGATTTGTTTCGCAGTTAAAACAGCCTGTTGGAGCTTGATGGTGTCTGTGGTTTCTGGTCTATAGGCTTCTTCCCAGAGAGGGTTCCCTTGATAGGCTTGTGTTTCGGCAGAACAACGTATTCTTTTGTTTTCCAAGCTACTGGAAGGATTCGAGATTTTGACATTGCAAGAAATGCATATGTATTACAAAGCTTTGACAGTAAATGTTACGGGGTCACAAGTTGAGCATATTTTACAGCTTGTTGTGGAACTCTATGGAAGACTCGAGGTATGGTAATCCCCCATCGCTGTTGTTTGTCTTGGATGGCTCTGAGTGATTTGGCAAATACTCAGCAACTCAGTCTTAACAAACAGTGGAGCCAAGATGAACCATAGGCCAAGTCCAAAGCATTGTGCTATGCATTGTTTGTTGTATCATTCGTTATGGTCATGAAACCTAAGGGCATTTTATGGTAATAACTGGTTGCACCATGACACCAAACATGACCTCAACATGCCCACTCTTGAACCCTCATGGAATCCTCAATAACCCTATCACCCTTCTCCGGGCTGTCTAGAGACACCACATATCTTCAATCACCATATCGCTACATTATCTTCCCCATTCAGCGCCATCCACATATAACGTTTGGACGACTGAGATTCAAGATGGACGCCAGACCCAGATTTGCTGACGTACCAGATGTAGTCCCAGTCCTTAAGACGCAAACCCAAACCCGATCGAGACCCCAACCAGACCCAGAAGAGGGGATCCGAACCTAAACCCAACGCCCGGGCCCAGAGGGTCCCCCAAGCCACGGCCCACCTTTAACTCCAGAGGCCCTGCTGTGGTGGTGAAGTCTGCTGCCCGACTGGTCCTCCCTCCTGACTGAGGTGCCTGGAGGTAGAGGGAGCCCTAGAACAGAGGAGATGACACAGCGTGCCGTGGCCATTACCACCACGAGCACCCCAGACCACCCACCCAACAGTCCTCTGGAGACGACCCACAGGAGAGCCATGAAGAAGAACGCCGGCGAGAACCATGACGGCAACAGCCCAAATAAAGAGTGTACTAAATGAAGAGAACGGAATGGAGAAAGAAAAAGTCTGAAGGACAATTAGCTCTGAGAGAACACTAAAGCGTCCGATGGAATCAGACAGCAGATATCACGAGAGGTTCAGAAATTGTGTTTACGTGCCAGAATTAGTAGTGAAGAACAAAGAACATGCATGAAATGCACCACGGCATGCATCCAGTGGCTTCCGCAGACATACGTTTCATCACAACATAAAGAGAAGAGAAATCAGGACAAAAGAAGCAGCGGTGGAAAGAAATTCGGAGAGAAAGCAACGGGTGGAAAAACGTGAGAATGCGCGAGGAAATATCTGGAACAGCTCTGGGGCCGTCCACCTAGATGTGGGAGTCCTCCAGTCAACTGGGACGATTCCTAGACAAACAGTTTTCTGTTCCCACCTCTAATTTCACTTAAGAAAATCTTTACAGTTTAAATGACATAGCTACAGGGCCTTGAGGGTGGTGGTGGGGGGGGGGGGGGGTTTGAAAAGTAGGACGGCTGGTCTCCACGCTGAAACCCAATTCTCCAATTAACGAGTGAGACTAAACAGGAGGAATCGTAACTGTAAGTGCACACTGGGGGACAACAGCTGCTGCCGCTCCAAAGGCCGTCCAACAGGAGAGAGAGAGAGAGAGAGAGAGAGAGAGAGAGAGAGAGAGAGAG
The DNA here is from genome assembly GCF_054491055.1 of Hypomesus nipponensis. Lineage (NCBI taxonomy): Eukaryota > Metazoa > Chordata > Actinopteri > Osmeriformes > Osmeridae > Hypomesus > Hypomesus nipponensis. The sequence continues at coordinate 17,636,223 of NC_140369.1, forward strand.
AGAGAGAGAGAGAGAGGGAGAGAGAGAAAGAGAGAGAGAAAGAGAGGGAGGGAGGGAGAGAGAGAGAGAGAGAGAGAGAGAGAGAGAGGGAGGGAGAGAGATAGGGAGAGAGAGAGAGAGAGAGAGAGAGAGAGAGAGAGAGAGAGAGAGAGAGAGAGAGAGAGAGAGAGAGAAAGGGAGGGAGGGAGGGAGGGAGAGAGAGAGAGAGAGAGAGAGAGAGAGAGAGAGAGAGAGAGAGAGGGAGAGAGAGAGAGAGAGGGAGGGAGGGAGAGAGAGAGAGAGAGAGAGAGAGAGAGAGGGAGAGAGAGAGAGAGAGAGAGAGAGGGAGGGAGAGAGAGAGGGAGGGAGGGAGGGGAAGGGAGGAGAGGAAGGGGAGGGGTGAGCTAGCTACAAGCCCGCTGATGGATGAGGGGCTCCATCAGTAATGATAGCCTTTCAGAGGCTCCCAGACGGAGAGGCCGCTAACGCGGAGGCTCTGCTGCCTCTACACAGGTGAGGGTGGTGAGAGCGCACAGGGCGGTGCCCCTAGGGACAGTTGTTTCAGATCAACTGTCGACACGCTTCCCCCTGCGGGAGGAAAGGGAAGGGCGTTCCCGCCGACGCGACTGTGGCGGCAGCTCGCTCCCTCCTGACCAGCAGGAGCCGCGCTCTCCCCTGCGTTAGGCATCTCGGCTCGCTACGACCTTTCTCCGGGGTCACTGGGCCGCGGATAAAGCAAATCAGGGAAAACTAGCAAGCGGAAAATGACAGGCGAGAAGAACAGCCCGTGACAGACAGCGACAAGAAGCAAAATGAGATGATCGACCCGTGACAGATTGACAGGTCCAATAGCAGAGAGAGAGACAATGAGAGAGAGGGAGATAGAGAGAGACTAGAGAGAGAGAGAGAGAGAGAGAGGGAGGCGGTCAACGCGTCCCCGTGGAGGGTCAGACGTGTCTCTGGTTACCTGGGACCTGCGTCCTCGGTCCACATAGGTGCAGACGGGGTTGTAAGCGCCCGTCCCACACACGTACAGGTGGGTGCGGTTCCACGGCTCGATCAGGCGGATGAAGTTGCCACACTCCCCCTACAGGAGAGAAACAGGGAGACACCAGCGCACCAACGTGAGGAACAACGTTTCCTTGGCTGAAATAGTCATGCACACATAATGACACGAACGTACAGAACAATGGGAAACACAATCCCTTGGGAATATTGAACCGAGAACGCCGACAGAAACGTGTGTACGTCTTGATAAAAGACCTTCTATTCTTTGAGACCCAAACAAAGCAGCTCCCATTTCTGATGACTACGCGTGCTGACGAGGAGGGGGGGGGAGGTGATTGTATGTGCGGCTGAGCTCGTCCCTGGCCCAGTCTTTGGAGCAGGTTTAGCTCCCAGAAACCAAGGAGCACTCAATAGCAACAGTAGTGTTGGTCTGACTTCAAATGTTCTAATCTGTCCTGCCAGCTGTCTGGAACCACAGCAAGACCCACACTATGACACACACACACGCACACACACACACACACACACAGCCAGGCAAGCAGGGAGGCAGGCCGGCAGATTAGATCTCCGCTAATTCTGCATGCCGTGTGGCGGGGACGCAAGTGACAGCTGGAAAGAGGAAGAAAAAAAGGATGTACAAACCACAATACGGCTCGGTGTGGAAAGAGATAAGCCATTTCAAACAGGCCTTGGCAACATGACAGATGCCCCAATACGAATGTTACTGTGTGTGCGCTTGTGTGTGAGTGCGTGCGTGTCTATTATTCATTGCACAGTGGCTCCCCCCCCCCCCCCGCAGAGAGAGCTGTAGGCATGATTGCCTTTGACCTCCCGCCTGAACCGACAACCCCTCTGAATTGCTTCTGAATTGTCATCATCTGTCACCCCCTAAAGAGACACAGATTTGCCGGGACGTCGACAGACAATTTCTCTCGAGTCGAGGTGAAATTCTACGTCTCGCCCTCGCGCGCGCGCGCTCGCACACGCGTCACCCTCATACATGCACGTACACACGTATACACACACACACAGAGGCCCATACAAGGTTGCCAGAGGCAGTGAGCGGCGCGGGTCACTGAGTGTGTCTAAATGAACATTCCAGTTGGATAAACAGCAGCCTGCTCTCTCTCTCAGCAGGGGGGCTGGGTTATTATCCTGAGCCCCTCATCTACCCCTCAGCGACTGTCACTGTGCACACACCCCCCCCCCCAGGACGGAAGGTGGGGGGATGTCGACATGTGCGTACAAATCAAAAGAGAAATCAGAGGCGGATCGGGTTTTGAGATCTGGGAATTTGAATGCTCTCCACTTTTGGGGGTGGGGGGGAGGGGGCGGTTGTGGGTGTCATTTGAGAGTGTGTGCGTTTGTGAGTGGGTGTGTAGGGGATTTTAACCCTTCACGCCAATCTGCTGAAGCCGGGGGGAAAGCATCATCTAGGGGAAGTTGACTTGATGCGATTCACTCCAGGCCAGAGGTCAGGGCGTTTAGAGTCCCTCACAGGATTCAGCCTGTCAGAGCTCGCGGAGGGAACGACTCGGGAGGAACCTGGAGTCGGTGACGCCTCGTCGCGGCTCTTGTGAAGCCGGCGGGAAGGACGAGGAGGGTTCGACGACTCCGACGACTCCAAAGGACTCGGAAGTCGAGGTGGATTGGGGGGTTTTGGGTGAAGACGCGGGATCTATACTCACGTTGATGTCCTTCCCGGACAAAACACACTCCGTCCTCCTCTGCGTGGCCACGGGCCAGTGGATCTGAGGGAGAGAGAAGGTCCCATTTAGAGCTCCGGACGCCCCGCAATGTTCACAGCTAGCCGACGAGACGGCGCTTCTCTTACTATGAGAGGCTCCTTGTTGATGTCGTGCAGGTCCAGCGACAGGATGTAGTCCTTGCTGCCCACGTACATGCGGTCGTGGTCCTCGTCCATGCGCAGGATCCGGTAGTCCGTCGAGTTGAGCAGGAAGGAGAAGTGGTGAGCCGTGCCAGTGGACTTGAGCTCTGCAAGGGAGGGAGAGGAGAGAGGGTGGATGCAGGTTGGGTCGTAGCCACACAGTACACACTGAGAAACACATCCAAACCACACAGAGATTTGTCTTTATGATAGGAGTCAGTTCAGGCGAGATGCTTTCCTATGCCAGAACTATAAAAGTGACTTATTTTCTTTTGGAAAATCCTGTTTCCTCCATATAAAATGGAGCCAAACACATCTAGGCACGGGGAAGAATACATACCCTTGTGCCATGCTAAACTTCAACCCCTCATAAACTATTTCGCAAATCAAGACCTCAAACAATCCTGACCACATACAGTAGCAGTCGTGGCGTGACGCCCAGCCGAGACTGATATGATGTTTACATTCGGCTGTTTTGCACGAACCTCAACAACCGGCTGTTACAGGCCCCGTGTGGTCAGAGACACCTCCGCAACAGAACCCATACAACAGACCTTTCTCCCTTCTGTCACATGGTAAGAGGGAGGATGAAGGGGCGATGGGGAAACGAACCCAGGTTGTGCTGTCTGTCACAGACACCCGTAGACGCGGCCAGGGAGGGGCATGATATCAGGGAGGACCTCACGGCGAAATGCCACGTGCGCTATCAGCAGAAGCCGTCGCCTGCACAGTTTGGTTCGGGAGGCGGAGAAGGGACTGGATAGATGGGAGCAGACTGCCCTGGCCAGGGGCAGAACATTATCTCTGATCTGACCTGCAATAGGAGGACATGTAACACGAACCCTCATGTGTGGAGTGGCACCGGTAGAGACATGTAAGAGAGACGGAAACCCAACCAGAAACAAAGAACAATCCCCGCTTTTTTTTTGTCTGTCGCACAGTCCATTAGAGCCATTCGAGTGCACGCACTCCATTGGAGCAGTCACTTTGGTGAGCTTTCAAAAAGGAAGAGAAACAAAATCTGTCGCCGATGAATGGCATATGGCCTTAATGCCGGGTTTGTGTGCGAGAGCCAATGGGGGGAGCGTGCGTGCGTGTGTTTCGGTGTGTGACACGAGGGCAGATAGTCGGAGGTCTGAAACACAGAGAGCCACTTTGTCTCTCCTGATGCTGTTACTCTAAACTGGTGTGGTATGAAAATGGCTCCATTAGCGGCCCAGGGAGAGGAAAGGGGAGTTCAGCTCGGAGCTAGCTGGGTACAAGGCCATCTGAAACGGGGGGGCTGGGTCTCTGGAGGTGGGCCTCTGAGAAAGTCCCTGGGAAAGTCGATCCCGCTCCTGCTTCCACAGGACACTACCACGGAGGTCCTGCTCATTATCCAGTCCAACGGGTACACACAAACCACCCTGGTGTCTTCCTTCACCACCACCCCCCCCCACACACACACACAAACCCCCCTGCCCTGGCCCCGAATGGTAAGGTCCACTGAACTTGGAAGAGAAAGTGGAAAGCCGACTGATGATATATATATATATATAAAAATTTAAAAAAAAGTCCAGACAACAGCTGATGCTCCACAGCTGTCCTTGTGGAGATCGAGGGTTTCTCTGCCGTGTCAGACGGAGCCTGTTTATGAGAGGCGGCCGCTCGGAGCCGCGGAGGGCAGAGAGAGGGAGCGACACTGACGCGAGTCCTCCGCCGCCGCCGCCGCCTCTGAGGCTAGGCTGGCGCGCCTCCTTCACGGCGTGGCCACGGTTTAGCATGGCCACACACTGAGGGGAGGGTGGGGGGTGAGAGACGGCCGGCGGGTATCTCCTTCCCCTTGTAGCGTTTCCCCATGCCGCACTGTAGACGATCGCGCACGGACGGAGGCACGCAAACACACGCGAACGCACACATGCCCAGGGGGGAAGCGGACGCACACCTGCTCTGTAACTAGACTCAGTAACTAGAGCAAGGACACAGGTGCAGGCGGTGATGGCAGCAGACTGAAGAGGCATATCCACACTGGATACCTTATATCCCATTCACGCACACACACACACACGCACGCACACGTCCACGTGAACACACCACAAACTCAACACAGCCAGTGCAGTAAAAGGTCATCTTCCTCCGTAAACACCCAGGTCGGGCGGTTCAACCGCCGCCATGTCGTCAGCCCTGACCATCGGCACGGCGCCAGGCCTCCCTCGCCCAAGCCTCCCTCGCCCAGACCACCCCGGCTGCCACCTCCCTCCCTCCCCGCCCCCTTTGGCAGGACACTGGAGACGCCGGGTTTAGAGGACACGCCGTCACCAGCTCGCATTCATCACCTCGCCACTCAGATTAGCGCTCACGGCCGTTGGAGAGGGACCGCTGGGTGCTCTTGGACTGCGGTGATGCCTCGAGCCAAAGACGCAAGCAGGCCCAAGGTCACCGGACACACACACAGTCACACACACACACGGACATACGGATGGATTTCCTGTTACTGGGTAACATCCATCAAACACCTTATCAGTCCCCCAACAGCCAGCTGTAGGTGTCAGTCTGTCTGTCTGTCTGTCTGGGCAGATGGTTCACCTCACCTCCAACGATCTGTCCTGATCATTTGATCCGACTGTTATCACATCACTTGGCTTATTATGACCAGATAAAGATGGCTGAAGCATAACCATACAGAGGACCCATAATGATGTGATTATTGGCTGCTAGAAGCAAAAACATTTTCAGTTTGGCGTTAGCGAAGAAAATCAATCTGCAATAACATCCCAGCCATCGGAGAGAACTTACAATAATGTTTAAGTAGCGAGACACTCAATAGCTTTGGGGTGTGTTTTTGCCTAATCAGGGGCACGGATAGTTAACAAAATACACGAGTGAGGTGCACGTTCCCCACCTTGAAATACTATCAAAACAACCATGTAACGAAACACTTTTAAAATAGAATAATTGCTCTCAAAGCTTACAGTCGTCTGCGCTCTGGTCTGTGGTTTGTTTTTCGAGGAGGACATTTCATGTAATTGTGTTTTGGAGAGCTCAATGCATCCAACAATCTCAAAATACACATCATCATCACCAAGTCTGAGTCCATGGAGTTCTTCATGAGCATGAACAGATAATGGGTAAGATCTCTGGCGTTGTTAAGCCTAAAACAACACTTGGGAGGGAAAATGGGCTTGGTGCGGGGTTGTTCTGGGTACATTCCTGGTAGCTCCACTTCCAGACACACAGTCTGTGTCTCTCGTTTCAAATTGGGTGACTGAGAAGCACAGACTGCCAAACGCACAGCATGGCAGGCCCTTGCATGAATACAGGGTGAAGATGGATGGGGGGTAGACTCTGCAGGCAAGGCATTTAGCAGGAAAGGTGTGTGTGTGTGTGTGTGTGTGTGGGGAGTGTAGAGATGGAACAGGTTCCTGACTGACTCTCCATCTCTCTGATGAGCAACTAGGCCTAAAAACATGGTGGGTTTAATCGTTTGGAATAAGGATCTAAGGAGTTTTAATAAGGAGCATGCTTCTCAACAGTGTGCTCTTACTAGGCGCTGCAGAAGCACAGCAGGTATAGGCAGGAACACAGAGAGAGGCTGGGCACAAGACACAAAGAGGACAACTGCCTCCTCGTGATCAGATGAGTAATCCTTTTGCGACACCTACAGCAGAGCGGTACGAAGGCCAAGCAGCGCTCACGGTGAGAGACACCACCCATAGCTAGAGCTCTCCCAAGGCTATGGCTAAGAAGTATTTCTGCCTTTGCAATGCACATGCTAAAACGTGTTTTTTTTCTCTTTCTTTTATGGTACTGTTGCAGTCTTTGTTGCGGTCTGGTTTGATCATGGCGCCATTTGGATGACTCTCAGTACCCTGAGGCGGTGTGGAATGATCGTGTGGCAACAAGATCACGAGGACTCCTTCAGTGCCCATCTGACACAACTGTCAGACAGACAGGATGGATGGAAGTGGAGAGAGAGAAAGAGAGATAAAAAGAGGGGCGGGAAAGAGTGTCATCCCTGCTCGATTATGGGATGTAACAAGCGCCGAACCTCATGAACTGGCTGCACGCCTCTTGCATTTGCCGTTGCACGGCAGAGAATTAAGATGATTTAGGACCATGGGAGCATCTCCTACGGACAGACTGTTATGGCTTTGAGTCAAACAGGATGGACAAGCTCTCTACCGCAGAGCCGTTTTCGGTGTCTATGAAACATCTGCTGGTAAGATGAGCCGCTGCTGCGTCCACCTGTTGGTGGGATTCATCCGCACCCTCGTCCCTCCCGACTCTGTGGAGGCAGAGGAGGCAGGGCAGGGTCAACCGGTCCCCTCGAGGCAGAGAAAGCACTGTTGTTTTCCGCATGGCTCTCTCAGGGTGGAGGCTGAAGGGCCCCAAGCCGCCCTGGGAGCCTGTGGACACACAGAGAAGCAGCTCCCCCCAGCACACTGAAACAGAAGAGGTCCCATCCAGTCATTCGCTGCTGTCAGGCCAGAGGATCTTCCACCCCCCCCCCCCCCTCCTACCCCCTACCTCCTAGCGTCCTACCCTCTAGCTCCCACCTCCTAGCCTCCTCTCCTGCAGTGAGAGGTGCCGACCGTAGCGAATCCCTTCCCGTACCCGTCCAGGCGCCTACCTCCTCCACCCTACCTGCACACCCCCCCCCCCCCCCCCCCGAACCTCCTACCCCCCTACCTCCTACCTTCAAGCCCCCCCCTGCAGCGAGAGGAGCCGACCGCAGCGAATCCCTCGTACCTGTCCAGGCATCCCCGGTATGTGGTCTGAATTCCCCATCTCCGCTCATGTCCACAGTCTCACCACGGGAGCCGTGGCTCCACCCAGCTGTGGCTCGTCTCCAGCCCATGTGTCTGTCGGCGTGGGTGCGTGTGCTGTCTCAAGATCCTTATCCGACGACTCGTGACAGTCGGTAGATATACGGGATCCACACAGGATTTACAATGTTCTTTGAAGGGGGTTTGCGAATGCACCTTCACTATGGATTGTATGCGTTGGAAAGCTCCACAGAAGGGGGAAAAAGGATCTCAACACTTTCACCCTATGGCCCCTCGTCAATTTCTCTTTCTTGCAATCCTTTTTTTTCTTCTCAATCTCTCCCACTCTTCGCGCACATAAAAGGAGTGATGTTTCTTCATCGAGAAAGATCGCTTGAATCCCTCGCCTGCTGGAAGGCATGTGTGTGTGGGAGTAAATATGTGTTCAATTAGTGTGTGAGTGAACGAGGGGGGGGGGGGGTGGGGGGAGATAGAGGGGGGTCATTCGTTCATGCTGAACAGCGTTAGAGAGAGGACATCCAGGACATCGCAGAGAGCCCAGCGGGGGGTTCTCGTCGCGGTGACAGACAGCCCTCTGTTTGCCTCCCATCGACACCTCATAATCAGGCCCCGAACACCCGCCCACGGCCCAGGTTATTGACTCTGAACACATGTCACTGGAGTGTGATTGGTGTTTACCTTCGCCTGTCAGACGGAAATAATTGGTCCGAGATTACGTCTTATCTCCTAGCTTCCGGATTCTGTCACTCCAAGGCTCTCGGTCGTCTCTGCGGTGCTGAGTGTGTCTGTGTGGCTCTTTGGTGTCTCTCTCTCTGTGTGTGTGTGTGTGTGTGTGTGTGTTTGCGTGCTTCTGTGGTGTGTGTGTATAGACACAGAGGCTCTCTCTCGTTTCCACGTCAGATCAGGGCCACCTGTCTCCCCCTGCTCCAGTCAGGAGGAGGAGACATTGATTGCTCTGTTGCAGCAGCACTCTGTTGGGGACTGGAAACAGGAGATTATAAAAATCTATTTCTGCTTTTTGGATGACAGGAGAGGTTAATTAAAGCATCGGGGGCGAAGCGGATGATCTGAAGATCAACCGACAGGGTGGATGATTTGCTTCTCCTCTCCTCATCCCCCTCCCTTCTCTCTCTCTCTCTTTCTCTCTCTCTCGCTCTCTCTCTTTCTTTCTCAATCTCTCTCTCAAGCTCTCTCTCACTATCTCTCTACGCATGAACCTCATATCCCGTCTCCTCATTCAAACCCCCTCTTCGAATCCCTGGTATTAATTAACAGAGAGGTGGATGGAGAAGTGATGATGAAGAGGATGAAACAACAAGGGAGGTGAAGGGGACAGGAGGAGAAGAATGGAGATGAAGAACGGCGGAGAGGGCCGAGGGTCTGCAGAAGACCTGGAAGAGTCGCCATAACATCTTGCTTTGTCGTCTTTCCATCAACCAAGTAACATACTGGCCAATCAAGGAAACAAGGTGGACATAGCGAGCCATTCCACACAGTGCCGGGCAAATGGAGAGGGAATGACGTGATGATGAACACTAGGTGAGGGGTGATGGACCACCGGAGTCTACAAAACAAACAAGGACACTCTGTGCTCCACAGGCCTAGATGAACAGATGCCTGCCCCCGCCCAGGGGTCACAGGTGAAAGGTGAAAGGTCACAAGGGGGGTCTGATGGGAAGGCTCATTTTGACCGTAACACGCTCCAACATAATCTGGGATTATCTCGGGGGGGGGGGGGGGGTCAGGAGGCCTGGTCCATGCCTGATCAGAATCAAGACCCGGGGATGGGGGTAGGGGGGTTTGGAAGATGAGGAGGGCAATGCTAGTCACTGGAAACAGAGAGGAGACTGCGTGGGTGAACGTTAAGGAGAGATGGAGGGGCCTTCATTCATCACAGGACGAAAAACGGTGACAGTAAACCGCATCACAGAATAAGACCTCTCGGTCTGTTTTACTCATCAGCATCCAAAATGCGAGGCAAAACCTCTGATCCAACTGCCTCATCCTCCACTCAGCAGCCCTCCCCCAGTGAAAACATACAACGACTCCGGCCAAAATCACTTACTTTACAGCTCACTGAGAATGATGTTTTTTCAGTAGCCAAAAAAAACAAAAAAAACAAAAAAAAACAAAGCAGCGGCGATGCCAAAAAGGATGAGCTACATATTTATAGGATTCGTTATTGCAGTAAAGTTGTGCCCTGCAGCGAAGCAGTCTGCCTGGTTCTAATCCCAGGATTCTGGTGAACATGGACAATGCTGGGCGGGTTCCTCGCTTTGTTTACTCTGGGCCTATCCCAATGGTGCTGTCTGAGCTGCTGGCTAGCCAGCCATGTGTGTGTGTGAAAAAGGGTGTGTGTGTGTGTGAGTGTGTGTGAGTGTGTGTGGGTGTGTGTGTGTGGGTGTAAGGGTGTGTGTGTGAATGTGTGTGGGTGTAAGGGTGTGTGTGTGTGTGTGTGTGAGAGTGTGTGTGGGTGTATGAGTGTGTGTGGGTGTGCGTGTGAGGGTGTAAGGGTGTGTGTGTGTGTGACTGTGTGTGGGTGTAAGGGTGTGTGTGGGTGTATGAGTGTGTGTGGGTGTGTGTGTCTGTAAGGGTGTGTGTGTGTGTGTGAGTGTGTGTGGGTGTAAGGGTGTGTGGGCGCGCACGGTGCAGGGGGCAGCTAGTCCCTGTAAAGACGGCGATGAAGCCGTGTTTATTGCGTTAGCCGTGCTGCGTTGTCGCGGGGCAGCGGCGAGAGGTGTGTGGTCTGGAGGTGGTCAGCTGTGGAGCCACAGGTCGGGGTCGGGGCGGGGGCTGGGGGGCTGGGGGGGTGGGGGAGGTGGAGGTCAGGGTTGAATAATGAGACGGAGCTGGCGCGAACAAACGAAGCATCCATCTCTCCCTTTCTCTCCCTCGACCCCCCCCACCCACTCCCCCTCACTCTGGTGACCTTTGACCTGGCACTTAGAGCAAACACTCTCCCAGTCAGCTGCATCAACACGACCATGATGGATTAATGGGACGGAGTCTGTCTTGGTTCCCCTGGCGACGTCTCCTGACGGCCCCTCCGTCCATCCCACCTGTCTGCTTCCTCATAGGACCTTCGCGAGCACAGAGCCGCAGGCTCAGCCACAACTACCACATGCTTTGCGTCGTTGGTTCTCCTCCAACGGTGCCCTCAACGCGATCTGGGGTGTCAGCCCCCCTCCCCCTTCTCCCCCACCTCCTCCAGCCCCCTCAGTGACAAGGTCATGGTCACTCACGCAGGGGAATGAGAGGGGGGGTAATTAGGGGGTAAATATAGAGAGGCCATTAAGGGGCCTTGACTCAGGGACCGACCAGGGGACGCCACCGTCCGCCTCTCCCTGCCCTCGGTGTGCTGGTAGCGGGGGCGGCGCCGCGAGGCTCCCTGGTCATTTGTCAGGTCCCGCAGGGAGCGGTTGGGGGTGGGGGGAGGGCAGGGAAGCAGGGTGAGGATGGAGGAAGGAGTCCCCAGGGGTGGGAGAGTCCGACAGGCTACCTGAGAGCTTTTCATTCGTCAATGTGCGCGCGGGGGGGGGGGGGGGGGAGTCCCCGCGGTAACCCAGCCCTCGGGCCTGACACTGAGAGCTTGTGTGAGGGGCTACCGGGAGACGGAGATAGACCCCCTTTTGTGCTGGAGGGCCGGAGAACGCTCGGCTCTCTTCTGTTTCTCCTCTGGAAGTGGCTCTCAGGCGCACAGGCGCTCTCCGAGGCAGCCTCACCAGGGTTTGGCAAGAGGGGGAAAAACTCACAGGGAGTAGTAACCCTCAACAAACAGGCGAACGTGACGTGGAGGGAGGGAAGGAGAAAAACGGGAAAGGGGAGGAGAGGAAAGGGAGGAGAGGAAAGGGAAGAGAGGAAGATAGGAAATGAAAGGAGGAGAGGAAAGGAGGAGAGGAAATGAAAGGAGAGGAAAGGAGGAGAGGAAAGGAGGAGAGGAAATGAAAGGAGGAGAGGAAAGGGAGGAGAGGAAAGGAGGAGAGGAAAGGAGGAGAAGAAAGGAGGAGAGGAAAGGAGGAGAGGAAAGGAAAGGAGGAGAGGAAAGGGAGGAGAGGAAAGGGGGAGAGGAAAGGATGAGAGGAAATGAAAGGAGGAGAGGAAATTAGGAGAAGAAAGGAGGAGAGGAAAGGAGGAGAGGAAGGGAGGAAAGGAAAGGAGGAGAGGAAAGGGAGGAGAGGAAAGGAGGAGAGGAAAGGAGGAGAAGAAAGGAGGAGAGGAAAGGAGGAGAGGAAAGGAAAGGAGGAGAGGAAAGGGAGGAGAGGAAAGGGAGGAGAGGAAAAGAGGAGAGGAAAGGAGGAGAGGAAAGGAGGAGAGGAAAGGGAGGAAAGGAGAAGGGAAAGGTAATAGCGGACCAGCATTGATCCCAGAAGACTGTCTTGTCTCAAACAGAAGTGCAACGTCAGCCTTAGCTCCACTTCAGCACTTCAGTTAAACGACTACATCAGTAACAACTGGTGCCACTTTCCTTTCCCTCCTCCACCCCCTTATCATCTAACGGCCTCAATAACGTCTACTTCTACTGGCCTTTGTTTCTGTCTGAAATCTTCCCTCCTTCAATATAATCTTCACAACCAAAAATTTTCCCTCTGGTCTTTAGGCAGTAACTCAACATGTCTAGACGTTGACGGTTCGTGCATTTCCTCAGGATCGCCAAGTCTGGGTCTGTATGGAGACGGCTTGTGAATACTCAGCAGACATAACAGTCTGTTCAATACAAGCTATGATTATCATCGTCTTCACTTTGCATATGCTTACGCTGTGCCTTTGAGATAAACAGCGAGGTAGCATAATAGGTAGCATTATAGAAAGGCTGTCAAATGAACGCGAACAGGGCCACAGTGCTGTTTTTGCACCTGTGTCATTTCCTCGAAAGTCTGTAGGCTCTGTGGTTCCTAGGATGTTGGCAGAGCATTTACAAGGCGTTAGTTACAGCACTCTGGGATTACACAGACAGCACAAAGTAGTACTCATCGAAAAAAAAGGAGTTTGCGTGCAAAACTAACTCCTGAAAGAGATCTGCCTGTGGCCAGAGGAAGGGGGGTCGTTTGATTTGACGCTCCTCCTCTCCCCTCTCGACGGGCTGTGCAGTGGGCCAGAACCATGTATCAAGTTAGATGTTGCTTCATGACCCTCGAGGCCCTTTGTCCTCGGGTTCACTGGATGTGCTTTCTCTAATAACAATCGTTTCACTTTGTGCTACATCACGTTCATGCGCTACAGCACCTGCGCTGCAGCCTCACAGCCAGAGTCTGGGTGGAGCGTCAGGCCAGGCATGAGGTCATGGACCGGGTGCAATGCATTATGGTCAAAAAATCCATCTTTCTGTTTGAGGAGAATGACTTGAAATGAAGGGGTAAAGGGAAAATGCTCCTCATAGGGTAAAAGGATATACATGAACAGGGTATGCCAGGAATCGTTTTCACAGGCTCAGGCACAGCTCCATTCAGAGGTCTGTTTTCGAACCGACACCCTCACGTCTCCTCTCTGATCATGCTTTGTTGGATAGCTTCCTTTGCCATGAGATGGCTTTTACGTACAGTGCAAGAATGTCCGTGGCCAAAAGGAAAATAGGATTTCCCTGTGTTACTTAACAAGACATTTAAAAGGGATTGTATTCAGTCGTGTACACACAGCCACGGTAAGGTTCACAACCGACGAGGTGTGGTACTGCTCATTCCAACGCCTTGGCCCAGGGAACGACAGCGATAAACACATCCAATAAACCCTGATGGATAGAACCTGGTTGGAAGTTAGACGGTGCTCAACACTTTCCAGACCATGGCCCTTCAGCATGACTTGACTGAAAGTGTTTTTCCTCACGTCATTCCAATCAAGCGTCGGTCAGGCGGACGCCTGATTGAGACGGAGCAGATGACGGTGGCCAACCGGAGTGAGATGAGCCAAATCCCTGCTTCCTATTACACCTCATCAGACTCCAGCATCTCTCCAGAGCCAGTATCTCAGCGATGCATCTCGCCGCCTCTCCCTGTCGGTCCTGCCTCGCTCTCCTCTCCCTGTCGGTCCTGCCTCGCCCTCCTCTCCCTGTGGGGTCCTGCCTCGCCCTCCTCTCCCTGTCGGGTCCTGCCTCGCCCTCCTCTCCCTGTGGGGTCCTGCCTCGCCCTCCTCTCCCTGTCGGTCCTGCCTCGCCCTCCTCTCCCTGTGGGGTCCTGCCTCGCCCTCCTCTCCCTGTCGGTCCTGCCTCACCCTCCTCTCCCTGTCGGTCCTGCCTCGCTCTCCTCTCCCTGTGGGGTCCTGCCTCGCCCTCCTCTCCTTGTCGGTCCTGCCTCGCTCTCCTCTCCCTGTGGGGTCCTGCCTCACCCTCCTCTCCCTGTCGGTCCTGCCTCGCTCTCCTCTCCCTGTTGGTCCTGCCTCACCCTCCTCTCCCTGTCGGTCCTGCCTCACCCTCCTCTCCCTGTCGGTCCTGCCTCACCCTCCTCTCCCTGTCGGGTCCTGCCTCACCCTACTCTCGGTGTGTTATGACAACACCCGTCGTCGCGGTCTCGGGTTCGAACGCGAAGCCTGCCCAGCGCCACCCTCCCCCGTGTGCTGATCTCCCTTTGTGGGTCCCTGTCTGCTAATCCATGTCTATCCGTCTCACGTCTTCGGGTACCTCTCCCTCCCCCGATGCCTTGTCTGATCCTGCCAGCACCAAATCCCCCCTCCCCTCCCCCCTCCCCACCTCCTCCCGTCTGCATTCCAGCCCTGTGAGATAACGCAGGCCTCCTTCTGCCGATTCCCTCCCTCCTCCCCCCCCTCCGCCCTTCCTTTCTCTGGCACCTGGCGTGACCCAGGTGGAGGAGCCGGCAGCGGTGGAGGCAGCGCAGGCGGAGGCGCGCCAGGCGTCCTCCGCAGTCCCGGGCCGCCGGCCTCGCGGTCCAGAGAGGGACAATAACTGACGGGTCCGACGCGATTCCGTCTGGTCACCAGGGAGAATCGGGGGTGGGGGGGGATTTGGGATTCATATGACGGCGGCGGAGCTCTCAGACGTCTCCGCCTGTCCGGGTCTCCGTCGGGAAGAAAGAGAGAAGAGGCTAGAGAGCTGCCGGCCTGCCCGGACTGGATTCAGGGAGGAGGTTACCACCCCCAATATCCCCACGGTGAGAAAGCCCCCCTGGGACCATCTGGCCCCCCTCTCCAGGCCCCCTCTCCAGGCGACCAGGCCTCTACACCCCCAACGTGACCCCCCCGTGTCTGCACGAAACACAAAGACCGGGGTCACCCCCCAACCAGGTACGCGGACCCCAGGCCCTGCCCCCCCCCTGCTCTAATGCCATGTGACAGGCGGGGGACGGGGCCAGATAAAGGGGTCGATGTGGCTGGCTGCTGTGCAGCGTGGCGTGGCCCATTGACAGGGTGTCAGGGCCGGGTCCTGGCTGCGTGTCGGCTGAGGGAGCAGATCATTCGGCAGACATGCCGGCTGTTCCTTCAGACGGTGGAGGCCGTGTCGCTAAGGGGACGTGACAGCCGTGTGGAGCATTAGGACGGCAGGGGAGACGTCAGCCTTACTATGACCGTCACTGACACCGACCGGCAGGACAAGTAACCGCCTATAGTCTCCGCTGTTTAGGCCCTCAAATCGGATGGGTTCATCTCCCCAGCATGGTCAATTGGCCATGTCAACGAGAAGTAAGAAATCTGTTAGATAATAAATGGTATAAAATGATGGGGGAAACAAGTGTGAACAGGAATGTAGAAATTACAGTGGATATATACTGAATATATATATACATGGCTTTTAACTGTGAATTGACAGTATAGCTACAGTATTGGATTGATTGCTTACATTGAACTTTCTCATAGAAGGTGAGGGTCATGTTTCCTTTCCATCACATTTCCCCAGAGAAGTCCAGAAATGTCATTCCTTCACTTATTCATTCCATGACTGGCATTCAGCTCACACACACACACGCGCGCGTGCGCACACACACACGAGCCAACACAGGTAAACCAGTGGATCAATACTACATTGACCCAGCCAGAAAGTTGTGTGGATAATTACAGTGAAAAAGCAAACTCTCCCTCCAGGGTCTGTTAAAGTCCATGACCGTGACCCCGGCTCAGAATAACATACTAACCCACAGGTTCCTACGAAGATTCCTGAGTAAATCCTTAAACAAAAACAGAGAAAGAGTTCTGACAAGTTGTTCCAGTTCACCCCTGTGCTGTTATTGCTCTGGAAGAGCCAGCCTCAATATTATGCTTCCCTTCTCCTGCACTGGGAAGACAGACAGACGACAGAGGGACAGACAAGACCTGCTGCTGGGAGACATCTCCCACTTTTCTCTGGGTCTGCCTGGGTCTGCCTGGGTCTGCCTGGGTCTGCCTGGGTTTTCCTGGGTCTGCCTGGGTTTGCCTGGGTCTGCCTGGGTTTGCCTGGGTCTGCCTGGGTCTGCCTGGGTTTGCCTGGGTCTGCCTGGGTCTGCCTGAGTCTGCCTGGGTCTGCCTGGGTCTGCCTGGGTTTGCCTGGGTCTGCCTGGGTCTGCCTGGGTCTGGATCCAGCATTAACAACACAAAGCCTCACCAGAAAGAGTGGCAGGACGTCACAGTACCCTCTGTCTACTCCAACCAGGGCCATCTTTCATCTTTCTCCCTTTCACCAGCCGCACACACACACACACACACACACACACACACTGTCGCAGGAACACAGCAGACTCCTTGCGACCTCGTCCATGGGAAACATGAGCGGGCCGGGCATCACAGTGCACACGCCCCCCCATGGGTGCGTTCACACACACAGTCTACATTGGACGCAGGCTTTGAGAGAAGCGCAGCGGGTGTGGTTTGGTTCGGGGTCGCGGAGGGGGGAGAGACGAGAGAAAGAGACCGCGGGGGTGCCGTGAGTGACAGACAGGACTCTCCTGGAGGCTGATCCCTCTCTCCCTCCCTTCGACGGCCCGGTGGGCATGAATGAGGAGCGGCGGGAGGGGGGGGACGGGGACGAGGAGGAGAGCTGTCAGTCAAGGCCGTTCCTTTGCTCTCTGCGGGGGTCCGCGATGGAGGTAATGATAGTGGAGGCGGAGGCGTAGGGGGAGGGGCTGGGAGGAAAAGGGGTTCTTCGAGACTTGGAGACAGAGAGCTGAGGCGTTGTTTTGGGTCGGGGCTGTGTCTCTCTGGCGATGCGGTCTGCTGTAGAGTGGAGACAACGTTCCTTCATGTCACGACGGAATGCAAATGTTTTCGACTACGTTCGAATCTATTTCCCTGTCTGACATCCGGCTGACAGGCTGAGAAGCGACAGACTAGTTTGCTGTACTGTACTCACAGCCCGCAGCTGCACGCAAGGATGTGGAGTAACGCAGTGTTTGTATTGTTGAAAAATCTTCAATTTCAAATCAATTTCAAATGATGGATCGAAATGACTCACACGCCGAGTTTAGATACAGGGAAATGAATGGAAAACCAAATCAAACACTCTCCAGACACAAATGGCCCGAAAATTCCTTTCAAATGAGGTACACTCGTACAAAATAATTGCAGCCTAAACGACCATTTTACATTCCAATCGGGAAGAAAAACGGGGCTTTGAAAAGCAAATTTGTCATTCAAGATGTAACATGTTGGCAACCATCTCTGATGGTTCATGTGAATAGTGGCTTTTGGGGGGGCGGGCCCTTCCCTCTCATCCTCCTGTGTAATTAAAGCAGCGCTGCCCAAGGCCAGACTGACGGACAGGCCAATAGATGGCTGCCTCATAGTGTAACCCACAGCCCTTTGACTCTCCCTGCTGACTGACACACTAACCCCACCCATTATGAACACCAAGGCCCGGTCGCCTGGGCCCTTTCATGTTTGATGGACAGGTGGGACATCCTACCCTGTGACCCCGTGACCCTGTTTTCACCCGCGACCACTCGGGTGGGTGTGCAGGGGGAGGGTCGAGAGGGAAGGGGGAGTGGAGGCTTGAACCGCTCCGGTTCCTCCTGAGACAGAAAGGTTGTGACCCCTGTGACGTCCACTTGAAGGCCCATGCTGCTATGGATCACTTTACAGATCATACACAAGCCCCTTCGGATAAAGCTGGTCTGAGCCGGGCTGGTTCATCACAGCTCTATACAAGCACACAGAGAGAGAGAGAGAGAGACCAGAGAGAGAGAGAAAGAGAGAGAGAGAGAGAGAGCAGGCCGACACAGGAGCACAAGCAACAGGCCAGTCAGAGAGACTGCTAAACAGACATTCCTACCCTCTGCTTTCTCCCTCCATTACACAGTACAATAATTACCATAAACCAGCCATGAAATCCACTAATACGATTGTCCCTTGTTCAGATTAGGAGATTAATGACTCTTGTGAGCCAAGCGGAACAAAACTTATCGCAACGGGCAGCTAACATCGGATCATAAACTGTTCGTAATTTCAACGGCATGTTATTGTTGGCTGTGCCTACCCAGAGAGACATAATAATACAGCCGCTTGGACAGTCTCTCTCTCGTCACACAGGACAGAGGGGACAGACAGACCACTCATCTCGTGTACTCTAGGCCCCTCGGGGCCCGACGTCACGTGCTGACACATTCATCATCATATCGGAGGAGTTCGTTGCCTCTAAGCTTTCGATTCCTGGCCCTCCGAGTCACCAACGCGGCCTGCTGGGAGGCGCTCAGGCAGGTCTGAGGAGAGAAGAGCTGATCTGCATCTGCTTCTCCTGTGGCCCGTCAGCCATGTTTGAGACGAAGTGGGAGTGAGGGAGAGAGAGAGGGGGAGAGAGAGGGAGAGAGAGAGAGAGAGGGGGGAGAGAGAGAGAGATAGAGAAAGAGAGAGAGAGAGAGAGAGAGAGAGAGAGAGAGAGGGAGAGAGGGAGAGAGAGACAGAGAGAGAGAGACAGAGAGAGAGAGAGAGAGAGAGAGAGAGAGAGAGAGAGAGAGAGAGAGAGAGAGAGAGAGAGAGAGGGAGAGAGAGAGCGAGAAAGAGCGAGAAAGAGAGAGAGCGAGAGAGAGCATGATGTTAGAGTTGGGTGGCATGCGTGAAAGTGGGCAGCCCTGGTCCGTCAGGTGGCGTGCTTGCGGACGGCCCGTGACGCCGGGGACACGCGGGCCGCTTAAAGCTCTCTTATCACGCCCCCGTCATACCTGCTCACACATCCGCGCTCCAGCCATCCGCTGAGCACTGATAAGAGAGACAAACACAGACGCATCCACGCGGGGAGATGAGTCTCCCATTGCAGTCGAGACCTCTCTCTTTCTTTGTCATCAACCCACGCACTCGCACTCTCACACACACGCAAACGCACACACACCTATCTCCTATCTGTTTTTCACCGATCTGATTAGAACAGCGGACGTGTTCTTTTTCCGCTCCGGGGCTTGTTTGCTTGTTGCTGCCAGGTTTGGAGGAGAAGACTGTCCAGAGTTCAGATGATCCTCTGAGAGCTTGAGATAGTGTTCACACAAGGGGGAGCTGGGAGCCAGCCAGGAGATGATACCATCAGTGTCTCATGATCTGCTGTAAAATATGAACGGACAACGCATTTCATTTAACATGTCATTTCTGGGGGTAACTTTAGCTGCAACAATATATCTGAGATAACACGAGCGTGTCAGTCACGGTTTAATCTGGAGCCTTCCGCAAACCGGCGAGAAACTCGACCTGCACTCTGGGATGTCGACTGGAGCACCTTATAAACCCATCCTCTGAAGAGTGACTTATGGAAAACATCTTTTTGGAATTAGGCTACAAACACACAGTGTGCTTCACGAACCTGTGAAATACAGTCCAGACAAAGGATACCACAACTGTCAAGTATGCCAGAAAATGTTCGACAGCCGTCCACAGGCATCTTAAGATGTTTATTTGATATAATTTCATCCTCGGATATGCACCTCCCCTCAAATGAACTCTACTTCTCAGCCACCTCAGTCTTGGAGTCAGGTCATCACGTCTACAACTGTTGCAACAAGAGGATTTCCTCCCATAGAGCACTCCTCCTGACCCTTTGTCTTTACGAGGGTCTAAGAACTCATAGCACTTGAACATCATTCGTCAAAACACATCTCTTGCAACATAAGGGCGTTTCCAGATGGCCAGGAAGCCAGCACTGTTGTAGCCTAACAACCGCAGGAAACATCTACTGTTAAAGAGCAGACAAAGAAAGACCCATTGTCTTCCCTGTGCACATGACCCTGTCGTTTGAGCAGAGTGGTGACTAGCGTGGTTATGTTTCACGGTCTAATGTGCCATAATTCAATGCTTTGCCATGAATTAATTATGCCTAGCTGCTTTAGTGGGGCAGTGTGGGTCAGCCGCGCTGGTGAATAGGTGAATTTCACGCTGCGCACCAATGGCATGTGAGACAGCAGTGTAATCAGTCTTCTGGGAGGCTAATGAATTCCAGCCTGTTTACGTTTCTAAAGGTGATTAACCATGACGACAGAGTTTTTAACTTCCTCATCGCCCCTCGAGCCGAAAGAGATCTGATTTGTTTTCTTATGTCTGTTTGCCAACTGAGCGGACCGCAGCATTTTAAAGGAAATCAATCCGACATGGGAGCGTGTCTCTATCTGGTATTGACTCGCTGGGCCTGGCGGTTCTGCTCCTCGTGACGTTCCGGAACCTTCCGCCGAGGGCTCGGCATGGGACAGCGGAACGCATCCATTCACCCTGAAACTCGACGGAACACGAACGCCGGGGATCACTGCCACGTTTTCAGGGGGATGAGAGATCGCTGAAGCGCGTCGACCGAGGGGGGAAGAGAGAGAGAGGCAGGAAAGGAGCGAGCGAGGGAGCGGAGAGGTAACGAGAGCGACGTCCCGCATTCGACGCGAGTTCACCGCCAACGCCCGACGCCGCTCCTCCTCCGCTTCCCCGGAGCCGTGAGTGAACTGGGTGAATGATGGAGCGAGCCCACACAAACGCCCCTCCGCTGCAGAGACGGAACAGCCCTTTCACAGCGGTGAGTGAGGAGGCGACACCACCAACAACAATAACAACAGAAACATAGTCGTCGTCCCCCGCCCCGCCCCCCCCTATGGAGGCCCTCGTCCCCATTTCTCATTCATGCAAACACACACACACACACAGACGCACACGGATTGCCAACATGCCATTAGGGACACCTAGAGAGGGGTTCCTGAGAACAGGAGCCGCTGACAAAGCGGAGGGCCAGCGGGGAGGGGGTAGGATGGGCCAGGGCAGGGCGGGGGAGGGGGTCGGGGGAGAAGGGGGATGGAGGTGGGGGGAGGGGGAGGGGGGGGTCTTGGCATCACGTCAATGCAACAGCCAGAAAGATCAGGGATGAGAGGCCTTCTCCTCTCCCCCACCCGACAATCAGCACATTAACTACGGAAGAGCAAGCCCCGTCAGTGCACGAACCCGGGAAACAAGGAGGCTCCAAACCTCACGATCCCACCGCACTCTCCGCTGCTGTTCTCCAGGGCCAGGAGCAGTCCAGGGGGTCCCGGCCCACCCAGGGGAGACCGGAGGTGGGGGGGGGGGGGGGGCGTGGGGGGCCACAGCTCCGACACCCACTCTCTCAAACGCTGTTTGACTTTGACTCGCTCCCAGCAAGAACGGCTGTGGAAAACACGACGAGAGAACCGATCCAGTTGGACGGAGAACAGTCCGACATTGCAGCTCCACCGCCGTTTATCAAGTCTCCCCGTGGCGGCCTGAAGGTAGGGCTGTGCCATGAGGTTAGCGTTTGACGCTGTGCCACGGCATCAGTGAAACCTCACTCTCCAAACTCGCAGGCCTGGGCGCCTCGATTTCCACGGCACGCACACGCGCCCCGGGACAGATCGGGTGCCGTTGACGGGATGCGATGTGTCAAATACAGGAGCCTTCAGAGAGGAGCATGTTCAGACGGAGGCACCTGGTTAGAAACAGCCCTCCACCCCCCCCCCCCCCCCCAGTCAAAATACTTTGTCTGGGCTCATTACACCCCAGCCTCCTGACGTACCTGGCAAAGAGGGAACGTTTTGCGACAACATTTAGGGCGTGAAGTTTCTGGTCTCCAGGCGGAAGGCGGTGGGGGGAGGTTGGGATGTGGGGAGGGGGGGGGGGGGCGGCGACACGCCCATCTATCAGAGGGAGGGTGAGGAATGTTCCGGGCCTTGCCAATCCGGCAGAGCAGTGCAGCTAGGAAGCTGCCGGAGTTCACCACGTGCTCCCCCTCCTTCCAGGAAAACGAGCGCCGGTACATTGTCCCACGCGTTCTCAAGACGACCATTTGCGGTGTCTGTTTTCGAGTCTAACGCGATAATTGCTCCTCTCTGGTGAACTTACAGCATGAGGTCTCGGAGCAAGAAGTCCATCTCTGACGATACACAGCCAACCATGCACAAAGCCAATTTGCCAAATTGGTGTGTCGAAAAAGACGTCCATGCCAGTAATTCTGCTTTAAGACAAATATGAGTATATCTTCCCACTCTGGTAGACGAGGACCGCCAGCGAATGAGTGTGGAGATTAGATTAGTTTGAGAGTGAGTGTAGAGGCTCAAGCACACACACCAGGCTCTGGTCCAGAAAGCTCTCTGATGCCAAATGATTGAAAGTGTTCACTTGAAGACAATTTGTCTGACAGGTCCTAAGTGTGAATCGAGCCGGGGCTGTGTTGACTTTCCGATAGGCCCTTCCAGCTGGGGGTTATCGTGGGGGCATGGCCATGCGGCCGAGCAGCCACAGAAACAGCTGAGGTGAACCCCTCTCCGCCAGCACCCACTCCTCCCGGGCCTTCTAATGGGAAACAGACCCGCTGTTTGTTCAGAGCAGGCCTCCAGCTCCCACGCTGGCCTCGTTGTTGCCCTCCCTCCCTCACCTCGCTCCCTCCCTCCCTCGCCTCCCTCCTTCACCTCCCTCCCTCCCTCCCTCACCTCGCTCGCTCCCTCCCTCACCTCCCTCATTCACCTCCCTCCCTCACCTCGCTCCCTCCCTCACCTCCCTCATTCACCTCCCTCCCTCACCTCGCTCGCTCGCTCCCTCACCTCCCTCCTTCACCTCCCTCCCTCACCCCCCTCCTTCACCTCCCTCCCTCCATCCTTCACTATACTCTGTGAGATACCAGGCCTGACACTGATGCCCCAGCATCCATTAGCGCTATCTCAGCCCTCTCTGAGTCTCCGCCGCTACTCCCTGCAGAATATCACTTCTTCCTCCCCGCGTCTCTCTCTGGCTCCCCCCCCCCCTCCTCATCGTCTGTCACATCTCTCTCTCTCCCACCCCCCTCCCTCCTCCGTATCTCCCTTCTTCTCTTTCTCCCTGTCCCTCCCTCCCTCTCTGCCCCTTGTCCCCAATCACTCTCTGCCTCTCTCTCTCTCTCTCAGATGAAAACGAGCCCAGTCCGTCCGTTCCGAATGTCAGGCTGTCTGTAGAGTCCCCCCAGAGGGGGACGCGACGTCATCGCGACAGGAAGAGAAGGATCCTCCGTGACGGGCTCTCCCCCCCCCACCGTGGGCTCCATCTCGGCCTTTATCAGCCCCAGCAGCTCTTCGGCCGTGGGTCATGTGATCGATCAGCGGTCCTGTCCTGCCCTTGTCCCCCCGTCACTCTCTATCCAAGTCTCCAAGCACGGGGGGGGGGGGGGGGGGGGATAGATAGCCGTAGCCATGCTATAACAGTTAGCAGCATTGTGGCAACGTGACCCAGCACTGACTGACATGTGGTAATGAATGGCCGTCTGGGTAAACAAGGCTGGGGGGGCGCCCTTAAACGCCTTCTCCCACCCCCCCCCCCCTGCCCCCCACCCCCGTCTCTTTAATTTTCAGCCCTGACCACTAACCTCAAGGACACCCCCCCCACACTCGGGGCACATCTGGTGGGGGCTGAAGGGTGTGAAAAGCTCGCCCTTGAAGAATGGCCTCATTCCCTTTCTCACCTCCGCCCCCCCCCCCTCCCCCAAACACACCCACCCACCAAGTTCAATTACACTGACGATATCAAACCCCAGCGAGAGTCCATTGTTTCAGCCAATCTCCTTAGTAAAAAAAAAAAAAGTAATTTATCTCAGCTGCTTCTCTTCCCCTCTCTGGTCTACATACTCCAGAGCTGTCACTGAGCAGACATGACAACAAACACTGAACCGTCAGGGGAAATAAGCCCAATTCTGAGATTGCATTTCTCTCCACGGACGACAGAACCATTCGAACCCTGTCGGCGTGGAGAGAAGTGACAGGTAGGGGGGGCTGCTATGGCAACCGAGCGAAAGCGTCGTCGTTCCTGCGGATCCTCGCGCCGAGCTCTCCTCGCCGCGAGACACGTGTCGGCTCCATTTTCTTTGTGCTCGCGAGCAACAAAACGAGAGCCGCGAGGAGACGCAGACACGCGCGCGCTGCGCCCAGACACACACACGCGCGCACGGTGAGATAAGCATTCACATCCGCGCGCTCCCCCTCCGCCTCCCCTGTCACTTTGAATCTGAAGAGAAACACTTCCGAAGAGAGAGAAAAGCGATTATGTTCTCTCCCTGCCTCTTTTTCCAAACCACAACTGCTGCCATCCTCCCATCCCTCACCCCTCCTCCCCCATCACCCTTTTCGGGGGGAGTGTAATTGACTGTAGCTCGTGTCTCCGTGCTCATTTATTATAAACAAAGGACCCCAGTGATCACGGGCGACAGGGGCCCGGTCTCCAGTCTCTACATTTGTCTAGCGGGCTTTAGTGGTCCCATCTATGGCAGTTACAGGCTTCATATTTAACAACAGGCAATCTGTGGGTGAAAGAAAACCACACTCGAAACCCAGCACAGCCTCCAGACACCGGACGTCTGGACGTCCGGGCGCTCGGCGGCTGGGTTCTGCGCCAGTCGGAGATATGAGATGACATCGTGTCATCGACGCCAGAGGCCCAGCCCGATTTTGATCCTGTCTGTCACGTTTCGATCGGGCTGAAAAGGGAACAAGCAATACCGGGAGACACACGCACACACATCCACAAATGCGCACACATACACACGGGTACACCCACACAGACAATCCATCACAGAGTGACTGTCTCTCGCCCCTGCTGAGTGCTGGCCCCCCTTAGCACAGCAGAGAGGGAAACAGACGGGCCATTTATCAAGCATGCCAAAGGAGAAGCCCCCAAGTGAAGACAACTATGGTCTACATGTGATATCACTCTGAACAATATTTCAAATTGCACTTATGGGAAACCCATAAAAAGGTTGATCAGGTTTTGCATGGACGATCAGAATTCGAGGAAGGAAAAAGAGAATTCCTTCGACCCGCACATGCATGAATGGACGCATTGGGGCGTATCAAACAACCATCTTAAAACATCATGCTATTACCGTAGTTACCCCCGGAGAGCAACAACGCCGTGGGGAGGGAAACTGTTGAGAGGTAAAATGCAGATGAAAAACACAGAGATGGAGTACGGAGAGAGGGAGTGTGAGAATGTGGAGAGGAAAGGCTGACAATATAGAGAGTGGAAATGACTGGCAGACACTGTCTATCCTCTTTTGCAGTCACTCGTCTGTCTGTCTGGGTGTCTGTCTGTCTGACTGAGTGTCTGTCTGTCTGTCTGCCCGACTATCTGCCTGTCTGTCTGGTTGACTGGCTGTATCAACAGTTCCCCCCATACGCCAGTCCACCACGCTGCCTGATCCAGCAGAAACAGACCACACCGGCCGATCCCTGAGAGGAGCAGATCCGCTCTTCCCCGGAGCAGAGAACAGCTCTGGCTGTGATTAAAAGGCCTGACCCGAGCCGCAGATTAGGAATAATAAAAGCAGAATCATTGTGATTTCATTTGGATGATGTGGACCTCTGTGGGGAGAGATTGCCGGATGATTAAGCTCTGGGTTCTGGGTTTGTCTTACGGTCATCTGCTAATGCGAAATACTCCCATGAGTCTAAACCATATCAACCTGCTTTTCGTTTCCCAGCCGTTTCCCTTGCCACAAGTTGGGAATACGATGTGCCCCATTGCAACCTGACTCAGGACAAGGACTCCCTGGTAACAGGGCTCTGTTATTGTGTGTCTGGGACTCGCGGTTGTAAATGAGTCTCTAAAAGAGCCGATAGGTCAAAACCTTCTGTCCCATGCTCGACCCTCTCCACCCTTAACCCCCCCCCCCTCCCCCCGCGGGCCCCAGTGAAAGTCTGGACCCTTCGGAGACCACGCGACCCCTTAGCCCCCTTCCCCCGTTTTAGCCGGCTAAAACAGGGTTCCCCCGCTGTGGGAAGCACGCCGGGGCCCTTTCCTTCCCCACGCTCTGCCTGGCCTGCCAACCTCTCACCGTCAGGCAGGGGAGAGGCTGTGAGGAGGAGATAGAACCAGAGAGAAAGAGAGACAGGAAGGGACACTATATTTAGAGCTCAAGCTGTCACCTTCTGTTTTTCTTCCCTGAATAATCACAGTTTGACAGCACGGATCCTTTTGGAGCAGAGGTTGCTGTGGATGCACTGCGCCCCTCCCCTCCCCCCTCCCCTCCCCACGTCCCCTCCCCTCCCTCCCTCCGCTCCCGCCCACCCCCCTCCTGCCCGCCAGCGTCTCCAGAGAGAGACAGGCAGCGAGGTAATAGTGTTTGCTGCAGGCTTGCGTGCCACCGCCATCATTCTGTTTTCCGTTTTTAAACCTGAATTTCCCAAAAAAACTGAGAGAGAGAGAGAGAGAGAGAGAGAGAGAGAGAGAGAGAGAGAGAGAGAGAGAGAGAGAGAGAGAGAGAGAGAGAGAGAGAGAGAGAATGCTGCTGGTCTGCTGATATTCATATTCATATGATATTCATGTGACTTCCATGGTCTGTTGGGTTAGCCTGAGGCTGTTACGGCAAGCCTCACCTCCAGTATGGAAAACCCCTCCAGGATGCCCCTATCAGCGAAAGGAAATCTCAGACCGTCCAAGCGACACTGACTCCAGCCTGCTTACACCCCAATGCGGCGCCCCTCGGACAGCAAACGCTAAACTTAGCGACTCCGTCGCCACAGTAACGGCGCGTCGTAAAACGTCCGTTTCTCGTCTCGCCGCGCGGACAGATCCCCCTCGTCCTCCACAGGACGCCGGGAGGCTGTCAGAGAACGCCGCGGCGGAGCACAGCTGGCGCTGCCGCCAACTCGGGGAAGGAGACGAGGCGAAGGACCAGATTAGACATGACACGGCAGCAGATGTGCAGAGTGAAAAAGGGGGGGGGGGGGGGGGTGGAGTACCTCCGTCGGTGCAGACGCAGGATAGCAGGCTCTGCTGGGGATTTGCAGCACAGGGAGGCGGGGCTAAACACCCGCAGGTACAGTACGCACCGCCACACGGACGGTGTCGGGGGCTGTGCCCCGCCCCACACACCACTCCTCGCCGTCCCCCGTCCCCAAAAGCTCCCTCGGTGCCCCCACCAAGGTGGGGGATTCGGGGGGGGGGGGGGGAGGGAGGGGGGGTCCACAGGGCCTTCGTGACATTCAGTCGTGCGGTAGGAGATGGGCGGTTATGCAACTAATGAGCACATTTGCAGAGACTTTTTTCCCGAGCGCTCTCCTGGGAAGCACCTGTTTATGTCGTCTGACGCGGCGGAGCCGGGAGACAGGCTTCCGAACGTTCGCGCGGAAGAAGGGAGGGCTCTGGCTGTGTAGAGGAGCCGTTCCAAACGTCCAAGACGCAGACCCCGCTCCCGCCTCGACGGTTCCCGCACCTCGGCGGTTTTGATTTCCGAGCGGGGCCAAGGTTACAGACCTGAAGCCGAAGGTGGGACGCACGCCTCACGGGTTGGGTGTAGCAGGGCTGCTCTTGCACAGGTGGATGTGGTTCCCGTGTGAGTGGTACAGTGTTACACCCCGGTACGGCGTGTCCGGTGCCAGGGTTCCACCCTTGGCAGGGCGTCGTGTTCCGTGTGGGAGGCCTAAGGAGGAGACTTGCCCCCGGGGTGCGTGGGTTCTCTGTTGGCAGGTTAGCTATGGATAAGCTTTCAGGGGCTCATTGATTGCTCTGCGCCTCTTGTGTTCTGGCTAAGGTCAATGCCGAGGCACTTATCTCAGTCTCCAGTGTCACAATTGACCCGAATAGGAAGCCAGGAGCCTGAGAGAGAGAGCGAGAGAGAGAGAGAGCGAGAGAGAGAGAGAGACAGGCAGACAGAGAGAGAGAGAGAGAGAGAGAGAGAGAGAGAGAGAGAGAGAGAGAGAGCCAGAGAGAGAGAGAGAGAGAGAGAGAGAGAGCCAGAGAGAGAGAGAGAGAGAGAGAGAGAGAGAGAGAGAGAGAGAGAGAGAGAGAGAGAGAGAGAGAGAGAGAGAGAGAGAGAGAGAGAGAGAGAGAGAGGATGCAGGGAGATACCATTATAGAGATACCATCTCTATTTGGGGTCCAGTCTCGGCACCTGTCTTTGGCTGGGAGGCGATGTGTTCCTACACTGACTCACATCGTGCTCTACCCATCAGCAGACACACCAGCCAGGGTATCAGACATCACACGGCCTACGGTAGAGCAACACCACACGGAACTGGAAGGCAAAGAGACAGCTCCTCACGGAAGGCAAGCACAGATTGCGCCCCCCCCCCCCTCCTCCCCTGAACAGGTTTCCTTACAGTACGGTAACCGCTCGAACAGTCAGGGTCTGCACGTCGACGCGCACATCTATAATCTAAGCCTATTGTAACTGCAGAGGCCCCGGAAAGTTCATTTGGAGCGGCAGCCTAATTCGCATAATGGGGGACGGGGGACGGGGGGGGCGAGGGTGAGAGCTGATCTTAACCGCTAATGTATTCTGCCCCTGACTGCGCAGACAGCGGAGGTGAGCTAACACTGAGCTCTTTGTGCTGCCGTGACAATCATTTAACCATTACGTTACGCCGGAGGAAAGCTGGGCGGGGGGGGGGGGGGGGGGGCTGGCGGGGGGAGGGGGAGAGAGGCCTTGAGGACGAGCGAGGGAAAGAGTACAACAAAACCGGGGTAAGTCGAAACAACCTTGAGATTTTCTCGGCCCAATGCTAACACCGTCCGCGGCTCTGTCTTCCCTCCGAGCCGTCCTGTTTCCTCACGACGGCCTAAGGTGCTCCCAGGTGTGTTCCTCACACACCGCGGGGACAAGGAACACAAAGTTAAACACTCTCAAATGGGACTGAAGATTGCTCTGACTGGCTATTACTGGTTAATACGCTCCTATTCCCCCCCCCCCCTCACAGCGAAAGGGCAGTTAACCCCGTGTGTGCCTGGCTCCTGTTGTCAGGGTCACGACCCCACAGCCCCCGGCTCTGAAATAGAACGGGATCAGACCCTGTTTGAGGGTAAATATAGGGGGCCGCCTCCCCCCGCCTTAGAAGCTGGTGCCACTTAGTTGCATTCACTCTATACCAAAGGCAAGGGGGACGCCAAATGAATAACACAAGGGGTTAGCCTTTGTTGGTCTTTTAATATGTTACTACGTCGATTCACTTACGCTGAGTTTTCCACGGGGTCGAAACAAGCGCTAAGTCAGACACGGAAACAGAAAAAAAACGATGTCTGTCTCAAAGGCTGCTCTTTATGATCTCCGTAAACGGCTCAGAAGCACCCTTTTTAATGTCTAATCCGAAGCACCTCTTTCTCGCCCCAACCTTCTCACGTCGATATCCACACTGTGGTCTGGTAAGCACCGTTGCAATTCGATTTGATTGTGTATGTTAAGTGCATGCATGTGTTGATACCCATTTTGCTAAGCCTTGTAAAAGGCCGAGGCCCAGCAGTGGAGAGCGGACATTCCTTTGCTACTCGTCGAGGTTTACTCTGTCCTTATCGCGAGCCGTAACTCAGAGATCAGCCCTGGCGCTGACCCACTGCCTGCTTTTATAGACCCCTCCATCATCATCAACAGATTTGGCAAAAGAGGATTAAAATGGTGCACTTCTCCAAATACTGGGATACGTTTTGCAAATAGGAATCTGAACTCGAGTCATGCCAAACTGCTGGGGTGACGGCCCTGAGCTGACGAGGAAAAAAGATCCATTCACATTTTGGGACTATGTACATTCCACGTATAAAAAGCTTCGCTGCAACATGGGCAAGACGTCCTTCTTTCTGTTTTTTTTCCTCAACCATTATGTGGGAAAATGATCTGCATGAATCTGCTGTCATGTCAAAAAGGAGTTATGTGATGGCCAGCATGTGACGTGACTCTCTCCTTTGGGAAATCTTTTAGCATGTAAATCCTTAAGCTTTCAGTCATGCAGCGCATGGCTTTTCTCAGATCGGAATAAAAGACACTAGATAAAAAGAGATTTAAAGCCTTTTCCATGCAAATAGAATGAAAAACTGTAGCTGAGGGTTTCGAAGGGGCCTAGTGAACTATTTTTGACTTTAAAAATTGCTTCGTCATTTTGATGAAACATAAGACATGATGGAATTTAAACTTAACAAGTGCATTATACTGTAGAATCATTGAGCCTTAAACTAATTCACCCCACCCTACTTGCCTTATTAATGACTGAAAAAGTCAACGTTCATTTTTACTATTTGTTGTCCATGTCTTTGCCAAGATCTTCACACACACACACACACACACACACACACACACACACACACACACACACACACACTACTTGAAGGGACTAGATAACCTTGATCTTCCTTAATAAAGTCATCTGTTTGCCTTCAAGCTTTTTCTGACTATCTGTCCCCTCTCAATTCTCAGTAGATAGTTGAGTAGATTGGTCAGGACAAAGTCTACTTTCTCTGATGACCAGCATGCACATGCCAGTTAGTGAAATCCACACTAGTTTAGCAGCTTATTATTAGCATTGACCAACCTCAACTAATGGGCTCTGCCAAAGAGTCCCGACAAAACACAATTAGGTGAAAGGCAGACTTTAACGTGCCTCCAGTTCTCATAAAGGACAACAATATCCACAATTCTTTAGATGGAGTCTGAAGTGTTTTCAGTTGCAGGGATCATGGCTGTCCCATTGGTGTTTGGAAACACCACATCAACACAAAGGAAGATAAAGAGGTTGGTATTATTAGCTAAAGACTTTATAGATAGGATTCAGACAGACAGAGGTGGAGAGCCTGTGCATGATTTAATAGTTACCAGAGGAGAACAATATTCATTCAAACTCACTACTTAAGAGATGTGTTGCATTTATTATGCCATGCGCACACTTAGCAAACTCAGTCAAATTTGCTAGACAGCAATTACTGTAGAAACCTTGCTCCCCATCGTAAGCTAATGATTTGGCTAAACAAGGTTGATAGACTCACAGTGAAGTTTAAAAGCAATTCCACTCAGCAGGAGCAAAGCGAGCGCAATTGAAAAAAAAATTGGCAGCTTATGTTCAATTTTAACAGCCAACCACGTTGCTCTGTCAAGCATAGAGGTCTTTCAAAAACCAATTAAAAACTAAAAAGGAACTTAATTAAAATAAATAGGAAAGACATTTCCAGCAGTGCAATGTGAAAACCAGCAGACTATAAACTGTGTCCAACCTGATGATAGAGGGCAAGCAGACAGGTAAGCCAAAAGAAAAGAGAGACAGAAGGAGTATTGTCTTAAGTACCAGAGCCAATGAACTGGTGTTGGTCCATCTAAGTTTTCCTCTTCAAATCATAACGCATAAGAGCCATGCTTCAGTGGCATGTTTATACTGTATGTAGCTGTCAGGTTATTTGCAGCACCAATCCAATCCACAGATGAGGAATGACATGTGTGACAGATCAATGCATCGTGCACACAATGCATTAGGGATTATTTATTCAAATATTTTGGTGACTAAAAGAATAGACTCGGAATCTAAGAGAATGGATACACAAAACATGTAATTAAGATGAAACTGATTAGTTGAAGAAAAAGCTTTCCTCCAGGCTATGTTGAGTCTTACACAGACTACTTACTGCCATCATTCCTCATCTCTCGTCTGGGAGAAACTTAAAAGCAAGTCAAAGAGAGCGCAGAAAACTAGCTTGTCAGTCTTTCCTCACGTGAGAAGACGAGGATGGGAAATAATCTGAGGCTTAGCCAGGCCTCCTCTGCTTAGAGTCACAGGTCCACTTCATGACTACCCCCTCTACGTCTGTTGCACGTACTCTGATTAGGTTGGCAAGGAAATGACAGCGCTCTAGAGAAGGCGCCATTAAGACCCCTTTTAAATGTACAGTTCAACACACCGGGCGTCACGTGACACGGAGGCGCATTCATAACGTGCTGGGCCTGGGCCCTGGATGGGTGCCCAGCCAAGTGTTAAATCCAACTTGATTTCAGAAGGGAGCCAGGGGCAGACAAAGCCCTGTTTGGGGGACTGTGGAAGCTCGTCTGGCTAATGAAGATGTGCTCTGAACAGCAAAGACAGACAGCAGCACCTCTCCTTGTTCCCTTCCCCCAGGCAGATAACCAGGGTTCACAGCTGGGAGAGAGTGGACTGACCCACCAGTCTGCCAAGCACAGTTGGCTGTATTGCCCCATTCCCCCAATAACCCCACAGCCAGGAAGAATTTATGGCCCACCACAGGAGTAAGCATATCCATCTGGGGTTTTTGAAGAGTGAGTCATAGAGAACTGTAGAAAACAACAGGGCAAGGCACAGTCATGTGGAGCATGCGAGTGAGAGTGGGACCTACCTTTGAAGGACAGGAAGACTCGGGGGGCAGAGAGGGGCTCATTGGGGAGGCAAGCGCCCCTGCTGCCAGGGCCAACAGGGTCTGCAGCCACCACAGGTTGTCCCACAGCATGGTCCCTCTGTTTCCACACAGAGGAGGGGAGAGAGTCCTGGAGCCTGGCACAGAAGTAAAGGTCGATTATATTAAAAGTAAAAAAAAATATATATATATATATATATATATATAACCAATAGGTCTTGCAAAGAAAGTTTGGGGCATATGAGTGTGGAGAGTTTGTTGAAAGACGCAAAAAGTTGCGATGTTTTAGGGTCAGCTTTTATAGTATGGTATGGTTTCAATGACACTCACGATAAAATGTATTCTCATGAACACAATAATGTGCCAAAGAAAAAACAGCTGCGGGTGGAAATGTCGTCGGCATCAGTCATGCACTAATATATCCAGGTAGGACTGAGGTTAACGCTGCAGATAGTCTGAAAAAACTATGGAATTTTGTGGGGCGCGGCTGGTGCTGACATGATCGGCTTTGCTCTCCCCCCTTTGCTTTGCTTTTACTTTGCGTCCATCCCCTGTCTCAGTTCACTCACGAGACAACCGAAACATCCCACGCTGTCAATTATTTTAAGCTCCATCTCCAACGCACTCCTCTCATAGGAAAGAAACTCCACCACCAATGCCGATAGCAAGGACAGCGGACGTAAATCTCGAAGCCCCGAAAAAGGTTTCGGTCAGTTTCGATTTTAAACAGCGCGCAGGTTGCTGAGTAATTACATTTTGTCTGGGTTCTGCCACGCTGTCTTGACACTATAGCCTACATTTCTGTCGACTTAGTTGCGGCTACATGGACAAGTGGGTCCAGTTTGTACGTTGTCGAACGTCTTCGGCAGCCAAAGCATTCTTTATTTTTATCTGAAATATAGGCTACATCACTAAAATGTTCTTCAATAGTGATTGAGAGTATAATGAATATAAGAGTGATAATGATTAGACGTTTAGAAAATAAATTATAGAGCGTTGGTGGATAACCAATACTTAAAGAGATTGTATGCAGAAGGGGCGCTTCAATTACGCATGGCGAACTTGAATAAGGCTCATAACCTCGAGCATGAAACGCATCTGGCCAAAGCCACCCCTAAATAGGCCTATACTGATTTGATTAAGGTGGATGAATGGGCAGAAGAAGAAAAAATGGGCGAGCATGATACTATATCCACTAGGGTCAAAACAAATTCTGATAAGGTAAGTGTTCAATAGATGTAAAAAAGGAAACGCAATGACAAATGAACACTAAATAGGACTAATAAAATGCACACATTTTCTCAAGATCACCACACTGAGACTGTAAATAAGTGGTTATTAACGGAGCGTGAAGCATATAAATGCTTCTTTAAGACCTGCTTTGCCAATTAATCATTGCGGCAATGACACTTCTCTGCTTGTAAACGGGGGTCAACAGGGTATGAGGTCAAGCTGCCACGGAGGGTCTTAGGATCAAGTTCCTTATAAGTGTTCAGTCCTCAAGGTAGATCTCTGAGCATAAAATTCTAAATTAGATAATGTAGCCAAAATGTTGAATGTGGGGTAGGCTATTCTTATCTAAGAACTTCATGCATACAGTCCATACAAACAATAAATAAATGAACAACATTAACCTCTCAGTTGCCAAGACATGCAACATGTAAATGCTTGCATGCATAAACCGAACAAAGAGATTCTGAGTCCTGAAATTAAAAACTGTAACGCTGTTATAACGAGACATATCTTAGACCTAATCTAGTTATAGTTTTTTGTGAATAGGCCAACTACCAAAAAAATATCATGGCAAATGTAGGCTTATAAAATAAATACGTTGTAAAGGTGTTTGCACAACCTCTACAGTATCATTTAAATAGAAGCGAAGGCAAATGTAGGCAAAAATTATTATAATCAATTTTAATTTTGCTGTTCTTTATTTAATTACCAGTAGCATAAACACTTCTTTTATCACGTTTCAACATTATGATTTTGCTAGGCTTTTCATCATGTTCGACTAACTCCACTTAACATATGATTAGCCAACTAATCGGTTTGTCAGAGCCAAAAAGTATAAATCCAATCATTTAATATAAAACAAGAACACAATTTATCAGACGTACCGGTTCAATGTTATCCTTAAAGAACTACGTTGATTCCAATCATTTAGAAAGCGGCCAACCTGATCCTCGTTTTCTGTCCAACGTAAGCCGCAAAAATCCTCCACGATGACTCGGAAACAAAGCGCGGAACCAATTAAACTTAGAAAGCCATGAGCCGGTGGTATTTGTCTTAAAATCACCTATGGCAGTAGTGTACAATCCCACTTTTTCATATAGAGTAATTCCTTGAGAGAAAGGAGTTGTCGAAGTTCAGCCGCGCGCACGACAGCAACAGCGGTAATGAAGAGAAGACGCATTGGCAGGTGGATACAGTGTGGTCCCCCGTATCAAGACACACCCATAGGGCGGGAACTTACCTTGGCATCAACTGTCTCCGTACCGCCCTAAATTATATACAAAAAGACTAATGCATCATCTTGCGCTCCCAGGTAAATAATTTGAAAACCATCGAGCATATAGTCTTCAACGCCAATACACTATTTGAAGGTGTGCGTTACGGGAACAGCTTTGAATTAAGACGAAAATATCATACAATGGAGAAAGAACCTGGGAGGAGAGAAATCGCTATACAGTTTTAGATGTCGGGGTTGTGTGAGTTAATTCGCAGCACATCGGATTATCTTAGATTTGCCTAGATTTGAAAGGAAACGTCATGAAATCCCATCTG
The DNA here is from genome assembly GCF_054491055.1 of Hypomesus nipponensis. Lineage (NCBI taxonomy): Eukaryota > Metazoa > Chordata > Actinopteri > Osmeriformes > Osmeridae > Hypomesus > Hypomesus nipponensis. Next base: position 17,671,104 of record NC_140369.1, read on the forward strand.
GATCATTGATTTGAAAATATTTTAAATTGTTGTGGTTTTCCTCCCCCACCATTTTTATCAGTGAAGCACAACCGAGATAACTACTCAGCATGTGTGAGTCGAGGGAGTAGGAAGGATCATGTGGATAGGATAGTGGACGCATGATCAGAGCGTAAACACACCTGCTGCCCTGGTAGCAGGAACCATGGTGGGTCTATCCCCCGACAGGATCGGTTGGAAAGTACTTTGACATGGGCTCCAGGTCGAAACTAAGTAGGCTATGCTGATATAGACAGAACTTTGAATACAGAGACAAATAATGTTACCAATGATTGCAAGTTAACCTTCAAGTATAAAATCTTGTGTCTGAAAGTGGAGATTTATGACAGTACATTTTTATCTTTACAGCCTGGCTGGAACATGGAATGTGGGCACAGGTGTGCTTCACAGAGGTAACTGTTGAAGAACTGCCAAGATGCAGATAAGGGAAATTTCGTCCAACACCTTGACAGAGAACCACTTTTAAACAACGATAGGTATCTAAACTATTCACAGGCACAGTGAGCCAGAAATACTGTTCTAATCTCAACCTTCCTGCTGTTCTTACTGGAATCTGTAGCGATCCATCTAGGTGCAGCAGATGCCCTGCATACAAACACTAGGGTAAGATGCTGGGACATCTGGACTTCTGTCCTGAGAAAGGTTAGTGAAGGGGCTGAATGACGCTATATTAACTATACAGTATGTACCTATTAAAAGACACCTATAAAAACTGCTCAATCCTAACACAGATTACAGTACAAAAAAATGTATCTCTTGTCCAGAGAGAAATATGTATTCCAAACAGGAGTCTCCAGGGCAAGGTTCATGACCAGGCTGTGTCCAGGCTGGACCAGGACAAAGCCATGGACCAGGCAGCGTAAGACTTGGACCCCCCAAAGAGGTAAAAACAACAGGTCGGGGGGAGTCGATACACGCCCTGGAGAAGAAGTTGACTCCCCCCTGATAGTTATTGTATAATCCGCACTCTGTCCATGACCACTTCCTGTCCTCTGGGAGTCACCACCGCGTGGACCAGACCATGGGGCAGCTGGCAGGGAGACACCTCCGCGTGGACCAGACCATGGGGCAGCTGGCAGGGAGACACCTCCGCGTGGACCAGACCATGGGGCAGCTGGCAGGGAGACACCTCCGCGTGGACCAGACCATGGGGCAGCTGGCAGGGAGACAGCAGGGAAGGGTTTGCGACTTTGAACTTTTCAATTTCACATTCTGTTTCTAAACCATTTTTGGGGAAAAGGGAAAACACTTATCACATCTGTCTGTGGAGAAAAAAAAGTGGGCTTCAGAGGGGTGACCTCGTGCTTTGATATGTGCAGCAGAGAGGAAGAGACTCCAGAGCCATAGATGATGGTCATAAAAACAGGTTTTTAAATTTCCCCTGCCACTCACTAGCAGGAGGGTCTGAGAAACCAGTTTCTCCCACACGAACACACCCACACACATGAGGTGCAGAGGAGCCTTTTATTGCAACGGTGGTATACGTCTCTGGTCTTGCAATCATGGCAACAACAAAAAAAACAGGGTCTCCTCTCCCATACACACAGCCGTTTACTCGGACGTTCAGACGGTGACTCCACCCCTGCTTGGTACAGGCTCCGTCGCCGAGAATGTAGTGGAGGTGGGTTGGTGAACGCTTGCCCTTTGCGTGGGACCACCTCACCGCAGGAGCAGGTTGTCTGCCCCCATTGCTGGCCTTGTTGGACTGTCTCCACTCATCACTATTCTTCTTTCTGTCTTTCAGTCACTTCCTTCTCGTCTCCCTCCCTCCCTATCTCTCTCTCTCTCTCCCTCTCTCTCTCTCTCTCTGTTGGGGCTAACAGCTGTCAGTTGTTCTCTCTTGTCTAGTTCCTTTTTAATCAACGTTATTATTTCCATCACCCAGGCCAGTGAAGTTCTGCCATCTGTCACTAGCTTGAGACAAGAGCAGGGTAATTACCCAGTCCTGGCTCTGTCAAACATTTGCCTTCACAAAAGTCCTTTAAGCTTTCCAATTTGGTTTCTGGAGGCCCAGTCTTCAGCAGCCATTTGAAGAGGGAAGTTCCATGGCAGCAACAAAGCTATGAGGAAAGAGAAGTTTATCAAAAGAAGGCCAGAAGGGAGAAGTCCATCAATGTGTTGATCATTTATTTTGAATTATATGAGCTGGCATGTGGTGTTTCAATTGGACTGGGAATAATGATTAGATGCTCATTTAATTCCAGTAAAAAGAGTATGCACACTTGCATTTAAATAGTGGACATTCAAAGTCAAATATATGCTCATATTTAAATACAATATTATTTATTGGCGGCTAACAACATTGTCCTCTTTCCTACCACACCCTCCCCTTAAGCCCACGTCTGCAGTCAGTTCCCAATGATAATATCACACTTTTATTAAACAGTGAGAACGCGTTCCTGTTTCTGATCTCCAGTAACTGGCACCGTTGGAGATAGAGAATGACCATGTCCTCCGAACACTCGTTAGATCCACTAGAACGAGAGCCTGGGGGAATATAAACCAATGAATACCCAGGATGGTAGGGGTTATTCCTCCAGATGAATTTGATTACGCTTGATGAATTTTCCCCTGACCTCGTGCCATCCGCACAGGGGCCGATGACTATAGCAGACGTGGAAAGTCATTTGTAACCGGCTGTGACAACCTGAACCTCCGTTGGCTTTACCACAACTCCGGGAGGTTATTAACTCCCGTTCATTATTGATGAGGTGAGGCTACGATTGCACTCGCGCGGATGTAAATGAGACAGATTGGCGTGAACACACACCTGGCCACGTGTAGAGTATTAGGGCACACCGAGTCTCCCGTCAGCCCAAAGCCACACACATCCAGTTCCCTGACACCGCCTGCCCCCCAGCCCTCCCTGTGGGTCAGAGCCTCTGTTGAATTGAATGAGTGAACGTGTACTCATCCCCTACACCTGAACGGTAGAACTCTTACCTTTTGGTGAGATAAGATATGACAATTTCACACTCTTTGACTAGTATAGCAGCGCTCTCATTAGCATTTAAATGGGAAAAAGATAATGCTGCGGTTGGCAGAGTCATATTTCCACCACAGGGCTGGCAGACGACGAAGGGGAACTTGAACGTGGCCTTTTTCAAACTCGAAGAAGTCATGAACGGCAACGCCGTCACAATAGCTGTATTGGCATTTGGAGTAACGTTTAGTTTGAGAAATTCCATGAGATCGTAAAAGTCAGTGAGAGCACGGTATTGCGTAACCTTCGCCTCACTGAGTGTTTTCGAATCTCCTGTCCGCTGTGTTCATTGGTGTGTCCATTAGAAGGTACAGTGTCATAGAAGAACCCATACTGTTAGCGCCTAGCTCATGGCCCTGTTGTGATCAGCCACCTGCTCCCAACTCCCTGTTTCTGTTTTGCAGAGCAAGCAAGCAACATAAATGTTCAACGCTGGGAACCCAATGCACAAACTGTTCTCAGTCTGTACCACAATTCACACACAACATGCCCTCTCACGGACCGGCGTGAAACATGCCAGGATTACAAGGATTAAACTGAACAGTTCTGGGATTGGGCCTTGCCAATGTTTCTCTGAGTCAGATCTAGAAAGTCCAAGTGATTCATTTATCAAGTGCACTGTACAAGCGTGAGGTCGTTCCGAACAATGATATTCTCAGGATGTGGTTCGCCACAGCTATGCTGTGTAGCGTCAGGGGTAGCATTCGTAGAGATCTCCCGGTATTTGAGACAGACTCGATTTTCTCTCCTCAAGTCGGACCGTTGCTCAGCTCGGGGGCTTTGCGCGAGTTCAAACAGGACAGCTGCCCTTTTGAAATGACACAAGTCTGTCTCTTCGTATCGCCGTCGGTTTTCGCGGCTCCCCGGGAAATAAGGGGATGAGCGCAGCTGTGGCGGGATGATTTGGGATGAATCCGAGGCTGTGTCCTATGAGGCTCCGGAAGGGTCTAATCCATCCCTGCACGTCCGTCCGACGCTCTTTCACTTCCTGTCACGCAACCGGAGGAGCACATGGATTACACTATGTCAGCCTCTCGTTGCGAAAGTGTTCCGGCGAACAATAACAAAAGGGTTGCACATGGGGCATGGGTTTCTGGGGTTGAACAAGCCTCCGTGCTGGTGCTGTATACCTGCGGTGGTTTGGTTGTGTAATCGTTTCCCCAGCGTTGTTGGTCCCTCCCCCCCCCACCCCCAGGCCTGTTCTACAGTATCCTTCCTCGCCCCCACCAAACCACAGCTCCCCCGGCTGAGGGGGAGAACGGAGGGACAGGCACAGGAAATGACTCGGGTTTGATTCCACAGGTCACTTCGCAGGAAGCGGTCAACTGCTCTCATTCGAGCTACGCCAGCAAGTCTGCTCAAACAGTTTGGGGTAATAACTCGGAGCTGAGAGCGTGCGGCGTGGAAGACAGTCGTAATGGCCGTGCTTGTCTTTGTGGGAGACTCTCTGCCATGTCCGTCTCTGCTGGGTTCTAATGTGCTGTCCTCCACAACCAGCATGTCAGAACATAATCAGCGTGTCCATCTTTGATTCACTCCTCCTTAATGTCTCTCCCAGGACCTAATGCCATGCCTGGCAGTTGATCCTGCCTCCCCTCCCTCCCTCTTATCCCTTCCTCCCCTCCCTCCCCTCCCTCCTCCTGTCACCACCTCCTCCGATGAGGCCGGGAAACAGGTGGCTGTGTGGCACAGGGAAGATGCAGACCTCACAGAAGGGAGTGTGTGTGCAGGTGTGTGTGTGTTTATGAGGAAGGAGGGGAGCTTTGCAGCTTTTCCACATCCCAAACCTTGATCCTGATCCAGGACTAACCAGATCATAGCCAATATCTTCACTGGCACGGATGACCATGCAGGATACATAAAACTCCAGGACAGAAAGACAGTTATGGCTGATTCATAACGCAATTACAGTCGAAACACTGTGACGTAAGATTGAAACAGAAACGTTCTCTGATCGGAACATAATTAACGACGTAATTTCGACTAAGCTTAAAGAATCTTCGTAAACAAACCAGACAATTGCCTCGAGTGTCTTTCTCTGATGAAGAGAACCCTCCCCACACATCTGTTCCTGGAATTTCCCAGCTACTAGTTGTGTTGTGAGGGATCCTGTTCTCTCTACAAAGTAGTGTGGAGCCTGTGTGGCGCATCGAGGGAATTTTCCGAATGTTTCTTTCACCATGGCTCAGCGCTCAATCGAATTAAGTGTGACAGTGTCGTCAGAGTGATGTCACAACCTCCAATGGTTCCTCAGCGAGGACCAGTACTGAGATGGTTATCTCAGTCCTCTTCTCCGTCCTATCTCCTCTCCCACATGCAGTGGAAATTGACTGCACAACCCTCACCCTGCTTCACACAAACATCACAGGTCAGTCTGGGTCAGAGGTGAAAAGGTCCCTGTTGTAACCATCAGCGTCTGAACATTGGCTCCTCCAGGTGCACCAATAACATGACAGCCCATCCACGTAAGGACAATGTAACAATCGATGTTTGAAAGAAAAACCAACAACCGTATGTGCACCGACATGCACGCTAAAGCAAATTGACTTTGTTACATAACTTTAAGGTATGTGAGGTATCATGATGAATATGTCCGTTGATTTACTGTGCCAGAGTTGGAGTGGAACAGCCTCCTGACATCTGTACAGTTCATCACCGAGGACAGAGGCCCACCCTCAACCCCATACATCTGCCTTCGCATGGCAGTCACGCTTCCTAATGATGCACTAATAAGCGGTAGCCTCGGTTTCGAAACCAGCGCTGCCAGCGAGTCGTCAGCCAAGGTAAACCAACCCAACGCTCTCCTCCTGAAGCTGTGAAGCTGTCAGCTGGGGATTAGCCTGTACTGTATGCAGGCGCACCGCTGCTCTGTATCCTTCCACACCACAATAAAACACCCTCTGACAGTCCCCCCCCCCTCCCCCTCCCCGCCTACCAACGAGTTGTGCTGAAAACCACCGCGTCCAGCCAACTCGCTTTGGCCCAAGGTGGTGGAGCTTCGTGTGTGCGTGTGGATGTTGGAATGGAGAGGCCTGCTCACAGTGGTCTGGAACATGGGTCTTTTCAGAGCCTTCACTTTTACCCGACTGGGAAAGGGGACGGCTCAGCTCCTCAGTGCAGTGGGACGAAGCAGCATCTGTTTGGGACGACGGTCATCGTTTGGCTGTGAATACTCTCCATCGAAAGACTGGGATTTCGTACAAAAGGATCCGGCGTCCAGGTTTTTGGAATGAGTGGAGACATTGTGTCTGGAAGGGCCGTCGCTGTGACGTGGCCACGAAGCGTTTGGCTTGTTTCTGCTCTTTGTCAGTTTCCCCCCATGTGTTAGCGTTTCATTGTTCCTCCGAGCTTCCTCTCCGCCTGTGTTGGCTTTTTCCACGAGGTCTGTCGTCTTAAAGAGATGCGTGACAGGCCTCGTTGCTCAATCTCTGGAGTCGGACCGGTCGCAAGAAGCACGGAGTGCTTATCCAGGCGGGAGACGGCTTCAGCGCGGGTTCCTTCCCCCCCCCCCGGCGGGCCGGTCAGAGACGCCGGCCCCCCCGGGTGCGCAGAGTCCCCACGTCAAGAGCACTGACGCTGCAGAGCACAGACGACTAGCTCATCCGTTGAACAAACCCCCCTGCCCCCTCCCCCCTCTCTCGACAAGCGCCCCCCCCCCCCCCCCCCCCGGAGGAACACGCAGCTTCGCCGCGGTGCCGTCGGCACGCCGTCGGCGAGGACGTTCGGGGGGGGGGCTGAGCTCAAGGCGACGAGCTCATTATCGATCGGACAAATGAGCGGTTCATGAAAGGGGGGGGAGGGGGGGGCCGTCCAACGCCGAGGCTGGCGGAGCCCCCGCAGAGCTGCCGACTGAGGAGCCGACACCTCCCCCGGCTCTCCACGTACTCCCAGTGAGGCTGCGCTGCGCGCGCCATCACGCGCCGGTTCACGCCCGTGTCGACTCTTAACACCATGTCCCACCATGTGCACACACGCTTCCTCCCCCCCCCCCCCCCCCCCTCCGCCCACTCTGTCCTCGATGCCGCAGTGCAGAAGGCAGCGACACATGCAGTCGGGGGGGGGGGGACCTGACTGGAATAGAGAGGGTCACCAGACAGACGTTGGCCGCTCTGGGAGAGGTGGCGCCCGTCACCGTGGAATGGATCTCATTAAAAGGGGGCCCCCCGGGTCACACTGTGATGGACAGGGGAGACGTCACTCATCCGCCAGGGGCGGATTAGCACTGAGTCACAGCCGACCCCCCCCCCCTCCACCCGACCCCCCCCCCCCCCCCCTCCGGCCACCCCTCTGTCACCCCCCCCCCCCATGAGAACACACGGCATACCAAGTGGGTCCACGCAGACTCTCATGTGAGACCCCCCTCCCCCCCGTCCCCCCTCCGTCATCCGCACTCGACAGTCACAGATACGAAGCTGCAGCTCCCGACACCATCCTCCAGGCCCGGAGCAGGGGAGGGAGGTGCGGTACCAGTTCACCCCAGATTCCTGGTCTGGGAGCTGGACGACTGGAGCTCATCTGGCCCCCCTCTCCACCACCTCCAGTCTGCACCACCCACCACCCACCACCCGCCACTGCAGCCCCGGTATTTTCATGAGCCTTTACAATCCAAACACTTTGCCGCAAGTCAAACAAGCAGGCCGTTTCCAAGCCCGCTAGCATCAATCATTTGTCCTATCCGAGACTCAAACCAGACCTCGTGCCGTATACCCACGCCACCACCTCTCCACCATTGTTATCCCCAGACCCACATACGTGGAGAGCGGCTTGCCATATTCCTAACGGTGTTCACATACTCTGCCACATTGTGGTGATGCTACTCAGGCTAATGCTGGCAGCGTGACCCTGGCCTGTCCTCGCTCCGGCCTCTCGTAGGATAAGGAGGGGCTGGTCGTGTAGCCTCCTACTGTATCACTGCATTCCCTGGAGATCAAGTGTCTAACAATAGACCTCTGGCACCATGCCCAGGACAGGAGCGCGGGCGGTGGGCAAGCAGGCGGGCAGCGTGATTGGTCAATCCTCAGGACTCCACGAACCTTCATCCAACTCCTCAACCAGACCACAGAAACAGTATAGGAGTTGAAAAAGTATTTTACTCAAGTGACCTTGAGGAAAGTCGCTATGAGATGATCCTTTTAAATAACATTTCCCAATGTTATTGACGCGACTTCTGAATAAATAGCATTCAACAATTAGTTTGCTGGTTCGTTATTGTAATGAGTTCATGACCAAAGAAGGGTTAACCCTTGTGTTATCTTCGGGTCATTCTGACCCATCAGTCATTGTAACCCACCGTCGTATTGCAACAACTTTACCGCATACAAAAACAAAGTGAAGCATTTTCTTTTAACCGTCGGGCTGTCTCAGACCCCCCACATGAAGAAGGTTAAAAGAAAATGCTTTTTTTCACGTAGTGTCTCCAATAAAATGGCATTGACCATGCTGCCAAACATCCAGGGGAATTCTAGCGTGGAAGTTGGGTGAAGGTGACTGCTGCCCTGGATCCAGATGGCTTATATGGATTATAAATGAACTTACAAATGGCTTATAAAGGTCTTGTAAATGAATTTGATCATAAAGTGTTACCAGCCCATTTGAATAACATCTAAATCCATGGCTAAATCCAGAGCTGTCATCTGCAGCAGTTGTTCTGGTTCTTGGCAGGGACTCATCCAACCTATTTCGAGAGCCCGAGAGAGATAATGACTTAGTTACGATCGTATTCTACGATGACGCCTCGATACTGGCTTCCCTAACTGTTGTCGTTTAGTCGTTTGGCACCTTATTCCCCACCACTGCTCGACAGGAACAGTAATCCTTGTTCAACACTCAGCAGCTTTTTGTGTGTCATACTGAACTCCACGCGTCCAGCCTAACAAAGGGAGAGAAATGTTCAGTCATGCCCCGTGCCCAGTTACAAGCATCAACAGAGTTGACACGTCAGTCATGCGCCCAGCTACCGGAGAGGTGTTAACACCCGCGCCACAACACACATAGCACTTTCACCGGCTACACCCCTGTTCACGCTTACTGTCGCAACGAAATCATGGGTTGACCATAACGTTGAAATCTTTTTGGGCCTCGAATCCTTCAGACCACGGTTATAGAAAAAGCACACGCAGACTGTGGACTCGCCTGTGCTGACGTCATACGGCGACGCGCGCACCGGCCTGGAGGTTGCGGATATATTATCGTGAGAGATAGAGAGACAAAGAGAGAAAGAGAGTCAAAGAGAAAGATAGACAGGGAGAAAGAGTCCAAGAGAGAGAGAGAGAGGGGGAGGGAAATAGAAAGAGTCAAAGGGAGACAGGGAGAGAGAGAGAGAGAGAGAGAGAGAGAGAGCAGAGCCGGGCGCTGAGGTGTACTCCACGGTGACAGAGAGGTCAGAGGTGATCAGCAGAGGCTGGGTATTAGCGTTACCTTTCTGAGGGATTATGACATTTTTAGGGCTGGGGAATGTGATCCCTCCCCTGAGTGGCCTGATGCGGCCCGCCTCCTGAGGTGCTCAGGATGGGGGTCAATCTGCTCTGACGTGCCCTCTCACCTCCCTGCCGCTCCCTTCCGTCTCTCCCCCTCCCCCCCTCTTCCCCTCTCCCCCCCTCCCCCTTATATAACCTGAGTGTGTGGGTATGGGTAGGAAATACCTCGTGTGAAGAGCCGCCATGCGCTTTGTTTTCCGTTTTCAAATGGCCTCACGATGGAGACGTGTGGCTTTGAGCGGCTGCTCTCACGTCACGTGTTTTTCGACAGACTTTGGATACGCCATGGGTCGTATCATCACTGTGAAGTCTGTCCTGGGCGGGGGGGGGGTTTGCGTGAGAGATTACAGGTCGCTTGTGCTAGGTTAGCCCAGTGTGGAAACAGCCCGAGGACATGAACAACTTAGCCCCTCAACGCACACGGGGGGGGGTAGAGGAGCTTCCTGCACTGTGACACAGGACAAATGAGGAATTTACTCATTTATGAAGGGAAATACAAAGCATCCGTAATCACAGCAACATTGCTAATCCCTTCCCTAAAACAGCGGGGGGGGGGGGGGTGAACCTGTCGCCCCTTAAAACACAGGCCCCCCTGGAGCACAAAGACCCCCTGGCAGTCCACTGAGGGCTGGCCGTGGTCAGGGGTAGGGGGCGGTGAGGGGAGGGAAGGGGGGATGTTGATTCAATGCTTCGTTACCCTAACAAAGACCTCTGACAGTCTTTGATGGTCTGGAAACTGGACCGCAGATTGTCTTTGAGGCTGGCCGAGTGGAGGGGGGAGCAGGAGAGGGGAGGTGAGAGGGAGGGAGGCGCTGGACTAACAGAGACATTTATTGATTTTATTTAGTGATTTATTCACAATGCCACTTCAAATATGACAATAATACAGTTGGGGTACAAGACCAAATGGTCGAGATTTATCGACAACAGGAGCCTCCCCTTCCATGAATGGACAGCAGGAGCAGCGGAGCGCGTGGCCTCGTGTCGAAAGCACGTCCAGGAGGTCCAGTCAGCCTCTGAGGGACCTGCCATGTATGCATCCAGAAAAGTGGAAAAATCGAGAAATATGAAAAGGATCCATTCGGAGAAAGACATATTATGGCCTACTGCAGCAGTGTTGCACGGTGAGACTTGGCTGCCACGTTTTCTTTCTAATTAGCATTGCGTTTCACGAATGACAGCCGACATACAGTTGACTCACTCGTTCGTCCCTCATTAGGGAGCCGCAGAGCCAGTTTGTAATAATAGCCCCATCAGCAGGGTGAGGCTGATCAAGTCATCAAGCTCCACTCCCCTCGCGAGTCCCCTCTCTGGCCGTGCGTCCGTCGCACGCACAGCCATCCCTCTCCGGCAATCTCCAAATCACCTGTCATCCCCGCTAATACGAAGCGACTGCCAGTTGCCATGGAGGAAATCATCCACGTCTTTAATGTCACTCCTCATTAGCCGGGAGGCAGAGGCAGGTAAGAGAGTTTCCCCTCCAGACTGTGGCCCGTGTGAACCCCCAGCCTCCTCAGCGAGAGCGGCCTGCCCTCCATCCACTTCCAGCGGGGAGGAGGGCAAATCTTTGGCCCTGGAGGGGCTCCCACTCCCAATAAACAAGCAATTAAAACATGGGGGTTGGTGCCTCTCGCTGCAGGAATGGCCCATGGACTGACAGCGGGGGTGTTGACTTCTGCCGTTGCGTAATTGGCTCTCTCTTTTCTTCCCCCTCCCTTTGGGCATCCGAAAGTCATAAACAACAGTTGCTTCCTGTGTTTGTATGACGACTCGCGTCGGGGCTCCTCTCTCCCCTTCAGAGCTCGTCCTCATCTCTCTCTCCCTCCCTCCTCACCACCCCCCTCTCCACGGCGCGAATGCTGCCCGGGTCTGTCACCCACCTCTGGTGAGACACCCTCTTTAATATTAATGGCGCATTAGCCGCTTTCTGCCTGACATGCCGTTCGCCCACGGCGAACAGAGGAGAGCGGGACATCTCTCGTACGAGGACGCATCATGCCTGACAGCCCACCGTGGAGGAAGCTGCTGACACACGGATGATTCCAGAAACCATTCCCCCGTCATCAGCCAATCACCCCCCCGCCTCTCGGCTGTCCCCCCTCTGCCTGTACTCGGGGGAGGGGGGCAGTCCCATCTGTCACAAACGCCCAAGGATGATGAGTGTTCACTGGTTTGAATCTCAGAATCCATGTATCTTACAAGTAGCTCCTTCCCCACCATCCACCCCCAACCCCCTTTTGACTGCGTTGTCCCTGAGTCCAGTAACCATGACTAAACGTCAACCGTACCAGACGTTGGCCAGCAACAAGGCTGTCAAAGGCTCCTTCTGGACAATGCGAAGCAGCACCTCAGAACAATTGTTTATTCTGTACCCCTGCAAGGCACTCGACTTGTTTTTGAAATGCGTAAGCGTACACAACGGTAGAGCCGCCTGGCATGGGAAAAGCCATCAAGCCTCGTCAAGCATGACAAGTCTCTGTGAGAGTACGTGTTCTCCCAGGGACTGCCATGCCCCCTCCTGACATCTGACCCCCAAAAACCCTCCATCAGGCCTCCAGGCCTCTCCAGAGACACCCCCCCCCCCCCACCACCACACACACACACACACACCTGCCGTGACATCGACTCCGTTCTGCAAATCTATCCGGTCACGCTTTGCATCAGAGCTGCCAACACCAGATCTACCCTCTTCTCTTTGTTTCTGTGCACACACACACACACCCACACACACACACACACACACACACAGACACACACTCTTGCATACAGGGGCTCAGGTATGCAGTAATCCCCAGCCTTGTAGATGCATCCCTGCTGTTGGCGACACAGAGGGAGAGGGCCTCAGGACAAACCACCACTGTGCCTGAGCTCTGTGGGACACTTGGGAGAGCAGGGTCGCATTAAAGGACAACTCACAGCAGTCTGGACTGCGTCGTCACCGGGCCATGTAAAGACCCGAGATGCAAGCCCAGAGCAGAGAGCTCCATGATGTGGCTCTGCTGCCACTGCACTGACTAACGGTTCTCTGTGTGTGTGTGTGTGTGGGGGGGGGGGGTGTTGGCGAGAGAGAGAGAGAGAGAGAGAGAGAGAGAGAGAGAGAGAGAGAGAGAGAGAGGGGGGGAGAGAGAGAGAGAGATAAACTAGATATATAGAAATACAGCAGCATGATACTTGCATAGTTTCCCCTCAGGTTTTTCTTTGCCCCACGTAGCTCCACAAACTTCTCCCCTCCTCCCTCCTCCCTCCTCCCTCCTCCCCCCTCCCTCCTCCCTCCTCCCTCCTCCCTCCTCCCTCCTCCCTCCTCCCTCCTCCCCCCTCCCCCCTCCTCCCTCCTCCCTCCTCCCTCTCCTGTCCCCTGAGCTCAGGGACCTCATGGAAGCGGGGGAATAAATAACCGGGCAGCCATGTTCTACCTGTCTGTGATCCATTATTCAGCCGACTGGAGCACAGTTGATCTGATGCTGGGAGGAGGGAGGGAGAGCCCAGGTATGGGGGAGAGGAGAGCGCCTGTGGCCAGCCGGGGGGAACAGCTGACACGACCTGTCCCTGGCCCTCCCTCCTCTCCCTGGCTGTCACATGACTCAGCCAGCCCAGCGATGGAGCGGCCACAGGATGGACTTCTGCACTGACAACAAACAAACTGTACGAGCATGGGTGCTACATCACCCACGTGCACGCGCGTACTGTCCGCACACACACACGCTCACACATACACACATGCTCACACATACACACATGCGCACACACACATGCGCACACGCCGGATGATAGCCTGCCAGCTCCCCAAACCTTCTCCCAGTGGCACTTCCACCTGGCTCTGCGGGAAGGCGTTTCCATGGAGACTGGGTGGTGAGCGCACTAACGAGGAATTGTTTGTGTGTATTTGTGTGTGTGTATGTGTGTGTGTGTGTGTGTGTGTGTGAAGGGGCAGGTGTGATAAAGCAGTGAGGACAGGTGTTGGGAAGCTGTCAGTCTCTGAGATCAGTGCAGTTGATTGGGGCTGATTGTCTGGAGAAACTTGTTTAGGAGATAGTGCTGGTTATAGGGGGCTGCTTCAGAGATAGTGCTGGTTATAGGGGGCTGCTTCAGAGATAGTGCTGGTTAGATGAGGGCTGCTTCAGAGATAGTGCTGGTTAGATGAGGGCTGCTTCAGAGATAGTACTGGTTAGATAAGGGCTGGTTCAGAGATAGTGCTGGTTAGATGAGGGCTGGTTCAGAGATAGTGCTGGTTAGATGAGGGCTGCTTCAGAGATAGTGCTGGTTAGATGAGGCTGCTTCAGAGATAGTGCTGGTTAGATGAGGGCTGCTTCAGAGATAGTGCTGGTTAGATGAGGCTGCTTCAGAGATAGTGCTGGTTAGATGAGGGCTGCTTCAGAGATAGTGCTGGTTAGATGAGGGCTGCTTCAGAGACAGTGCTGGTTAGATGAGGCTGCTTCAGAGATAGTGCTGGTTAGATGAGGGCTGGTTCAGAGATAGTGCTGGTTAGATGAGGGCTGCTTCAGAGATAGGGCTGGTTAGATGAGGCTGCTTCAGAGATAGGGCTAGTTAGTAGAGAGGCCTTGTTTGGTCATATGGTTGGTTAAGTGAGGGCTGGTTAGGAGTTAGACACTTTATGACTGCTCAACTCTCTGAAATTCCTCACTCAACTACTGTAGCAACGATAGAAACTACAGCTCAATAAATGAAGAAAAAAAGCTTGCGATGACCCCAAGCATGCTTACCTGCCCATGCTGACCAGGGAGCTGGGGTCACCTGACCAGGGAGCTGGGGTCACCTGACTAGAGAGCTGGGGTCACCTGACCAGGGAGCTGGGGTCACCTGACCAGGGAGCTGGGGTCACCTGACTAGAGAGCTGGGGTCACCTGACCAGGGAGCTGGGGTCACCTGACCAGGGAGCTGGGGTCACCTGACTAGAGAGCTGGGGTCACCTGACCAGGGAGCTGTGGTCACCGATGTGGAGTGGTGGCCAGAGGATCTCGGCGATCAAGCCGTCGGCTTCGACGCGAGCTATAATAGGATGGGGCTGTGTCTTTTCCACGACCTTGAGGGCTCGCTGTCCCGCCAAGCGCGTCAGCTCCTCTGATTAGACACGCTTTGATGACCCGCCAGAGAACGCTCCTAAAAATACCAACGTCAGATCCCTGTCATGCCCGCACGCAAACATCTCAGCCGTCAAGGCTCGTCTGATCAACCACAGCCTCGTTGGGCACGCAGGCAAACAGACACAAGCTTCGCCTCAATATGACTGTGATGACTGGGATTTGAACCCATGGGGTTCGAGCATACAGACAGTTCAACTCCAGAGCACGTCCCATCTCTAGGATAAGCTGCACTCTCGGAAACTGTTGCTGAGTGGGAGAAGTGGGAGCTAAGTTTCCGTTGTGCTTACTCTCTAGTGCAGCGTTTTCTCATACACACACCAACACGAATTCACACACGCATAAAACAAGCATGCACACCCACACACACACACACACTCAGCCACACAGTGGGGACAGAGGAAGAGGTCATCACACGGAGGTGTTGACAACAAAGTGTGAGAGTGGTTTTCGAGAGGATCAGAGTATTATGGGATGGCCCACTAAACCTAAAAGCCTCTAGATGTCTGCGCACCACTCCGAAGGACCGCTCACACGATACTGCACCTACATCGAATAGACCGCACAGGACAAGGACTACACTAGCTCCATGTCTGGTTATGTCATATTGCTCGTAGCAAAGACTGAGGTCTCTCAAAGCAACAGTACAAGCCCAGAGTCTGAGCGAGTGTTTCCCCACATTCCTCGGGCCCCACCAACCCTGAAAACCAGTGGAATGACGGAGGCGTGCAGCCGGTCCCGTGACCTGTGCAGTGACCATCATTCCTACACATCTGCAGAAGGACGTCCTTCTCCCAGGCCTGCAGAGAAGACCTGCAGGTGCACCTCCAAACTCCTCCTCCTCGTGTCTGGAAAGACTCCACACTCGAGTCATGCTCCGCTGCAGAAGTGCGTGTGCTTGTGTGTGTGTGTGTGTGCTTGTGTTGTGTGTGTGTGCTTGTGTGTGTGTGTGTGTGCTTGTGTTGTGTGTGTGTGCTTGTGTGTGTGTGTGTGTGTGCTTGTGTGTGTGTGTGTGTGTGCTTGTGTGTGTGTGTGCTTGTATGTGTGTGTGTGTGTGTGCTTGTGTGTGTGTGTGTGTGTGCTTGTGTGTGTGTGTGTGTGTGTGTGCTTGTGTTGTGTGTGTGTGCTTGTGTTGTGTGTGTGTGTGTCCTGAGTGAACTTCCTTTACCTTCGTCAGTCACCCAGGGGAGGCGTGCGTACTAAACTCTGAGTTCTCTGCACCTGAAAGGAAGTTCATCTGTTCTGGGGATCGTCCGAGACCAATGCGTGCATGCATCGGTTCCTGGCAGACAATTAGGCACAGTGGTCATGATTTTGGAGACACGAACACGGTTTATGAAAGTGGACACTATGGGGTTTCACTTTTGATAGTCGTAAAACGATGACACGATGTCGTGAAAATGCACCGACTGGCACAAAGCGATCCAAGCCTGCTGGTATAATTGGCGGTCCGGTGCTCTTTACTTTACTATCCACCTCTTCGAAAAAGCATCCAGCCGCATAAATCAGAGCGGGGCCTATCTGTCTCATGAATTCAAAGGGATGAGTGATTGCAATCACCTGTCCCTCCACGGACTCCCCTTGGCCCCGATGTCACATCTCAGGGAGTTGAGCTCGCCCCCACCCCCCTCTCCCGCTGGTCCTTCTCCAGTCCCCCCCCCCGTCCCCCCCCGTGTGCCTAATGGGGTTCGAGCTGGCCTGTCCCCCTCTGGCGTCCCCTCTCAAGTGATGTCCCCTCTAATCACAGGGCCGGGGACTGAGGGCTTTAAATAACACATAGTTAACGTCTGCTGGCCACGGGAACCACCGCCACACCGCTTCGCTACAGTGTGCGACCTGACAATGGGAGGCCCTCCCTCGCTCGGGCTCGCTGATGGAGTGTCCTTTTCGAGGTCGCATTGAGAGCAGCTACAGTTTAACAGAGCTGTAAATGCAACAGTTGCTTCAGGCTAATCAAGCGCCTAAAGGAGGGACAAGTGGCCAGACTGTGTCACCGGTGTAACTCTAGAAGCCGGACAATGACGAAGAACAGAGGTGAACATTGTTGTTATGCAACATACTGGTATGGCGAAGTGTGTTAGCTTTTTTGTGGAAGCTCACAAACTTCAGGTTAGCCGTCTGCTGCGATACAGACATTCCTGTCGTCGTCTGAGGAGGTTATTGTGCTCTCATTTCCTCCAGTCTGTTCTCAATATAGAGAGGCCCCCCCAGACCAAACAAACAGGCCAGCAAATATTAGTTGAGCGTAGGTCCGGGGGAGCCAGGCCTACAGCGGTGTCTTGCAGTGACCACAGAGGAAGTGACCTTTGACCTATACCTTTCATCCCCCAACCAGAGAACAGCCTGTCAGTAGACATGCGTGCGATTCATTAAATGTTTGTGCCTCCTAAAAAGAAAAATGACTGTTTAGGAGCTGTTTCAAAAAAGAAAATAGCTGAATTCCAAAACAAAACTTTTTTTCAAAAAGATTTTTACAACACTTTTTATGTGCTGTATGTCCAAGCCAGAGAAGAGTAACATTTCAACATATGTGGAATTCACTCAACGTTTCTTTGCGAGTGTGAGAGAGGAGAGAGACTGAACTTCCTCAAAGACAGCCAGCTCAGGGCACTTTCCCAGGGGAAAGGTGACCCGTGGTTTAAACGATCCTCTACACATGTGTGGTGGAATATATCACTGCACCCAGGGAACTTGTCAATCTGTGTCAAGACCAATCTACTTTGGTGGCATGGCTGCACACAAACACACACAGGGTAACACACCCTCACACCAACACGCGCACATCCTCACCCACACAAAAAGACACACATTTGGACAAACGACACCTTCACGTTTTGTACCGCGAGCGTCAGTATGCCGACCACAAATCTGCGCACGGCCATCTTGTTTTTCAACGTTTATGCTGAAATCTTCCCCCAGTGCTTCTTCCTCTTCAAAAGGTCAGGCTTGTTGGCTGTAGTTCTTTTAACGCTTTGGCATCGTGGGGTCATGGGGAGAGCGATGTTCTTCGGAAGTGTTTACAGGCCCCCTGCCCCCTCCTCCTGCACACCCCGGCTCTCTAATTACAGAGACCTCTGCATACTGACCATGCTTCCTCCTCACGCTTCAAAGCGGAGGCACCATTCACACATTCGCACACATCTCCACGAGCAGAGAGAAGAACAGCCACAGCTGTTGCCATGTCATCAGGAGGCGTGTCCAGCCGGCCGGGGGGGGTCAGAGGTCAGACGCAGCCCAGGAGCTGCGCCGAGGCCGCTCCTTCCGAGAAGAAACGACGCGCGCAGACGTGCCCTTTTCGAGTCTTCCCGACGACGCCTCCCGTAATGAGTTCACATCAACCGGGTGGTAGCACACGGCCTTACGACGAGGAGGGCCCTGTGTTGAAGCAGTGGTCACCAGGTGCACTGTGCATGTTGTTCTGTCAGGGCAGGGATTCTGAGGATGTCTGACATGCAGGGAGGAGGGACTGGAACCCCCTGGGGGAATCAGGATGATCATCGTACACTGCTCCAACTGATCCGAATGTCAGTGATGTCAGAGTCGGCGTTCCTGAGGGTTTCCTGATAGCCTTCCCGTCTTCCAGCGCTCGAAGTGAAAACCCGGGAGGATTCTTTCCCAAATGAATAACATGTCACTCTTGAACTTTGACTTTGAGCCGAGCTGCGCTATGATTGTTTCGCTCTCCTCGGAGTGTGTTTAAACGAGGCCCTTGTGTGTTTTCAAACACGTCGACAGGAGGAACCGGAGGATGGGGGGGATGGAGATGGAGGGAGGGGATTGCGCTGTTCCTCGCCTCGGGAGAAAAACCCACTCTTGCAACTCCTTTCCTCACAAATGAATTCATAGTCGAGAGACATCTTTGAAACGGGTTAGTTGAGCCGCAAAGCTTCCTTTGTTTCATCTGTTTCAGATGATGTTTGTCATCTGTTTATTTCCGGTCATACATTGTTGTCCTCAGTTTCTTCACCTTCACGATGATGATGCTTCGAAAAGTCATTCAAAAACAAGCTGTGCAGAACACCACACATTAATTAAATGAACAATATGGGAATGGAATAATATTGGGATTCCTGGCAAACAACGTTAGTGTAATTGGATTAGAACAATTAAGCCGATGAACTCTTATTACGGTGGAAACATTTAACCGCTTTTGAAGTTTTTGAGACAAAATCCTGCCTGGGGCCTTTTCTATTGGATATGTCGGTGCCGCCTCAGTGTAATATAAGCACAGACATATTCAGCTTTAGATTCAATTGAAGCAGAGGTGAGGCCAGAGCAACGTCGCAAGAGAAGATACCCAGTAGAGGGTTTGTGCTCGTCAAACTTTCTGTCATAACAGCAGGGAGAAGCGCCTTTGCAGGAGAAGTTCTCGTGGAAAAACTCATGATCTCACTAAAGCAGTGACCCTCAGGTCAACCCACCCCAAACGCCACAGATCAAGGGCTATCGCCACACTGGGGAGAGAGGGAAAGCCCATCTCCTCATGTTTATCTGTCCATCTGCCTCTTTAAAGGTCTGGTTTAAGCAGCCGACCTCTGAACCCGGCTGTAAACAGTGATTGGGTTAGCTAAGCTGTGTGTCGGTCTGCTCCTCTTGGAGGCCCAGAGGAGTCTGGTGCCTCAGGGTCTGGAGACAGGGCCGCGGGCAGACTGGAGGGAACTCCGGAGATAGCTCATCCCATACCATTACGGCTGGGCTGGATGTCACGGGGAGAGTTGGGGAGACTCCGAAACGGACCGAGAGACAGAAAAAGAGACGGTAAGAAAGAAAAGTAGGCATCGAAAGAATTTAAGACAATTTATGAGGCTATTTAGAGCCCAGAGTGCCTCAATTCAAAGAAAACAGCAATCACGACAGACAATCTACAACAGCAGGCTTTGATTGCAACCAAACCGCAAAGATACGCTTTTTCAAGGAATGATAAGTGCCAAGTGTGAAGGGTTGAGAATCAACAACAACAGTTCTCCCTTTCCCTCCCCCACCCAGACCCCCCCCCCCCCCCCCCCCCGCCCCTGGCCTGCAGCCAGTCATTCCCGGGGGGGCCCTCAGCCCATGTCTACACTAATTGGTCATTGATACAGATTGGGATGATCTGTGCTTAAGGGGTAATTAGATAGTGTCAGTCTCTCTCAATCAGGTTTAGGAATGAAGCTATCGCTGTGCAGGCTGTCTGAGGAGGGGGGTGGGGGGGGGTGGGGCTGGGATTGTGTTATCTCCATTCCACTCAGGTCTTATCTTCAGAGCGTGAGCCTGCAGAGAAACAACAGCCTGGCCACAGCCAAAGCAGACTGGTAGTTGGAGTGCCAGACATGCGATGCAAAGAGACAGAGAAGAGGAAAAGCCCCTCATGACAAACGCACTCGCCAAACTCGTTCTAAATCCTATCGTTTCATATCGAGGGGGAAAATTGTCCGGTTCATGCATATGTTTTGCTATTCAGACGATTTGGATGGGAACATTGTTCCAGACAGTTGGGCCACAACGCTTTTATGCACTTCACAAGGGGATTTTATTGAGCGCTGCAATTACGTAGATGTCCGACTAATCCGAAATGACTGATTTGATGGCCAGGGATTTTATGGGTGGTGGAGTTCTTTTATGACACAGCGTTTTAACATCGTGTGGTAACAAACAGCCTGTGTGGCCGTGAATGCTGGCCGGGGCCGACCCTCTCAGCGCATGGATCTGTTCTGAAGTCCATGTGTGAAACCCAAGATTAGACAGCCTCAGCCAGGAAACATAGGGACTGGCCAAAGTAACTGCAGCAGGACAACCACCACGCACACCATGCACCATTCTGGTTTCTCTGGTTATGTTACTGAGGTAAAAACCAAACATATCCACAAGTTCTTGGCTAAAACAGTCTACTAAGTATGTTGTTTTGTGTTCACCCTGTGTGTCTGTGGCATCGGCGGTCAGCTCGTGTGACACGGGAGGCACCTGTGAGAGGCCAAATCATTGAGCTGGGGGAGTCGCACAGGAAATACTGGGATAATTACTCGGGAGCAAACAGTCTTTAATTTAATGTCACACCTAATACCAATCCAGACGTAAGTGGGTGATGAATCAGAGGGGACCGTGTTGGCCGCCATTCAGAAGGGAGGGAAGGGATTAGCCCTGGGTTTTCTGATTAGGGCTGGATGATTGGATGTCTCGTGTCGCTCTCCACTGGGCGACTACATTCCTGTTTTAATGTCATTTATAATATCAGCGTTCAATGTGAAGATGCCATCGAATGTCAAACCGAACCAGCACACAGAAGCCCAAGCAGGAGTGTTTTAGATGAGTCACAACTATAAAAAAGTACCACGTTTCCACAACTGCTTCGACTCTCTCTGACAGACAGCACGAGCTTCCGATATGTCGAAGTGCTGAAAGCCTCAATGACTGACCAGCGTTCAGGCCCCGACTAAAGACGTCACTCGGAAGTCCTCGGAAATAGTTTTTTTTTTTTGCGTGTGCATCTGTACAATGTCACGGCCACATCTGCACTTGACAACTTGCGTGTTTTGTAGCGACCGGACTGACAACCTAGACTTCCCACGGCCTCGCGTCCATTCTTCAGATATCTGCCTTTCTGAGTCTGTCTCTCCTGCCATTTCAGAGCTCTAAGAGAGGGGGACATTCCAGAGACTGGGAGCAATGCTCTCTCACTCTCTCTCTCGTCTCCGGTGCTTGAATGGTGACCCTGAGAACTGGCTAACGTTATGGAAAGCTATAATGTCACTTGGAGCAGATCCACTTGGCTGCTCCCCCAGACCTTACATGTTGGAAACGTTTACGTTTAAGGGAAATTGCCATTAAGAATGTATGGTGAGTCTCCTGGTCCTCACAGAATGGATTTGGAGTGACGTTGGCCGCTGGTCTATTGAACTACTGTCCATCAAATGCTTCCCACTGCGCGAGTGACCGGCAGCACTATGAACCAGCGAAACAAGGCTCGAATTGTGTTTAGTTCAACTTGTGTGCTCCCCCTTTCTAAAGCAGTTGTGTGTGTTTGTGTGAGTGTGTGTAGGCCCTCATAGTGCTCTTGGTGTTGACCGTGACCACCCCACTCCCTAGTATATTTTTCTGAAATCAGCATGACTACATCAGGCCTAACTAGAGTTTTCTGGGTGTGGACCCAATCATGTTTATGAGAGAGGGCTATGTTTAGTCTGAAATTCCCCCTATTTTGGTCAAAAACAAATAAAAGCCATTCACGGTTCGCAGTGGTACTGACTTTGTCACCACTTGTTCAAGCCTGTCACCAATTTGCACATCAAAACTCATTCAGGGTGACGGTTACAATTGGGCCTGTCGTCTCCCAAACACTCACCAGCGACCCCCTTTGCCAGAAATGACATTCACTCCAAACAAATACACGAGACTCAAGCTGGGGTCGTCTATACAACTCCAAACCCGTGAGCCGAAACGGGTCATACCTGGTGTCAGGTTCAGTGGACCTCCTCTGCAGCACAAGCACCCCAGTGTTAGACCCTGTGAGACCCATGATGCTTTGCTATTACAGCAGGGACCAGAGCTGATTCGCTGCCACGAACGTTTCGGACCGAGCCACAAACACAATCAGACCGAGTCCACACAGCTGTCTAGCGCACAAAGGATCAAAATACCTCGGAATACAGCAACAGTCCACCTGAAACACAAGCAGAGCCCTGTTCAGACCCAGTTTGGAGATCATTCATCAAAAAACAAACAAGGAAATCACTCTAAGGGAGAATCGTCGAACCGGGTGCAAAGGTAGGTGGGAGAACTCCAGCTGTTCTCACGAGCAACCGTACCTTCTTGAAACCTGAGGGCAAGTTCACCATCCTCCAGAGAACTGTGGCTCTGTCTCTGATGACCTCCATGTGAGCTTGGAGCCCCACGTCTTTGTGAAGACCATCTCGATCCGTGCCGCGGTCGGATCGCATGGCTTAAGAACGAATCCTCTCCTTCTTGTTTTTGAACTCCCTTCGTTATCTCAACGTTCAAACAAAAGACAGGCAGTCCCCCAAAACATGATGCAGCCAGTGGTAGATGGCGTGTTGGTCTGCCTGCGCCCTGTCCCCCCCCTCCCCCCCCCCCTCCCTCTGGCACACTCATCGCACGGAATACAGATTAGGGGGTAGGCGCATCCCTTTGTTGTTGCATGGAGGGGATGGGGGTATTTGAGTTAGATCACCTGGATAGCATTCGAAACGCACACTGCACCTATCTGGGCTCCATTTCTCACTGGTGTGTTTCAGGGCCGTCAGAGTAGCGCATGCAGGAGGGCTGAGTGATCCAGCCACAGCAACACAACCGCAAATGATGTGGTGCCTGGTTTCAGAGGCAAAACCATCCCAGACTGGCTGCACAACAGGCCCAGAGGAATGACGGGTCAGGCTGGGCACCACTCCTACCATGACCATAACAAGCTGAAACATCATTGCGGTCATGATAAAGCTTGTTTGTGGTTATTCCAGTGGCGTAGATCACTTCATATCCCCCATCCTGTCCACTGAGATTCTTCCAGTCTTCCCCTCAATCTGCGATGTCTCTTTACTGGAAGAAGCTGGGACAGGCAGCGCCAGGCAGACCGACAGGCAGCTAGGAGATGTTTCTGCTTTGTGGCGTGATGGACCGGCCTTATCGCAGTCTTCTGGGAAAGCTGACAGACTGGGTCTCGATATCTCATCAGCGCATGTTTTGTTTTGATTACCACAGACTGTTTGTGGGACGGAGCTGGGAGCAGGCCAACCTTAGACCTGCGGTCCCACGGAGGTAGGGCAGGTTATCATCTCCCCCCACCCCCACGCCCTCCCTACCTCCCTCGCCCACCCCACCCCCCTTCAAGCACAGATGTCTGGGGCTGTCGCCGTCCGCATCCTGCTGGTGGAACACGCCGGGACACTTTGGTTTCAGAGTCGTCTTCTGAGTCGTCTTCTGGGAGAAGAGAAAGAGAAGAGGAAGAGAGGAGAAAGAGGAAGAGAAAAGGAAGAGAAGAGGAAGAGAAGAGGAAGAGAGGAGGAAGAGGAAGAGAAAGAGAAGAGGAAGAGAGGAGGAAGAGGAAGAGAAAAGGAAGAGAGGAGGAAGAAAAGAGGAAGAGAAGAGGAAGAGAGGAGGAAGAGGAAGAGAAAGAGAAGAGGAAGAGAGGAGGAAGAGAAGAGGAATAGAGGAGGAAGAGGAAGAGACGAGAAGAGGAAGAGAGGAGCAAGAGAAGAGGAAGAGAAGAGGAAGAGAAAATGAAGAGAGGAGGAAGACAGCTTTCATTTGTCGTCATCAGCCGCTTCTACATCAGTCGCTTCGGTTTACGCGGCGCCGTTACTGTAGACAGTTGGACCCGCGAGGTATTTGTCCTATCCAGTTGTTTATCAGTGTTAGGAATTGCGATCCAGCAGCCATGACTGATGGGGTGACGGCAGAGCCCACACAGAAACCATCCTGCCCATGTGTATAAACTTCCACGATACAGTCTCACCTCCACATGTAAACCCAGTCAGAACCCAGTCAGAACACTATTTACAGCCTGGAGTGTGGAGAGTGTACTGTCAAGTTCATTAGTCCGTTTGTTGTGGTTTGGAAAGCATTCATCTAGCTACTAGCCATCGATGTAGCCAGGCACAGATGAATGAACTCCCAAACACGATATACATGCCGAATGTGTGAACAGTCATGCCCTGGGGTATCTTGAGATACATGTATTAATAGGTGTCATGAATACATCTTTTCTGAAGTCTTCATAGCATAAGTAAGATATTTGGCCGTGGATGACTAGCTCAACTGGTAATATAATACACTGTCCTAAAAGAGGATGAGACGAATGGATGATGTAGCGCTGGACTAGATCATGTCTAATCTCAGCTGAGGAATGTCGGTGTAATGTGCGTTCCAACTCCGCAGAGAAGCCTGGATGAAGGAAGGAGCGCGAAGGCCCATTTCTCAAAGCGGAGAAGCTTTGCTGCTCCACTGAGGAACTCTCATCCCACCCTTCCAAGAGCGCTCATCCATCTTCTGCTATCAGGACAGGTCCTGCTGAGGAGAGCGAGAGGCTGCCCAGAACCCTAGTGTGAACTCAGCACAGGAGTGACACACAGAACTGTGAGAACGCACACAAACCATCCAATCTTCATCCTTTTGCCGGTTGGGGAGACAAGACTTCGGCGGTCTCTCCGGACTTTTCTCACCTTGACAACCCAACTGAAACATGGAAAACTCATCACACTTAAGCACACCAGCATCAGTCAAACATCACGGTCCCCTCGAGTCGGTCGGGTGTCTCGAAGAAGTGCACCGCCCCGCGCTTTCACAACTCCTGGTCCTGCTACTTCCTGGAGGTGAACACGATCTGTCAGGGATTTGCTCCAGTCTGCATCTGTGTCTGTGTAAAGTGACTGTGTCAGTGCAGCGCCTTGAGGAGCTGCTGTTCTCCTCGGGCCTTGAGGAGTGGACCCAGTGCTCAGGGGTCAGGTGGGTGAGCGGTTAGGGAATTGGGCAAGTAAACCGAAGGTTGTTGGTTCGATTCCCGGCCATGGCAAATGACCTTGTGTCCTTGGGCAAGGCACTTCACCCTACTTGCCTCGGGGGAATGTCCCTGTACTTACTGTGAGTCACTCTGGATAAGAGCGTCTGCTAAATGACTAAATGTAAATATCTTCCCCTCTCGTGCCAGTGCCCACGAAGCCAGCTCTCCCCCTAATGCGGGTGATGGGCTCCATAACGAGCCCCTATTCCTAGCATCGTTTAGGGTGCGAGATATGAAATCGTTAAGAGGATCGAGAGTCAAGTGTTTTGTCATGATGTCCATGTGCCCTCTTCACTCAGTCGTGAAAACACAAAGGTAATCAGGCCGGAAAACAATGTGTTATCTGCAGTCTTCATCTGGACAGATGAAGCAGGGTCGAGAGACGGCGGGAAGAGAGAGGGAGATGGAGAGGAGGGCGATGAAGAGGGAGGGAGATAGTGAGGGAGGGAGGGAGGGATATGGAAAAGAACGAGAAAGAGAGAACGTCAATTTGAAAAGGAGATAATGGCCCACGATGGCACACACACACGCACAAACACACCCTCACACACACGCGAGGGCAGGGATCGTCGCGGCGGTGTCCTCCTCTCTTCTTCGGCTGCATTCCGACCATTCAGGGTCCGGGGAGTGCCCCCCACCCCCCCCCCTGTCAGAAGATCCTCTTACTGCTTCACACGCCGCCGCCGCCGCGGTCGTCAGGGGGGGCTTCACCAGCGGCGTCTGTGAAACCCGAGAGCTTCTGGACAGGCCCCATGGCTGTGGGGGGGGGGGCTTCACTGCTGAGGGGGGGTGGGGGGGGGGGGGGTGGGAGGGGGGGTTAACCACCCCCCTGCCAGCGGGGGGCCGTGGCCGGCCGCTGGGATGGCTGAGGGGCAGCGAAGGCGAGCCCACTCGTCTGCAGGAGGGTCGAGTTTCCTAACAACTTGTTGCCCGATGCTAAATAAACTCTGGCATGCGGTGTTGACACCCGATCTGGACTGAAAGGGCCGCTGCTGGGGGGGTTCTTCGGCACCCACGTTCACTCATCCACGGCCCCTCCCTGCCTACGCCCAACTCCCCCCCCCCCCTCACACACACACACCCTCCCTCCCACCCCCCCCCCCCCCCCGGGTCCAGTCATCCTCTGTGGCCCCCCAGCGGTACACTCCCCACGGCTCTCAGTGACCAGCCGTCATTGCTGTGCTAATGAGAAAGCAGAGGGAGGCTTTGGCCACGTCTCTGGGGGGCGTCGTGAGGGGGGGGGCGGGGCGGGGTGTCAACAGAAGTCTCTTTAGCCACTGCAACCGAGGGGGGGGGGGGCCTCCTCCTCCCTCCCTCCCTCCCATCCTCTTCCCTTGAGCTTGACAGCTGTCCATCTGCTCTGTCAATCACCCCTCTCCCAAGTCTCGACTGAAAGAAGCATGCTTTTGTGTTGGCGCACAATGCAAGGATTAAACGGAATTCCCAAAAGTGGGAATGCGTCACTGAAACTAATGATGTAGGTGCACTCGCTCCACGTGACGTCCAGCGTTTGCGCCGCCATCTGCCCGGTCTTTTTGTCCCCCCGCTGTCCGCTGTGACAACAGCGGACCAACGGCGAGCACGACTGCGCGGCTCCTGTGAAGGCTCGCGGTTGCTCAAAGCTGAGGAGAAGCAATGCAATGCTGGGTTGTTCCTCTTGCATCAATTATTCAGCCTCACTGGATGGATGATGTTTAGTCGGTTCTCCCTGCCACGGGAACGTGCTGCTCGGACAGGCGACCTCCGAGAGAGGGGCGGCGAGAGGCTTCAGACGCGGCTCTGAATCTATCATCACGCAGACACAGTGCAATCGATAGCACATACCCCTGTGAAGATCAAGCTAATGCACTGGCCTGATTGAGGCTTGTTAGCCAGGGGGGGGAGGGGGGGGGGGGGGGGAGGAGAGGCAGAGGGAGAAGTGGGAATGGTGGAAAAATCAATGGACCCCCCGCCCCCCCCCCCCGTCGCCCGGCCCCCCCCGTCTCCTCCCTTCCTCCACCGAGGCTTGAGAGCTCCCCCGTTAATGATGCGACCTTGACGCCAACGCAGGAAGGCTCCTCCAATCACCAGTCACCGCTGAGTTTAGAACGGAGAGCGCCCCACACCCCGTAGACAAAGAATCGTGGTCGTCCGTCGTCATATCCGTCGTGTTGCTAGCCTGGATGAGGTCTGTGCTGCCAACCATCGGAGACTGAGCTCGACGACAAACCCGAAAAGGGGATGCAATATTTCCTTCGCCAGATGGACCACGGTTGGACTCCAGCCCAAGTCTTAACACAGGGATGAGGAGAGTGAGACACAGTCAGAATGAGAGGTCATCCAACTCCAGCTACACTTCACAATTTCTTTTCTGTGGTCCATCTCAGGAATCCTCCCACTCCGGTGGGGTTCAGTTCTCCAGGGGTGAATCCGAGCTGGGACCCCCAGGCTGAGTGAGGGGGACCCCACGGGGCTTTCAAGCCCAGGAAAGCCACTTCAGAGAGGGATTAGAACGGGGAAAGGGGGGGGGCTGGAGCTACTGGAGGTGGCTCTTTTTGTTCCACCACAGAAAGGAAGTGTGAAAACAAGCCCCGATTTCTCACAGCGGGGCTCAAAAGGGAACAGAGAAAGAAGGGGGAAAGATCAGCTCAAGCAGAATGAAGGCCTCTTTTCCTCCCAGCAGTGACTGTTGTTGGTGTTGTCGTTGATGGGCTTGTGAAATCTCCAGACCTCATTCTGGGAAAACCCTTTGGGAGCTGACTGTGTCCCGAGCCTGTGCGTCCACAATTCAACCAGGAAGCCAGTCAAGTGTCTACATTATTTATGAGGCAAGGGGGCTGCTGTTATGACTGCTCATCGATTGTTTCGATGCCTTGCCATGGAAATATAACATTGGGGAAATGAACCCGCGAGCTGTCACCAACGGAGCGCGAGTCACACAGCTTGTTGATTTTGGGGCGCTGAAGACACCAGACCCATTGGTTGAAACGTGAGCTGTTTTCACGTCGGGCAGGCTCCGAGGAGTGGCCCCATGACCATTTCACCGTGAGTGAGTTGGGGTTCCAGGTCCTGTCATGGCTCAGAATGGGGATCTCAGGTTCAACCAAGGGGTACAACACAGAGCGTTCTGGCCCTATACTGATTGGGTAGTCATTTTGAAGTATTTTCTTGATACTTGACCTACAGGCTAATTACGGTAACGTCAGAAAGGTTTAATGTAACATTAGGCCTGATGAGAGTGTACATGGAGAACTATCTGAGAGGAAAAGAGCTCCAGTTTAAATGTGCGAGGCCAGCCGTTGAAATCATTCACCCCTAATACAAACCAATGTCAAGGCCATACATTGATTCAACCCCCTCCTGCCAAACAGAAACCTTTCAACAGGGTCTGGAGTTTCTTCATTAGTCACGTAAACCAAATCACTCAGAACATGTTTCCCCTGCGTCCAGGCGGGTTTGCATCTCCTCGTCCGTTTTCTCTCCTCATGATCGCTTTGAAAGATCAACAAGCACAGGAGAGACCTGCTCAACTTGAATCAGCTTCAGTCAGACGGTTACCATTGCAGCAAACACACACACACACACACACAAACACGCACTCGCGTATAATACTCCGAGACAGATGTAAGTCATTCGTTTGGAAACATACATGTGCAAGGCCGCGCGCACGCACGCACCTGGACGGCCTGGCGTCTGGCCCCCAGCTCTGCCTCGGACCTCCCAGGAGCTCCAGAGGACTCTCTCTCAGGCAGCCAGCTGGGCCGCGGAAACACCAGCCGGCCTGCCTGCTGTCTGCGCGCGCACGTCCAGATGGAGAACGCCACACATCGGTCGCACCGACGTCCCGCTTCCCGTTCGCCGAGGTTCGCGCGGCCACGTGAGCACGTGTCCATGACCCGCCTGGGCTAACTTTACCTCGCTCGGTCGAGCGGGGCCGGGGGCAGGGCGAGCTGGGGCTGCCGTCAGGGGAAATCAGGACAGGAAGGTTGGAGGGGGGAAAGGTCTGGCCTTGGCGTTATCTCAGAGCCTGGACGGACACCTCATTACACACTGCCATCACTCCCGGCACCTGGACACGACGCCGGGGGGGGGGGTGTTAATGCAGCCCCTCTAACTGGCTCCAAGCAGGGGGGGGGGGGGGGGGGGGGCGGCGCCTTTTCTGAGACGCTACGAGAGGAGATTCTCAAAGTACGTACATGTCATGGTTCATCTACTGGTGAGCATGAAGAAGACGCACCCTCCAAGCGCACCAGCTCTCTCTCCCCCCATCCCCTCTCTCCCCCCACCCCCTCTCTCCCCCCATCCCCTCTCTCCCCCCATCCCCTCTCTCCCCCCATCCCCTCTCTCCCCCCACCCCCTCTCTCCCCCCATCCCCTCTCTCCCCCCATCCCCTCTCTCCCCCCATCCCCTCTCTCCCCCCATCCCCTCTCTCCCCTGCTCACAGTGCTCATGTTCGTGTCCTCGTGTCCGCGCTCCTCTCCCCCCGCACATGTTCCTTGTGAAGGACAGCTCCACAGCATGGCCGGCCCTGTTCTCAGTTAGCTCCACGTCTGGTGCTGATTCAATGTGAACTTGTGTCTTGTAGCACCTCGTCAGGTTCACCCCCCCCCCCACCCCCGACCGCCATTCCTCTACGTGTGGAAACCCTGGGGACCACCCCTCCACCCCAACCCCAGCACCTCTACCAGCCTAGCATCCACGGTCACTGCCTCTCCTTCTGCCAGATGTTTCCAGTGCCCCGTAAAGGGGATCTCAGCTGGAGAAAATGACTTTGGCAGGCCCCCCCCTTCATACGAGACTCTCTCGAAGTGTTTCAGCTCCGTGACCTCTGACCTCTGTGGAAAGTCTGGAGACAGATCCAGCTGCGCGTCAAAATGACTGCCCATATCGGGCCCTTCTCCAACCATGCTCGTGAATGATTCATCGAGGGCCCGCAGCGAGTTGCACTGCACACTCGAACCAATCGGCAACAAAAAAAAAGACACAAAGCTGTCAACAGTCAACAGCTGGGATGACGTGCCGCGTTCTGGCTAGGGGGAGGATATTCACAGACACGTTTCCCACCATGGGCGGGGTGTGTCTGCTCCAGGCTTTGGGGCTGGGGGGGGGGGGCAAGAACCTCCCGGACACCTGACAGGCAGGGCCCGTAGGAGGGGGGACAGGCGTGCTGTGAGGGGGGCGGGGGGCCAGATGCTCCTCACTTCAAACACAATTATCTAGCTCCTCATCAGCCAGCTTGGAGACAAGAAATCGAAGCAAAGCACTCGCAGGCGCGACAACGTGCTGAGGTCTTTTGCTTCCGCGCGGGATTGGAGGTCTGAAGGACAGAGAAGAGAGACACGAGCGAAAGGACACGCGATGTTGTCCGAACCGACGTCGCCGCCTTGTCTCCCCAGCCCCCGTTGTGCAAACAACAGAAGCAACGGAACAGCCGGGCCTCTCTCCTGTGCCCCGTCTAATCTAAGTTCCAGCCAATCAGCTCTCCTTTAACAAACTGTGACCGACACTCAGGCACGTCCCCCTGCTGTCCACAGAGTTATGGCTGCAAGTTCGTTTCAGTAGACTTGAGCCCTTTTGGGACGGATGACTTCTGTCCCTCCAGCATACCCTGGAGACTGCACGGTGCGCTGGCCAGGTTCTCATTAGCAGGGAGCTGTAGCTACAGGGGCTGTCTGAGGTGCAGCCTGCAGGGAGGCTGGAACAAGCAGGAGGGCCCTACTGGAGTCCTGGAGCTCTCCTGCAGAGTGGCATGAGGATCATTCTGACACACGGAGCCCAGGGGGGTCCCTGCTGGCCAGGCTGCCTTCATTAGTGTGTCTAACGTCAACACTGCCTCCTGCCTCCTGCCTCCTGCCTCCTGCCTCCTGCCTCTTGCCTCCTGCTTCCTGCCTCCTGCCCTCGGGTTTGTTATGACTGTGCCCGAAACAAGGCTGGAGTCAAACCCACCAGGCTA
This sequence comes from Hypomesus nipponensis, assembly GCF_054491055.1. Taxonomy (NCBI): domain Eukaryota; kingdom Metazoa; phylum Chordata; class Actinopteri; order Osmeriformes; family Osmeridae; genus Hypomesus; species Hypomesus nipponensis. The sequence continues at coordinate 17,702,119 of NC_140369.1, forward strand.
AGCAGGAACAACTTGGACACAACTGACTGGCAGTCGGGAGCCCCACTGGGCCATAAAACATTGCTCAAACTAGGAGAAGTTACTGAAGGACTTCTCTCGGCCCCCCAAATAACTTTCTCACGAATGCAGGTTTTTAGCGTCCGTTCTCACAATTTGGGAGGAGAGTTGAAGCACACCGTCTACTGAGGAAACAACGTTTGGTTTCAGAGAATTTGCTGGTTGTTAGCGTGAAGGTCTCACGTCCGGTTCCCCGTCCGTCATTAGCGAGGGGAGCCGAGCAGCACCACGAGGTGACGAAGCACCAGACACAAACTTGAGGACGTCACTCTCTGGATGAGTGGGCTCTCAGGCAAAAAAGTCGATAAACCAGCATATTCATCTCATCGGATCACATTGCCGCGTCGTTTCAGAAACGGCAGGGTCGGGAGCCCACGAGGTACACGTGACACACATCACGGGCGATTGGACTGTGTCGAAAACAGCCGCCCCATGCCGTGGTGTGTGCTATGCCCCTCAACCCAGATGCCCCCTGCTCCATCCTGCTCTGGTTTGAACATCCAACAGACTCGAATTTCAATCCGCAGCAGAGGACGTATCGAGCGGTTCAACGCTAACGCGAAGAAGCTGTGGAATTTGTCAACACGAAAGGTGCCTTGGTCTGGACTCAATCAGAGGGCTTTCTGATACAGGGAAGAACACACTGACTCACTGACTCACTGACTCACTGACTCACTGACTCACTGACTCACTGCCCCCCCCACCGCCCCCCTCCCCACATCAAACTGACGAACACAATTACCTCAGAATCCCTCAGACATGATGATCTGTTGACGTTGAGCTTTTACGTGCAAGGCTCCCAGACAGCGTCAACATCACATTGGTGTGCGGCCTCGTGGCTATGAGATCCGCTCGGCGCTCATCTGGATAAGCTTACGCGGTTGTGCGGAGGGCGGCGGGGGTAAAAATGGGCTCATCTAGGTGTCACACCTTTGCCTCCTTCATTTCCTCCCTCGTGCGCCCCCCCTTGCGCAGTGTCAGAGCCGTCACGCCCCCCCCCCCCCCTCCTCCACGGGCGAGGGGCCTGACGAGGTCCAGATGTGGCCCAGATGAGGCTCATTTCCGAAGGCTGGGCCCAGAGAGGAACCGTGGACAGCAGGGGGCTCCATCAAACTGCCATTGGCTCTGCTCACAGCACTCTGTGACAGGACCCTCGGCTCATTAATGTGCTGGAGATCGACATGAGAGGGGAGGGCAGGGGAGAGGAGGGCAGGGGAGGGGAGGGCAGGGGAGGGCAGGGAGGGCAGGGGAGAGGAGGGCAGGGGAGGGCAGGGGAGGGGAAGGGAGGGGAGGGGAGGGGAGGGGAGGGGAGGGGAGGGGAGGGGAGGGGAGGGGAGGGGAGGGGAGGGGAGGGGAGGGGAGGGGAGGGGAGGGGAGGGGAGGGGAGGAGAAGAGAGGAGAGGAGAGGAGAGGAGAAGAGGGGATAGGAGAGGAGAGGAGAGGAGAGGAGAGGAGAGGAGAAGAGAAGAGAGGAGGAGGAGAGGAGGGTGAGATTCTAGTCAATATTTCATGTAATCAGACGGCCGAGGTCACAAATGCGGACGCAGCCCCACTTCCCTCACACAGCACGCACCTCCCGCTCGATCCTCTCCCAGATCCCAACACCTCTGCAGTCACGAGGGAGTGACGAACCCTGCCAGGAGAGTGCTGAGAGAGTGGTGACCACCGTCACCTCACCAATCCAAGTGATTCCATGTTGCCACACGCCCACACGCAAACCTCAAACCAGCCACACATACCCAGTGATGTTGCATGTCAGAGGTCTGAATTTAACTTCATGATCTAACCAAACCGCAGCGTTTCATTATGTCACACTTGGGTTGTAAGGGGGGCGTGCTGTGATTAAGACTCAAGTCTTTAACACTAATACATCTTGACAATGCTGTTTTAAAAGGCATTCATGACATGACATCACATGATATCGGCTCATTGCATAAAGTGGGGTGTTTAAGTGGCCTCAGAGTGTGACTGTGGCGTGACTGTGTGAACAGAACACTGAACACTGAAGTCATCCGACGACGGGGGAGCCCGGTCTCTTGGAAGACTCACCATGGCAACAGCTACAGTTGTAGAAAGGTAACCACAGCCAGGCCTGAAGGCACTAAGGTTCACCAGATTTGTTGTTTTGATGGAAGAGAACACCAAAGAACAGTGGGGGGGGGGGGGGGGGGGTTGGTCCCAGTGGCAAAACAAGCTCATTCTTAATCTGTTCTCCAAAAACAGGTTTAGGCACAGCACCGTCAACGCTTGCCTCTGCCAGACTTAGACGGGGGGTTCATGTGGAGCCAGCCCCCACAACCGCACCCCATTCTCAATCAAGCCCCACACTCTCTCTGACCCATATTCCTGAGCAGCTGACATTATTTAGGTGTGAAGTTCAACCTTGTGGAAATAAAAATCCTGTCTGTGGGTGCAAACCGTGTGTGCCTCATTTCCCTGGAATTCAACAGGAGGAGGGGAGGGGGGGGGGGGGTCTGCTCTGCAGCAGGAAGTACTAGCACCGTGGTGTTTTTAAAAAACCTCACAGGAAATAACCGCAGATCCGATTTTCCTCGGGCTGAGGTCAGAAGGTGAGCAGAGTCGGAAATACTTTGAGTCCGTCTCAGACCCGGGTGCGATCGTAGCCCGCAGACCCAGAGCGGTGTGCCCCGCCACAGAGCTACGCAACTGGGATCATTTGGCACCTTGTGAAAGGGATCAGGGGGGGACAGAGATACGGCCCACAGCTCATTATTCCTGTCCTGGCCTGATTCTATCTGCCCAGATGTCTCAGCTGCACTGCCCCACCACACAGAAACGGGACGGAGAGTATGGCTGTTGCTAGGGAGAGCAGTTTCAACAAACATAAACAGTGCTGATCAGGGACAGTTTGGTTTACTTGGTTATCTTGACAGATCTTTAGTCTTTCCGTGTGTGCACACTGCAGATATGTGTCATTCTGTGTTTTACCAGTGTTTTCACACAGCACAAAGCCACCATCACAGAAACGCTGTCCCTAACCTGTTGTCCGATAACCTTCCACTGACTGAAGCATTGCCCATCTGCCGGGGAAAATCAGCCACTGGTATATTTGGCATGTACAATAAAGTGTCAAGTCTTTCCTTGGTTCCATTCTGAAAGGTCCTGTGGCGTGGGTCTGCTGACCTTGGCTGGAAGTTACAGAGCCACAGCCCTCCTCTGCCCCCCTCCCCCCCCCCCCCCCCCCCCACGCAGAGCTGTTTCAGCACAGGCTCTCCGGATTCACAGCTCGTCTGTCAGCGGCGGGCCTGATGAACACCCTCCACCCCACCTGCCCCAGCCTCACACCTGGGACTAATGGGCCTGTAAACGAGAAAGCAATTAGAGTGCTGAGAGAGCCGTTCCCCGCCCACCATGCCCGGGCAGCGGTGCCAGTCTGTTCACAGCCCCAAATTGGATTCTGCCGTTGGCCAGGGGGGACATTCATTAATCCCATGCCCGGCAGCCTGTCAGAGGATTTATTGAAAGGGTTGAAAATGTTATGCTTTCCCCTGAATTCAGAAGCGAAAGCGAACAGAGATTACAGGATTAGTCTCTGCCCCAGCATGGTTTCTTTATGGCATCAGCCAGACACTGATGTTTAGTCCCAACCACTGTATCTCCGCCATGGTAACGTGAGTCAGCTATGCTAGTTGCCAGTGCTCCAGGCACGACGAGGCTTCACACCTGCACTCGTCTTTGTCTTCAAATTGATGCGGCCCCCATGCGATGTGTTCGCTGAGGACATCCTGTGTGTCTGTGCCATCGTTGAGACAGGCTGTCTCAGGCGTCGGCTTGTTCGATCCATTACTAAAAGAAACCCCCATTTTGCTGGTCTATCTGCTGTCCTGCTGCTCTAACATAGGGAGTTCAAAAGTCAAGAGACACACGTTTACCAGGTACTTCCAGAGGCGGGTAGGAGACATTGCACGTGTATGAAGGATTAGCCGCAGCACAGCCAACAGACAGCTTAGTTATCGTGTTTACCCGGAGCATGTGAAAATCACATCCATATGGAATGATTTACAGTATCGTAAGAAACACTGAAGGACTCGTTCATACATAAGAGTGAGGGCTATGCGTGCCTCTTGTATACACAAGCCATATCGACTGGGTTGTAATAGTGGGTGCAGGGCCAGTGAAGAGCCTTCTCACTGGCTCCATTGTGTTATGGTTGGCACCAACTCCATGGAGAGAGAGAAACTGAATCCTCGGCTGTTCTTTTATTTGGCTTGGGGAAACAGAAAATTACCTACTCCCTTCAGAGCAAGCCCTGTGGAAACAGGTCTCCACCGTTGCATGAACAGCTCGGGGGAGATCGACTCGAGGTAATAATTCATTCAGCGATGGCCACGGCCACATCTACGGACCTTGTTAACAGCACCTCAAAGGGGGTCCGATGTCTGTTCACCTTCGTAGGCCCTCGACGAGCAGCTGTTGGCTCTCCCGTCCGAGTTTTTCATGTGCCACCGCTGATAGCTCTGATGTCAGATTGTGTTCGGCCGCGTCCGTGAGAAGCGAGAGAGGCCAGGTAGACTTCTAGAAGGTGGGAGGGGAAGAACGGGAGAAATCCTGACGAGGATAATTAAAGCCTGTCAGAGGACAAGGGGTGTGCTGTGGGACGATTACGGTTGACACGTAAATTGCCGTGAAGCGCGATTGTAATTCCAAAGGCTTGGCAGCCTGTCAGGAGCGGTTCCTTTCTCATGGCCCTCGGCAGATGAGACTCCAGCCGGACCTGGCGCAAGGTGGGGCCAGGGGGGAGCCAGGGGTGGGCGAGGGGAGGTGGGGGAGGGAAGGAAGGAGGAAGAGGTGAGGCGAGGCCACGGGGGGAGGGGTGGACAATTGGACTCCATTGTTGGACTTGTCTGCAATGTCAAGAGCTGAGAGTGTCCAACACATCCCCGAGACAGAAGACTGGCCACCGGCTGACAGGATGTCGAGGTAAAGAGGTATAAGACCAGCCTTTCTTCAGGAAGCTGCTCTCCTCTGAGCGGGTGAGTAACGTCAGGCAGCCGCTCCAAGATCCAAGGAAACGGCCAACAACAAATGTGCTGAGGGGAAAAGTTTGAAGGTGAGAGCGAGAAACTATAAATATCGACGTCTTGCAGCGCCAGAGGAATGTTGTTGTCAAATATCCTAACAATTAACACAGTTCCGGTATGTGTAACTGAGTTTAATTGGTTGGACTCACTCAATCGGTTCAACTACCGCCCACCAGGGACATTATGAATTGCTAGATTTTCATTGGATTAACTGTGTTTGTGAGAAGTAGTCAGTTAAGCAAGGAGTCAGAGAGCCCTAGATAGACCCAGAGAGGGCAAATGACGGAGGAAGTGGTGCTGATATGCAACACAAACACCTGTGATGGTGGTGACACAACCGGCTGGGGTCACTGGGGTGTGTAGAGCTGTTTTCAGAAAGACCATCGAGTTGAATTGGTTAAACACTCGTTCGTATTGAAGTACTACTGCAGTTTTAGTTCCATTCCAATTTTGTTCCTACAGCACGTATCCTCGATTGGAACTCCAGATGCCGTAGACTGTGACTGCCTGGGTGAAATGCAGAGTCAGAGATTCGAAACTATAATCCATGAACCCCAGCATGTGACCACCCCTGTTGCATGTGCATGACACACAGTAATTACACATCCTAATCCAATCATGGAGCATAATCCCCAAGCCCCTTTACTCCAGTGTTCTTGATGAATCACGCCATAAACAATAAGATATGCTATGTTGGATCTCTGGTGGTGGAGCCCCATGTGTGTGTGTGTGGGGGGGTGGGGGGGAGAAAGGGGGGGAGGGAGGGGATGTAGGTCAAAGCAACACGCACGTCCAGATCCAGAAACGTCCGCCTGCACTGAAGCACAGGGACGTCTGGGATGAATTTGCCTTCCAGAGCTATAGTTAATACCGCGACACGCCTGCAGTAAACCTAAACCGTTCCACATAGAGGAAAGCCTGGTGGGACCAGACACCCACAGAGAGCCTGTCTCCTGACCCCCATCCACCCTGAATGGCGGGGGAAGCAGGCGAGTGATGAAGGGGCCATTACTGTCCTCATTACCTGCCCTGACCTCGCCTCTCCTCACCCTGGTGCACCTTCCCACCATCCGTCAGCTCCCCCTGACAGCTCCCATTCTGCTGGGCCAGGTGAGGGAGGGCGGGGGCTCCGCCCGGACCCCCCACCGTGACCCACGCTGAGCCGGGCTTCGAGGGCGCTTCTTGGGGTGTGTGCATGTGCCGTCCTAGAGATCACCCACGCCATGACGACGGATCCGTAAATACTGCCTGTCGCTTCTTCCTTTGTGCGGGTTCAAAGCGAAAAAAAGATTTACCTCCTCACAAGTCGAAGGAGACTCGGAAAAAAAGTGTACGTACCAAGGATGAGAGGCAGACTCTCTGCGATGACACTAATTGGGGAGAGGTAGCCGAGGACTGAAATAGACGGAACTGAGAAGAGTGTGGCGTTTCAAAGGTAAACTTCTGACAACAGATGCAAAAGGGAAAGAGACGGTTTGAAGGAGGCTCACACAGAGCTGACACCTCTGCCTTTAGAAATCCCCAAGAAAGGTACTCCCTGACGGACGGGAATGTGAAATGTCAGCGACGGCAGACCTGGAAGAGATTTTGAGCTTAGCGGATGCCTTACTCGTCTGCCATTTCTGCTTTTAGCCCCGTTGGTCGAGGGGGTCTCGACGTTGTTCTTTAAAGAGGGCAAGACCCCACACAAAGAGCAGTGCCGAAAAGGTTCATTAATTGTTTAATTAAGTCAGTGGTTGAACACTGCTAGTCTTTGAAGCGAAAAAAAAAAAAACTTCAGCCATTGTAGCTATGTTGAATCTAGAGCTGTGCTCTACAACACCCAAAGTTCATCACTCCAGTGGATAACTTTAAAAAGTACTGACTGAACTTGAGCTGTAAACATCAACACTTGATAATTAAAGCCTTAATTACCCCGGAGATTTAATGATGTTACTTGACCTTTAAACAGATACAAACACTCATTACACATAATCAATGGCGAGGACATGGATGACTCACAGCTTCTGACTCCTCAGTGGTACCCTTTACCCCCACTTGGACATTTAGAGAGCATTTCTAAAGCTGTCATCTTCCCTCCAGGAGATTCATGGACACCTTCTCTGTGGGAAAGCATATCTGTGTATCCATTCTTCTCTCAGATATACAGTTCGATTTTCTTTAGAGTCTATTGTAGAATGCCGTATTATCCAGTTGTTTAAATGTATCCTCTCACACAAGACACTGTAAGGCTATTCCTGTTAACACCCTGTTAAAGACTGGAATTTACCCACATCCATGTCCATGTTCACGCGTCATTGTTAGTGATGTTTTCAGTAATCCTGGCTACCTTGTCATGTTTCCCTAACCAGCTGACCTCACTGTTTCAGTGGGTGGGTGCTGGAAGTCAAGCAGGTCCATGAACAGTGGTTGATTCTAAGGAGTTTGTTGGAAAGTGTAGAGGAGATATTAGAAGACAGGTGTTGGGAACCAGCCCTCTGCAGATGGGGATAGGTGATACACGATGCAGTTTTCCATGTTTAACAGTTGACCAGAGAGGTTGTTGTTCAGTCCCGAGCTGAGAGAGAGACAGTGTTAGAAGGACAGGCAATGTGGATGGGTGTGGGATAAGAAACGAGGTTGAAGTGGTTTCCAAATCAAAGCTGCATTTCTTCTATTATAGAAATGATGGAATGTCCCAGTTTGTTGGGCCTGTTTCAGTGGTGAACTACATCATAGACTGACTGATTGTAATAACTGATGAAATTATAGACATGAAAACGAGGAGATGCCACACTGGAATGTTTTTACAGCCTGGGAATCTTCTTGTGTGAGAAGCTTTGATTCAGGAAGCAAAAAAAGCTCTGAATTCTTGCTGTGACAGTTTTCCTTTAGAAGTTGGAAGAAAATGTCAAACGTTCCTTCACAACCAGACTAACCCTGGGGGGTGTTTTAACAATCAACAACAGTACTCCAATAGCTGTGAATACATCGAGTGTGAAAGTTTTCTTTTGGACTTTCGATTCTGGTTTTCCATCAACATTTTCCTCAGATGCGCTGCAGAGTGGCACTCTGCCTTAAACAAACCAACCCGGCTCCCAGCCTTTCTTTGAGGTTTATTTTATGGCTCTTTAATTCGTGGGGACTCTGCCTCATTTAGTGCATGGCATAGGGGGATTGATTGAGCTGACATCACTTTTTTTTCCCCTGCGTCTGATTCGTTAAAGATGCCTTGACTTGTTTCGTTGTCCAATCCATTTCTGCGTCCGATTCCTCGGGGTGCCAGTCCGAGCTGCTTGTCATCTTCCAGGTCGTCTGCTCATTCACTCAGTCGTGCTCCTGGCGTGGTGGGTAGAGGATGGGTGCCAGGGTGACGGCTTGACCAAACGAGAGGTCAGGCGTGCCGTGTTAAGGAAGTGGGGATGCATGAGGACAGGGGCTCCACGGGCCGCTGAGTCTCTCGCCTTTCATGACCAGAGGGACCCGCTGACCTATGAGGAAGGAAAACCCGCCTCCTTCCCCTGACCCGCGCACACATGCGCACAAACGTGCGAGCACGCACACGGATCCTCCCGGCTTTGGGCCCCAATTGAATCTAGATCCTTCCATTCCCTGAGCACACACCTTGGCTATCCCTTGGTTCAAGTGATTTGGAGAGGATTCCCCTCATGGATCCTTTTAGTTCTGAGTGGGCTTGGTTCCGTGACAGCCAGAGTTACAGCCCCTCATCATCTACACGAAATGAGCCCTGTGAGAGCACAGGGCACATAGATTCAAAAGCAATCATCTACTTTGATGAGCACAGCAGACAGGCTTATTGAAAGGTAGCGAGCGTAGAGATGGAGAGTCAATCATGTCCGTGGCACTGCTATCAGGTTCATCAGGTTCAGTTTGGCTGTCGTCTTCTATCAGACAGGCTATTCTACTGCATGTGGCTTGATTGTATCCACAGGAAAACGCGTGGGGAAATCTGTGCTTCTTAAATTGCTGCAAACTACCTCTAATCAACCAGATAGTTACCAGTTTAGGACAAATAAACAATTGTCTTCAAAGAAAAGCTGAATGACATGGGAGATCTGCGATGCAAAAAAAAAATCTACAAAAAGCAGTGGTGAAACTTGAGGTTTCAGTTCCGATGCACTCAATGTATGAAACGATAGGACTCTGAAAGGATCATGCATGCACACCATGCAGTACACACACACACACACACACACACACACTGTATGTACACAGCCCTCCGGGGATGACAAACGGCAGACTCCTGTCTCCAGCTCTTTCTCCCCGAGTCAGCACCTTCTGGAAGAAAACTGAGACAGACAAACAAAAGAACAAAAAGGAAGTCTGCCTCAATAAGAAGAAAAAAAAGAAGAAAAAAAAAGATCCATTCCTTTTTCTCAGAACTAGTTTGGCTCTTGCAAGGAGCAGACTCCGGAAGTCGCAAACACCTCGCTCATTACGGGACCGTGGAGATCACATGGTCTCTGAAGCTGTACGCTGCCTTGTGTAAACTCCTCCAACAGGGCTATTTCTTCTCATACCGAGGTGTCTCTCAGAAGACTAACCATGGGAGTGATTTATGAGCCTACTCTGGGAGCCCCCCCCAGGGGGCCTCCAGCCCTTCAGCTTCAACACAAATGACATTAACAAGACACAGACACCAACTGTCTCTATCCAGACACAGACCCTTGACTGGTGAAGGAAAGGTGATTTTTTTTTTTCAGAAGGGTCTTTTTCTTCTTTCTGAGAGGAGCGTCGGGGAGAGGAAGTTGGTAGCTGTCAACCGAAATTGCAAGCAATTGCTTCTTAGTACTAATGGAGGAGCAGGGGGCAAAGGCTGGAGATATTACATTCTTCTCATTTCAACAGAAACACATTTAACTTGCCTTGGTTTTCCAAATACATCACATCTATTGTAGAATGTTGTTTTTTTTTTTTTAAGCGAGGCAATCTCTTACCACAGCGACCATCTTGCAGAGTTGATGGCAAAGACTGAGTACATTTCAACCGTAAACAATAACGTCCATACATGTTACATTCATTTGCCTGTGTATGAAACGAAAGCTATAAAAGCACCATGCCATTTCTATGTAGTCCTGCAGCACACACAGTTATGCAGTTACTGTCTTGTTGAGATGAGGCAAGAAATGGGAGTCGGTCATTTATGTGTTGCGTTACACTCTACAGTGTGTGCAATGCAGTAGATATCTGCATGACAAAAACGGAAGGCCAAAAAGTTCAACCAGACACATATAGGCTGATTCTGTACCAAACCTTCTGTGATCTTATTCATTTTCAGAAGTGATGTAGGATTGATCCATGAAAAAAACAGCTTGACTTGAAAATAAAACTGTAATAATCTCCCCGGTTTTTATTCACAGTATCAAGTCAGTTGTTGGTGATTTAGGGGATGTGCTGTCCAAACAGTTCAGGGTCAAATCAGCAGTTCTGTCCCCTCTGTGTTATCCATGGACTCAGTTGGTGCTTATCATCCAGCTTAGAAAAACAAACCTGAACACCATGCTGACCTTTCATTACGCAAAACCAAAGACCGACTTCACAGTACGAAACCAGGACACCCAAGGTTGCAACACCCAGCTGATCGTTATCCTTCAGAAGTTATCACACGGTCCCCTTCGACATCTTCACCCATATTCAAAACGGCATCAAAAATCTATTTTTGTAAAAGGACAAACTGTGAATCTGGCAATGTTTGACAAAATCACACCCTCGAGCCTGAGCTGGAGTAGTTCCCCAAAGCCAAACAAACGTAGTGACGGTGAACGCAGCCCTGCAATGAGGACCCCTCCACAACGCCCTGCTGATAGGTTTATCGTCTGGTCGGTGAAGCCCTGCGTGTGTTCTCTGGTGTGAACGGTGTCGAGGGGAGGCTGAAGAGGGAGTCCGGCGGGACGGGGAGGAAATACTACGGTCGCGAGCATCTTTCAACGCCCGCTGGTTCAGTGCACACTGAGAGGGCCTGACTGCCAGGCAGGTATATGGGCCAATGTAGCAGGGGCCAAAAGACAGGCCATCTCTCTGTCATCGGAGGTCTAGAGTGGCAAGCTGTTTACCAGCTGTTACAGTACAGACCTTCACAACGTTGTACTGACTGTCCTGAAAATGACCCCATCCGCCCCCACCCACCACAGCCCCCGACCCCCCTCCCCCACCACCAAATCTGGGTCTGCATGTTTCCCACATTAAAAGGAGGGATTGGATATCTGTGAGAGTGGACAGTGAGAGAGGGAGAGAGAGGGAGGGAGGGACTTGTCTAAACACAAACTCCTCCGTCGTCCTTTCCCTCTAGGTCCAAACCGCTCCATCCCTTGTCGCTTTATGGTCTCCATAATTCTGAACAAACACTCCCCCCCCCCCCCTCTGGCACATAAATATGCTGAAGATAAGCATAACAGGTGTTAAACTAAGGCTTGGAACAGAGTCCATTTCTATTTGACATGTTATTCATTTAGCAGGTAAGCATCCAAATACAATTCAGCCGGTACAGTTCTACTTCAGAACTAATGATGCAGTCCCATTTGGCGTGGTCTCAGCTATCACAACTGACACTTTAAGTCAGCCCATGGAGATTGATGTCCCAATCCTTAACCTTTCAGCCCCCTGCTGGTTCTTAAACAAACCCAATATCATCACATAACTAAAACAATATTTGGGGATGACAAAAATGTCCATCAAAACATACTCGCACGACACAGGAATACTGAACAGAGACAGTGAACGCCCAGCAAATGAAGGCCCAGGAATGCGAGGCATGTCAATTGTTCCAACTAGTTCAAACGGGCACCTCGCGGAGAAAGACGCGTCGATAAATACTCATTATGAGCCGGGTGTTTAATTTGCAAACAGGCCTACGGAGGCTTTGTTTGAACAGGAGGACGTGTTTTCATTTCAGTTCCGTGAGAAGCGCTCTAAACCCTGGAGATGTCGCACCGTGTGCGGTACAGAAAGCACAAACCCCCCCACCCCGAGCGGAGCGAGTGACTCGTGTCGCAGAACGCTTCCTGATGCCCGGACACACAATCAGCAGTCGCTGTTGATTGAGATGGCACGATGAGACGACACATATCTGCAGCTTCACGAGAGCTCACTGGCTTGATTAAAGGATTCACAGCCCACAGCCTGATAGGATCTGAGGGATGGCAGAGGGGGAAGATCATCTATTTAATCTAGGCATGGGACTGATAATGAGAAAACAGAGCCCTGGGCACGGGGAGATGGAATGACATTGACAAGAGTCAGAGAGAAGTATTGGCGGATAGAGAGTGCGACAGAGTGGCAACAACACAACAAAAGAAAATAGGTGAGTTAGTGATCAAGAGTTGAGGGTGATCTAGAGATGTATTCGAATGGAAACGATGGATGGGAAAGAATGCTGTGTAAGGTAGGAGGTTTACATCGATGCAAACACAGCTAACTGTCAGGTTTTGTCGTTCCAGCTTCCATGAGAAGCAATCATCAACACAGGACTGACTTCACCTAACCACACACATTAGAGATGGAATCTGTTCAGTCAAGATTCCGTCATGCAATGTCAAGTTCTTCACAACAGAATGAGGGAATGGAAAAAAAAGGAATCAAGAAAACAAGTTAAAAAACAACATGGCTAGTTTCACATAGACATACAACACATCGACATCAATTACATCTCACCATAATTGCTATTGTCTCTTTCCATGGTTGCCAAAAAAATATTATCTTGAGGTTGGTTTGAATGGAAGCCAGGCACAATAACACTAGGGTTAAGGAGGAGGGTAGTCTGAGATGAAAATTCTCTTTAAGGTTCTCAAGTCTTCACTTTAATCTGTTTTGAGATCCAGTGAGAGAAATATGACTGTTGGAGATGATTGGGATTTATGGAGCATTTTGGAACAATTTGGTGACAGGCGTAATAAAAAAAGATCCATGACAAGTGATTCGTTCTCTGGCTACGACATGCAGAAAACACCACAAAGCTGGGAAATACTGTGGATGTGTCCTAAATCACATCCATAATATTGACAGTATTATAAATATATAAATATAATACCACAATCGGATCTGCTGGTTAGTTTAATGCTTCTGTCATGAGATCCCAGCAAAGTCTGTCCATGGAGAAGTCGGTGTTCACACAACCTTTTCCCTGTGTGTCAGCGAAGACTGGGCGTAACAATGACCAACTAAGATGAGTTCACAGATAAAGCTGACGTTCTGAAGGAAGCCACTTTGTGCTTCTTTGAACCAACCTGAAAATATGAGACTACAGAAAACTTGTGGTTGGCTTGGCAGTGAAAACAATACACAGGCCATTCAAAACAAAAAACGGTTTTCAATTGAGTTTTAGAGAGAGAAAGCAAGGGGAGATCTCCATCATCAAAGGAAGCGGTTCCAAACTCCTATTTTCCGTACCAAGTCAAGACTGTCCCTCCTGTTCTTTCTCATGTCTGCACAGAGCTATGACATCACATTCATATGTTCCCAGAATGTCCAAGAGTATAATGTTCTCAATGACAGACAACAAGACCGGCAGTGCTTCCAACAAACTGAACCAATCTCCAGAATCAGAGTCAGCTTACTGAGCACATTTGCTCTCTGACAACCATGAGGACGTTTTCTTTCGATGATCTCACATGGAAACTATCAATAGCAAACATCATTTTTCAACTTGAACTTAAAAGGATAAGTGCTGTAGATAAATTGTACGGACGAGTATAATCCGGTTGAAATAGCGAGGTCCCCTCTTCTGTTGGCACGGACGGACCACAAACACATGCTGCTCTTTAAGCGGAGTCCTTTTACATGAAGCAAATGATCATCTGTTATTGAACAAAAGGAACCTGAAGAAAATCTAGTCTGTCATCTTTAATACTTGACGGGTACAATTTCCCTGCATTCAGACCCCAGTACAGACATCTGAAACGCTCTAATCTAATGTCTGAACAGAATGTTACCCAGGTCCACATGAGGCGAGCCAAACCACTTCCTTCACGGTATAACATTACTAACAATTGGTGAGGGTTGTGTGGTACTAGTATTGCATCTAGTAAATCTCCTAAAAAGATCGATCTAAACCCTTAACCCTTTACTACCCCACAACGTCCAGCTGCACCACCAGCATAATATTTATATAAAATTAAAAAAAGCCTTATTCAGGAGATCCTTCATGTTATTGAACAGGCGATGCTAATTCTGTCTTCATCCATCTGTGACTACTGTGTCCCAGGCTTCCAGCCGGTGGGATCAAAAGGGGCCACTCCCTCCTTCTCTCCTCTCAACTGACCGATAGCCCATCTCAATATCTGAGGACCCTGCTGACAGTGTCTTTCTGAGGGCCGGTCCCCTGCTCCTCGCACAACACCACACCACGCCCCACCCTGTCTGCCCCCCCCCTGCTGAGAGCCGTCCAGCTGGGATAATTGGGCTCCCTGCTCAACCTCCCTGCCACCCCTGGTGCCTGAAAGCTGCCCTCAAACGTGCGGGGCATACAGAAACGAAGGCTCTTCATCCTAGCAGACTCGACCGCCCCCCCCACCACTACCACCACCACCCCTCTCTCTCTCACTTTCGGTCCTCATCCTCAGGAAGTCTCGCATTCATTTGCATCCCATCGGCGGAGACCCAAGCGGCTCGGCTAATGGCAGGTAATGATGACATCTGTCACAGAGGGTGCTTTTCACAGTGGACAGAGGAAATAGGACTGGCAATTAGACAGCGAGACACAAAGGGAACCCTAAGACGCCTCTTTCAGGCAACGGCCTCGCCTGCGATCAAAACAGAAATGAACAGCCTTCCCCGAGCACATCCTTTTTTTCCCCTCACTGACAGATATCTGATGGATATCAATGGGATTTACAGCTTGGGGAGAACCACGGAGAGATGATCTCATTATTGGTCATTTCATTTCGTTCAGCCGGCACCTTAGGATCCTTGAGACACACGTAGCTCCTAATAGGAGGCAGCAGACCAGAGATCTCATCAACATCAACACGACCCAAGTTGTCTTTACGGAGACCATACTTTACCCACAGACTCCATAAAATCTGAAACCCGTGGATCGTTCTAAAACATACACCATCTATATGCTAATAGAGATGATACGTGGGGTGCATGTGTAAAAAAGCTAAACATAAAGACCTAAATTCATATACTTAGGTCAGACTGGAAAACAATTCATTTGAATGAAGTAATATGCAGGATAAATCTGTGGACATAGACGAAAAACAACCTGGAGTAATCAAAGATTGTAAATAGCCGACCGCTGCTAAGTAAATATGATGTCCTAAAAATCATGAATATATTAATCTTGTGAGAAATGAAATGTTTCCATCAGATCATACTGAACATTTATGCAGAGACTGGCCTTCTCTGCATACATTCTTTACAAAGGGGCTCTTTTTTCAAATTCATACTGTAGGTTTTGCTTTGACCTTCAAGTACTTTACCACATAGCAAAATGTGTTTTGTGATACCCCTTTGAAGATATTTCCACTTCCTCACAGCTACAAACACGACAGAAAATTCCATGCGCATGAGCAAACCCAGTCAAATGGTTTGAGGGTTCTGGTGATACCCTGTCTCTCAGCCCTGGTCTTGTTTACCTCCATTAAGATAAACCCGATGCCACCCGGTCTCAGTCCTCACAAACAACATACAGGACCCGAAATTCTAGAGCATTCTCTGGGACATGAAGAAAGCAAAAAAAAATACTCTCTTGCATGAAAGGTCATTATGAGTTAGAACAAGGAGAAATGCCACAACTGCAAGCACGAAGCGTTGAACTGTTCTTTGGAGGCAGAGGTTAGTCCCGCAGCCAGTAAATCAAGACTCATGGCTCGACAGACAGTCAAACAAACGGTGATGTGACCATCCTCTGTCCACATGCCCGAGCATGATGGAGGGCCATGTGTCTATGGAGCAGGCCACGGCAGCCTGAGAGAGCGTGATTAATGACCAGCCACCTAACAGTGGTCAAACGCAGGGATCTCTCTAAAGCTCTGTTCACGTCCTGACATCATATAGAAGCTGTGACGGAGGGCTTTTTAATCCTGCATGGCAAGCCTAATCACCCGTGACCACAACAGCACTGACACTCACCATGCCACCTGAATGGTTTGGATACCATTGTGCCGTCTTCTCTCACACTAGGATCTACGCACTCTCAATGACCTGCTTTTTACATCTAGTCATTTAGCAGAAGCTCTTATCCAGAGCGACCTACAGTAAGTACAGGGACATTCCCTCGAGGAAAGTAGGGTGAAGTGCCTTGCCCAAGGACACAACGTCATTTTTCAACGCCAGGAATCGAACCGGCAACCTTCTGATTAATAGCCCGACTCCCTAACCGCTCAGTCATCTGACCCTGTGTCAACCTTGTACTGCTGAGGAACTGATGAATTTAAATAGTACTATGACATGCTCATGTCTTCTGGCTCTGCCCAGACATTATTCAGTTTTGGGAAGATGTGCACTTGACTTCGACCAGCATCCTGGGTTACGAAGTACCTAATTCATTTACAGTACTGTATTTTGGTAATATGGCTGGAAATATTGTGGCAAATTCAGACAGATACTTGTTCAAAGTCTTGATAGCGCCCTGTAAAAAAGCCATTACAAAAAGATGGTATAAACCAGGTCCCCCAACTCGAGATGAATGGCTGAAAATTGAATTGTGAATGAGATGTCTGTGATGGAACAACTAACACACAGATTAAGAGTTCAGGCAGAGCAATGTGAAGAGAAATGGGTGAAATGGACTCTATTTAAATGTCAATGACAGGATGAGGGTTGAAAACTGTATATGTCCCAGGATCAATTTGTGGAATCAATGCAATCCAGCATGTTCGTGATGGTTACGTTTTTAGTTTTTGTATTATTTTCTGTCAGTCTGTGTGTGTGTGTTTACTTTTTCTGTTCCTCTGTATCTGTGTATTTTTTTTGAAAAAATAATGTACAAAAAAAATAAATAGTACTATAAAAGTGTACAACTGACTGAATGTGGATGTGGTCTTGTTGCCTGTTTTCAAGTGTGATCTATACGTGATCAAATAGATGGCAAAGCCGAACAACATATTGTGGTTGGGATGTTGCTGTGAACGATGTTGCCAAGACAGTCAGTTTTCACCTCTACTTCTGAATCAACATTGCCTCCCTGGCACAGCTGTCTCCAGCCATGCAGACTCCACTTACCGCCAGTGTCTCTGGTTAGAAAACACATTAGCCTTGCCTGCTCCAACCACTCTTTGTTGGAGAGACTTCATAGGGGGAAAAAACACAAGTTAAGTTGACTCTGCTGCTCATAAGAGCTGGAATCTACCGACAATGTGTGTCTGCAGAGGACCTGCCGTATGGGTGTGAATATCAATTTGCAGCTCCTTCCACAAATGTAAGCACCGCTTGGTGGTGGACTGGCTGGATTGTGGAACCACAGAAGCCACTCAAATGGTACTCTCGCCACTGAATGGGTGTTCCTTATGAGTATGCTACAACGTAAACCAAAACAGGCCCATTTCTCCCTCCTCAGAATCCCAGATCGTCTAATGGGGTCCTCATTGTTGGCACTCAACAGGTAACCACACACCTCCAATGCCCTTTCTAAAGCTTACTTACAAAGTGAATATTTTGGTCTTCATCTTTGCACAACCAATGATTACAACATAGTTGTGACATTATGTCTATCATTTGTGGGGCTTTACAGTAATAACTGGTTTTGCTGAAAAAAATATTCAACAGTGCCTTACTGCCATCCAGTGGAGAAGTTGAGAATGTTCCTCATTTGACGTTCAACCCTATAACAAACTGTCTACTTAACCTCAGGTCACATTCAAATGAATTCAAGAGAGATGGTGCTTAATTTAAATCACTTTTTTACTGAAAAATGTGTACACATATTACAGTGTATAAAGCAAATGGGGGAAAATGTCGAGAACTCTCTAAAGACAGTTCAGTGTTAAAACAAAGAGATTTTGTTGTCATCGTCCGGTGACATACAGTAAGAATGGAGAAGGGTTTGGCAGCTGGATTCACCTGTCACGATATGAGCTACTCACAAAACATGTCCAAAAATATATCATACACAAAATTAATTTATACAAATGACAAAGCCTGGGTAGCCTATTGAGGACATTAATATCGTAAAAGCCGGCTCTCGAATCATAGGGTGAAATGTGGAGAAACAGAAATATCGAGAGCGCAGCAAAGAAGCCACACACTCTCCCCAACTCCTCCCGGCTTCAGTGACCGTGAGTGTAGCCGCACTCGGTGAACTCATTCAAGTACGTTTCACTTCATTTCAAGGTCTCCCGTTTTGGGGGTCGCTGTCAGGGGTCAAGCCGACCCCCTCAGTTCAGGGCAACGAGACGGCCGGACCGACGCCCTCCACACGTCCAAACAGTCTGGAGGACATGCTCTTCACAGGCGGCGAGGTCAGTCCAGCTCTTTGAAGCGTGCAAACATGGCCTTTCGCACGGCCTGCTTGTAGGTGGCATGGTCCCACACGACAGCCTCCTTCTTCTTCCTCTGTGGGGGAGAGAGAGAGGGCAAGGTGAACACACTGAGCTCTCAATAATACCATGGCACGTTTGAAGGTGTTTTTTTGTTTTGTTTTGGTCTGCACGCTTACCTCCACAGGCTCAGAACCTAAGCCAGGTCTTTCACTTCCCTTATGCGAATCTCTAAAAAAACAAAACACAAAGCATTGAGGGAGAATCCGTGCACGAGATGAGGGGCTCACAAACTTAAAACAATCACGCGAGATTCCTCGGTTTGAGTGAGCACGTCTCCAACCCACCTTGACCCGCTGGCCCAGGTGTTCTGGTGCTGGTGGGGCTGATGCTGGTGCTTCCTCTTCTTCATCTCTGGGGACCTCGTGGACTCTCTGGCACTCAGCTGCATGGGGACACAGGCGGTACACAATTGACATGATGTGGATGATGTCAATTGTCCCCCCACGACCCCTCAACTCAAAAAGATTGAATACCGACCTCTTTCTCCTGGTTCTCCAAGGCTTCCAGCTCCTTCTTTGACCTCTTGATCTTGAGGTGGATTTCCATGTTTTGCTGGGGGGGGGGGGGGATGGGGGAAGAGAGAGAGAAAAGGCAATGAAACAGGGACGTGTCTCGGTGCGAGGTTTGGCAGCAGGTATTATCCAGGTTGTCATCCATCTGCTGGGCGCATGGCGGCAGCCAGCGGCGTGGGGTTACCTTGTGGAGGTCCGAGAGCTGCTGGTGTCTCATCAGAGCGTCCTTGTTGGGGAACTGTCTCCTGCACAGCAGACAGGCCATCTTCTTCCAGTCCGTCAGCTTGTCCTCCCGCTCCTCGGACTGGCTCTTGGGGGCCCGCGGGGCGTCGTGCTTCTCCTCCTCCTCCTCGTCGCTTCCGGCCGCGTAGTCAGAGGCCAGCAGGCCCAGGGAGCCCATGGGGCGCTGGGGGGGGGGAGAGACGCCAAGGCAGAGGGTCAGAGGTCAGGAGGAAGTCGACGCGACGGCCGCCCTGGAACGAGTCCCCGACACGCCTGCCTGACGTCCTACCTTTGAACTCTTCTCGTCTTTCTTCGTAGGGGGAGCGAAAGGCTTCTTGAACAGGTCGTCCCCGCCGGAGCCCTGCGTGACGAGAAGAGTTGGAAGGTGCCGAAAGGAGGAACGACCCCCCCCCCCCCGACTAGATCTACCTCGCTCTACAACACGGACACAAACCAAGCACGCCCCCCTTCCCCCCCAGCATGAAGGCGTCAGGAGGAATCACAAACCTTCCTCTCGAAGATGGCAAAGGCGGCGTCGGCGGCCTTGGACGCCTTCCTGTCGTCCGGCCCCCCCTTGAGCACGGGGGAGGGCGCCCGCACGCTGTCCTTCTGCCGGTTCTGGATCTTGGCCCAGCGCTCCATGTCCTTCATGATCTGAGTCGGGCCCAAAACAATGTTAACGAGACCAGCCCTGCTTGTGGCAACCTGAGCTCCGGCAGCTTGGTACCGCGTGAGAGGAATACATTTACATTACATTTACATTGAGTCATTTAGCAGACGCTCTTATCCAGAGCGACTTACAGTAGGTACAGGGACATTCCCCCCGAGGCAAGTAGGGTGAAGTGCCTTTCCCAAGGACAAAACGTCATGTGGCAGAGCCAGGAATCGAACCAGCGACCTTCTGATGACTAGCCCAACTCCCTAACCGCTCAGCCATCTGACTCCTGGAATACTGGGGGCTCAACGTGTGCGGGTGTGGAGAGATGGGCTCACCTTGAAGGCAGCCAGACTCCTGGGCTTCTCGTCCTTGTCCTTCTTGTCAGAGTGAGACGCATCATCCTCGTCTCTCCTCTCGAGGTTGAGGCTGGCGGCAGAGTCGGGGGCGAGGGCGGAGTCGGGGGCGGAGCCGGGGTCGGGCACAGGCTGGAGCTCGGAGGGCTTCTTCATCTCCAGGGGGGCGTCCGCCGCTGGGTTGGCCAGGATGGCCTGCACGTCTGCGGCCATGGTGACAGGCTGGCCCATGGGGGTCTGGGGGTCTGAGGTGCCCCCCGGTACTGGGATGTAGGTCTTGGATACACTGTCCCAGAACAGGTACTCCTGTGTCTGGGCATTGTAGAAATACTGGACACACACACACACAAACAAGTACGAAGAAAGAAGAAGACAAAAAAAAAAAAAATAATAATAATGAAAAAGAGAAATGTCATTGACTGTGAGAAAGTAGGACTGACTACAACGTGTTGGGAGATCCCAGTTGTTGCGCTGTGTCTCACCCTGGAGCTGGGGTCATAGTACAGGGTGGTCTGGGGGTCGTAGTAGAACCCGGAAGTGGCGTCATACAGGTAGTCGGTCATGTCTGGAGTCTCCGTGGCTGGGGGTGGGAAGACAACAACATCCGTCATTGAGTCAAAAAAAAAGAGAAAAAAAAGTCTGAAACCGCCTACGGCACTGTTCCCATGGCGAGGGTCTTGTGGAGCTCGGAGTGCTGCGTGGGCCTCACCATAGCTGTAGGCCTCAGAGCCGGCCGTGCCCGGCAGGCCCGAGGCTGCGGCAGACACGTGGGGGCCCAGGGCCTGGAAGGAGGGGTCCATGGGAGGAGCCTCGCCATAGGAGGCCAGGCTGGGGGCCATGTGGGACCCAGACGACAGGGAGGGGTCGCTGCTGCTGCCGGCCAGCGAGCCAATCAGATCACCTAGAGAAAGGAAGAAGACTATTCGGTTTTTCGGAGGGGGAGGTGGGGTGGGGTGGGTGGGGGCCGGAGTCAGGTTTGCACAAAAGGCTTTGAAGAGTGGATGGAAGAAAGGGGAGAGCAAACCTTGAACGACGGCTGGCTGGAGACCTTGTGGGAAGTAGTGCTGCTGTTGCTGTAACGAGATGAGAGGAATGGGTTGTAAGTCAAACTCCACACACGGACACACACGCGCATACAAAGCAGATTCCATCAATCCTACCTCCAACATACTGGTCTCGGGAGGGTACCCCAGGAGTGAAGTGTTGGACTTGTCAGAATCTCTTTTGTACCTTATGGGGGGGGGGGTAAGACAAAGGACAACGTCATGGGGGAACCACGTGTTTGGGAACAGTGTTGCGCACGCGTCAGAACACGGCTGGAGCCGTCACTCACATTTGATTCTTCAGAGGTTTGGCGACCTCGGCATAAACCCTGTCCCCATCGATGGAGAGAGGCCTGGGTTTGGTCAGGAGGTCCACAAGACGGGTCACTTGCTACAACGGAACGCGTCGCCCGCAGAATTAAAACGGGTCAAATGCATTTCGTGGGCTTGGTCAAATAAGATGGAGACGAGAGTGTTAGTTAGCAAATGCAGCTGTCTGGTACCTCGTGGGAGTCCATGTCGACGAAGCAGAAGCATTTGGCTCCGGGGGGCTTGCCCTTCACCAGGCGGACGTTCCTCTCGTCCAGGTAGGCAAAGGGGTCCAGAGCCTTCAGGATCGTCTCTACAGTGGTGGTGGGCTTCACATTCTTAAGGATCATGGCTGGAAGGAAACACAAACAAGAAACATGTCAGCCGTAAGTAATTACGTGTGTGTGTGTGTGTGTGTGTATGTATATATATATAAAAATCCCAACTCAGATTTCTCTGCTAATTATCAACCAGAAAATGTCCACTGATATACTCTATACCGATGACCAACCAATATATTACTATTAAATGTATTAACAAAATAATTGGAGCAGCTTCAGTTGACTGACTCTTGCTCTCCTTGAAGATGGGGTCGGTCTGATGGGGGCCGTGGCGCGGGGCGTTGCGGCTGGCCCACGACTCGGCCTGCTGCTCGGCCTCCTTCTGGCGGAGCTGCTGGTCCACCTGCTGCTGCCAGGCCTCCGGGGTGAGGTCCGAGCTGCGCTGCCACTGGCCCTGGGACAGGGGGTCCACAGGGCCCACGGGGCCCACGGGGCCCTTGGCCTGGGGGGTCTCCTGGCTGTTCTTGGCCTTCTCCGGGAGGCTGGGCAACAGAGGCTCCTGGCCGGGCGGCGCCTTGAGGCCTGGCTCCTAAACACACACAGAGAGAGGGAGGCCATCCGTTAGGCTGAATTGGAATGGTGACCCATGGTGGGATGGGTGAGGCTGAGGGTACGGCTATTCAGGTGCAGTTACACCTCTGGTGTGTAAAAAATATATAAATAAATAAAGAAGAAGAAAAAGCCCCACTCACCTGAGCGTCCTTGGCGTTCCTGTCAGGCTGGACGTACCTCATGGAGGCTACCTTAGTGCCAACCTTCAGGGACCCCTGCAAGACAGAGAGGAGACGTCAGTCCCACCGCATGCTCCCCCGAGGGATGTTCACAATGTGCCTAGACCCAACATGCACTGGGGGCTGCTTCAGCCCTCCTCACTGGTGAGGGTACCATGGGCGACAGCTTCTGGTTGTGACGCTGACTGGTTCTGCTTATAGACCCCCAGCTCACAACAGACACGAGCCATTATCTCCTTGCAAACGTGTTACAATTTACAAGACGGTGTAACTCTTATCTATTTTGTAAACCAGAAAGAGGCTGACGTGAGGTAATCTAAACAGCTTCAATTCTATGAATGTCACATTCACGTAACTGTATATTACATTCACTGAACGTGTAGGGCTTACGGTAGAATCAACTCAAATATGCTAGAAACCAGAATAGGCTAGAACTAAGTCGATCATTTGTGTCGACATCTAAAGAGCTTGCCCAAAGGCCGGCTATGGTGATTTGACATGCAACTACACAGAGACGCTGCACAGTGACGAGGGTCAAGTGGTCAATGACCCATCAACAAGAACAAAAAAATACCTAAACTAGGCGAATCCCACTTCAGTGGCTAATCCAAAAAACAAAAAAAAAAAAAAAAAACAGAAGCACAACGGTAGTTCAAGAAACCAGTCGAAAGCAGCAAAACCTGACATTCCTGCCGTGTTGGCCCACTGGGTTGCAGTTGTTCCATGCTACAGATCAGAGTCACCCGGCATTGACTTGTGACCAAATACCACTGGAGCCAAATGCGACCTTTGCAAAGTCATGACAAGGCACTTGTACGCAGGCAGCGCCTGCTAAAACATACAACTGCAGGTGGTGCCAATATGTGCGTACATCTGGACAGGATGTCAAAGAGCAGCAGGGTCTCAACGCGGACACCGTGAATTAAGAGCTGCGTGGTCAAGAGGAAAGATCCTTCTGGTATCAGCGGAGGTTCAAGGGTCTCTGGGGTGGGATTACTCAAGGCGCGTGTAATTTCTGTCTATATTAGTGCTTCTCTCCGAACGTGGAGAAAGACAAAGAGTGGATAATGGCTCTATTGCCCATCAGGAAAGACATCGATACCATCCGGTTGGACAGCAGAAAGTCCATGAAATATGTATAACCCCAAAGAACGACGAAAAAAACACTGGGTTAAGACAAAAGTCTTAAAAGGGATGAATATATTTCAAGTAGAACTGGAGGACAAGATGAAGGCTGGCAAAGGACGACAACCCCCGTGTTTGCTTGGACAGAAATTGAACAAAACTTTGTCACAAACCAACTGAAGAGGAAGAAAATGTAATCGGTAAGGCTTGCCTTCTGTAGCTAGATGCCAGTGCAAAGTAAATTATAAGTGCCAGCTAGCTGAGCACATAGTCCATCATTTCAGAAACAACCTTCCTCTATTCCCCCCCTATTTGACACTTGAGTAACCCCCCCACCACCCAAAAATAAATTTACGTGCAAAGTCCAGGAAAGAAAGAAAAAGTATTACAAATCCAATACTCAAAGTCCACCTTTGAATTTGTCTTCAAAATGAGCACACCCAACCATTCTTACACTGCATTCGTTTACTTTAGAAACTAACAGATATAAATAAAGCATTCGGGTAACAACTAGCATGAAGCTGAAAAGGGATGTTTAGGTAGGAGTTATAGCTAAGCAGTGGAGACTTGTTTTACTGAATGTGGGCAGATCACAGATTTTCTTGAGAGTGGTCGTTTGCAGTTGGAAACCTAAGTGAGCTCCTTAAAAAGTCCTTACACTCTGCAGTGCTAAGTCAGCTACATGCGGGAACACGTTTTCGAGACTAGAAAACATGTCAGCAAACGTATTCTTTACGAACAATTGATTTGACACTTGAGTAAATATCTTCCGTTCCCCATTAACAACAGTCAAAATTGCCCTTCCCCCCCACCCCCATCCCCCACCCTAAGGTCCCCCCCACCCCGCCCCGCCCCGCCAGCCCCAGCAGTCTTCCTGCTGAAGAGGGAGACGGCCTTTGTAGATTGACGAGGATGGGCCACCTGGTTGGACTCCATGAAGTGGACTGCGTCATCGAGGTTAAAAAACTCCACATAGGCCGTATCGTAGCTGTAACCTGGGGACAGCATTTAAAATACAGATGGATTTGCGTTAGTAAATGCTAGAAAATACAGTATATCATGAGCACATCGAAATAGTAATGCATTCAGCAGTCTTTTAGAGTTGGATTGGTGTCATTCAGCCATGAAATGTTCATTAAACTCCCTTCCACCCGACATTTACACAAATAGCTTGACTCCGTAGATTTCCCAGATGTTTTATCTTTGATGCATTTTATGTGGCTTTTTTTTTTTTTTTTTTTTTAAGACATCGCATTTGGAAAGTATTCACACCATCTCTTTTTTTTATATAAAAAGGTAAATCTTTTTAATTAACCTTAATTCCATAAATCCATTCACAAATGGAATGGACAACACAACAGAACCTCACAAACTATATAATATCCAATGGAATGTGCTGGTGAACTGCAATCGTCTTTGGGCGTCAAGTCCAGGCAGTTGGTAAGGACATTGGCTTGCTCCAAAGTTCCTCCAGCTATGTCTAGACTGTGTGCTTTGGGTAGTCATCAGGCTGAACGGCAAACCTTCACCAGTCTGATGTTGCAAGAACTTTAAGGTTTAAATGCTCTGTCTATATTTGGCTCGGGTCATTGTTCTCTCAAATCTGAGCAGTGTCCCAGATCCTTCTTCTGAGATAGCTGTAGATACGTCCCCACCAAGCTTAACTGTAGGGTTGCTATTTGTGGAGTATCTGGTTTTCACCAGACGTAGCGCTTAGCATTCAGCATTAAAGTTGTTTAATTATGTCTCATCGGTCCAGAGAACAATTTAACAGTTGGTCCTCGTGCTCCTAATCCTGTTTGGGATGCTCCAGGTGGACTGTCATGCCTCAGGGCATCCACGTAGACACTCTACAATACCAGTTGATGCAGTTCTGCCAAGGTGTTTATCAATCTGACAGTTCTCCCATCTCTTCAAAAGAACTATGAAGCTTGGTGAGAGTTTCAAACTTTCATTTCACAGGGAGGGGATGGAGCGCAAAGTAACTTTCAATGCTTTGGCCATTTTTATCACATTCCCTAGGTCTGTGCCTCAACCTAAATGTTCTCTGAGGTCTATGGGGAAATAATAGATAGTTTGTTTTGCTCTGACATGATAAGCACAAAATGAGGATAAATTGAAAGGGTTTTAATACTTCCCAAAAACAATGTATGTAAACCTGTATTTTATATTTAATTGAAAACAATGTCCCCAATAATATTATTATTTATTTATTTTTACCAAGAAAAAAGGAAGGTTCTCTTTCTGGAGAGTTGACTGTGTTGACTGTTGACACTTCTGTATGACTGGATAAGTGAATGGGATCAAATACATCTCACATGACAGAAGCTATCCTGTGTTCAATGCCTTACACTCGGTGAAGGTCAGGACATAGACACTGTTTTGAGCTGAGCTGAATGATGAGCAAAGCAACACCAAAACCTGAAGTCTCAGCAAAGCACTCATACGGTAGCATGTTGGACTTGCCGTCTTTCAAAATGGTAATCGACATGAATTGAACTAACAGGCTACAACAACAAAAAACGTGAAAAGGAACAAACAAAACCATAAGAAAACTTGTGTCACAAGAACATTTGTGACTCTCAAATGTCCCTCTCAAAGCTTGCTATGGTCGACCACGTGCCTGTATCCTTAGGCGTGGTCAAGTCGGACGGCTACATGCTAAAAAGGTCTCAGCCCTGCAGAACTGGTGAGCGGTTTG
This sequence comes from Hypomesus nipponensis, assembly GCF_054491055.1. Taxonomy (NCBI): domain Eukaryota; kingdom Metazoa; phylum Chordata; class Actinopteri; order Osmeriformes; family Osmeridae; genus Hypomesus; species Hypomesus nipponensis. The sequence continues at coordinate 17,728,691 of NC_140369.1, forward strand.
GTCAAGATCGAGAGCGCCGGCGTAACAAAGAAACGCTGCAAGCGTATTGGTTCGAACATCGAAATAGCGAAACAAATCGTAGGACAGTAGGGCTATCGTTTGCCCTGGAAAATATCCACACGGGGACTTTGATCTTACCTGGCACAACATTCTTGATTTTCATGCCCTGCATGGGCACCCCATCTCGGACTGCAAAAGCACCAAGGATCTGTAAGAGAATTCGAATAAGACTATTGACTCTAACAGCAAGTACAAGTGACCTGCCGCATAGCCAGGTAATGAATGACATTTCCTACCTGCTCCATTGTAGCAGTCTTTGGGATTCCAGTTATAGATATTGTGTGAGAAACCTTGTCCTTCACAGATGCACTGCGGTAATCTTGATCCTTTTGTCGTCAAATCATATTCAAACCAGTTAATAGAGAGTATAATTGACATAATACAAGCATTGCCAGATTACATGAAAATGAGCATGGCATTTGACATGGAATGTCAAATCATTCTTTACTAACCTGAGAACCAGAATCACTGAATTTTGAAAGGGGGACCTGTTTGGATTCCTTCAGGATCTTCTCTGGTCCTTGCAGATCCTCGCGTTTGTACTCGAAGGCTCTCCCAGACCCTGTTCTGTAATCGATATCCCTGTAGTCCTGGTCTCTCCGCTGCTCTCCGCTGTTGCTCGGAAACTCTGGGCCCGGGCCCATCTTGGGCCTCTCTGGGCCTGCCGGATCCTTAGGCCCTTTGAAACAATCCAGGTCAGCTGGCCCGTGGGTTTGTTGAGACGGCTGATTCTTCTCCTGGTGGAATGGAGGTCGGTCGTCTCGACGTACGTTTGGATTCGGCTTGGGATCTCTGTCACCAGGCCAGCGCTTGCCATCATTCTCTCGATGTGGGTTAGATAAAGGCCCCATGGTGGGGAAGGGAGGGTCATGTGGACCTTTGAGGCCCAAAGGAAGCAGCCCCACGCCAGGAAGGGGAGCAGTGGGAGCGTTCTTTTCCCAGTTCGGGGGACCTGGATGTTCCGGGTCTGGACGAGGAAAGCCACCAAAGCCACCGACTTCTTTGCCCGGGAAATCCGTGGGAGGTCTGTCTCGCTCTTTTATGTGTGCCGCCTTGTTGCCGTCTCTGCCCATGGACGAAGGGAATCCTGGTTCCATTCCATCTCGGGGGAAAGGAGAGATACTTCGAGACATGGAGGCTGGTAGAGAGTCCCTCTCCCTTGCCCGGCGGTTTTTCCACTCCTCGGCAAGGGTCATCTCCTCCCCGCCTCTGTAATCTATGGGGGAGTTCTCTCTAGCTCTGTCTCTCATGTTGCCGTCTTCCCCAAACTTCGACCTGTTAGGGCCACTGAGATGATCTGGCCTTCCCCTGACATCCATTGGAGCACCATCGTTCTCCCCAAACCGCAAAGGAGAGCGGTCCCTACCCCGGAAATCCGCTGGCGAACCCATTCGGTTCCGGAAGTCCATATCTGAATCAAATCCTCCCCTCATATTAAACGGTGGGCCTCCTCTTCTGTCCAAACCCATCATCCCCCTGTCACGTTGACCCATGTCCATATTAAAGCCGTCAATGTCATCCATGCCCATGGGAGGTCTGTCCCTGTCACGCATATCCCTGAAACCCTCGTTTCGTCCCATGGGGCCCATGGGAAATCCTCGTCTTGCATCCTGGTTAGAATGACTGAATCCTGGCATTTTGTTGCGGAACATCTCTCTGTCTCTCATGTCCATTAATCGATCATTGGGTTCCCGTTGTTCCATCCCTCTACCTCCCATCTCCATGTTGTTCCTCCCCGGTCCCATGAAACCAGGTGCGTTCATTAGCTTGTCCCTTATCACTATTTCGTATTGCCTTCTAAGGCTGAAGTCCGGTTCGTCTCCAGGTCTGAAGAAGTCCCTGTTTGGTTCTCTACCCCGTATGGCAAGTGGTTCCATATCCCGCCCCCTCATGTCAGGTGGGCCATCTGACCTCATATCCATTGGGGGACGATCTTGAGGCCGGGGGCCCGTAGGACCCATCATGGGCCCCATAGGCCCCATTGGACCCATGTTCATCCCATCTCGGTTTCTGAAGTCCTGCATAGGACCATCCCTGCCCCCAAACATCTCTCCACGATGATTTCCACTGTGAGGACCAAACATGGCATTCACACTATTCACTGAGATAGCTGTAGACTATTTATTTAATCAGATAATAAACCGTACATTGGCAAAGGCATTGACGTGTGTAGAATTACAGTGTAGGGGAAAAAAAGTAGCCATCCGTCTTCATGTTTGCTGTATTCTTGACTCATGAACATTTAGCTCCCAACTAAGGTACATTGTAATTTTACATAATATCCCTAATAATTAGCCTCCATGATTTTTGTGAAATAACACGTTAATTTCAGTTTCAGTTGGGCTTTACAGGATTAAGAAATACTGTTTGCATATTATCATCACTTACCGAAAGGGTTTCCCTCCTCGAGGTCCATGTCTGTTTCCGTCCCACATGATTCCGAAGTCTCGCTTAGCTGTTAGTAAATATAATGAATGGAATTTATTTTATTAGCAATGTCCATAGCTAGCTACCCACAGATCTGTCATTTTTTTTTTTGCTAGCACCGCTGCCTTGTAATTTTTCCTACTGGTCATCCCTCCCCAGGCCCACGTACGTGAGCTAGGTTAGCTAACTAGCATTTAGCTAGCTAGCGTTACCTATCTCTTGAGGACAATTAGGGCTTTCACAAATAAACTGGTATGTTGTTATATTTTGAATCCATTTAGCTAAACTAGACATTTTACAATTCTTAAATCTGGTTAAATCGGATGCTGCTAGCCTACCCCAAAAAATGGTCTAGCTAGCCATCCATGATGAATAGTGGGTTAAACAACCCGCTTGCGACAGTCAGCATTTGACTGAGTCGAGGTGTCTTGGATTTTTAGCTACGTACCACTAGCCAAGATAGCTAGCTAGCGAGCTATCGAATTGGTAAGCTAAGTAGCTAAATATAGGTTACCCAAATGTATACCTATGAAAACATTGACGTTTTTTTCCACTAATACACAAATTCCTACCGACAAAAGTAAAATTCTGATAAGACCGGTATACCTTCGTTTCTTAGCTAGACTTCTCCAATAGAAAAACAGATGAAAGCAGTCACAAGAGCTTATCTTCTTCTTTGGGTTCTTGTTGGCGGATCTCAACCACTGACACTTCCGGGGTTCGGGAATTGCATTCTGGGAAATATAGTCAAACTTGGAACCAAAAAAAGAGACAAATGCTTATTAGCCACATATTTTATTTCAGATCACAGTATATGAACACAGAAGCAACAAACGAGAAACAGGACCAATATGATACAATCTGTTAATTACAGAAAGACACGCAAAAACAGGACAAGATCATACCCAGATTTATAGTTTTGTGAGTGTCTGTTGTCAGATCATTGCTTTGTTGAATTGTTCTAAATACAGCTATTCAAAGGTCACAATAATATTTAAAACCTCTAATGATAAAATTGTTAAAGAAAATTAAGAAAATATAATTGAGAGAGGAGAGAGAGAGAATGTGTTTGTGTTATGTCAGTGGTAGGAGTCATTTTGGAATCATAATATCCCAAATAATAAATTTAAAGTAATTAAGTGATATATCTATTGAATAAATGTCACAGTTTTTTACAGCAATAATAATATTGCTTAATTAAATCATTTACATAATACTTTGGCAACCATTCAGATCAACTAAAGGATGCTTAAAATATATTACATACACAATAAACATAGAGTCATAAAGAATAACATTAAATATTAGCTACTATTTGCAAAATGTTCAGTGTCCTCTACAGTAAAGACCAATACCCAAGCTGACATATATTCTTTGAAAAGTTATTTTTTTCTGTTCCACAAAGAGTGTGAAGAGAGCGATACAAGCTTATATTGATTTATAATTTCTTACTAACGCAGTTTAGTTTATTTAGTTTATGGAACAGCAGGAAATTTAGTTTAGAAGTTGGAAAACAGGTTGCAAGTCTGCGAGACAGGAAACATAAATGTGAACATCAAGGTGTCAAATACGGTCACTATTATGTGGCAGTAAAAGACTAACAGTTTACAGACTTTCACAGAAGAAAAAATGATGAGGTCATACAGAGCCACACCACGCTTTACTGACAGCATTTGTAGGTGAAACAAGTTAGAAGCACCTCAAATGAAATAAAGAGATTGAAACAATAGCAAGGTCTCATATTTGGAGAAAAAAAAAACGGTTGATATGAAAACGAAGGATAAGCATTCCTTTGAACCAGTTTTAAAGTAAAGAATGTCCACAAAAATAATGAGTAAAATAATGTGTAAGAAAAAAACATTCAAAAGATAGACCCATCACGTTATTAATCGCAAACATCATGTCAAAGGCTTAAAAAGAAATAATAAAAAAAACGATGTGAGATGACTGCACTAAAGCTGAAAGGGGTGGATCTGACAGACCATTTTATCATCATGCCAGCACCTAATTTACATGGTGTATGTATTGTGGCAAAGATGCTCAGCCTAGCCATTCTGATCCTCCTGTGTTGGTGGGGAGGTCTGCAGAGGAGCATCCCCATTACACCTGGCCTGGGGCCCCACCTCCTGTAGAGCCGGGCTGGGCTGGGAGGGCTCAGGTGTGGTGGCGATTGTACCCAGTGTGTCTGGAGCCTGGAGGCTGGCAGAGGCCTCTGTGCCAGGGGGGACACCCTCTGGATCCTGGGCTGGAGGAGCAGCAGTGCTGCCTGGGCCGGATGAAGGCCCAGCAGCAGGACTGGAGGCCCCTGAGTCACTCTGCTCCGGTGCTCTGAGCCTCTTCATGAGGGTTGTGACACGTACAGCTTTCTGTGAAGAGGAGAGATCAATGTATTGGCATAGACACCCTTGCGGCCCTGTTATCAGAAGCAGTGGGTGAATACTGTGTAGAACATATGCACAATATGTTTGTTGGAACTAAGCGAGTACCTTCCACTTGGCTTTAGCAAAGTTCTTTTCTATTTGGGCACACACTCCATCCTTAATGTTCTTGTCTGATGCAGCATTCCCAGAAATCCTGAGACAAAAAACAAACAGATAAACAAACATGAAATGTAAAAAACAAGGCGTAACAGACTTCCAATAACATTTGCAAGCCTTATGGAACTGTAGGATGCCATTTAGATAGTCAGTCAGTTTAGAGTGAATGAAAAACCTTCTTCAGTTACAGTGCACTGAAATCTTTACCATTCATGGTTGATAGCCTCCTGTGCTGTTAGCCGTTGGTCTTGGTCCACTTCCATTAGACATGCCACCAGGCTCTTAGCTGAGCAGCAAAATAATCAATACAATTCTGATACAATACATGCTGTAGTAACAATACACACGAAAACATTGGTTCCAGTAATATTTGACATGAATAATTAATGTGAAACGTCAATGCCAACCATATACCTGAGTCTGAGATATCATCCCAATACGGGGAATCAAACTCAAAGTCCCCTGACAGAATCTTGCGGAAAAGGTTCTTGTCATGGTTGTCATAATCGTCATCATCGGTTTCCTCGTAGAAGGGAGGGTTTCCAGACAGGCTGCAGAGCATTGACACACAACAATCAACAAGTAGGTTCAAACACCTCTTTATTCGACTTCTAGTAGGATCTGCTGTTTTATACATGGCAGTCATTGCCAATCAGCCACTTGCTTAATGTTGATATTCTTAGTATCATCCTAAATAATTATAAAGACGCACTTACAGAATGTACATGATGACCCCAATGGCCCAACAGTCCACAGGTCTTCCATATCTCTGCCTTCCGACCACTTCCGGAGCTGAGAAAATATTACCAGGAATATGTGGTGTCATATCTGGAGTATAGTGCTCTCCTGAGGACAGTTGACTCAGGTTTCCTTCCTAGCTTTCCCCACAGACGTACGCCATCTCTTACCCAGGTACTCTGGGGTTCCACACGGATCTTTTATGAGTCCATTTTCCAGCTTGGCCAAGTGGAAGTCACTTATCACAATCTTGGAGTGTTTCAAACGATTGAAGTACACCAAATTCTCCAGCTAATTGAGGCAAAAACAAATTACGCATTGAAATGTGTACAGAGTGTACTAAGGTCTTATTTTAAATTCATCAGTGACTTAGTTGCTTGGGAAAAACCTGCTAAGATGCACAACATGTACCATAGTCATTATGGCCGTTTCAACATCCATTTCTGCAGACACCTGTGATGTAATGCCACTATCTACCACAAGAGGGGAGGAGTGTAACAGTTTACCTTGAGGTTCCTGTGGACTATTCTCAGGGAGTGCAGGTAAGCCACAGCTTCTAGAACCTGTCTGACCACATTGCTGGTATCCCTCTCAGAGTAGTAGCCTTGGTCTAAGATCCAGTCAAACACCTCTCTGCCTGTAGCTCTGAGGTAAATATTCACATTAAAACCCATAGACTATTGAAAAATTCATACATGACTGGGAACAGAGACACAACGAGCCTCAGAGAGTATAGTGAGGCATTCAAAACAAATGTATTAATTCAAATGATTTAATGATTCAAAACTCTTAAGATGGATGATTTATTTTCAGAAATAGGCTTCACACGGTGGTTCCGAGCAGAATCAGTTCAGTTCCGAATCAATCAGCAGGCGCAGACATGCAATTGCTTCATCAATGAGGCAGAACCATGCTGAGGGGAGAAATGAGCGCAGATGAAAAGTCCCAATTTGATTCCATTGACTCACAGCTCCAGGAAGAGGAAATACTCCTTTCTTGTCTCAAACACATCAACCAGCTGGAGGATGTTATGATGTTTTACCCTGTGAAAGGAAGAAACAGAGAGAGACAAAGAGAGAGAAGGAAAAAGGGTGGGGATCAGGAGGAGAAGGGGGTTAGTGCTGTGTGTTCCCCTATTGATGAAACAGTGTTCAGATCTGAAAAGAATCTATATTTCTTTTTCATAGGATGAAATGAGTTTGGTCTTTACCATATTACCAAATCTGTCAAGGAATAATAACACATTCACACTTGTATCTTTTTTCTTTTAAGGGCTCATGACTACAGCACCTTGCTGTATTCTGTATTTGATTTAATCTATCAAAATGTAATTATTGTGTCAATTCATTTAATCCACAGGTAGAGTTAGAGTGTTCGAATTATACTCTGCATAATCGTAAGGGTGCACTAGTAGATAGAAAGATACTACTACCATTTTCCTTTTTTGGTGCAAATTAAAACATTTTGATAAAGGTCAGCGCTGTAATACATGATGTGAGTTGTGTGTTGAACTTACATCTTTAAGATCACAATCTCGTTCTTGGCTGCTTTCCTTACTTTTCTCCCGTCCTTTTTCAGGAACTTCTTACACGTGAACATTTTCAACGTGTTCTTGTCCTTTGCCCTGAAAATCTCACAGAACTCCTCCCTGAGAGAGGCAAGTTATCAGGACATGGTTGGATCATTTCTCATACTTTGGAACTGTGGCCTATTCAGGGGGATACTTACGATTTGACAACCTGTCCGAGGTCATATTTGTCAGTGACCTCTGATGGGTTGTTGTAATCCTTCTTCTCCCCGAGTGTCAAACAGCCAAATGGCATGGTGGCTTTCCCCCCTGGACAGGGATGTCACTTCACCAGACAACCTGTCACACGACAATCAATCACTGACAGCCACGGCATTCTTTGCGTTCTCAAAAATGCAGTCGATACACACACAGGTGTTTACACCCCTGACTCATTTAAAGAAACAAAAAATAGATGTTGAATTTGAATACTCCCCGACCACCATTAGACCATCATTGTTCCAGAGGTACTCTGAGAGAAAGCTCCTGTCATCAAGAATCAAGATTTAAACAGTTGTATTCGCTGCGAAATATTATATTTGAGTTAATCCTATTTTTTATTTGTTATTGTTGCTTGCTTTTCTACAGGTACACTTGCACTTGATTCATGTTGTTAATTGTAACTTGCTTAACTACATGCTCTTATGGTTCTTCCCTTTGGCACTATTTTTTTGGTTTTTCACAATGTGTGCTTCTTGTTTTGGCTAGCCGCAATGCTTGGGGCTATCTTGTTGTTATTATCAGTGACCTATGCACTTTGTAAAGCTCTCTCTTGGAAGTCGCTTTGGATAAAAGCGTCTGCTAAATGAATACATGTAAATTTAAATTACAGGAATGGTCCCGAAAACAATTAGGTAAATTGCTGCAAACACTGGAAGAGAGCATCAGTTTATGCCTGGATCTTCCATTCAACACAATAAAGAATGTACTCAGTGGCTACTTTGGATCTACAATAATAATATATAAGCGGAGCTAGTTCAGGCATGGAACTCGGGCAGCGCGCGCCATATCACCCATCGCCGTGTTCTCAGCCCATAGGCTTAGCTTGATAGGCGGCGCTATAAAGTCGCACACATGCACGCACACGCGTCCTCGCCCCCTTGTGTTCTGCGCTGCTGCCGCCCACCACCATCCCCTTCACCCCCATGTGGTCTGTCTGTCCTCCCCGTGGGGGATTTAACTTGTTGCTCCCTGCCTCATGTCATGCATGCTGCAGTGAAGGCAGGGAGCGCTTCCCCATGCACATCCATTCCGCCAATGTGAAACCATTTGTCATGTGTATGAATAAATGGTGAAATCAATCACGTGAGTGTCTTGACTGAAATAACATCACTCAGTGTGATCTGGCAAGAACACTTTTTCTATAGGACCTTGAGCGTTGCTGCATTAATTCGCATTTTACTGGCCACAATGTGTCTGCTCCACTCTTCAATAAGTGAACTCTCCCAGAATCTGCAAGGTCTCCTTTCACCTCTAAGCAGTGAGTCATCTCTGTATGTACTGAAGCTACCACTTCTGTCTGCTTGCTCTCTCGTAAAACGGTGTTCACCATGACAGCACTGTTAGACAACTCTACAAGGCCTCACTGTAGCATGCAAGAGCAACAACATTTGGCTGTAAGGAATAGCCACAAACACTTCATTGTAACATGTTCAGATTAGCTGTATGTCAGTCGTATTTAACACTTATGAACATGGATCTCTGATCATCTTTGGCCTCAGTCCTCTGTCCTGGTAAAGATTTAGGGGAACTGACAACAGGTGAACCGGTGTACTGATGAAGGTGGCAAACAAAAGTAGGAACTGATCTATACAGAGAAATAGAGAGAAGCCATTGGGAGAGATACATGCCATAGGCTAGCATTAAATAGTATGGTATATGGACTCCCCACAGGCAAAGCATTCAGTTATTTCTCAGATTAATCCTAATGATGAAAGTGACGGAAGCTGCAAAAGCTGACCAGATAAGGCACAAATTAACAAAGTGCATTATGATCACATTAACTCCTCAGACTTTGCCAAAGCCTGTTTTTCTGCTAGACCGTTAAAAAAGCATTACATTTCCAGAGGAGCCCAGTTCCCAGAATAGCACTTAGGCACAGACATCAGACTGAAGCATCACATAAATGCTGGACTACTGCACCAGCCAAATATATTTGTCCAATAAAGCTACAGAAGCTAAACCATTAGTTATGTAAAATATCTGCAAAATAAGTCTATATTTTATGGTACATCAAGCTTTTAACTCTCCCGGCTGTGGTTGGTCTTACAACACCACTGTGTTTGTCAGCCCCGCAAACGGAAGAGAAACTACTTCTACACAACCTTTAGACGCCCTGTAATGAGCCAGGAGTGGGAAATAATGAATCCTGCACACACACACACACACACACACACACAGACAGGGGGAGAGGGCAGAGGAAGATGCCAGAGCTCTTGTTTCAGGTCTTGAATCAATCATCGGCACGAGCTATGATACTCTGGGATGGGGACACAGTGGAGGGAGGAAGAGGAAGGGATGAGGTCACAGTGGAGGGAGGAAGAGGAAGGGATGAGGTCACAGGGGAGGGAGGAAGAGGAAGGGATGAGGTCACAGGGGAGGGAGGAAGAGGAAGGGATGAGGTCACAGGGGAGGGAGGAAGAGGAAGGGATGAGGTCACAGGGGAGGGAGGAAGAGGAAGGGATGAGGTCACAGGGGAGGGAGGAAGAGGAAGGGATGAGGTCACAGGGGAGGGAGGAAGAGGAAGGGATGAGGTCACAGGGGAGGGAGGAAGAGGAAGGGATGAGGTCACAGGGGAGGGAGGAAGAGGAAGGGATGAGGTCACAGGGGAGGGAGGAAGAGGAAGGGATGAGGTCACAGGGGAGGGAGGAAGGGATGAGGTCACAGGGGAGGGAGGAAGAGGAAGGGATGAGGTCACAGGGGAGGGAGGAAGGGATGAGGTCACAGGGGAGGGAGGAAGAGGAAGGGATGAGGTCACAGTGGAGGGAGGAAGAGGAAGGGATGAGGTCACAGTGGAGGGAGGAAGAGGAAGGGATGAGGTCACAGTGGGCCTCGTTACACCCTGATGGTCTACCAAGAGATTAACCCACATGGTGGTGTAGGACACATACAATCAGGCCCAACACAGTTAACTTGCAACTAGAAAATGACAAACATGGGTCGTTTGTTCTTCTCTCTGAATGACTGCGTCTGTTTCGATGTTGCATCACCCTACCCTATTCAGGGATTATGAACTCACCTGTCATCTGTCATCTGTCTCAGAGAGAAGGACAAAAAGACACACCCAGTAGCAGGATCCACTCCAGACAGCGTGAGAAGAGGCTGAAAATAAAATGGCCATGGATCCAAAAAATACCTATACTCGTACTTACTTCTAGATGAAGGCCATGCCAAAGTGCATCAAAGCCTTTACCAAAGATCACCATCAATCTAAAAAGATTGGTTTGATCTACAATTGTGTCCTTGCAGCACCCCCTCTCCATTCTTTTGCTATTTCTGCACTGGCGAAACCTCATTTGGCCTGTCCCCTCAGTCCATTGCATCGCAGCTCCTGCAGACCTGCAGGCAGTTTAAACGCCTCTCTATAGAATGTGTGTCAGTGTGGCACTTGACAGATCCCTCTTAAACAATGTTCCCTCAGGGCTGTGAGTCTCAGTGATCCAGTCACCAGCTCAGAGACTCACCAGCCCCCAAGGACTCACATTCACCCCAGCATGGACAAATGCCTTTGCCTCACTCAAGACAGCTTTGAGCCCCACGTATGTAAATATTATCCGAGGTGTTTGTCAAACCACAGACTGACATTCAATTGGGTTGATTTCGGGTTAATCCTGCTTATCCAGGGGGTCCGTTATGAACGGTTGTTAAAATATTGTTTTTTGAGTCGGTCAGAGTATTTCCTATGGTCATCATAACCACCATAACCATCATTTATTCATAAAATGTGCAATGTTTTGATTTTACTGGCATTAGCATCCAGAAACTCTGGTTCTGTGGCAATACCTTGGCAGACAGGCAGCAGTGCAGCAACACCTTTGTGTTTGTAATCCTCTGTCAGCTCGGAAAGCATTGATCTTGAATTCATATTCCGTATTCAAGGTGGTTGTATAACAGAGATAAAGAAGCGGTTTACTGGGTTTTCATAAGCTGCTTGTGTGCTTTCTGTGCATTTTTTGTACCTTTCATCCCCATCATATGTGCATCTCTAAAATTAAACGGTTTCATCAATTGCCATACAATGCAAATACTGAGGGCCACTTATAGCAATGTGGTACCTCGGATGACCAACTGAAATCAATGACAATCAAGCAACAAACTGCAGCTATTACTGTGGTTCATTTTTTGGTACTTTGAGCTTGTTTTTTGATCAATATCTGCTAAAACACCCCTCCCTCAGATGGAGATAGGTCTGCATTGCGCAGTGATCTAGACATGGCTGACACAAACACTACCCTGAATCCAGACCTCCTCCGTGCCCTCCGCTGCAGAAGACCGGGTCTAGCTGCGAGGAGCCAGCAGCGCCACGCCTGGCTCGGGCCTTGGCCAAGCCTGCTGTTCTTCCATAATGTCCATAATGAGATCTGAAGAACACTGCACTCATGATTCTTCCCTCACACATTCGTCGATCCTCACAGAGAATAATGCATGGCCAGGAAACCAGGAGCCTGATGATGATGTGGGGGGGGGGGGGGCAGGTGGGTGGGGTGGGGTGGGGGAGTAGGGGTGCTGGTGGGTTCCCGCAGGGCCCCGGGGGTATCTTCCTCTCTGTGCTGAAGGCGGGAGGGATGGCTCCCCCAACCCCTTTCTCCCTCTCTTAAACGTTTCCGTCGTCTTCATCTCCACTGTCCCGCGAGATAAATATCTATGTTTCAAACGCAATTCATTTTTCAGGACTGCAAAGCCTTTACTCGGCAAAGTACGGCAGGACGGGACGCAGACACTGAGCATCGACGTGCAGACGAGGGGCCGGAGACAAGGGAATAGGGAGAGAGAAAGCGAGGGAGAGAGCGAGCGAGCGAGCGAGAGGGAGAGCAAAAGAGATAAAGAGAGCAAGGAAGTGTTTACAAAACCACCGACCCATCACATCACTTACCTCTCTGTAAGCTAAAGCTCCAGAACAGCCAAGCTCAGCAGAGCCCTCTATGCATGTCACTGGGATAATAACAGGGATTTGTACTTTTAAGCCCACTGTAGAGTATAACTTGCCACTCTCCGTGGAACCAATCCCACCCCTCCTGCTCTATGTGTGTTTCACCTTGTAGTCAGACTGCAGATCCCCTGTGCTCTCTAGCCTCTCTCTGCTCTCAGCATCTTAGCCCCTGCTCTGGGCGACAGCAGCTTTCATGACTACATGTTTCACTGTTGCTGTTGTTGTGGATCTGTTGTTGTGGATCTGTTGTTGTGGATCTGTTGTTGTGGATCTGTTGTTGTGGATCTGTTGTTGTGGATCTGTTGTGTGGAGCCCTATCAGTGAGAGGTTGTCTGCCACAGCTTGGATGCAACCGGATTCGAACCTATTAGTTATCCTGATGGATAGGAATTTCAGTGCAAGTCATCACCAACGTCGACTCACTGACTATAAGCGCACACACAAGCATGCACGCTCATGTACACGAAAGCACACACGCGCGCAAACAGACCCCAAAACGTAGCGAAAAAAGAAACATTTTGAGCATAATAATATGATAAAGGGTCATTGTAATGACATGCAACCCTAGAGACTCTGTTTTACAATTCCATTACGGGTTGCTACGCTGCTCTTGATCAAACACTGAGGGTTAGTGAACAGGTCATTTCCAGAATGGTCTCAGGCCTGAACAAGAGAAAAGAGAAACAACACTGCTTAGTAGCCAATTTTCTGAGCAACCATCCACTTTGTTTTGGTATCTGAGGAAAAATAAGGTTGAAGAAAACAACAGTCAAACATAATACTCCAAACTGAAACTACTTTGCATAATGCAATACAGTACAGTTTGTAATGTATTGTATAGTCAGAGCCAAGGGACTGATCCCTCACAAGTTGAATGATTTATTTTTCTTACAAACTGTGGAATATAGAAGTCGATCCATTAACAACTTTTGGTTTTACACAGTATCGATTTATCATTCGATTATGAATATTTCTTCATCAAGAACAGACAACATAGATTCAACTGATGAATGCCGAGTTTCGGTTCAGTATGTATTGGATTGAAACATTGTGCTGGACATTATATCGTGTTTATTTATTCTCACCATAAAGAAGTAATACTTCATGGTATTTATCATTTCACAGACAACACCAGATAACCAGTATCCACGATCTAAAACCATTTCTTACTCTCCCTTTCAGCTGCTAATTATTCTGTAACATAATGGCAGTATGATAATATGAATAAATGCTGCCTGATGCCAGGAAAACATCCTCTCTCTCCATAGAAAAACCAAGGAGATGATCGTAAGCTTCAGGAAGAGACACAATCACATCGATGGAGGACGGATTCTCCGGCTTCGAGTTCCTCAGTGTGTTTATCAATGACGACTTCTCCTGGTCCGGGCTATCGGACGTGCCAGTAAAAACTGCCCAGAAGACACGAAACGTCTTGAGGAGTCTCAAGTTCTCCATTTCAACAGGTGCACCATTGAGAGCATTCAGTGGCAGCTCCCCTGCTGATCACGAGGCCTATCAGAGGGTGGGGAAGACAGCGGAGCACATCATTGGCTGTCAGATCCACTCCATGGAAGACTTCTACCACACACTATGCCTTAGGAAAGTAGGGAAAATCCTAACAGACTACGACCACCCAGCCTATGAATTGTTTGTCACTGCTGCCGTCTGGTAGATTTTACTGGAGCATCCGGAGACAAACTACCACATTCACAAACAGATTTTTCTCACGGGCCATTAAGCTTCTCAAATAGCAACTTTCATCTCAGTGCCCACATTGATCACATGATCACTTCAATGTATGCCCTAGTCACTTCCTATGTTCATCCAATGTACATCGTCACAATTTAATGTAGCCGACATATCGGCAGCCACTCCTACACTTGTATTTTGGAATGTTAAATACTGTATTGTAATTGTTTATATTCCCCATGGTACTGCCTCTGAAACTGATGCTAGTGTTGTTTTGCTATTTTTATTGCTACTTTTGCTATTCTTGTCCATATTTGTGACTCATTTAAATATTTGTAAGCCTACAATTGTTTTTAGCCCTACTACGTGTGTGTGTTGCTTGCCATGTCCTGAGAATGTCATTAAACAGAACTAACTTGTGTTGTTGTCCTGTCCACAAAATAATACATTTAAAAACCTTCCCACTTCCTGTGACTTTAATTTACGACACTGTTGGTATTATTACTATTTGTATCAAAATGTAATATTTGGGAAGTGTTCTCAATGTGAAAACACAACAACATGACATTTTGAAATGAAGGACAGTGTCTGGGTGAAGAGCTGGTCTGAGGTGATAAGGTGGCCTGCCTGTGGGCTGTGAAGGCTCTACCAAGAGAACCACCGTGATAATGAACCTGGGAGTGAGCACAATGGCCTTCTCTGGGAATTCACAATCAGAACTTCTAAGCACAGAACATTGTCCTCACTGTCTGATACGACCAAATGGGGTCCCATTGTGCCGTGCGACCCAGAAGAAAAATATTCAACTTTTCTCCTCACAGGCACCTCAAAATCACCTAAATATATGATAGAAGATTGCTCTCCTTTTCCGGGAGGGAACGTGCTTCAATTTAACATATTCAGATTTGGTCTGAGTGTGGGTGAGGGTGGCTTCTCTCACGAATGGAAATGCAAACGCTGTCCAAAAACAGTGCTTTTCCTTGGTCTGGAGCTTTCGAGATGTTTCACGGCAGATCGAGCCATGGAATAATGAGGATGCTTAATGGTCAGCCTACAGGTCCCACAAGCTGTAAGTCCATGGCTGGGGCTGCATGGTCTTACTTTCATCAAGCCATGATTAGTGTGAATGTGTCGAGGTCAAATAGCTGGATGAACTTGAAGGTTCAAAACTGGGTCTAATGAGATACCTGAAATCCACTGTCTGAAAAGCAGTCGGGTATCAAAAGTGAGCACAACGCTTGGTGGAAGGAATGTGTTGGGAAAAATAGCAACAGCAGCACTTGAGAGTAGAGGACTTCAACAATTCCTCTCTTTTAGATCAATTAGACTGTCCTATAAACCAAATACACATATGGGATGTGCTCAATCCTCTTTCTGGCTTCTTGCTGTAACGTATTGACCACCTGCAGTGGCAGCCTGCTATCTTCTTTGACACCGAATTTTATCAATGTTACCTTGGCTAGGTACTATTTTGGGCTTCCAGGTCTGTGTTTAGAACCCAGGTCAGAATGTGGCAAGCAGCCAAAGTGTTGGGGCTGGCATCGGGCTGGTCTCTTCAAAGGGGAAGGCTTACCAGCCACTCGTGACAGAGGGCATATGGTCCGGCACAATGCCAAACAAGGACAAAGACCAAGAATTCATGGGTCAGAAATCCAATATAAACGCACCGATTGATAAAAATAATCCTTATTTTTTTGTTGTTGGTCTGAATAGAAATGGCTTACAATTGAATGAACATCCCCATCAAAAACAGAAGGGACACTGCACTAGATATGCTTCATATGCATTCAGTTTAACAGCCAAACAACCAGGAAAACCTTAAAATGGTACATGAATGGCAAATGCAGATTTACAGGCGCTCCAACTGGTGAGTGACTGAAAATCTTTTATGTTGTTATTTTTTCTTCTTTCGACAGGAAGTGAAGTCTCCTCTACCTCCTCTCCTTACGACCAAGCTATAGCCTTGAATCTCGGATCTTTTCTTTCTTCTTCACGCATCGCAGCCTAATCTGACCATTCTGTTCTGATGTTGTTTGTTGCCTTGGTTACCAGGTCCTACATCAGCGTCATGGTACAGTGTGGCTCCTTCAGAACTCCACCAACAGCATCACACGCCAGAGTGCCATCGCTCTACCGTCCCTGCATGAGCACCACAACCAGTAGCTGAACAGCGTCATATTCTCAAATCGACTGCTTCAACAACTGCACCAACAAAACAGGAAGGTTACACGGCCGATGTCGTGATGTCGTTGGGTGGGGTGTTTTGTCCCTCTTCCCAAGCTTCTTTACTCACTAGAGGTTTACAAAACACACGCACACACATTGAAACGCACTGAAAACGAGACAGTGAAATGTACATTTGTAGAGATGTAGACATGGACATGATTTCATTCAATGCAGCAAACTGAAGTCAATATGAGGACAATGTTTCACAGTCACTGGCTTTCTCCAAACTGCTGTCTGACTCCGGCAACACACGCACCTAAATAATGCATTTTCCATAACATAAATGGCCATTCCCGATGGGAATGTGTTCTTGCTGACCCTGGCACTCTGGTTAGTGGTTTAGGGTAACAATGTTACCTGTCAGAGTTTACCACTTGGGTTCTAACAGTTAGAATCTAGCTGAATGGACGGTATTGGACATTGCCCATTTCTAATTCCCTTGACTGTATTCTCACTGAAGTGTCCCTAAAGGGGGGGATGAGGTTAGATCACTGATAGTATCACTTCACCAAATTGCACACTCAAAGTCAGAGTATAGTTCCAGCCCGCTCATTGACCATGTATGCAGTCATGTCAAAAGAAAGGACTTGAACATTAAAAAAATTATAATCGGCTAGTCCTTCTTGAACCATTCAGAAGAATGCTCCATAATTCTGCACAGAAAAAATGAAGCTCATTTAGTTTCAATTAACATTTTTACATTTTCATAATGAATCTTAGACGGATTAAGAAACAACCCACGACTCAGGTGTCATGGAAACCAGTCCTTCAACACACAATACATGTAGTGAGCAGACAAAAACATTATCTTCATTGGTACGCACTTCACTGTCCTTCACAACTAGGGATCTGTCAAGGAAATACAGATAATATACATAAAATGATTCACTGACAGAAAAGCAGTATTGAATCATTTCTGAAAGCTAATTTGAGACAAATATACAGTAGGTATCTTCACATAGATAGGCATACAGACGATTTAGCCTCATGACTTACCTGAACAATTACTGTAAAACCCACTACACCGTTTGAAAAAGCAAGCACCCAAAGGGCAAATCTCTTGGATAAGAAAGTTCTGATCTCTCACCTCTACCCCCTACAACTATAAATAACATAATACCATAATACAAATAACAACTTGAATTTCTTCCATAGGTTACTAAACAAAAACCTTTTGGGCTACCAATTAAACTCCACCTGTTAAGCTTCCGAGCAACAGTACACTGTCGAGCTGTGACACATTCTCGCGCCATAAAGAATTATCCTCAACTTCACACAGAAAGTTTTGCTGTTTGACACCTGGAATTAGAAACTTAAATAGGATGTAATAAAGATCAAGAGGTGAGAGGTGTAACCTGCGGTAGTCCTTTTCACAGGATATATGGGGGAAGTGAGAAGCTCGTAAATCTAAATAGCCGGAGGAATGCTGCATCAGCTATCCCCTGCATTTTCTTCTGCGATGTGCAAAGAATAAGTTATCTAACCAGGCACATGTCGTTGGCTAATTGTTTGTCGTTTAAAGAATATTTGTCCACAAAGTTTTGACCCCCTTTGTGTCTAGGCTACGCGGATTTATCAGAGCCGAAGACGTTTACGCTCACTTACCTTGTCAGAAGTCCGAAATGTTGGTCCAAATATTCTTTCCAGTTATTTTATATAGGCTACTCTTACTTTTGCGCGCAATTTGCTAAAAAAACTATAAGAAACGGGACAAATATATTTCTGTCTTTGTTTTCTTTAAATTCCCTATGAGATTTCAGAGATAGATCCTCACGCGTTCTGTATCTAGCCCCATCAAATCCACATTGCCGGAAAATCATTCAACCGGAGACGATGGTGAATGTATGGGATGCTGCAACCAGTACCAGTGACTGAAGGAGGGAGAGAGAAAGAGGGAGAGCGAGCGGAAGAGAGAGAGAGAGATAGTGAGAGAGAGAGAGAGGACATTTATTAAAATCAGTCACTTAGCTTTACACCTGATAGAAACGATTGTATTTGCAGCCATGCACAGAAAAGGGATAGTCCTCTGCTTTTCCAACTTTTTGAAACAAAGCAAGTTCATGAACACAAAGGCCACCTCTATATACAACGTTGTACAACAAATAAACCTGGGAAACATCTTCTTTATTTTATAAAGAGTAGATCTTCCAGTGCTGTTCTGCATAAAAGGGCAGCCAGACCATGTTGGTGCTTTGACTCATAGAAGACCCCTTTAGCTACGATGTCAGTCTAAATCAGTTTCTACCCCTCCAAAGCTGTCTCGTTCCCAGAGAGGCGTGGGTGCTCCATAAGTCAAGTACAAAGACAAATATCCCCACAATCACCCACTACTGTATGCATCAATCTATTGCAGTGTCATAATGCATGACACATGAACTGTCCCTGATCCCCTCCAAGATGTTACTTTGACAGTTTGATTAACACACCCAAGTATTGTAGCACGCTCCTCCCACTTTGGAGCAGCACATTACTTTACTTGAGCCTGATTCCTTCTCAACAGTTCTTCTTTTCTTGCCTCCTTTTCTCACCACTTCCCACTCCCTCTTTGGGACTCCCATCACACCCTCCCCTCCCTTCCAGCTTCCCCCACCCTGATAGGTGCATACGGTCAATGACCCAGTCAGTGGGCTAACTCAATCTGCTCTCTGCTCTCGGCCCCAGGAGTCTCCTCACCGTCTTCCTTTACCGCTTCAGACAACAGAGGACAGTCTCCACCGTAACGCCAGTCTCAAACTACACCCCCCTAACAAGCAATTACTGGAGTACAAGCCCAGCAAGCAGCCCAATCGGCTGCATGCCAAGATTGTTTCCGTGCAGTTTACACTGGATGTCTGTCCAAAGGCCGTGCCCCATGGTGTACAATCAACTTCTTTCCTTTCTCCTTTTTTTATTTTTTACAATCACTAGGAATTGTGAATGTGATGTTCAGAGTAAATACTTTCATACAGTCTGTTTATATAGTTTAGCTCCTAAACCAATCATATACAAGTCATATCAACATTGGACCAAACACTTTCTGGAAAGTACCCTGAAACCAGGCAAATGCACAAATCACTTACATAACTTTAAAATCCAAACTTTCCTTAATGATTGCAAACTATGAAAGATGTTAATGGGGTGTAAAGCTTCATAGTGTTACACATACAACACAAAATATGGCCTAATCATGTGTTGCCCAATGAACGTTGAGCGAGTATATGGAGATTACTGTTGAGAGTCGATAGAGAAGAAGAGTTGAGTACGCATATATCACTGTGTAACATCAGCCTTCACAAGAGATCAATAAGACAGGCCTCCATTCACGCAGCCTTCTCCTTAAAATTGTATTTTGGAACTTCTTTTATAAACTGCCTTTACTCACTCACTTATCTATTCTCTTTACAGAGTAAATAAATGAATAATGCTGAGTGATGTGTGGACTGTGTGTTAGCGTTGCCCAGAGAAACTGGCCTCTGTAGGGAACTTGCATCATTCCATTAAAATGACGAACAAACTGAAGTTTTCCTCAGCTATTTTTGACTCACTTATTTAATTTCCAAATTTGTTTTGTCAACTGTACCCTACATTCCCTCTCTGCTGTGATGCACAGCAGGATTACTTTGTCCAGTTTAGAAGCATGTACTGCTATAAGTAAGGTGAAATGAAAGGTGTGTTGGATTAGGTCACGCATGGGTGAGTAGGCACAGTGCCGTGGTGGTGAAACTCAGAGGCTACAGTAATTGCTTATTCCTGTGGGCAAAGTGGTTTAATTAGCAGACCAAAACAGACCGGGTGACCAGGGGGAGAAAGCGTAGAGGTTTGTCTGAACAATAGAAGCATTATACTGTACCAATTACATCCACTACAGTTCAGTCTGTCTGCACTGTTTGAGTGTTCACCTCGGGGAGTGTGCAACCTTGCCATGTCGTCAACTCAAGGTAGAGAAAAGTGCCGATAATTTGTTCCCTCAGTGACTCAGTCTGCTCACGCCACAGTATCTGGACTTTCCATCATCTGTCTGCGTCTCTTAATGAGCGAGATTCAGTCATGAGTCCTTCGTTAGAGAGATTCATCTTCACATATGGAGAGGAGAGGGAAAGTGGAGAGAGGAGAGGACAGGGGAGGAGAGGAAATGGAAAGAAAACAAAAGCGAGGAGGGGAGAGGAGATGAGGGGAGGGGAGGGGAGGCGAGGGTAGGAGGGAGGGAGGCTGTGTATGTCTTTTATGTCCTCTGTACCCAGCAAGTAGTGGTGACAGACAGAACAGCAGGCAGCCCCAAATTATAATTCACACCCTAATATGGCATCTCCAACCAGCAGAACCAAGGAATGATGCTGAGAGGGACAGAGGGATATACCCAAACACACCTTTGCTTTACAGTAGTTGGTGAACAACTAAACGGCTGGCTACTGTTGTCAGAAATGTGTTGATGTGTGTATCTGTTTGGATATTTGTGATTGTAGTTTCTACATCCTATACCTATATGATCAGTGTTGTCATGAATCAATCATTTACCTCAAATACATCTTTACCACTGAATGGAAAAAGGCAATGAAACAGTGCTGCAGACACTAGGAAACACCATGTACTTATAATCTACTGCCACAATATAAACGATTTACTGTACCACTATTACATCCCAGATTTAAACTCAACTATCAGTATGTTATGTCATCTCTTCCAGCAATGCAGCAGACCTGTTTTGACTGTACTGTTCCATTTTTACCCAGGCCCCTCTGCGTGTAAGTGGGTGATGTGTCAGAGGGGTCAAAGCAGGTACAGGTTTGGAGGGAAATAGGATGGGACCAATCACAACGCACCGCCATTACCTCCAGCTAAAGGGAGAAGGCCAATGGGACGCACAGGCTGCAGGCAAGCTCTGGATGCACTTACTTACATAACAGGAGTGTCTCTCGCCCCAAAATGAGTAAGCACTGTGAAGGGCCTTTGAGATGACAGGAGAGAGTGACGAACCCCGGACCTGCTCCCCGCCCACCCACAGGGGCCACCTACTCCCCGCCCTCCGACCCCAGCCTCACCTGCCTCCTCCAAAACCGAGTGGTTACCATAGCAATGTCCCGGGAGTAGCCCCGGCGCATCACACAGATCGGTGTTGGAGTAGCCCCTTGACCATCCTCGTGATCCTACAAGGGGAGCAGTCCTGCAACACAGCCCACTCAGGAAGCTCTGGGACAAGATGAGTGGTATCGTGGGCCCAGCCAGAGAGAACACGAACTTCTTTTGCTCTCAAATAGAACAACAACATTTCGAAAACAGCTGCAGAGACAACAGCAGAGGCCCCCCCCAGTCTTTAAGCCAACACTTGCAAGGCATTGTGGAGGTTTTCGCATACTTCAAATCATAAACAGTAGTCACTGTACAGTGAAATGGCTCCCGAGATGTAATATCAACAAACAAGAAGATCAAACCTAGGCTTGACAGTGTGTTACTTCTCCCAAACTACCTTTGCAACGGATGTGTGTTTTGTTCAGTGTAAGCCACTGCAACAGTTTGCAGTGTGTGCAGTGTTGAAATCTCTCATCCCTTCAGGTACAATGCATTTTGCTCTTATACCTTGTACAAAAGAATGCACAAGCGCTTACAGTATTGGTGAACCTCAGTTTGAGGAATCTGCAGCAAGAGAGAGAAAGGGTGTGTGTGTGTGTGTGTTTGTGTGTGTGTCAAGGATTATGCAAATACATGCAAATGTATGATTTTCTGTGAAATACAGCAATTGCTCCAAAATGGAAACTTCTATCACTACAGGTAATGACAGTTGCCAGACATCATACGATTAGGGTGATGATGAGTTAAGTTCTTTAAACAGATGTACTGCAAAAAAAAAAAAAATGACATTCTCCAACAGAGATGAATGCGGGGCATGACAGATCAATTCATCAAAGTGATGAAATAGACTAGCTCCCTTTGACAAACTACAGCTGTGTCTTTTTGTCTGGATTGCCATCAAAAATAGGATATCTTTAGTGTACTCAACAGTTCTGCAATGGAGCTCTACCCTTTACAATTCATTCTATTTTGAACTCCCTGTTCCAAGTGTCTCTCTCAAAACCCTGAGGTTTAAAGAACCATCTGGGTCAACTAAATGAAAGACTTCAACATCCAGATACAGAAGAGAACTCTGTTGTTCATCAAATACTGGACCTCTTCGTATCGCCTCTGTATTGTCTTGCATGGTCTCACTGCACATGATTGTTAGGATCATTTCTCTATCAAGTAATGCATAGTCGCCGGATTCAAAGTAAGTACAATAGTTTAATGCTTGCTGGCAAGGAGACAAATCTGATTGCAATAAAAAGTTATGTGGTTCACAAGTCTTCATGTAAGACCATTTAAACATATTGGTGAGAAGTCCCCTGAATATCAGCTGTTAATGTGATCGAGTGCGCGTGCACATGGAAACTTACAGAGTTCTCTGGCCCTAGGCTTGACCATATGATTCAATCAACACAGATAAGGTGAACACATTTATTGCACCTCTAGTAAGATAATAGTCAGCCTAGGTTTGTTTACGTAAGCCTAGTGTCATCTATAGGTCATGTGAGGAGGGGATTCTCTACTGACAAGAAATGCTAAGCACTTGTATTTTCAGAATATAACGTTACATCCTAAATTTCTCTGACAATGATACAGACAATTAAAATCTGTACTCTCAAGTTTTACTTAATGCATTTTAAGCACACAGTGTTGTGCTTAAACAATGTGTTGTGAACTGAAAGAGTCCATCCTAATTCACTGATGTTCTGTCTGTTTTCTCCAGTTTTACATTCTGTGAGACTGTCTGCAAAGGGAAAAACCATTGAACTTTTATTCTCTTAAACACACTAGACACAGTCTTCTGTTTTACTGTGAAAATACACAAAACACAGCTTTACAGTAGACACAGTAAGCAAACACTGTAGAAACAGCTTTAAGGTACAAATCTGACTGCTTTTCACACAGGACAGCTTTACAGTACATAGAACAGCTTAACAATACACAGGGCAGCTACACACAGAACAGCTTTACAGTACACAGCTATACAAAACACAGGAATGCTATACAAGACACGGAATAGCTTTGCATTACACAGGACAACTATACAGTAAAAAGGACAGCTTTACAGTACACAGGACAGCTTTACAGTACACAGCTATACAAAACACAGGAATGCTATACAAGACACGGAATAGCTTTAGATTACACAGAACAACTATACAGTAAAAAGGACAGCTTTACAGTACACAGGACAGCTTTACAGTACACAGGACAGCTTTACGATGGACAGACCCATAAAACCCCTTTACAGATACACAAAGGATAGCTTAGAGACAATAGATAAACCCATTGAACAGCTTTTCAGTAGATTAACACTAATTACATTTAGATAAGGATTGCTATTTCTATAACTACAGAATTGTGCATGTTTGTGTGTTTGTACATGACGTCTTGCTGCTGACAGCCACTGTAATGCAGTCAGCTGGTTGTCAGAGCCTGGAGGGAGCTGGATAAGGATTTGGACGGTCTGCTCACACAGACCACCTGTGCAGAGTGGAAATATTGTGGGCAAAGCCTGAGACCCATCAAAATACTAGCTCTTCTCAGATCAGGCAGGCCTTTTACAAAGAGGAAGAACTCAGTTATATAAAGTCCTACTTGTCATGGGTTTCAAATATAAGTAGAGTAAATACAATTGTTTGGAAGTGATTCATGAAAGCTGTGGAATGGCTTTCTGTCATTTTTCTTTGCTACTCGATATTTTTCCAAACCACAGATAACCGCTCAGATAGATGTGATACCGATACCGCGAGAATCTGTCTTGCCAAGCTCCAAGTTATCCGTTTGTGCCTGAACCATTGTGGTTCAGACCAATCAGCATCCCACGAGGAACTTCTGGCAGCTCCAGGCGTGGTTGAAGTAAGCCTGTGACAGACGGCGACAGACGAATGGTTCATCCAATCAGCTGCCAAGTATTTTAGTGCCAGTCCTTTTCCAAACAGTTTCCACCAAATCGAGTTTGTTTTGGGCCATAGTCTAGTTCCTTAACCCTTGACCTTTTCCCCTATTGAGGGGAGACAAGTGTCTGTAGAGACACCTTCCTCGGGGGCTTTCCCTGTGTCCTTCATTTGGGGACAGTTCACACGCCTGTCTCTCAGTGTCTGCAGCGGTGCCCTGTGGATGAGAAAATTGCCGCATTAAGCCCCCCTCTTGTCCCCGTCAGCCTTACTTAACTCCGACATCTTACATTCTAACCATCATTTCTAAATGGATTAGTTGTTGTGTGACGTGTTCTTCTTATTGGTTTGACTGGCCCCGTCGGGCACGGGGAGAGATGCACATGTCAAGGTCTCTCTCTCTCCCTCTCTTCTATCTCTCTCTCTCTCTATCTCTCTCTATCTCTCTCTCTCTCTCTCTCTCTCACTCTCTCTCTCTCTGGGGCCCATGGAGAAGCTGGAGCATGGAGAACCCACTAATCGATCGCAATCGAATGATACAGTCTCTTGACCGATTGGATATAAACCCCAATATCCACGAGCGTCCTTGTGCATCACTCGAGCGATACGCTTCTCCCATGTGTATCCATGGACATCATCAAAATACAAATCTCATTAAGATGAAGAGGACCCTTTGCTAAATTGCACCCATTGGGAATAGAGTCTCCATCAATATCCCATGCAGTGTATTCCTTTAATGTGATCTTTATCCGTTTTAATTAGCCATGAGGAGTCTGTCTGAGCTGTTGGCGGGGCGCACATGAAAGTGGGATCTGCGTCACACAGCCTGTGTCTCACCATGCAGCTCTGGAACAAGCCAAGGCTCAACACAACGGCTCTTCTCCATGTTACCATGGCTGCATCCAACGAACACTGTGCTTCTTGAGTCACGGGGAGTCCATTATTTCCTCGGACTTCTCAGTTACATCAAAGTGTTATTAGTGTCTGTTTTGGGGATGGCCTTCTATTGAGGATCCAGTCGGTGTGGTGGGGAGTTTGGTGGGATGCCGGGGATAGGGACGGCTGCATATTTGGTTCGTGGCAAACGTAAAGCCGACTAATCGCAGAGGATGTGTCGCATTTGTTGTCATGGAAACCAATTCTGTCTTTGACATAAACTGTAATCTTGTAGACACAAACAGGAGTGGTGGCCTTGAGCCTAGAGCCCCAGAACGGCAGACACGCTTGGAATGTTTTAAGATCCACTCAATAAATCCATAACAGCAAGATCTTCCAGTTGGTCCAAACCTTCAATTTAGAGAGAGATAGATGTGGTGTTCTGTTCTACACCAAATGGGTCACCTCAGCATCTTATCTTCAAAGCAGAAAATAACAACAGCAGACCAAATCAGGAACATGCTTTCTGTTTGATTGGATAAAGTCCATAACAAATTTGAACTCAATAAACCATGAGGCCATGCAGATACAGGGTGCATGTGGACCCCTGACACCAATGGCAGCACTGTAGCGGTGTGCCAGAGTAGCCACATGAGAGGCTGGTTGATTCGGGGGAGTTTCAAGATTACTCATCATCGATGACGGCCTCACACTTCCTAACAGAGCAGTTGGCGCTCTCAGCACTTGCCATGCAACTCACCCGTTGCCGTGGTTACCACAACACTCGAAGACCAGATGCCCCAGTTCTGTCCACTGTCTACCCGGTGGCACAGCCACGGAACTCTTTGCCACCGAGGACAGATCCAGCGCGTGCCCACAGAACCTGGCGAGGAATTAGCTCCCGGAATGAGAGGCTCCAGGGGATGTCATTTGTATAGGTTCTATTCTCGCCTTCACAAGGAGAGAGTTTTCCCCATGGCCCATCCATCAGTGAGCCAGTCACATCCTACCAGAGAGGTGTGTTGGCAGCCCCCCCAGCCTGTAAATACTTCATGTACTGTAACGGCTCCATATCACTTTAAGTAGAACCTCAGCTCCTGCGATGGCGTCCTTTCTCTTAGAGTCCTCCTCTGTTCACCAAGGTCTGGTGGAGGTCTCCCAGGGGGTCCACTGTGTTTCCGATCTCAATTCATGTCTGTACAGAAATGTCGAGATTTGACTAGAGAGGTTTAGGGATTTGGGCTAGTCTCCGTTGGTGTTCATTACACACCAACAGATGGCGAACAACCTTTTGGTAAACACCACAACATAAAGTATCTTGGAAATGAAACTACACTGACTGTCTGTCAGAATGTATTAAGCAAACTCATGAGACATAAGCTTGAGCACGTGTTTGATCTTAATAGTCCATGAGTGGCTGGTCTACCTACTCTGGCCCCTGAACTATGACCTCTGAACTCAGCATCATCAGAGAGGGGGGAGTGAGATGATGATGATTCTAAGCAACCTGCCCAGTGGCGTTTACAGGAGGTTTAAAGTACAGTCAACATGATATCAGTAAAACACAGTTTCAGTGCTGTAGCAGGTCTAAAAGGTGGTAGGGCATTTGTATAATTAGGATTGGGGCAGTAGAATTATTTTGCGGGCTCTTCACAAACACGCCAGATAAAGCTTTTCTTTTTTGCGATCTCCTTTCTGCGAGTATGACTCCTCACAGGCAAGGTAAAGACACAGCAGACTGCAGGATTAAATCAAATACCACCGCAACTCAAATGCCATCATCATAAAATATGGCACAACAAAATGAGAAACCCCATGTTTTGTTTTCAAACTTAAGAAGCAAATTTCGAAGAGATTGTCTGTCTAAGGGTCCAGGAGCTGCCCCCTGGGCTTTTAGTGTTCTGCCGGTATTCTGAAGTCATTGGGCCTGTAATTATCTCACATGGTTTCTCTTGTCATTGCTCTACTGACAATACTCAGCCAACTTTTCTTTCCCTTTTCCTGTGCATCTCTATCGTCTTGCAGAATTCTGCACTTGAGGTATTTTGTCTCCGTTGCAGCTGCTATGAGATTGATGCCGCTCCAATCTACATTCAGAATGGGATTTTCAGCTGCTCTTTAGCAATACACTACTAATCTAATACTTTTGTTTTAGACAAATGTACACACTTTGGATAATAGTAATAATACTGATAAATGACAATGTACACGTTAGAAAATGGTCCCTTAAAGAAAGGATTTACAGCACGTGACAAAACTCTAAACACCAAATTAGTGTTTGAGAACAATAAAAGGTATGTTAAAGAGAAAGTCTAGAGCAACTATGTTTCAATGATAAGGATGCCACACTTAATTGAAAACTGGTGTTGTGATCCCTTGCATGTAATTGTCAGCAAAATATCCTAAATTGTAAAATATCTTTCTCCCTCCCCTTTTCACTCTTTCCTTCTCTCTCTCTCTCTCTCTCTCTCTCTCTCTCTCTCTCTCTCTCTCTCTCTCTCTCTCTCTCTCTCTCTCTCTCTCTGTCTCTCTCTGTCTCTCTCTCTCTCTCTCTCTCTCTCTTGATATGTTGCTTCTATAAATATACATTTAAATACAGTGAATAGGAAGTATGCATTTTTTATGCTAATCTATGTATTTTCAAAGATAGCATGTTGAAGATGGAAAAAAATGACTTGCTCAAGCATCAGACAAAATAGGAATAAAACCCAAATGATCTTGGTAAACACGTATTTACTGTAGTCAACATCCCCACTGCCATCCTACACACCCTTGGCGTCCAACCGTGGTAACCATGGCAACAAGTGTACAAGCCACAACAGAGCCTCTGGAAGACAAACACAAGTGGCTGTGAGGTGTTTCTGGAGACTGGGGATCAGTGTAATGGAATTACTCTCTCACTCTCTCTTATCTCCTACACGTTCCCTGTCTGCAAACCCTCCGAGCTCCTATGTAGACACACACTCACTGAGACTAACGTGCTTTTATTTAGCTTGCACCAATGTCTCTATGCATGGCTTGGTAAGACTGTAAGAGTTGAAACATACCCTTCCTTCTGTCACTGGCTGTCTAATATTGTCGAGAAAATAAATGGACATCTTGATACAGGACAATTGTTCAGTTTGTCTAGAGAATGTGTTTTTAGAATATTGCAAATAGTATGAACAGATTATGACTGCCCTAACGCATATGAAAAACATCTGTTTTCTTGATATTGTAAGTGCTGCTATATCAATTTGTTCCCATGCCATCAACAAAAGTTTAAAACATTTTAATCAAGACAACAGTTGGAAATCATGTTGTCCAATGTGAATTGGAGGACATAAAATCTGAAAGTTTCCTAATCAGGTCTGCCAAAGTTCCCAGACCCAACAGATCCCAGTACTTAAGATGCACCTAATGACCTGTAAAAATGGGAGTGAACTGAATGTCTACAACACAGAAGAGATCATGAAGACCTCATTAACTCATACTGACCTGAAATGATAGACAAGGTCAAAGTTGTCAATGGAAATTCTAAGAAAGAGAGGATTTAATCGAAAATAGATAATCCATGTCCATCAGAGGCAATGTCTACAAAGTGGGACCATAATAGACTTAATAGAAGTATAGAGAAGTACAGGAACATTTGAAACACAAGCTCAGACTGAAAACAATTGTTACCACCAGACTAAGGCAGCTGTCACGGGAGTTCCTGAGGAATAGACAGACACTTTTACCAACCAGGGGTGCGTTTACCGAAAGCATCGTAATCCTAAATTGATAGTAGAATCCATCGTACGATGGATCTTAGTTTTACGGGCCTTTCCCCGAAGCCTTCATAGCTAAAGTGGCTCTTGAAAATGCTCTAGATTACGAGCATGTTCGGGAAACGCACGTAAGAAACAACGATGGTTCGGTATTTTGCTCGTATAAAGCTATGATCTATCAGGATAAACACAGCCCAGGTCCGTGGCTGCTTCCACACACCATACTGTACTGTTTAACACTTATAGTATGTAGTGTAGAAATGTAGGCCTTGCTGAAGTTTCCTCTATATTCAATTCGTATCAAACACAGTGCTCCTCTCTCCAGCAAGACTGTACCACAGCACCTCCCTCAGTGGCAGCCTATTGTGTGATGCTATACTGTCAAAAACCCCTGTTAGCATTACACTGACCCTCAGTAGCTTGCTGGGCAGGTCCATCCAGTGGGTCGGTGTCAAAGAACAGCTGCTAATCTAGTTAACATGACCCTGCCAGCCCATGCCAGCCTCCACACAACTCAGATAGGGAATGGAAATAAACAAGCTCTGTAAAAAAAAAAAACATGGTGTTACTGTGAAAAGGGACCCAGCCTGATCTCAGTTTTGGTGTTGCAGGTATAAAAAGGAATCTGTGTGTGTGTGTGTGTGTGTATGTGTATGTGTGTGTGTGTGTTTGTGAGTGCGAACTGTTGAGCAAGACTGTCTTAAAACTTGCCTTAACTTTCCCATATGTTATTATTGTCTGTGAAACAAAATCAGGCAAAAATAGTTTGACAGCATTGAACTTCTTTCTCCTTTTTGAGATCCTTTTGGCAGTTTGACCTTTTTTGAGACAGCCAGTCAAAATATCCTTCCAAGCTTTAGAGACAGCTGCTTAAAGCTTCAGCTTTGCCCATAACTGGATTGACATGAAGACTGATACAAAAAAACAATGTAATGCAATGACATACAGTACCACACATACTGTGTGACGTTGTTTTCTGATCAACCTTAAATGTATTTTGATTGACAAGACAATTGCTAACTTTTTTTTTCTCATTTATTTTTACTTTATGACCCTGCTTCTGAAGGACACTTTTCAAAGCCAGCATCAAAACGTGTGGGGACTTTTGTGTAGTAGTTTAACTTTAGATCCACAGTCGGTATGAATGTTTGGACATACCGTTACCTAGTATATGGTACCTGTATCATAATGACTCCTATAAAAGCTGATATTGAATTCAATTTGGCACTGGTTTAAGAAATAACATATTAATAAACTGTATAATGAAAAAAAAAACTGTGGCCTTGCCTTTCAAAGTCAGACGATCCATCCTTTTCAATTATTTTCAGACTTCAATTCCAAGACTTGTGTCCTGAGTTCTATTATGATGTGGTATCAAAGCTTACCCACATGATGGGTCCACGTGCAGACTGATAGCTTGTTTGCTTTAATGTTAAGACTGTCTATTTACATAAATGTTTAATGTTGGTCAGAAAGGGTTTGATTAAATTATTCATCTGACTGTCCAAAGCATTGGAATATGTAATGCACTCAACATGTTGGCACTGCAACACGGATGAGGATCAAGAGAAAGCATGGTAAAGTTCATAATGCAGAAATCCCCTGTATTGTCACTGATCTAAGTATCCCGGGGACAAGACAATGACCATTTCACATCTATGGTTTGGAGATCGGTAGACATCCTGAATCATGGAGAGATCTCGATTATGATGACATCAGTGGTAAGTTCTGTGTGAAATGACATGAAGGACGTATCAGCCGTTCAGTTCAGCCGCGCCATGGAGCAGTGGCACCGCTAAACAAAAATCGAACTGAATGTATGACCTCACATTGTTAAACCTTATTAGTATTCGAATGCCTGATCAAGTAACGTTGTTGTTACTGAACATTTTTTATCAACACAAACACAGTTTGAGCTGACCCTTGAGTGCATGACGTCTCAAGCTTTATGAAATATGAATTTGCTGGCGAGCGTGTTAACCATGTGTCAACGAATAATGTATTATTGATGCTAAACCTGTACCAATGGAGACGGCTTGAGAGGGCTAGTTCTCACGCACAGGCTGATTAAGGAAACAGAACATGTAAGAAGAACAGTATATGAACTCATGTTGCTGCGCATTTATCACGCTGTGGCATTCTGTTTTGTGGTTTTGAAAGCAAACTGAAATATCCGTCGAGGTGGATTTGACAAAGCTGTTCAATTTACGGTGCCATGAATGATGAAAAGAATGATAGAGAGCACTCTGATGAGCAAGCTCGATTCTCGATGTGCCTCGCGCGGCCTTGGAACTCGAAAGCTCTTTCACTGCTCGGCAAATCTTTCTCTCCTCTATTGACTCCCATCTGTGGAGACATTGAGGCTGGGTGCAGGGGAGGCAACACATAGATCTTCTTCTCTGACCTTTCCAACTTCTTCTCCATCGTCTCCCGGATACGAAGCGACAATGGAGATGAGGTAGGAAGAGACAAGAAATACGATTGGCCTTCTATTCAGATGATACCCAGGCTAAAGGATTAAAAGAAAATTGCATTTATAAAACCAGAAGGTGAAAAGGCATTAAAGAAAGCACACATACTTGCAGGCGAGAGAGACTAAAGGGAAGGTCTGGATGAGGAGAAAGGCTTTAACCTTCCATCACTAAACTAGTCTGAATAACTAGCATGCACTTTCAGTACACTGGCAGCCGTCTTTTCATATAAGGAAACATTTCCTAAAAGACATTTAACTCCAGTGGCATTCAACAAACATGGGTAACTATAACTCTTTGTGTTTTGTAATTTACAATTTGCACATTTTTGTATGTTACAAACACATGCTCAAGAAAATAAGAGCATTACTCTACAAGAGTATATTAATTGAGTAGGTTATTGACAATTATTTGTCTTCCTGTAATATCATCATGGTTTTAATTTGTGGCTGCAACCTGACGTGATTGTCGTACATATTGCAAACAACTCAAACAACTTTCAGACAGCGAGCTCAGTTGATTTGGTGTTCTGAAGAGCCCGACCAACCATTCAAAGCAGGTCCAGCTCCAAGGTGCAGCGAAACTGAAGTTGGGCCGACTCACAGAGGTCTATATTTTCCCTCAGAAAAGTGCATGGGAATGGTGCAGAGTCGTACGTTCCTCTGATGCGGTATGATTGTAAATTAGACATAAAGAATGCTCACTTCCAGCTATGAAAGAAACATGCAATGGATGATGGATGTCAAGTATGGGCAATCCTGTTCAGTGCAATGCCTGGTGCCCTAACTATCAACCTACTGGTGAGAGTAGTCTGCTTGCGTCACATGGAAGTTGAATTGAGGAGTTCTGCACAGTCCTCCTGGCTCAATGATCTGGTCACCTGTGAAGCTGTCAGATGTAGTCAGAGCTGGAGTGGACCTAGGTCTGATTGTTAGACGTCCTAAGGCGCACCCCGAAGCCTTGGATCCATGTCGAGACCAGGCAAGGAGAAACGGCAAGACAACCAGAACACCAAAAGTCAAGCCAAGCTTAAGATTTAGGCCAACAATTCTGGATGTTGGTGTGTGATTTGCTGGATACAGAGGAAGGCGTGGACTTCAAATGCACAACTCATCGAAGGACGCGACAACTTTTCATTATTCGTCAGCCACAAACTGAACATGAAAGGCATGTTCATCCTTTGTGTTCAGTAGGCTATGTACAGGATAATATTCCGTATGAGTATAGACTTAGATCCATTCATATGCTGTAATTACCTTACGTGTCATGCTAGCTCATAATTAAGATCCTCCTCTGAGTGAGGCATGCTAACAACTGATGAAAAGAGACATCGACGAAGCAGCCGTTCCCAGGGCAAGTTGAGAGCAGAACCCGCGCGCCCTTTTCAGCAGTCTGCTCCAGAATGAAGGTCTCACCACCACTGTGAATCATACTTCAGTCATATTTCATTCTTTCCCAGGGTCTCCGCCGGTCTGTTTGCCGTAGGCTTTGGAACGGCCCTGACGGAGTCGGTTCAAACTCTGTTATTGATTTTTTCTTTTCCAGCCAGATTCGTGGTATAACCATGCACAATGACATTAAACAGTCTGAATTAACGTCTCAATGGGCTGACCAGACAGGGTCAGGGCGCGTTTCACCTCTTCTCCATCGGGTTTACTTTGCTTTTAGTGAACTATTCTTCAAACGAATCCCAGGCCGGTGGCCCTCATCATACCCTTCAACATGTGTTTCGGAGGGAAAATGAGAGGCACGGTCGACATGTCTGATGATCGCCCAGTGTTTGAACGTTTCTTCCGAATATTTCGAGAGGAGTCATACTAATTGAGGCGGGCCTGCCATCTAAGATGACAACTGAACCGAACACCAAACACACACCCCATTTTGATTCCTCGTCCACTTCTTCAAGTACGCCATCGAGTGCATCAGGAGCGGGCCCAGGCGGGCAGGGGAGGGAGGCAGGAAGTATGATCCGGGATGGCAGGGGAGAGCGGGAGAGCACATACTGGCTTTAGACCAGTTGATAATAGCTTTGTCATTAGAGTGCCTTTTAAATTGCCTTTCTCTAGGCCGCTTTTTGAATAGCTCTCGACGGAGTTCAAATGCTACCTCCCAACCTTTCCATATCGAAGATGCATGGATTTGGCCAGTTGTTAAATCGATAGCTATAGGCACTATATTATTTTCTGCCCCTACCCAGTCGCTACCGGCAATCACAGCATTATGAATCACCAGCCCCATGCTAAATACCTGGAGGGAAAGAAGGATAGTAAAAAGGAAGTTTTTACCATTATAAATTATGAATGATGAGTATCAAAGATACAGAAACTCGGATTCAAAAAGGAGAAGGGGGGGGGGGGGGAGGTTCACCCTGGTGAAGCCTTAATGTTGCATGTCTTCTCTTCCACTCAGAGTGAACCTGGGGATGTTCTCTGCTCAGCCTAGCCTCACCTCACTGCCTTTGAAGAACCCCCTCACCAGCAGTAAAACACAGCACTCCCCAAACTTCTCCAACACACAAAGGGTGATGAAAATAAAGTGGATTGCAGAAGGAAGTCTTACATTTCAGGCACAAACATTGTTACAGCATATGAACTGGAAAAACAATGTAAATGTGTGCACATACTTTTCATGTGTCCAAATGAGTTAACAGTAAGGCAGCATACTTATGTTTGCTTGTGAAGCTAACACATTTGAACTGTGACTAAATTCAAATATCCCAACTGAAACATCTTCAACAACCTGAAGGGGAGAAATAAGAAATAATGCCAGAGGAGTCATTTCAGGTGATAGATTGTCTTTGTAACATATCTTCAAGTAAGCACATAACAGGTTCATTGTGGACACACTGGGGTCTGATATGACGCAGAGACTACTGCAGTGGGACAGCGGACTAGTAAAGGTTGTTACTGACCTCTAGTGGACGACTCAGAGAACAACAAGTATTAAAGCTTGTGACACACATTTGAAAATCACACACAATTATCTGCAAAACCTTTATAAATTGAAATATTTTTTTTTAGTGCAGAATGTGAGTAAAGTTCTCCAAGATGTGGACATTTTCTAACATTCACAAACAGACTCCCTGAGTTGTCAGTCCGTATAGGCTAGGGACCAGCTCTATCTTAAAAAAAAAACACATTGAGTGTTAACACAGCAATGTATCAGTCAACTAGATGTTCCCCTCTTCTGACAAGCTTGATGGATGCTCAAATACCCTGTCACATGGTGTCAATACCACAATGTCCACAAATTCGAATCATTCGAATTCAACATTTCGAATCAAGTCTACAATCACAATAAACAAACATGTCGGACTTTCATTGGCATTCATTTACAGCTGTGCTCCTTCAGACATTTCATAAGATGTTCTCCCAAATGTTCCTGTCTCCACGTAGGTCCCGTGGCGTGCAGACCAACACCACGTCCCAGCCTCCAGGTCCTCACAGCGCACTGCTGCAACACGTGTGCATGTGGAAAGCTGAAAAAGTCAGTCGCCGGAACCCTTACAAGCCCCTCCCTTAACCCAAGGACCCAATATCACAATCCAGTATCCCTCCTGTCACTGGCCTGGTCTCGGGTCCCGTGGTCTGGATAGTCTTGGTTATCCTGGGGATTCTGGCTGTTGGGGGGTTGGGGGTTGGGGATCTGGGTGTCTCTCAGGTGAAGACCTGGCCGTCTGAGTCTGAAGCCTCTGCCTCGTCGGCGGAGTTGGCGAGGGCTGGGTAAGGGCGGGGCTGGTCCAGGTTCACGTAGGTGACCATCAGGTTGATGTAGTGCTCTCCCTCCAGGGAACACAGGATCTCCTGCACCTCGTGGGCCAGGGTGTTGAAGTTGGGTCGGAACTCCGGCTCAGGGTCCCAGCACTGGATCATGACGGAGTAACTGAGGGAGGGGCAAGGACAAAAAGACAACCGTGAACACACTCATCCAAGCACTCCCAAGAAGATATTGACGTTCTTAGGTATGTCGGTTGGGGAACAGACTGATTTGTCCAAGGCAGACAGTTACAGAGGCTTGAATTTGAGTCGATCTTCTGTTTTTCGCATTCCGACAGCAAGGTGGGAGTCAGATGGCTGAGCGGTGAGGGAGTCGGGCTAGTAATCAGAAAGTTGCTGGATCGATTCCCCGCCGTGCAAAAATGACTTCAAGGCACTTCACCCTACTTGCCTCGGGGGGAATGTCCCTGTACTTACTGTAAGGCGCTCTGGATAAGGTGCTGAATGTCTAAATGTAAATGGAAAGTAAACGCGGCGGGGCACTTACAGAGCGTCAGGGCAGAACTGGGGCTGAAGCAGCCTGCGGCCCTTCAACAGGTAATGGGTGATGTCGTAGGGGTCCACATCAGGATAGGGGCTGGCTCCTCGGGTTAGCAGCTCCCACATCATCACCCCGAAAGACCACTGGTAGAGTGGAGGGAGCTCGGGTCAGTGTGTCCAGCAAAGAAGTTGGGGAAACGACGGTTCACTGTTCCGGAACAGTCTACTCACCACGTCGGACTTGGTGGTGAACTTCTGGGTCTGCAGACTCTCGATGGCCATCCACTTGACAGGCAGCTTGGCCTTCTTGTGATCTTGGACGCTGTAGTACTCTTTGTCGAACACGTCCCTGGCCATCCCGAAATCGGCCACCTTAACGGTGTAGGTTTCATCCAGCCTGCAGAAGGAGGAGAGAGGAACAGAAGACACACGGCTCACGCCCCGGGTTCTGCTCTGAAGGAGGCGATCCTACGATTGAGGACCCCCCGTGTTGGTGACACGGTTCAGCAAGACTCACATGCAGTTGCGTGCGGCCAAATCTCTATGGACAAACTTCTTCTGGGCCAGGTACTCCATCCCCCTGGCAACCTGCAGGCCGAAGCCAATCAGGTCCTTCACGGTCGGGTTCTGCACAGAGAGGCACCAAAAGGAGTTTGTGACCACATCAAAGTCCTTTGGACAGAAATGACCCATTTGGACCAGATATGAGGAGGTGGGCGGTGTGTGGCTCTGTCAAAAGGAGAGGTGATCCTCCAGGCTGCCTCACCCTCTTTTCACAGCGTATGAAGTGCCGCAGGTCCCCGTGCTTCATGTAGGGAAGCACCACCAGGGGGAGCCCTTCCTCGGGCAGCAGGATGCCCAGCAGAGACAGCACGTTGGTGTGGTCGAACCCCTTCATCAGGATACCCTCCCGGAGGAACTGCTCCACCTCCCCCAGGTCGGTGATCCCTGACCACACGCGTACACTAACATGACACACGGTCGTTGGCAGACCAAGCAAACAATCTGATATGAGTTCACTTACGGTTCAGTGACTTCACGGCGCAGTGGATATCTTGGTTGTGGACAGTCAGGTAGCCGTGGTACACCGTCCCAAAGTGGCCTGTTTCAAAGCACACGTTCGCGCGAGTCCAAGGAGATGTGCGTTAGGCAAACGTAAGTGAGCAGAGGACGAAAAGGAGGAAACGGAAATGGGAGAAAAAAACCTGCGACGTGTCGACGATTCGAGTGCGATCCCGTCACGGATAAAGCCGTTGAGACGCACCTTTTCCAATGACCTGGCTGTGCTGGACGTTGAGCATCTCAGATGGGATCAGCACGTCTCGAACCTCCTCCAGGATCTCCGGGCGCATGCTGGCCACAGACACCCTGTCCTGGTGCATCATGGGCACGGACAGGGGTTCGTAGCTGGCGGCGTAGAGGAGGCCGTGGAAGGTGACGCCCCCCGAACCCGACGTCTGGCTGGACAAGTCTACAGCGCAGGGGAAAGACAGGGGACAAGCGGGGTGAGGTGAAGGAGAGAAAGAGAGTTGGAGAGACATTGTGTGTGTGTGTGTGTGTGTGTGTGTATGGTTTCTCACCTCGTCTGTAGTCGCCTGTAGGACTTGTGTTGTTGTTGAAGCTCACCCCTCTATAAGAGGACAATCTCGACAAACGGGTCTCAACTTTGGCTGAACATATCACAAAGAAAATCCATGAAACAGACACTCACTCTTGGTCAAGAGAAGCACGTAGAGACACGTAGGACGGCGGGAACTGTGTCCACTCTTGTTTGAAAGCCAAAGTCCCTGCTCACCTTTCTGTTTAGTCTTCTGATGTTTCATGAAGATGAACGCGATGGCAGCGCCCACTCCTATGGCTGCCAAGATGCCCAGTACGATGCCTACTTTCACCATGGTGTGGTTGACCAACACCACTCTACCCACGTTATAGTCAACCCCATTCACAATCACCTGGCACAGAAAGATACATCCCAGTAAACAATGTGATATAACAACTCGGTCACATGAGGGTAGAGCACGGCGGACAAGTGTGGTCTGTGAGGCGGAGTTTTCACCTGGACGGCCAAACCCTCACTGGGGATGACCAAGTCTTTTGGAATCCTACAGGTGAGCTCGTTCTCCAGAACCTTGACCTTACAGTCCACCTCTCCGATGGTCATACTGATCTTCATACAGTCTTTCACCAGGCTCAGCTTGGCGTGCTGCACCACAGAGGGGGGGACGGGGGGGGGACGTTAATCGCGGCCTCGAAAGCTGCACCCGATTGCCTCGGTGTATCTAACGTTTGCGTCTCGTCTTGGGGGGTGTCTGTGTGTGTGTGTGTCTGGGTTTAGCGGTTGACCTACGTGCAGGGAGACTTCGTCCTGTCCCGGACTCAGGCGCAGCACGTGGCCTTCGGACTCGAAGGCTATGACGCTGGCGTCGGGATAGTACACGAAAGGCCTCTTCAGGCGACCCTTGGCCCCGTCCATGTCGAAGGAGATCTCCCCCTTGTCCGACGCGTCCCCGGGGAAGTCGGGGGCCCGGCACTCCACGAGCGTGGCGTTCCCCGTGACGTGGCACAGCTGGGTTCGGAAGAGAGCCAGAGGTTTGCAATGGGGAATGGACACAGCCGGTCTGCTGGAGAGCACGTCTTCTCTGCCAATGAAGACAGCAGACACGTCGCGTGCGTCCAAGTGTACTCTATGTTATGCAAGTGGAGGTATGCAATCTCACCCTATGAATGGGCTTCTCCAAAGAGTTGGATCTGTAGTGGATCCCTATCTGGCTCACCGAGGTCAGATTCTGGCCCGTGATTACGATTCTGGATCCCCTGCATCATCCAATCAAATTAAGGTCACACATACTATATGAGGCACTGTGAACCGAGACCGTAAGTCAATGTGGTCAGGGGGTCTCTCCTACGTTGTGAAACTGCAGGCAGGGTGGAGGCCGGTGATCTCGGGATTGGGCTTGTAGAGGAACGTCTTGCGGGTTGAAACCTCAGCCTTGTCGACGAGGACCTTCACAGGCGCCTCGCCCACCTCTCCAGAGGCTTGGGACAAGCAGACGATGTCGGCCATCGCCCCGCTGCCCTTCGAGACCCTGAACGAGAGACACATGCACAGTCGTGACTTTGCATCTAGTCAAACGGAGCCTGAACATACACAAAAGCATGATGTCATGCCCATGAGTACCTTTTGGGCAGGCAGTTTTTACCACCAATCATAACCGTCTGGTTGTTCCCAGCATTCAGGTGGTGTCCCGACACTGTGACCAGTGTCCCCCCGAACTGGGGTCCATAGTCTGGCTTTAGATCGATGATAGTGGGCTCCTGGAGAGGAACAATGGTAGATTGGTATGTTTCACTCGACAGTCGTGTTACAACAAGGCTGACGGACAAAGATGTCCCTTCTCACCACAAAGGAGAAGCCATGCATCTGGGCTTGGCCCTGGATGAAGAAGGGGCCCTCCGCCTCATGGACCTCCACGGTGATGTTAAGGTCCTGGGAAGGCATGGCAGTCTGGCGGTCAAGTTTACACATCAGCCTGGGGGAGTTGAAGGAAAGTTCTATATGACCCTGTGCTACTAAACAGTCTTTGGGGATGGGCTTCGATTAGTGGTCGAGCCACTGAGGGTAAAGGTCACAGGTTCAAATCCCCACCCCTGCCCGCTGCTTTGAGTGAAATGTGTCTGCGACTGTCAATGAATACATTCATGCATGTGTGAGAGTGCACGTTACTCACTGTGTGCTGGTGCTCCCTGGCTGCACGGTGCACTGCGTCTCTCCCACTCTCACCTGGCGGGTCTTCCCGGTGGATTGAGATTGGAACTCCCATCCGCAGAGCGTCAGCACCGTCTCACCATCAGGGGGCGCCGTCTTTGGGAAAAACTGCGAGCAAAACACGCAACGTCGAATTCAAAAGGAGGGCCCGCGATCCCGGATGGGTTTTTCTCCATCCGTGATCAGCAGGGGTGTCAGTCAAAGCAGGGGGGTCCTACCTCGGTGATGAGGGGCGGGCAGGAGGAGCCACTCCAAGGGCCCTCACACTGCTGCCGGCGGGAGCAGGAGCCCGCGCACCAGCCACAGCCCATGAAGCCGGGAGCCTTCAGACACCCGAAGCAGGTGAGGTAGTGATTGCAGCCTGGCCCCGTAGGGGACACACTGAACATCTGGGGGGAGACCAACCAAGAGAGAGAGGGAGAGAGAGAGAGACATAGACAGAGAGAGAGGGAGAGAGAGAGAGAGACATAGTCAGAGAGAGAGGGAGAGAGAGACATAGACAGAGAGAGAGGGAGAGAGAGAAAGACACAGAGAGAGATAGAGAGAAAGACAGAGAGAGAGAGAGAGAGAGAGACATAGACAGAGAGAGAGAGAGGGAGAGAGAGAAAGACAGAGAGAGAGAGAGAGAGAGAGAGAGCGAGAGAGAGAAAAAAACAGTATGAGTAGGGAGCACGGATAAACCTCTAAAATATAACCATAAACATCACCATAAACGGTGATCCATGTACCTTGTTTCCAACCACAAAGAGCAAGGAGACTTCTGGAGATCCCGGGAGCACGGCAGCGGTCCTGGACACCTTGGCGTCTCCCAGGGAGTAGTTGGCATACACAGTGTAGCGAGAGCGGGTCAGGATGACCTAGAGGGACCACACTCGCACTGCTGAGCCGTGGGGAAAGCCTACACATGAAACACCTCACACTACCCCCCCCAGATCCAGGGCCTTAGGTATTGGACCTCGAGAGAAAATACGGACTCGTGGACCAACATACATTTACATCTACATCTAGTCATTTAGCAGACGTTCTTATCCAGAGCGACTTACAGTAAGTACAGAGATATTCCCCCGAGGCAAGTAGGGTAAAGTCCCTTGCCCCAGGACTAAAACGTCATTTTGCAAAGCTGGGAATCGAACTGGAAACCTTAAGATTACCAGCCCAATTCCCTAACCGCTCAGCCACCCGACTCCTGTCAGAGGCGTGCCAGTAAAACATCCTGCCCAACTGTTAGATACACGGTCAGGGTGGTTCAGACGCCATGGTCTCCTGCTCTGCCAGCTGTTGCCATGTTACCTGTAACAGGCGGCCGTCGTCAGTGCCAATGTGCGCCAGGGTGTGGATCCCCAGGGTGGTGACCAGGATGGAGGTGAGCAGCACGTCTTTCATCTGATTGTTTAATAGGTCCACTCTGTAGAAGGGCTGGGAGACCGAGGTGGCCCGGCTCGCGCACAAGGTTTGGTCTTCTATGCTCTGCAGGGCATAAGCAGACAAGCATCCCCGTATTAGGAACGGTGTGACCAGAAGTCTTGCATGTTCCATGTTATCTGAGGGCAGATATGACACCGGATATCCTCTGAAAAGGACCCATAAAGAAAGCGCACAGATCCAACCGGAGAGACATTGTACAGCGAAATAGAAAATGGTGGCGTGGAGGGCCAGGGGGTGTGCTCACACACACACACACACAGAACAAGCAGTAAAAATCTTCCATTTAGGTAGGAAATGCGTCAGCGTGTGCGCCTGCAGCTATGATCCCTGTTCACACGTGTGTACACCACTGGGAGGAACATGGCCATAAAACAGCAGTCAGTTCTACCTCCAGGATGATGTGTTGCCGCGTTTGAGCTTCCTCAACACACTGTCGCACCCAAAACTGAAAGCAGACGCACCGGACACAAACATGGCCAAAACATGGCCACCCTAAATCCGTCAGCATATCCAGCACGTATGAGGTAGAACGACTGAAACGAAGCAAGGTTGCTCAGGGGGAAAGAGTTTGAATGTGGCTACTCTGTGGTGAAGCGCAATTAGCAAACCTGCTCTAACTTGCCCATCTACTGCTCTTTCATGCTGAAGACTTCTTTTCACTTGTTTCACCGACAGCAGATTAGCCAGCTGTGATACAATTAGTTTGTCCTTCACTAGAATACACAAATGACTTTCACCACAGCTTTTAACCTTTTGCATTTGATTTTATTGGCATGTGTCTGACTAGGATGGACCGACTCCATTACTCTTATCTGTAGATTAAATAGTAAACACCTTGACTCCGACCGAAACTCGAAGGTCACACGAATACTGCTACTGTATCCTGCCGCTGCTCTGTAGCATGCATGTCTCCTTGCACTCAGATAAACCACAGAAGCAGACGCAGGGACACACACCTACACTTCCTCCGCTGACCTAACACACACACACACACACACACACACACAAACACACAAAAACTCCCTGGGCGCAGCAGTTTCACAATCCCCCCCCTTCCTCCCTCCCCTACTGCATTCCGTCTCTTTATCAGCAGGATTTATAACCTGTGTGTTGGCAGACCGTCTCTGCAGGTGCACTCCCTGAGCTCAGAGGAGGCGGAACGCTTGAAAGGCGATAAGGACACACCTTGATGGAGGCTATCGCGCGGCATTGTGTTGAATCAACGCACTGGAACTCATCCCAATCGTGTTGCTTTTCCACCGAGGGATAACATATCTCCAATTATCATTGGTCAACATCCTAACTGGAGGGTTTCTTTTTGTAGTTTCATTGTTTTTTTCCCCCACAGCTGCTGGTTGTCACTGTGAAAAGTTCAGCAGTGTCAATAGTTTCCGCCCTTTTCGTGAGGTGACATGGCTCTCATTTGTACATAGTGTACCACAGCAGTGCAGATATCCAGACTCGCAACCTGCAGCTGTGACTCATCAGGCCCTCCCACCTTGTTCCTCTGTTCACCTCACTTCCACCCCGGTTACGACGGTACAGGTACACACAGCCGGGGATACTTCACCGTAGCCATAAAAGGATCTACTACTTTCCATCGAATCGATGGAAGAACAAAAAAAGACATGAGATGAATGTAAACACATGCTGTATCCTTATTGACATTGTGTTTAGGAAGTGTGTGTGGGAGGTTCTCACCTCGTGGGGACAGCTCTCAGGGGGCTGGAAGTGGTTGAGTCCTCTGGAGAGCTGCTCTTTGCCCCCGCTGCAGCAGGCCTCCACCCCGGCGTCGATGGCCGAGTTCACGTTGGCCATGGAGAAGGCGCACAGGGCTGACTTCCTGTGGGTCCGTCCGCTCGCATCCATCACCGCAAACACCCCGTACAGGAAGTCGTCCTTCTGCTCCACCCCCAGCTGTCCGGCCAGCTCCGTCCCCGCCTTCCCGAAGTGGGCCGCCTGCAGCCCGTTAAACACCACGTCCCCTTGACTCTGACTCTGCCTCTTCCTCCTCCGCCTGCGCTTGGGCTCGAAGCGGCACTCCAGGATCAGCTCCCGGTACATCCACGCCTCCGTGTCCTTCAGCGGCAGGCGTCCCAGGCGCGTCTGGATCGGCGAGAGGCCCGCGGCTTTCGCGGGGTTCTCGCGCTGCACGGACAGGAAGTACACGTAGTCCTGCGTGGAGAAGCTGTGGACGTAGTCGATGCGGTAGGAGTCCCGGTAGGCGGGCAGCACGCTCAGGCCCTGCGTGACCGTCTCGAAGCCGTCCTCGGTGGAGAGCGGACGGCGGACGGAGATGGACGGCCGGCCGTACCGCTGAGCCACGCGCTCATCCAGAGTCGCCGCGACAAAGAAATAGGTGGTTTGGGCTTGTTCCACGATGTTGATTTTGGTGCCCAGAGGGCTGGCCACGCAGTCAGGACAGTGGGAGGGGGAGTTGGCCTGCTTCCTGAAGAGACAGTTTGGAGTAGGCGGTGAACCGTCCGCGCTAAGTTCCAGGAAGTAACAGACCCCATGCTGGGAGCTCCCACAGTGGTACAGATAGGGCAGATACCCTGGGTCCATCAGCAGGACCTCATTGTCTGTGTCGGCCGGGTCTTCGGGGTCAGTCTCGACCCCACACAGGTGACAGATGTCACACTCGGCGCTGCCCACCGGGCCTGTCCGCAGCTGCCACAGCGCACTCAGGCTTCGGTTCACAGCCTCGATCACATTCTGGGATGCCACGTAAACCTCGGGAGGATAGGCGTTCACCTCTATGTTCTGTATGGGCTTCTGTGTCTGGAAGTAGGGCAAGGGGTAGTTTGCGGTGAAGTCCAATTCCGTTCGAGTGCTGCTAGGACAGCTGGACTGTTGGGAGGCTGTGGGAGTTTGTATCCACATGCAGCATGTCAGGAGCAGGGGAGCCCAGGAGACCATCTCCACTCCACACACCACCTCTGTGATCTGTTACCTAGCGGAGGCCAGACTCCTCCAGAACATTCTGGAGACTGACCAGAGCTCTGTGGGTTGACAGAAAACATAAAAGGATTTTAGCGGCGGACCATCACCATCACAACGAGTACTTTACTAGGCTTCTATTCAATGGAGAACCAAAGCGCTTTTAAAGAAATCATGTTAACGGGCTAAATATAAACTGTTTGGTTAGTTCCAAAAGAGAGGAATGAGAGAAACCCTCTGAGCGATGGAATGTTCTAAGGCTGTAATGACGTAGGGTCTGTTTACTCTATTTCTGCTGCTTTTTCCTGGTTGAGGAGGTGTGTAGCTGTATTCAGAAGGTATTCACAATGTCGGATCAAATCACAGGATGCATGAATATAGAGTCATTTACTGTGCAAATAGCAGGTGTTAACACTGAGGGAAAATTAGCTGACTTTATGTGGGTCAATAATTTACAATAGGCAAGACATGACATGCACTATGGTGACGTAACGCTGGAAATGTACTGTGGGACACAGGCTCAAACAAACTCAAATCTTAAAGCTAAAGTTGGTAGAACTCGTATAACGTTCTTAAAAGTGAGTAACCTAATGAGGAAAAACAATGTGTGAAATTTTGTT
Source organism: Hypomesus nipponensis (assembly GCF_054491055.1). Taxonomy (NCBI): domain Eukaryota; kingdom Metazoa; phylum Chordata; class Actinopteri; order Osmeriformes; family Osmeridae; genus Hypomesus; species Hypomesus nipponensis. The sequence continues at coordinate 17,773,118 of NC_140369.1, forward strand.
TATAAATACATGAAAGGACAGTGATGCCAGGAAGGATGTTTTCCCAACTTCCTTCCAATAATCCTCCTGTTCCCAGGAGAACCACCACAACATGACAACCATGACAGGACGCAAAATCTGATTTGTTCAGGGCATAATGAGTAGACTTAATATTAAATACACAATTACTATTGTTAGTTTTTCACAACAATCATACTAGTTTTCTAATAGTTAGGCATGGCAGACCTTTACTAGCACATTTCATGTCACCCAGAAACCATGAAGGCTATTAAAGCATACCTGAGTTTAGTAGAATTTACGCCTCGGGGATTAGTCAAAAAATTTCAGTTTGACATCCACAGCAGATTATATGATTGTTAAATCCACGCAGAGATGTTTGTTCGGGTCCTTGTGATAAATGTCGCGTACTGTTTTAGGACAAGCGCTTACCTGAGGGCACAGAGAGAGCACCCAGACTTTGGCATCGACTGCTTTCCTGTCGGTCCACCCCTTTCATGCCCCGCCTTAAGGCAAGCCTGTCATGGTTCGTATTGCTCAATCTTTAAAATAAACTGCTTTTATCCCATATTGAATTGAAACAGAATAATTATCGTCATTGAACAAAATATTCTATGCAACCTGTATTCTTCCTTTCTTTGTTAGGCTACCAACCTCAATGGTCACTTCTTTTAAACACTATCGTTAAACTGAATCAGTGCAGTGGGTTGCTTAATATATAAGCTAGTTCTGAAATTGAAGCTGTTCCAGTATAGTGTGGGAGGAATGTTAAATATGCGAAGAAAACTTCTGGCTGACCTGTAAAACAGACTTCACTTGGAATGTACTTTGAATTAAAGTCAGCTCCCATTGTGGGATAGTGAATGAGGCGGGCGCGGGGGAGGGGGGGTGTTGCCCTGGGTACTGTTATTAATTAATCTTTTAGAAAAACCAGAATCCAAGATCCCTCTCTAGATACATGTTCTTATCAGGTTGATATTTCCCAGAAGAAGCCCCACTCACGGCCAGTCAACGACACGCCTGTTTGCATTCTCCGAATCTGGTTGACTAGGTCTGAGTCAGAACTGTAAGGCCGATTTGGCTTGACCGACAAATTATAAATGAAGAGACAGTTCAGGAGGACGTCAAGCTGTCATGGATGTGGGCGTGGTTCGGCATAGTCCACACTTTGATTTCCTGTCGTGACGTAAGAGTGTCTGTGCTACACTGATTTTCTATTGGTTGTCTACTTTCTCGTACATCCATTGGACTTTGCTTATAAATTAAGACTTGCCGATCATAACTTGGCAATATACCTTATCATAGTAATTTAAAAAATGGAAAATCTTCAACCAGTCTCGGCATTTTGAGCTTCAACAATTAGACATATTTACCACAACCATAGAGTTTTATTCGGGTATTATTTGTATGTGTAGGCGCCCATCAATAACTTAACAGTGCACTATCTCAAATAGTTTGAATGTAATTTATTAATGGGAAAACCTACAGTTTGGATCTCACACATTGTAATGGCATGCAGCGCACTCTAGTGTTTGTCCATAGCAACTAAACGCCCACCTTGCTGAGTCAACGGAGAAAGTATAAGAGCCAGTAGTGCTGTTGACAATGCAGTCATATGGTGTAAATATACCTGTGCATATTATACGTTTCAGTGCCAGGGGTGAAACAATTGCCTACAATTGCTTAAAAATAATAATAGTAAAATGTAATACAATTGGTTTCGTTATGACCTAACCGAAAGTGAAAGGCGTAGAAGTAGGCTACAAGCGAGCAAAGAGCATTAGTCTTCCACTCGGCACATGCACGTCTTCCAGGTATTGACATTTTAAGGAAGCAGAGTAGGAAAAAAAATATTCGACACTTGTATTACTTTTGATTCTCCAAGGTAATATTTTCCTTTTAAGCCATGTCTGAGAAAAATGAAATCGACGAAGGCTTATACTCTCGCCAACTGTAAGTAAACTTGTCTGTAAGACGAATTCATTTGATGATAGCATTCACATATATAGGGCCTATGCTTTCTCTAATTTAGTGTTGTCTCTGCAGGTATGTACTGGGCCATGATGCGATGCGTCGTATGGGGACAGCCTCCGTTCTGATTGCTGGAATGCGCGGTGTCGGGGTCGAGATAGCCAAGAATGTAATCTTGTCCGGAGTCAAGTCGGTCACTGTCCAGGATGAAGGTCTGACCGAGTGGAAAGACCTGTCCACTCAGGTAACTTTATGGCAATGGGAGCCAGATCTGTATGAATAAATATCGGTTGAAATGTTAGTTTTATGGCTAAAAACTGCTGTAAAACCCTATGTTATTAGATTTCATTTAACCCCCAATAATATTGCTCCAAGTTTTTCCTTCGTGAGAGACACCTGGGTCAAAATCGTGCTTTGAGCTCCCTACCTGAGCTATCTGCCCTGAACCCTCATGTTCACGTGACTGCCCACACTGCCCCACTGGACCAAAACCTGCTGCTCAAGTTCCAGGTGAGCTACTCTGTACCGCAGAGGTGGTGGTCTTGTGTGACCTTTTAGTTGGAGTAGCAACAGTTAGCTTAAGACATGTTAAGAATGCCTCTTTGCTTCTATCAGGTGGTGGTGCTAACTGACTCCTCATTGGAAGATCAGCGGCGTTTCGGGCCATTCTGCCATTCTAATGGAATCAAGTTCATTGTGGCAGACACCAAAGGGCTTTCAGGGTAGGCTTTGCCCGCTCCTAAGTTTTAATAACCTCTTGTCGTATCGATCTCACGCGTGGTCTTTTACAGCTTCTTTTGCTTTTGTCCCTGGCTTTGACTGCAGTCAGTTATTCTGTGACTTTGGGGAGGAGTTTGAGGTCTTGGACATCAACGGGGAGACTCCAGCATCAGCTATGATCGACCATATCTCTAAGGTACAAGCTTTCACTTTAGCTTGGACCCATCAGTCGTCATCCCAGAGCACAACAGAACCGACGCGCGATGTTCCGTTCTCACCGATGTCGTTACAGGGAAATCCTGGAATAGTGACTTGCTCCGTCGACCAGTGTCATGGCTTTGAAGACGACTGCAGTGTGTCCTTCTCCGAGATCCGCGGCATGACAGAACTCAACAGCTACGGGCCGGTGGACATCACAGTCCTCAGTTAGTACATTTACATTGAGTCATTTAGCAGACGCTCTTATCCAGAGCGACTTACAGTAAGTACAGGGACATTCCCCCCGAGGCAAGTAGGGTGAAGTGCCTTGCCCAAGGACACAACGTCATTTTTGCGCGGCCGGGAATCGAACCAGAGACTTTCTGATTACTAGCCCGATTCCCAACCGCTCAGCCACCTGACTTCTATGTACACTATAGTGACAATTCTTATGACATGTACACATGTCATAGCAGACACTTAGGTGTTGCGCACACAGTGCATAAAGTTATGTGTGTTGATGTGCTGGCGGATGAATGTGGTCCTTGTTTCTGCCACGTCAGGCCCGTACTCCTTCAGTATCTGTGACACCTCAGGCCTTTCTGAGTACGAGAAGGGCGGCGTCGCCACTGAGGTCAAAAAGCCCCAGAAGCTGCGATTTGTAAGTATTAGTCTTGTGTTTTCAGAAACATCATGCATATGTATACACATACTGTATAAACATTTACATTGAGTCATTTAGCAGACGCTCTTATCCAGAGCGACTTACAGTAAGTACAGGGACATTCCCCCGAGGCAAGTATAGGGTTAAGTGCCTTGCCCAAGGAAACGCGTCATTTGGCACAGCAGGGAATTGTCACCTTCTGATTACTAGCCCTAACCGCTCAGTCACCTGACTCCCTAAGATGTTCCCTAAACTGTTTATGTAAACTGTACATACATATTGATCCCATTGGTAAGCAATACAACGTGCAGTAAGAATGTGCCTAATTCTACGTCTACCGTGTGCTACAGAAATCTTTGGATAAAGCCTTGTTGGACCTTGAGTTGCTGGTGTTGACAGACTATGGGAAGGTTGATAGGCATCAGACTCTACACCTGGCCTTTCAAGCCCTGCATGACTTTGTAAAGACACAGGGAAGACTGCCTAGGCCCAGGTCCCAGGTCAGTACCGGCTCTAGCACAAGAACATAAACAGTGAGAGAACCTAATAACAGGAACCCGTCTGGGATTAGGATTGTGTTCCTCGGAGCGCTTTCAATCACAATCGAAAAAGATTCTTCCGAGTCGGGGGTTGTGCCTGGGACTTCTCTTAGCCACCTGACCCTCCCCCTCTGGTTCCTCCCTCCAGTCGGATGCCGAGCTCCTGCTGGCCGGGGTGGTGGAGCTGGACAAGGTGGCTCAGCTGGAGCGCCTGGACGAGGCCGTGGTCCGAGGGCTGTCCTTCACCGCCGGCGGCGACCTGGCCCCGGTCAACGCCTTCATAGGAGGCGTGGCCGCGCAGGAGGTCCTGAAGGTGAGGGGGGAACGTTCACAGCCAGGCGGGGAGCACGTCCCCGACTCGCCCCCCCCCCCCCCCCCCCCCCGCCGCAACGTTTCTACGTTCACGTGCTTGGTGTTCACTTGTGTCCAGGCCTGCAGTGGGAAGTTCACCCCTATCCGGCAGTGGCTGTACTTCGATGCCCTGGAGTGCCTCGCCGACGACCATCAGTTGACAGAGAGCTCCTGTTCCCCTGTAAAGTTTGACATTGGAGATATGACGACGTCTCCTCCACTCTGCATGCCATGTGCTTTGGCTAATGGCTCTTTTGGCTTCCTTGCAGAGAGGCAGCAGATACGATGGCCAGATCGCTGTGTTTGGATCAGCTTTCCAGGAGAGGCTGGAGAAACAGAAGTATTTCCTGGTGGGTGCACGTCTAATGTTGTTCCAGCAGGGGGAGCCGTTCGCACGCCCCAAACGAGCTACTGTCCCTGTTTTTGATCCCTGCTCGTGTTTCAAGTGACACACGCAGGATACGGCTGTGATTCAGGTGGCATTTCCTGTTGCTGGTCTGTTCAGGGGGCTCAGGGAGCAGTCAGCGCTGCCAAACCCTAACCGTGTTTCCTCTGCAAACTGTTCCGCTTTCTGCTGTTTGTTTTGTTAAGTCTGTGTGTGTGCGTGTTTGTAATGTGTGTGTGTGTGTGAGTTTATGTTGTATTTCCAGTTTATCGTCCACATTGTAGAGTCTAGTGCTTTAATAACAATCTGGATTTTATCTACCAAACAAACAGGACTCTATTTTGGAATATTGTGTATGTAATATTTACAACAATATTTACAAAAAATGTGTTTGTTTTTTTCAGGTTGGAGCTGGTGCCATTGGGTGTGAACTTCTCAAGAACTTTGCTCTGATAGGCCTTGGTGCTGGAGAGGGAGGACGTATCACCGTGACTGACATGGACTCCATCGAAAGGTCCAACCTGAACCGACAGTTCCTGTTCAGGCCTCGAGACATCGGGGTAAGGTGTCATTAGAATCTCAAGTCAGATGTGCTTCTGACAACTCATTCATCAGTGAGATGTCCTATGCTCTGGAGAGAAACAAGCTGACCCCCACTGACTTAACTGGAAAGGTCAAAGGCCATTGTTGAGTTCGATGCTATATGAAATGCAATGTCATGGCCAAGTCACATTGCAAGACTTCTATGATAAATGATATCATAACAGAATTTCCCATATTAGGAAATACCCATAATTGTAAAAAACGGATGACATGTCCACTTGTGACACGACCATAACAGTCCTAGCCTGCTCTAAATCTAGGTATTGAGAAAGCAGTAAAAAGTAAAAAAAGCTTTTATGTTTTCAGGGAACATTTTGCCCTTTATACGGTTGTATAACCAACTGGCAGTGAGCCAAAAACGAATGTACAGTATGTAGTGAGTTGGCTGGATATGTACACAGGCACTGAGAATTTGACTCTTTTGCACAGTTTAACTTCAGCTGAGTCCTTTCATTGCAAGTTCCAGATGTGTCGATCTCCTTCCACAGTCAGCTCACCCTCCTCCTCCTCCTCCTCTCTTCCACAGAGACAGAAATCGGAGGCGGCTGCCGAGGCAGTCAGAGAGATGAACCCCCGCATGAACATCGAGGCCCATCAGAACCGCGTGGACCCGGACAGCGAGCGGGTCTACGGACGCCACTTCTTCACAGGCCTGGACGGCGTGGCGGCCGCTCTGGACAACGTGGAAGCCCGTCAGTACTCGCACCGTGTCCCTAACATTCCAAATACTTGCCAGCATTGGCCGGGTTTCCCAGATTCCTTAAGAAGCTCTTAACACTAAGAGCTTCTTAAGAATGTTCTAAGAGCGTTCTAGAGCGCTTTTCGAACGTTCTTAAGAAGCTCTTAGCGTTACGAGCTTCTTAACGAATCTGGGAAACCCGGCCATTATCTGCAATGGTGTGAGGCTGTGAACACCGTTGGTGTTGTGGCTCTTGTTAGCACCGGTATCTATAAACAAATGGTAAATAGTGCGGGCGCTCGATGCGATGGAGACTCACGTGCTAACTTTGGTGTCGCCATCGTAAGCAAACTAATCATCGTCCTCTTCGGCGGCAGCAGTCCGTGAGCAGTAGTGCCCGCTGGGCTGCTTCTGCAGAGCGACTCCTCGATGTCATCACGTCGCTGATACTGTACACAATCACTGGCTGACAGGAGGATGTGGAATCCTCAGGGTTCACTCTGTGGACCATGGCGCATGGAGCACCAGCTAGCAGCAGCCATTTCGTTACCAAACAACGCACAGGGGCTGGTTGACCGATAAGCATGTGTCTGTCTGTTGTGCAGGAGTGTATCTGGACGGGCTCTGTGTGCAGCACCAGAGGCCCATGCTGGAGGGGGGAACCCTGGGTAGTAAGGGCCACACTCTGGTGGTGGTGCCCCACCTCACGCAGTCCTACGGCCCGGCCGGGGCCAACAACGTGAAGGCCATCCCTCTCTGCACCCTCAAGAACTTCCCTCACCGCATAGAGCACACGCTGCAGGTCAGGCCTGATGCGCCGCTCGAGGGATCCATAGTAGATTCCGGAGGAAAGTTGTTGCATATGACCTTTGATGTATATTGGGTTGGGTTTGACCCTGGGAAATGGGAAACGGAGAGAAGCAGACTGCTTCGATGTACAAATCGACATCTTATGTCCATTTCAAAGATGTGTTTGTGTGTGTGCTCTGCATGCTGGGGGCTGGCTAAGCCCCCGTGCATGGCATGACTCGTGCTGCTGTTGGGAGGGTTTGACGCACAGCTCCTAAACTGACGGGCAAGGCCTTGGCATGGCCACCCACTGGGATTACACCACCAACCCTCTGTCGCCCTATTCCAACGTTGGCTGAACGTTAGCCCAGCCACATAGGGCTACACTCATCTCTTAATCCCCCCCCCCCCCCCCGCCCCCCTCCCCCCCCCAACACACATGCAACTTGTTTAAGGCAGAAAGCCCTTTACTCGCGTGAACTCAACTTGGCCCAGAGTGAATAAGCTTTGGAGCGCGAGCAAAGACGAAGGGCTGGTTGCTAGTGAAACTAACTGATCAATTAATATATTTTCTATTGCAGTGGGCTCGAGACCAGTTTGAAGGGCTCTTCAAGCAACCGGCTGAAAACGTGAACCAGTACTTGAAGTAAGTCATTCCTACACGACATGGGTGACGCTTTAAGTCGTGGCAATAATGATCAGCTCACTTGCTTGTTCTAATATTGTTGACCACTACACCCACACACAGAGAAACACACAGACAAACGTACAGCCCATTATCTGTTGTCAACCAACCACAATGAGGTCGAATGAGTACTATCTGAGCCACAGTGTTGTAGAGTGGAGCCCGGTTGTGGCGCATTGTGGGTAAAAAGGGCCTGCTGGGTAAAAAAACCTCTGTGGGGGAGGGGGGGGGGGGCGCCTCTCTCTCATGTAGGCCTCAGAGACCGTGCCTTACAAGCAGTCCACCAAATGGACCCACTAATGAGTTTACAGTGGTGGTCAGCCTCAACAGCTGTTCTGTTATGACTGTATGGTTGAGCCTCTCTCTGGGGGGCTCGAGCATGACAGTGTGTCTGAACTCAGGTCCTTAAAGCCGTCCTAATCCAGAGCTGTCAGAGGGTCTTCCACAGGCTCCGGTTATCTGCGGCAGGGTTAACGGAAGCCCTCTAAATGGCGGAGGAGCCCATTTGCTCGTGAAGAGGGGAAGGACACCCTAGAGCAGAGAGTGTACGATGCAGACTCGGCAGTTTTACCCACTTCTGTAGTAACCCCAGTTTCTTTGTGTCCTGAAGCGAGCTACGCATCTGAGCACAGGAAGACAATGATTATAGCGTCTGAGACAGTAACCATGAAGGGGAGGAATAAACCGTCCAATAAACAAGCCCCTCTACACAACCATATGTACGCTGGGAAACAAAATGCATTCTCACTTCCTGTTTAGACCCCTGTAAGTGAGACGGCTGCAGGATGTTAGCTGCTGGTTTAGAAGTCTGACCACGGCAGAGCGGGCTGTTTAGAGAGAGCTGGCTGGAGTGTTTACAGAGGAAGCTGGGTCATAGCTCCGAACACCACCAGAACCACAACACCCAGCCCTTCCTGTCTCTCCCCTCAGCCGCAAGGTCACGTGACCGCTTTCAGTGAGGGACGTCTGACCACCTGCCCCTCACAACCTCGGTTTAATAATATATACGAGAGGCAAATGCTCTCGGCTCCGCCTTTGACTTGACAGAGATTGAGCAGTCTTTGAGGGCGTCTTTCAGTTTGGCATGTTCAGGTGTTGGCTACTTTCGCCGTGGTGTTGTTTTTGTTTTCACATTTACGGTTGGAATTTCAGACCAGCCTTGGCTGAACAATGGAAGTCAATCCTGTGGTCGGGAGGGGGGAATGAGGGGGGGGGGGGGGATGAGGGGGGGGGGCTCAGCCTTGAGGAGGCGAGAGGCAGTGTGCTAGGTCGTGTCGTGAGACCTTGAGACGGTTCAATCAGCCTCGAATCCACAAACTCATCCGTGCCCACCCATCTTGCGTCATCCCTCATTGTTCTCCGTCATTCTGCTGAGTCTCCCTCCACTTGACCAGGATTACACAGTGGGGAGGGGGGCATTAGCTGCTCCTTATCTAACCGCCGGCCCTGCCGCTCCCTGGGTTGCAGAGATGCCGGCTTCCTGGAGAGGACCCTGGGCCTGGGGGAGGTCGAGGCCCTGGAGGTGCTGGAGGGGGTGTGGGCCAGCGTGGGGGGCCGGCGTCCGGCCGGCTGGGAGGCCTGTGTGAGCTGGGCCCGACTCCGCTGGGAGACCCTCTACAACAACGACATCCGCCAGCTGCTGCACTGCTTCCCGCAAGGACAGGTAACGACGCCTAAACGCAGTCGACGCACGCAAACGCACGCACGCGTGGAAACCGCTCTTCTGCTCGTGGACACGCGGGGGCGCTGCAGATGTAGCTCCCGATTCTCCCGATTCGGAAGAGACGGTCTGTTGGTGTCTGCTCTGTCGGACGTCACGTGCTCCTGTCACACCTGAGGGAGCTCCGAGGGGTTAGCCCCAGCCCAAACACCCCCCCCCCCCCCCCCCCTCTGACCCTGCTCTGACGACCGTCTCTGTCTAGTCCATTCACTCAGCCCCTTTCCCCCCTGCAAGATATGGGTCAATAGAAATTCCTCTGACCAAGACTGATTTCATTCCAGTCGTATCCTGTTAAAGCCTTACTGGGGGGGAGGGAGGGTGGGTCCGACAGTCAGAAATGCACAGCATTTTTGTTCTAAGTCCCCTGGGAAAGTTCTAGTCGTGGTTTTTTTTTACACTCCTACAGCCAAGGAATGAGTCACCGAGAAGGAACGGGCCGCGTCACTCCCACTGGAACACGACCGTCCTCAGCTCGCGGTGCTGCTCGACGCCACGGCATCTGTCTGTTCCATACGCGACCTGAGGAAGTATGATGAAGCAGCCGTTGGCCAACCCTCTGTTTTGATGCAAACCCTCAGACTGCATGTCAGTTAGGCTCTTATTGAGCCAGACGGTGATATTGAGCAAGCAGAAGCGGTGTTGTGAGACAAGGGCTGTGTGGTAACACGGCTCTGGTGTCACCGTGGTAACGCCGCGGTCCTGCGGTGTTCAGCTCAAGGCTGACAGGGGACGCACAGCTGGAGGTCAAAGGGCACTAATAGAGGTGACAGGGTGGGTCAGAGGTCAAACTTAATGATATACCGATACAAGGGGACACATGAGGATGAAGGAGGAGGAGAAGAGATGGACCGTTGTAGGTTCGTGCTGATACAGTTCCAAGTGCTCAAATGTAGGCTTCGACTAATCACATGTGGACGCACCCGTCTGAAACCTTGCACCCCTTGAACCATCGCCTATCAAAACAGTCTGCACGTCGACTAGCGTGAGACAGATAGCCCGCAGACAAGAGAAAGCTGTGTGTGGGGCGTAGATGATACAGTAGATAGGCCTCAGCTCCTGTGGAGAGACTCCCCTGCAGGGTGAGGTGATGTGGAGGTAGAGAGATGAGCCTCTCTGCTCTGCCATATGGGCCTGGGCCCTACAGATCAAAGGCTTGGAGCTGCTGTGTTCTTCCGTCAGGGCAACAAACTGTGTGTTTTGAGCACACCTGATAAGTGCATTAGTCTGTGTGGCCTGTGGAATGGCAGATGATCACAGCCTGGGGAAGGGAACTTTGTGGAATCTGTTGGAAGGATGTGGAAGAAGAAGTTCCAATTGGATTTTAGTTTAAGGATTTGAAGTGTAAGAATACCTTCACAAATTGGTTTATGGTTAGTTTTATACATCGTTTTTAAAGTCAGTTCATCCAAAAATAAAGGCTTGTGAGTTTCAGTTTCTTTTGTGGTTTATGCTTGTGTTGTGATTTCTTTGTTTTTTTTTCCAGTGGTTTATGCATAGGTATGATTTTGTTGATGAAACTCATACCACCACTGATATGCTCTTCCCAGATTTGGATTAGTCATGGGCAGTCACATGAAAACTTGCCCTGGTCAGAACTGGATCTTCTTTCTGTAGTCATTACAAATGAGAAACGGGATTGTTCAAGGGGTTTTTCCTCGCTCTTCTTGTTACACTTTACATTTCATTCATTTCGAATATATTTTTTTTTAATCCGACGGGACAAACAAATACTGCCCACAGAAAGCACAGGTTACGGGTCAGACGTGCATGGTTCTCCAGTATTTCAGTGGTACAACAATAACACCTCGACTGCTCTCTTCTCTTCAGTTGACAAGTTCAGGACTGCCCTTCTGGTCTGGAGCGAAGAGGTGTCCACATCCTCTCATCTTTGACCCCAACAATGTAAGTACCTGCCCAATCTTCCCTATCCATGTAGAACTTATCTCCCATACAACCTCAACGACCCACTCTGGGCCCTTGTAAGGGCCAGTGGGAAGCTGATAACAGCCCGCATTCTCCACGAGCAAACCTTACCTCACCTACAACCCCTGTTTGACAATACCTGCTCCCCACCAAATGGGATAACATCTATCTACCCCCATCACCACCTCCACCCTCACACACACACACACATGCACTGGCTCAGACACACACACACACACACACACATACGATAGGGTCATTGAGATGAAAGCTGGTCGAGAAGAGTCTAAAGTGTGAAGCCTGCTCGACCTGACACCACAGCCCCCTCTCTCCTCCCCCTCACTGGGATTCTGCTCTCGTCGTTCTCTCCTTCTTCTCTCCTTCCATCCTACCCTCTCACTTCATCTCCCCTCTTGTCCTTTCATCTGATCGTCTTCTTCTCCTATCCCCTGTTTCTCCTTTGCCGGGTCCCGCTCCCCCCCTCCAGTCTTCACCTTCTGCCTCTCTCTCTCTCTGCCTCTCTCTCTGTCTCTCTTTCTCTCTCTCTCTCTGTCTCTCTGTTTCTCTCTCTCTCTGTCTCTCTGTCTCTCTTTCTCTCTCTCTGTGTCTCTGTCTGTCTCTGTCTCTCTCTCTCTCTCTCTCTCTTTCTCTGTCTCTCTCTCTCTCTCTCTCTCTGCCTCTCTCTCTGTCTCTTTCTCTCTCTCTTTCTCTCTCTCTCTCTGCCTCTCTCTCTCTCTGCCTCTCTCTCTCTCTCTCTCTCTCTCTGCCTCTCTCTCTGCCTCTCTCTCTGCCTCTCTCTCTGCCTCTCTCTCTCTCTCTCTGCCTCTCTCTCCCTCTCCCTCTGCCTCTCTCTCTCTCCTCCTGTGAGGTGTTGTCACCTCATACTGGGTCTGAACCTGTCGTTCCGACACACAATGGCACAGCAACAAAGGGTGGGATCCAGGAATGCAGGCTCGTCCATCAGCACACACTGCGCTCTGTAAACAAGCCGTTCACTACCTTCAACCGCCTTTTAGATAGCAGTGTGAATCAGTGATAGCAGTGTGAATCAGCAGTCTTATTTCCACTCAATGGGTGGATAGTTTGGGGAAACCATTTTTTTTTAAAGGGTCTTTGTCATTCTGGGATTAGTAGTCATAATGTTGGATTTTCAGAGTGTTGTAACTGTGGATCTTCTATGACAGTCAGACCTGGCTTACTCCCTTCCATTTATCACCACCTGGGTGTTGTTTATATTGTTGCTCATGCAGCCTGGTCATGAGATGTCAAACGTTTCCACAACCTTTTACCCTCCATGATGACAAGGTTTTGCCTCGAGTTGGCCGTTGAGAGGCATAACCATTGAACTGACCCGTTTTCGAGGGTCACTGATAGCTTGTCTTGTGCTGTCGTGTACGCAGACCACCCATATGGACTATGTGGTGGCGGCAGCCAACCTGTATGGGCAGACCTACGGGATAGCCGGGAGCAGAGACTACGCCGCCGTCCGGAAGGTTCTGGAGAAGGTCCCCGTGCCCGCCTTCAGCCCCAAGTCTACGGTGAAGATCCACGTGACGGACCAGGAGATGGAGGAGGACAAGGCGAAGCGGATCGCTGACGTCGGTAAGGAAATCTCCCCCGTTCCCCTCGCCTCAGCCTGTGTCCCAGCCTCTCGCCGCGTGGCCCGTGACGCGCGTCTGTCTTTGCAGACCAGCGTCGACTGGAGGAACTCGAGAGGAAGCTAGCCCTTCCAGCGCAGAGGAGCTCCGCCATGGAGATGCACCCGGCAGACTTTGAGAAGGTAACGAGAGCGAATGTGAACGCTGCTCACGCTGCGCGACGCGGGCCCCTCAGACACGCTGGCGGCTGGACCTCCGCGGGGGGGAGGGGGGGGAGCCCATGTTCACGCCTGCAGGGTGTTTCATCTGTGGGGACCTCAGTGAGCCATGTCTGCCCTGGCTGCTGAAACAGCCCTGTGCGTTGTGGCGCTCCTCGGTGGCTCTGACACAACAGAGGGCAGCCCTGTGTGAGCCCACATCCTGCTGGAGGCGCCGCGAGGACAACAGAGCAGCGCAGTGAGCATGGGGCCTGAGGAGCCTGTTGTTAAGACTCTATGTAAGAGGTCTGTCTCGTCTCTGAGGACCTCTGTTTGCCCCTGCCCCTCCACCTCGTCCCCCCGGTCTTTGAAGTGACACACTCTACAGCCCCGGAGGGCGGCCGCCTCCTCAATAACCCCTTTCTTTGTGCGACCATTCACTGTCGTATAGACGACTCCCCCCCCCCCCCCCCCCCCCCCTTGTCTCCTCTTCCTCCTCCTCCTCTTTTGTCTTGCAATCGCCCTCTTTTCTCTCCATCCGTCGTCCGGCAAACGTGAAGTCACGGGGGGAGTCGAGGCGCGTCGGGTGGGGGGGTTAGGTAAGCCGAGTGTGCATCAGGCGTCTCCCGGAGACCCGCACGGCGTTCTTCCTCCTCCTCCTCTTCCTCCTCCTCCAGACCCGCTGAGGTCATGCTGTGGACGTCCGGAATGTGCGGAGGTGGATTCCAGGAGCGTCAGGTTGCCACTGTAGACCCCTCCCCCCCCCCCCCCAGAGCCCCCCAGCTGTCCCTGAGTGACTGTCACCTCACCCCTGCCTTTGAGGGCTCCGCCATGACCTCACCGCTTCTGTCGCTCACGGGAGAAGAGAGGATCTCTCGACGAGTCACGGGTACGACTATCATTCAAGTGACACAGCGACAAAGGCTCCCTTCGGATCACGTCATTGGCACAGTTGCCGGTGCTGTGGTTGGTGTAGATGACATAGCAGATAGGGAACAACTCGGGGGCCCGTCCCTACGGTGATTTGGTCAAACATCATGTTGTTTTGACCTGTCAAGGTATTCCCCCACCTTCTGAAAGTAACGTTTATGATTTCCTTTCCAGGATGATGACAGCAACTTCCACATGGACTTTATTGTCGCCGCGTCCAACCTCCGGGCGGAGAACTACGAGATCCCTGCAGCCGACAGACACAAGGTGTGAACAGAGCCTGCTCACCGGTCTGAAGTGACGCTGAGGAGGTGGAGGGAGGGTTTTACAGGGAAACTCTCTTCCCTGGGGCGGTGTTGCATCTCTGCAGCACCACAACTGCCCCCCCCCCCCCCACCCCCCCCCTGGGGGGCCGCAGAGCGTTCGCTGGCTGGGGGGCCCGGGGAGAGCGGGCACCATTCACCTTTTGTTCCTGAGGCAGAAGTAATCACAGCACTTTACCTGCCTGTCTCCTGAGACCTGCTACCTGAGACACAGACTGGGGCCCACACACACACGCACCACCCCCACACACACACACCACCCCCACACACACACATACCCACCACCCACACACATACACACTCACAGATGGGGCTTGGGTGGGAGCGAGGGGTAAACAAAGGGTGACACTAGTGTTTTTCCATCGTTAATGATACTGGAACCCTCCTCTACTGTTTTGGTCTCCACGTCTCTTTGATGTGAAACCGCACAACGGTCTCCGCGCGACATGTGACGCTTCCGGACTTTTCCAACCGCCTCTCTCCTTCTCCCCCATTGGCAGAGCAAGCTCATCGCCGGGCGGATCATACCGGCCATAGCGACGACCACGGCGGTGGTGGCCGGCCTGATGTGCGTGGAGCTGTACAAGCTGGTCCTGGGCCTGCCCGCCATCTCCTCCTACCGCTCGTCCTACATCAACATGGCCGTCCAGCTGTTCGTCCTCTCCCAGCCCTGCCCGCCTCGCCGTTTCACCGTGAGTCACACACAAACACACGCGCCCGCGCACGCCGAGTCGCGCGGTGGCGAGCACTTGAAAGAGCCTTTATGCCGCGTCGCAGACCTCTTCTGTGGAGGCGAGTCGCGTTTAAGCCGGGCTCGGTGGCTCCGCTTCGCCTGTAAATCTCTTCGGCCTCGTGTAGAATCCCCTACTTCCTCCCAGGAGAGCGTTGGAGCAGCGAGGGGAGTTGAGCCCTGCTCAAGTGTGAATCCGTGGCCCATAAGCTGGGCGTTTAGCACTCTCCACCCTGACGAGCGCTCCAGGTTAGGTGCCCGGGGGGCGACTGTGCAGCCTCCTCATCCGAGCCGGGCCGCGGCTGTGTTTGCACAGCCCCGGCCGACTCCGTGCGCAAAGAAACCCACTTCCGAGCGAAAAGAGAAACGGCCCCTTGTCCCCCGAATGGAGGAGGCCTTCAGTCAACTTCAGGCTTAGAGGGTTTTTACTGGATCTGGCGCTCGCCGGGCTCGAAAAACCCCCTCGGCGGAAAACAGGCGCCGGCTCGCGAGAAACCCAAACCGTTTCCAGGGTCTAGCTTGGGGGAGCTGGCCTGGTGAGGTCATGTAGCGAGCTCAACCCCCCCCCAACATCACCTCACCCTGTCTTCCTCACCTCCTGAGGGGCTCTGACCTCACAGCAGTCCCGGTCCCGTCAGTGGGGGGGGGGGGGGTCCTGACAGCAGGGTCGTGGGGGGTCAGAGAAGAGGGTAACCCTGTCTCCTGGGACCCGAGGCAACGGCGAGGGGGGCCCTTTGAGACAGTCTGGGTCTGGTTACTGCTCCGCTTGGAGCCTGGCAGGCTGCAGCTGCATGGCAGGCTGCCCTGATGACAGTTCCTGCTGGGCCCGCGGCCCCCCTCTCCCCCCCCCCCCCCCCCCCCCCGCCGTGCTGGGGGGGCTGCAGGCCGGCCTCTCTCCCCTCACCCAGAGCAACACTGGACTGGACGCTCTGTCCTCACAGACTCGCGCTTTTCTCAGGGCCTCCCGCTCCCGCACGACAAACATAGCTCACCGGAACGTGCTGGAATGTAGCTATGACTCGCTGCATAGATACATACAGACACACATGCGCAAACCACACACACACACTCTTTCTCTCTCTCTCACACACACACCACACACCTGCCTGCATATTGCTATCTTCCTTCTGTCTCTCCGACACTGTAACTTAAACATGTTCCTTTGCCAGACTGGAAAACACCTCGAATGGAAAAGGCGATTCACCCCGTCTGCTCCGTAACTGTAACAACTGAACAGCTGTCGGACAGGAGTGGTATCATGGAGCATTGAGATCTCTCGGCTATGCGCGGAGGATGAACACACGCTCTTGAAGTTTCCCCGTCAGTTCGATGGGAAGTATTCGGCGGGCACGCGAGCGCGCCGTGCACACGAACACAAGCGGTTTGGTGTTCCTCCCGCTGGCTCTCTGCTCCTCTATCTCCCCCACGTCAGGCCTTATCTCCATGGCCCTCTCCGGCTCAGAGTCGGGAGACAGGCCCAACACGTGTCATCCCCACGCCACCATGAGCGATGAGCCCGGCGTGTGTGCATGTCTCACGTGTGTGTGTGTGTGTTGCAGCAGTCAAGAGAGCAGATGAGATCACTGCTCCGCCCGCCTGACGGAGAGGAGGGTGGCGTCGCTCTTGTCGGGAGAGGGACGTGCGCTCCTGACATCTCAGGTTTTGGAATAGAGCGAGTGCGCGCGCGCGTGCGCGTGTTCACCTCCCAGTGAGCGCGCCGCTGCAGCTGCAGGTTGAGGGGAGAAGTCCTCTGGAGAGAGGCCAGCGCTGGGGTCAGCTTACCCTGGCTCACCTTGACTGCGTTTGTGGACGTGCTGCTGCTGCGCGTGTGTGTGTGTGTGTGTGTGTGTGTGTGAGTGTGTGTGTGAAGGGCAAGCTGTTGGGCCAGATGGAGGGGATGGCGCGAAGGCGAGGTGCAGAGGGAGGAGCCGGCTGGACTCCCTCTCGTCAGTCTACCCAGTGGTCATGTCGGTGAGGAGCCACGGAAGTTTCCAGCTGCGGACCCCCTCAGGCAGCTCCCCTCTCCTGCTGCCTGCCGTCCCGGGCATATATCTTCAGGCTGTCACAACAACGCGGTGTCGCAGCCAGGCGGCCGCGCGCGGTCTCGTCCCGGGCCGTGCGTTTGAAATGCAGCGTTATCGTTTTTTTTTTCTTTCTTTCTTTCTTCTCTCGCCCGTCTCCGTCCTCTCCCCGCGCCAGACTAAATATCCTTCGGGATTAAGGGAGGCTTTACGAGGCTGCGTCTGAAGCCAGTGCAGCTGTCCACTCTCACTGGCGAGCAGGCGTGATGTGCTGGGGGGGGGGGGGGGCTCGGTTTACCTCCATATCCCTGATGTAGACCCCCCCCCCCTCCTCCACCCCACACCGTGGCCCACCGTGGAGATGTTACTGATGGAAAAGGGAGGGTCGACTGTAGCCCCCGTCCCCCCCGTCCCCCGTCCCCCAGAGGCCAGACCTCCCACAGGACAGTTGTCTCGAACAGGACAAACAGCTGGTTCCCTCAATAGGAAACTCCGTCCTGTATAAATATGGCAACGAACGGGTAGTGGGCCATGTGACCTCCCTCCCTCTCTGTGTTGATGTTTTGATGTTGGGGACCAGATGTGGGCCATGAAGAGAGGAATAACTTGAGTGGTGTGGAGTGCACTGAAACCTGACTTTTATTTTTACCACCGATGACTATCTGAGGAATGACACGGGGCTAAACAAAGCTAGCGCCGACTTGAAATCCTGCTTCCTTATTTCTCGCCGCCGCCGCCATGGTGTTTTCCATCTCCAGTTCCTGCTGTCATGGATACGGCTTTTGAGGACTGCTGAGGGAGCTTTTAAACGGCGCTGTTACCTATTTAATACGCCTCCTTAGCGCAGATGGGCTCGCATTCTTTCACAGTGGAGTCATGTGATATTTTATCAGAACCCACAGGGGGACTTGGGGCTCGCACTGCTCTCTGTGGTGGGACGGTCTGAGGCGTGGATTTACCGAGACCCCCCCCCCCCCAGAGATACATAGATAGTGTTACCCCAGCACAGAGCAACTGGACGGGTTATCTAGGCTTTCAGCGCCCTGTGTGTGTGTGGATCAGGGTGTGGGTGAGGAGGGGCGGGCCCTAATGATGCCCCCGAGTGCTCTTGACTGGAACCACAGGAGAAGGGGGAGGAGGGTGGGGGGCGGGGGGGGGAGTAAGGCAGAAACATGACCCCGGGGGGGCTAAATGGCTGTGAAGTGAAGAGTCTAGCCAGGCGTTCAAGCATTCAGTCAAGCAGTCTCGCTTGTCTCCTCCGCTCTGCTCCACACTCCTCCCAGCCCAGCATTCTAGCTGTAGTCTACCCATCTGACCCAGACACACACACACTTCCCACGTGTCTTCTGGTTCAAACCAGCAGTAATCCCTGCCCCCGTGCCCCACCTTACCCTCCCTCTGCCCTAATTGAATCAGCAGCGTTGGAGGCGAGCCCCCCCCCCCCCCCCCCCCCCGAGTTCCCGTGAAGCTCCTCCCCCCCCGCGCTCACACTGCAGCTTCGTGACGTGGCGTGCACCACCTCCCGCCATGTCCCGCCTCGGCAGGAAGCGCCGTATTGAAACCAGATTGGGGTTTTTTCCTCTCTCCCAGAGAGCCGTCTGTGACCCGGCTGCTCTGCGGGGCGCGCCTCGCGGCCTCAGCCGCACGACCGCTCTCCCTCCCTCCCTCTGTCTGACCCCAGCTCCTCCGCTCCCCGGCTAGGAGAGGAGTGACATTCTTTCACTCTCTCTTTCCGTTTCTCGGTGTGTGTGTGTGTGGTGCGGTGAGGATGCTGCTGCTGGTGTCACCCTGGTTTCGGGGCTTCTCTGTGCGGGCTGCTGTGCCAAGGTGGGGGGGGGGGGAGAGTGTGCGTGAGGAGTGGAGAGTGGGGGGGGGGGGGTCCTCTCTAATCGCAGGGGGGCACACGTGTGGTGCAAAAATCACAGGGCCAGAGTGAATAGGAGCGAGATAAAGACGTAAGGAGAGATTCGGCCCAGCGTGCGGTCGGGGGTTGTGTGTGTGTGTGTGTGTGTGTGTGCGTGTGCGTGTGTGTGTGTGTGCGTGTGATAATATGATCCTCCTCAGGGACGTGCAGCGTGTAGCTGTGTTGTGGAGGTGTAACTCTAGACGGGTGAATAGCACTTACAGGATAATGAGTGATCAGGGACGAACACACACTGCTTGGTGCCTTCTGGTGCCCCTCGCTGCCTTGTTTGCTTTGCGATCGCCGGTTTTAACACCCTAACACACGCTGCGTGTGTGTGTGTGTAAAAAGTTGTACTGGTCCAGACTTTTTCGCCACACGGAGTCAGTGAGTGGAACTTGGATACTCTTCAAAGTGTGTGTGTGTGTGTGTGTTTGTGTCCATCACCTGGGCAGGCTATAGTAAGAATGTCAGGTCTTCGTTGAGCAGACACTTTTAGCCAAAGCGACATACGCAAACAACCTTTTGATCCGCAGTCAAAGGCTCTACCCCTGAGCTACCCACATCCCAGGCTACTCTGTTCTGCTGGCCTGGCCAAGCCAGGGTCGGTTTCCTTCAGCCTGGATCTCAATCAGGCTACAGCCTAGCTCTCGAATGCCAACAGAGTACTGCCATGGTGTTGCCACTACGAGGAGAGAGCGTGCAGAGCTGCATATGGCCCATAGCTATCCTCCTTATGTTTGATAACTGTGTCCCCCAACGAATTCAGCCAGTAACAGATGACTCCAGACTCTAAACCCAGCATGCCTGTTCCTCCTCAGCCAACCAGGGAAGCTTGCAGAATATTCAGACGCCTCTGAATGTATTTTTCAGCCGTCAGCATCCCATAGTTGCCCGATGAGAGCAGATTTAGTCTCTCGGCATGTATTTGAAGGGCCCTGGGAAAGAGAAGGAGAAGGAAAGAGGGAACGAGAGAGAGAGAGAGAGAGAGGTAGAGGGAGGTAGAGAGAGGTGAGAGAGAGAAAGAGAGAGAGATGATCTCAGGCTATTCCGTTTGCTCTGTGGGATGATGAACTCGTGATGTTTCCCATCAAAGAGGCCCTCTGCCACTCCTGGCTCCATCCACACACATGGCACCGAGTTCTGCTCAGTAAAACCCGACTGTGGTTTTCTCCATGGCCCCCCTGCCGATCCCCTGTTCCCCCGGGCTGTTGTCGGTGACTCTGCCGGAGAATCACGTCTTCAGAGAGAGACGTGTTTTTTTTCAGGAAGTGGCCCTCATGAATGTGGGAGCCCTTTTATCACAACAGCTGGATTGACGTTATGAGACGAGCGTGTTTCCCCATCATTCCCCCGAGGGCGGGCGCGTTTGTTTGTGTGTGTGTGCCTGTTTGTGTGTGCCTGTGTGTGTGTGCCTGTTTGTGTGTGCCTGTGTGTGTGCCTGTGTGTGTGCCTGTGTGTGTGTGCCTGTGTGTGTGTGCCTGTGTGTGTGCCTGTTTGTGCGTGCCTGTTTGTGCGTGCCTGTTTGTGCGTGCCTGTTTGTGTGTGCCTGTGTGTGTGTGCCTGTTTGTGTGTGCCTGTGTGTGTGTGCCTGTTTGTGTGTGCCTGTGTGTGTGCCTGTGTGTGTGCCTGTGTGTGTGTGCCTGTGTGTGTGTGCTTGTTTGTGTGTGCCTGTTTGTGTGTGCCTGTTTGTGCGTGCCTGTTTGTGTGTGCCTGTGTGTGTGTGCCTGTGTGTGTGTGCCTGTTTGTGTGTGCCTGTGTGTGTGTGCTTGTTTGTGTGTGCCTGTTTGTGTGTGCCTGTTTGTGTGTGCCTGTTTGTGTGTGCCTGTTTGTGTGTGCCTGTGTGTGTGTGCCTGTGTGTGTGTGCCTGTGTGTGTGTGCTTGTTTGTGTGTGCCTGTTTGTGTGTGCCTGTTTGTGTGTGCCTGTTTGTGTGTGCCTGTGTGTGTGTGCCTGTGTGTGTGTGCCTGTGTGTGTGCCTGTTTGTGTGTGCCTGTGTGTGTGTGCCTGTTTGTGTGTGCCTGTGTGTGTGCCTGTGTGTGTGTGCCTGTGTGTGTGTGCCTGTGTGTGTGTGCCTGTGTGTGTGCCTGTGTGTGTGCCTGTGTGTGTCATTCCCGCTGGATGACATCGGTGTCTTTACGTAACTCGTGTGTACGGACGAGACAGTCGATTGATTTCATATACTCTGTTAGTTGGCCTCAGCATGTGCATTGCTGCCTGACTGCCGGACTGTTAGCCCTGCAGTCCTGGTGTGTCTGCGAGAGTGAGGAGAATGCTACGTAAATATGGGAACCAGATGAAAACTATTATCTCATTAAACTGATTTCCATGCAAACCTATCCTTGAGGAATGTGACCAGGCCCACTCAAAACCACCGCATGTCCAACAGGCTCACAAGTCCCTTCCAGTTTAGTCCTGTGAAAGCACGAGCGGCCGGCAGTCATTTGAACCCTCCTGAGGTATTTGTACTGTGGTAATCATGTGATCTGATCAACAGACTCATTTTCCCTCCGTGTTTATTGTGAACAGGAAAATATGAGTTATTTATCTGGAATGGCATTGCGTTCTCCATGTTTATGTCACTCTTTTCCCTCTCCCTCTCTCTCTCTCTCTCTCTCTCTCTCTCTCTCTCTCTCTCTCTCTCTCTCTCTCTCTCTCTCTCTCTCTCTCTCTCTCTCTCCTCTCTCACTCTCCTCTACCACTTGCTCTCTCTCACTGTCACTTTATCTCTATGTCTCTCTCACTCTCCTCTACCACTTGCTCTCTCGCACTGTCACTTTGTCTTTCACACCCAAGCGCACACAGGCCAACGCAACCACCCAGGCATCCCTGTGGGGGGAGGCTAATCACACCACATCAGCTGTGCGCCTCACACCTGATTCACAAATGTTTACTATGATCGGGACAGAGGTCCAACACGTGCTTTGTTATGATTCCAACCTCTCTCCCATCCATATACGAGGGAACTCAAATCGAGCGCGAATAAACAGCCCTTTGAACTGCGTTCCATAGCGCCTGCCTTAACCATAACAGAGAGAGGGACAAAGAGAAGGAGGGAGGGAGGGATGAAGGGAGGAAGGAGTGACATATGGGAGTTCTTAGAGGTCACCTGGTCCAGAGCTCCATGTGTGTCTGACTGAGGCGGAGTTCACGTGAAGGTGTCAGAGGTGGAGAGGAGAGGCCGGCCTGCTTCCTTCCAGACCCGGCCCCATTAGTGGGATCATTACCAGCATATCTGCTGCTGCTGCTGCTGGTCTCCCTGCTACCACTCCAGGCTACTGCTCTTCTAAAATGACCGCTTCTTTGTGTGCGTGTGTGTGTGCGTATGTGTGTATTTGCTTGTATGTGAGTGTGTGCATGCGTGTGCGTGTGTGTGTATGCGAGGAAAGAAACTTGTCCAAATTTGTAATGGAAAATAGAAATAAAATCCTTTATTGGTCTTAAATTCCAGCGGCACATGGAGCTGAGTGATTGGAGGAAGCCGCGTCCCTCAGGCTGTGGTTGTAGATAGTGTTTGTGGTCCTAATGAACGGGCCTGATGCACCTCCAGTGAGACAGGAAAGAGAACTCTCCGGTGGAACGACATGCTGCGCGTTTGGATCACTTCTCAAGTGTTCCACAAGGACATGAGTTGGCAGGAAGGAAGTAACGCGTTGTGCGTTTCCATTGCATAAACTCCCAACAGTATAACCATGTTTCGGCTCTGTATTCGTTTGGGGTTTGACAGAATATGATGGTCATGAGATTAAAGTGCAGACTGCACTTTAATTGGATGATATTTCATGCAATCTTTTGGACAACCCCTTTTCACAGATATTCCCTTTACTAAGATCTCTGAACAGATGACGTTGCTTATCAGAAAGTACTGAGTTGTAATCTCTTTTTGTATAACCGTTACATGTCATGACGTTCTGTGGGCTGACAACCCCACTTATTAACTGTTACTCTTTCCAGCAAAAACTACGAGCGTGTTTGCACTTCAGTGTCTGTGTACGATCATTCCGCAGTGAGCCATACTGTCCTCTTCCCCACTCTGAACAGTAGGGAATACTTAACCTCACGCCTGCAGGAGTCTGAGTCTGCGAGGCGGCTTCGACCAGTTAAGCGACGATGCGTAGATGTTTTGGGTGGTGTGTTTGTTTGTTTGTCCAGACGTGTGTGTGTGAGAGTTAATCCCAGATAAACAGGAGCATCCCATAATGAGTGTCCAGTGTTTGGGCCCCTGCTGGGCAGCAGGGCGGTGTGCTGATAAGAGCAGGGCAGGATCTGGGGGAGGGGCTGCTGGAGAGAGCCTGATCAAACAAAAAAAAACACACTTCCTGTGTTTTCTGTTCCACAAACGTTCGCATTTCGGAGAGGGCGCCGTGTTGCACCGTGTTGATTCCCAAAGCTACTCAGTTGAACCGTTTTGCTAAAACACTGTCAAAAACCAAAAATACAAACTTGGAACCACTGGTTGACACTGGTTTCGCAGCACGCATCCAGTCTTTCACACTCGTGATGAGTCACCCAGTGTGTCTGTGTGTTTTGGTCTCACCTACGTGTTACGGAAAATAACCGTGTGTAGGTGCTCAGGTCCGACAACCCCCCCCCCCCACACACACACACACACACCACTTCCTCTTCTGACAGGAAGCAGCTTGGGCCGCTGCTGAGTTTCTGTCCGTCACAACCAGGGGGGAACTATCTAAGATATGGGCAGCTGTCAGTAAACAAGTCCGCTTCGTCCACTTGGAACAGGGAACCTATTTAGATCAAAGAGGAAGAGTTGAAAATAGACTGGCAAAGGTGTTCACGCGGAGCTCGTGTGACGGTGAACATAGTGGTCCAGGACCGCACCATTTCAGTCGGCACGTGGCGCCGAGCCAGCAGGAGAACACCAGAGGACCCATGCAGTCCGAGGCGACGGAACATTCTGGGATGGGGGCTGTTCCTCTCTCGATGAGGGGGAGGGGCTTGGAGGACAGTTGGGGCTGACCCCCGACCCCACACAGACACCACTGACCCATGAACCCCAGCCGGGGGGGCAGGCGCCATCTCGCAGGTCAGGGGTTTACCCCCCCCCCCCATGAACAAGCGACTTCCTGTGTCAAGTCGCGCCACGCCCCACTGGATTCCTTCATTTCCTGTCTGGTCTTGTCTACCTCAAGGGAACAGTTAGACGTATACACTGGCTGGTGCAGAGTCAGCAGAAAGGGGTTGTCTCTATGTGTGTATGGCAGTTCCGATCCTAGCACATTTGGTGCCCTAGAGCAAGCTTCACCCCCCCCCCCCCCCCCCGAGAGCAACAACAGCAGTAGATTGGGGGGGGGGGGACAACATGGTGTTGGTCGGGTCAGTTCAACATGCAACTCAAGGGGGAAATTAGCGTGCTCCCCCCTTGGCACCCTATGTCACCTACACCGATGACAGGTACATGGTATCTCCCGCTTGTTCCCTTCACCTTAATCCGGCTGCAGTTTCCGGGCCTCTCTTAAAAAAAACAGTCCAGCCTGTGCTGTCGGCATAGCTTATCACCACACACCCTCAGATCCCTTTCCTCTCCAGCAAGGCTCCTGGGTATTTATCCCAACACACTGCTAACTGCTTCCTAGCCGGTCATTTCCTCCTAATGAAGGTGATTTGGGTGTATCGTGTGCTTCTTAACTGATGCCCCGAGTTCATGTTGACACTTTTCCCCCCCGTTGTGTTTGGGCAAGCTAAAGCCAGACTGGAGGAGGTTATGTGCAAGGCCCTGTACGCTCCACGGCCTGGGTCTCCCCCACACACACACACACACACGATGGCTGTCCAGGGGTCAGTGCGTTGTGCTGCGAGACCAGTCAGTCACATGACCAGACCAGTCACATGTCTCACCGGCTTAGAGGCTTGACGCCGGGATTGTGCTGCAACATGACGGGCTGCGTGTATTGAACCGTCGTATTGAGTTGCCGATAAGACCGACGCCCAGGCCTGGGTAGCTGTCACGCGGACGTGTTACATCATCCTTACCGAGTCTCCAAAGGTCCTGACCCCTTGTTTCTGTGGAGCCTAATGAATACCACAGGCTGGGAGGAAACTGAAAACGACTCGATGAACAGGCCCTTCAGACACTTCAAGAGCGCTTGGTCTTGTACAGTATAAGTCTTCAAACCATCATTTCACCTAAGATGGAGAAGAAGCACTATGATATGTACACACAAGTAGATACCCAACTACATGTCAAGAACATCAAAAGATGATATTTTCTTAAGATGCGGATTATTATATCCTGAGGTACCATGGCCTGAAAGCCATCTGTACTTGTTCTGAAAGCATCTTGATGTATGTGTGTACAACAGTGACTGCATGCTGCTCTGCCTTTGAAGGTTTGCAGGATCCAGCCTGTCTCTGGAGGGTTTATAGAACACACCATTTGTAAGGAGCAAACTTTATTGACTCTGTCCTTCTGCCTGAGGTTGTACCACTGAGCTGGAGTGCTGTTATCTCCTCATTTGAAAGACAATCATGGAGATTCTGTTTGCTATTTACACGTCAATGGAGGTCCTTGAAAGACCCCAATGCTTGTAGCCTGTGTGTTAAACTCTGCAGTTCCCTGAGGGATTCTGGTTGGCTGGCCAGATCTCCCCCCCTTCCCACCCCACCCCCCAGGACTGGTCAGGTTGTCAGTTTGAGGTAATAGCCATAAACTGGCAATGGGAGTTTTTTGTTGTTGTAATACTTACCGATTTCCACCCAGCATGAGGGTTAGATATGTGTTATGGTCTGTTGTTGGCTTTGTTTTATATATTGTTGCTACATCAGTCCGTCTGAAGTGTGTTGTTCCTGGTAATGGATCTGGACAGGTGGGTGAGGGCGGTGGGGGGAGAAAGGGGGGAGGCCCCCTCCCTGGAAGGCCCCCTCCCTGGTAGAAGCAGATCAATAACACCATCAGGTAACAGATGGCATCCCCACAACCACAGTCTGTCTTCTTCAACCACCAGTTTCACTTTCAGGCCACTGAGACGCCTGTGTTGATCGTGCAGTGTACTGAAATGTTCCAGAACACTACAGCCTGACTTGGCGCGGTGTGAGGCTTCCGGTCACGTGCCAATCTCTGCCAGGCCGGTCGGGGTGACTCTCCATCGGTGTTAAACATGACCCCCCCCCCCCCCCCCCACTCCATCTTTCCTTTACCTTGGTCGGTGAACTGCTGTACCAAGCGCACACAAACCTCAAAAACCTCTAACCCCGTGCGCGACACACGCGAAAACGCAAGCACCAACAGGTTACATAGATGAATACGGGTGACAGTGTGGTGATCTGTGTTGGCCTTCAGATGGCTTTGGGGCTCTTATTGATCTGGATGGATGTGCGTCAGCAGCAGAACAGCTGGCGGGCGACGACGTGACGTCCAGGAGACGTCAGTAGAGGCTGGTTCACTCTGCCCTGACTGGCTGGGATGGGAGAAAGAGGAAATGGTTGGATGGTTCCACTGTTTTTGTCTGTTGACCGTTTAACAGCCGTGATAGAGGTATTTCCTGGTTTGGCCCGAGTCACATTCTATCCTGTGCGAGGAGGTCCTGTCTGATGAATATTATTTTAGGTCGATACAACAAGACCGGCTGTCGTGTTCGAGTAAAAATGTTGAAGATATAACGACTGTACTTGAACTGCCACTTGAATTCGAAAATACTTAATCGCAAACTGACAGGCAATCCCTCTGAGGGAGTTATTGAATGATAAGCTGTCATTCATTTAATCCTGTCGCCCTTTAAAGAAGGCCTCAGCCTTGCCTTGGTAAAGCATCTGTCTTTTCTCTGATGTGAGATAAAAAGCTATGCTAAGCGAGAGCTTTATAGCAGGAATCGAGAATAAGATCTGAAGGACCACACAGACCTTACTCAGCCCATCTGTCCTCCCTAAAGCTCACTTTGAAACCGTTCAAAGACAGAAAGGGACTTTTGAGCCCTCAAGCCACCACGAGTTACAAAAACCATTCCAATGGTGGAGCTTTGGCAAGGAGCTCCGACAGAGACTGCAGTGTGACATTGCTATTTCTTGCTGCATGCTGCAGGAAGAAGGACTTATCAAGTTTAGCCGCATGACCACGGCTTCCTGTCGGTGAGAATGCTCCATTGTGTGAAAGGGCAAAATGCTGCAAGTTATGATTACAGTCTGGCCCAAGCTAACTTCAAGGCCTGTAGCAAATGGCCAACATGCTTCTGCTTTGTGGCGGTGAAACCGCCTCTGGACCGTTTTGGTTCCCCTCCCTTATCAGTACGGGCCAGGAGTTCACTGGACTCAGTGGCAGAATTTCCTCTGGGTTCCCCTCACTTGACAGTTCGCTGAACTTCCTGCATGTGTGATTTGCCAACATTGATATCTGGCTGAGGACGGCTATTTTAAGTCTCCTTCTCTGTTATCTGACGCGGAGTGTATGTTTGTTGCCCATTACAGTCATGTGCCCTGGCTGCTAATGAATGTCTGTTTCATTTTCCTGTGTTTACATCTGCTTCTTCTGGTTGCAAAGGGATGATAATATTGGCTTGGAATGAATCTCTGGGAAGTCAAGTGTCCGGTGGCGTGATCCACATGGATCACAGACCTGCCCATGACCGTTTGGGCTGCTCCTCTGGAGGTGTGTGTTATGTGTTCGTCAAGCTGTCTTGGAGATGTTGGCTTACTTCAAGGGAAGCTGGAAGCTCCAGCCCAAGCCTGACTTCCTCAGGAAGATCTGTCACCGTGGAAACCCGTCCAGCTTCCTGCTTCCTGCTCCGTTCCGGGACATCCTGACAGACAGGGGGAGCTCTACTGTTAGTAGAGGTCTGGTAGGGACTGCCAACGGCAAGGAGCGCATTTCTGACCAGGCGCAATTGGAACATTCGTATTAAACGTCCTTTCCGCTCATGAGGGAAGACAGGTGTATTGTTGGCCTGTGGAAATCGTCCTTCACATGTACTGTCAGTGGGTACTCTACTTGAGTCAGGTGATGTTACAGGTACCAGAATGGAGAAAGAGACTGTCTTCTGGTAGTTTAATGAGCAAAAACACTGTACAGAAGCAGCTGGATCCAGCCTACAGACTCAAGGTCAACCATACTGGCACATTATCTCCTACGGTCTCCTGCTGGGGTTTATATCTCTGCATGTTGGCAAGCCCACAGTGTGGACGTATTTGACAGAGCCCCAGTTGTAATGCATGTTGATATGTGGGGGCAACAGATGAGAATGTTGGCTGGTGTCAGAGAGAGAGGGCTTCTTTTTAAAACCTGCCCCTGCCTATCACAGTCACTGCGTTTCAGCCTCTCAGGCTGTGTTTAACCCACGTTACGACCAAGGCCAGTGAGCCAGAGTTTGACGGCAGTAGCCCTCTCTCATCCAGCTCGGGGCCTTTGACCAGATTAGACCCACTCTGGGTTGTATGGAACGATCGCCAGACTGGATGTGGCGTGTTCTGAAGGTGGCAGCCAAGAGTGGGAGAAAATCAGGGGATTTCGTCTTTACTTCTATTAATCACAATCAGTAGATCATCAACCGTTGCATTCTTTACTGTGATGTGTTGTATCTGTAACTTCTATTGTGCGCTGATGATGTCACGGGCCAACGATGCAGTATCCGCCCGATTGGACGATGAACATCTGTTTCAGCTGCGTGTTATCTTTGCTTCTTCAATTCACTGTAAAGACCGTCCACTGACCTTCATGCCTCAGAGAGAGACTTTGCCACTATCACCGTGTGTTTGAACTGGTCATTATTCTTTTAGATACGGTCTCCAAATCAGCCGTTTGTCTAATACTTCCAAAACCAAGAATCTATATCTGGCCAGTCACTCCGTTCCAGAGATGAGGGACTTTCTACCACAAACCTATTGGAGCGTTTGTAGAGGCTGCGTTTACCTCTGCAAGCCTTTTGTATTTTTCAGAATTCATGCACTTTATGG
The DNA here is from genome assembly GCF_054491055.1 of Hypomesus nipponensis. Taxonomy (NCBI): domain Eukaryota; kingdom Metazoa; phylum Chordata; class Actinopteri; order Osmeriformes; family Osmeridae; genus Hypomesus; species Hypomesus nipponensis. The sequence continues at coordinate 17,801,942 of NC_140369.1, forward strand.
GTACGGTCACAGTCATTTGAGTTATTGGCAAGCTAGCTTGTCATTAGGCTTCACTGTCCTTGTGAAGCCAGACACTGTGCTGTTTTCTCATGGTCCTGCCCTCAGATGTGGGCCACATATAAAAACCCATTGATACTTTTGTCCACTTTAATGGGCCTTTACTGGGGACGATTGTGTTTTCTATTAAGAGAACTCACTCCCGAAGAGACTTGTATGGAGATGTGGGGGCTTTCTAACTCTTTCCAGCAGTGGGCTTGGTTCCACCATTTCTGCTTGTGTTTATTCGCCGTCGTGGCGGCGGGGGGGGGGGGGGGGGGGGGTGACATCACTCTGGGCCGCATGCAGCCGACACACACAGACCAGCCGACTGGCCCAGTGTTCCTGCTGGACTTCTTCAACAGATTTGAAGGAGAGGAAGGGAGGGGGAACTGATGGAAATAGCCTGGTTTGCACGGCAGAATCCACAAGACTCCGCGAGTAGCACTGCCCTTGTCCTGGTCTCTGGGGAAAACCTCGAACTTCAGGCAAAGAAAGACCGGTTCTCTGAAAAGACATGTTTTTATTTATGTTCGACATTTTGTTGGGGTGATTTTAACATAGCTTTCTGGGGCTTTCCTAGTCACAGAGGCGTGGTATGTGAATCCTAGCCCACGAGCCAGCGGTATAGACTGAAGGAGCAGCCCCACTGTGTGTGTGTGTGTGTGTGTGTGTGTGTGACCCCAGGTTCTAAATGCAGAGGGCCTCAACCAGACCCACAGTTCATCTTGGCCGCTGAAGCAGAGATAATTAGACACAGGTTTTACTGGACTTTTGGTATTCAGCTCTCAGGCCAAGTCTCGATCTCTCACTCAACCCCCCCCCCCCCCCCCCACCAGACAGTTCCTGCCCTGTGAGAAGCTGCAAGGGACATATTTTGACATATTTCCCCTGCGCAAGCGAGTCTCACCTCTCTTGAGTGTAATGACAAGAGAAGAAACCCCTTGAAAGTTGAAGGTTCGAGAGATTCACACGAATCGCTGTGGCTACAACAAGTTGTGTTGTAGACCTTATCTATGGCTAGCCTCCTCTATGATACCAATGGCCTAATAGGACCTGTAGATCATGAGGCTTTCTTGTAGCAGACCAGCACCATCACCTTGTGATGAAGAAGGTTTACGATGAAGTCATCATGGGTGACAACAACTGTGTTGTCTCAGAAAAAGATGGGACGATAAAAGCTCTGGATCGAGGCCCTGGTTTCCTCTGTTCTTTTCATCCAGACTTCAGAGCCAAACATGCCCTCCAGCTGTCGGGATAAACATCCCCGTCATCCATGGGTTTGGTTTCAACATTCTGAACGGGTGAGTGCGTGTTCCCCTGCAACACGCGCAACATCGAGAAGGACTTTGTAGCGAGGTCCTTGTTATTGCGTCGGTGTCGATATGTCAAGCAGTATGGATCATTTCATCACGTGAGTGGTGGCTCAGCTGATGGAGGCTGTTGAAGTAGAAGGTTCTGGCTTTCTAGCATCAAGTGTATCTCTGTTCGGGGTTTCCATTCCTCATCCCCCTAGTCTGACTCAGTGGTTCCTGTCACAGGGCCAGGCCCCAGACAGAGGCTCTATATGTGCGACCCAGGAAACACTGAAGGAAAACTGGCCCTTCAAACTCTTGACTAAAAGCCCCTGACTGTTGCTGCCATTGGATCTGCAGTCTGGCAAAGCATCTGGAAAATTCCTCAGTTGTTATTCCACAGTCGAGGGGAGGGTGTTCGTATCCTTAGAGGTGAAGTTTTTATCAACCGTATTCTTCAATGTAATTTTGTTAATGGCTCATATTTTCTAAAATACTAAACATTTCAACTGAGGACAGATTCTGGGTTTTTGCCCAGCAGCTAGCTCACCGTATTCATGGGGATGGCAAACAGCATAAATATTATATTCTCCCTCATTTCACTCGTCTTAAGTTTTTTGCATGGTTCCAGCCGTAACGTTAGAGCTATTGATGCTTGACTGTCCATAGCACTGCTGAACCAAGTCTGATGGTCTCCACCTCAGACAAGGAAACGGTTATTCTGACTCTGGGGCAAAAGGGTTCCTAAATATGCTGTTTAATAATCTGTACGTTTTGAAAGTACACATCAACTGAATGATGTATTTGTTCTGGGTGCTTTGGCTTGTTTTGTTAGGAGGTTGAACCTACTGTGTGGGCTACTGTTCTACTGTATGTGTGATGTGCCAGGTGTGTGTGTGTGTGTGTTGTGGCTATCTCTAGGTTGCAGGAAAGGAGTATTCCCTGTGGGATGACTTCCAGGTCCGGGGCAGAGGAGATGGCCAGCAGGAAATGACCTTGGGAGAACTGCTCCGCCACATCAAGGTACTATGCAGTCTCCCTCCCTACACACACGCATACACACACACACAAACACACATACACGTGCTGATAGAGCTATATAGACTGTTAACATAGTTGTTCTCACATATGATGTGAAGAGTGAAGGACTGGAGTTTGGGGTGGGGGAGGGGGGGTGGGGGGGGGGGGGCCGGGGGGTTGCGGTTAGCTACTCATCAGCAGGATAGCTGAGCGAGGGCCCATCCCAGACTGAGACTGAAGGTACGTATGTGTGTTTGCACAACTGCAGGGGCAGACATTAGAGACATGTCTGAACATGCATGTCAGTGCTAATTCCTCACTGGATCCATGCTCCTCCGCTCCCTCCACATCCTGCCCTGAGTCATGTAGGTCAGCTGCATTGGCAGCGTCTCAAAGCGTCTCCACATCTCCAAGTTGCGTAGCAAACTTGCATCCACTTGCCCTGAACGTAGAATTGACTTGTTGATTCGTCCCTCCAATTTATTCGGTGGTTAAATTCACAAAAACAACATTGCATGTTTGGCTCCAGATTCCCCCCAGCAATGATCCACTAGTGTATTTGTGGAAGCTGTGGGTCATCCCTGGACAGTAGCTCACTGGACTCCTATGCAAATACAGTCTAATCTGCTCCATGCTGTGTGTAAACGTTCGATCGCTGGTATTTTCTTTGCAGGAGCAGCACGACTTGGAGGTCAGCAGCCTGTTTTATGGGAGTGCCATGTTGTACAACGCTGGCCCCGCTCACCAGGAGAGACTTCTGCTGAGGTAAGTCTCTCCCTGTAGAACCCGACCCGGCCTGAACCCGTCTGCTCTGTGTGGCTCGAGACGACGGAAGGATTCTTATCACCGGGACAGACATCAACATCAACACCACACAGGCACAAAAGCATCCACACACACCCATCTACATCCACACCAACAGACAACAGCAGTGACAGTCCCTGTTTGTTTTGGAGGCTAATGGCAGGATGAGCCGCTTCCTCTTTGTGTCGGGGCAGGGAGTGGCGACGCTCTCGTCTCCACGCTTCCTTTGCGTCCGTAACGGGAGGAGCGGAGAGGGAAGGAGTTCATCCAGGCCGAGGCGACAGGATACCTGGTTGGCTCGTCTCAGCCATTCCGATGAGGCACACATCCCTCGTTTTTATTGCGCCACACCGGGGAGACTTTTCATAGCTCCGGGCTTCACGTTTCGACTCGGTCTTCTCCTAAATCTGTTCACCTCGCGTGTGTGTACACAGTGGGAGTAGCCTTCTGACGGCTCCTGTTCAACCCACGTGTTCGTCAGCGGCGCTCCAAACAGGTCAGGGTGAGGAGAACGGGCTCCGGGAGAGTTCTCGGGTTGACCCTCTTCTCCTCCCTGCTCACCCCATGACAGGCTGTCCCATCTGCCTGTCCTCACCCCTCCCCCAACCCCCCCTTCCACCTCCCTCTCTTCCTCCGGCCGCTCGTCCTGTCTTCCAGGACGTGTGTTAGCACCTCGCTCCCAGGAGAGTGTGTCGTGTCGGCTCCTTGTTGTTGAGGAAGCGGTGGGGGTGGGATGTCGGGGGAGAGAGGGTCCAGAGGAGGCCTCGTGACAGCAGGCATGGTTTGATAAATGCTCCCTTCGAGTCACATCCTGAGCTGGGCCTTCTTCCAGCTTCCATTGTTGATAGTCCTCCTGGGCTGGGGAGGAGAGGCAGCCATCGATCGAGGGGACGTGAAGCAGGCGTCTGTCAGAGGGCCACTTGTAGGCCACAGTCGACGAGGCACTGAAGATGATTTGCGGTGGGCGCTTGTCGGGGTATTTGTCGCGGTTCCATCGCGATGCTTCTCCTCGTCCCTTCCAAAGTTGAATGTGTCACTCGGCAAGTCGGTCGCCTACTGAAAAAAACGTTTCTTCTGCTTAATAAATATGCACCAAAACACCATAAAAAGGCTTAAAAAGAGGTGCGATGCTTTTTTTGTTGTTAAAAGAAATGCACTCACACGACACGCCAAAGCCTGGAGCTGATGTGTTTTTCTGTTGTGTGTTTCGCCAGCGTGTCTGACCTGGTGAGGAAGGTCACCAAGGCGGACCTCCCCGAGCACCTGCACATGCTCGAGATGTTCCCCTCCTTCGCAGAGGACGAGGACTGCGAGGTGGTGCCGCCCATCCACTACCTGCTCTGATGAGGTCATCAAAAGTGGACCGTGGAGACGAGGGGCGCGGGCGGAGGAGCGGCGCGCCCAGGTGTCCAACACAGCGCGTCATCACTCCCTCTGAAATTAATCAAATTCTACTTCCTGAACAGTGAATCAATGTTGGTGCTTTAAATTATGTTTCAACCTTTTCAGTAGGGAAAAAGATGAATCTGTTTTTATTTACGTATCTGTTTTTATCTGTTTTTATTTACGTTTTTATTAACGTGTATATATATATATATATATATATGAGGGGTTTGGTTTTTAAATACTAAGTTGTCAAAACTTGTTCCTGCTGCACAGCATTTGTAATATTGATAGCTCAGCTTTATCTGGCCATCACCCTAGCCAAGCAGCTGTAAGGGAAATGGAGGTCGAGCAGGTAATTGACACCTTTCCTGGAAAACGCCCTCCTACAAGAACCGGCATGTCGTCCCCCAGTCCTCCAAACTATCGCCCTGATCCATCCATCCCCTCGAAGCATGCGAAATAATGGTTTTTAAATGGACGTGCGCAAAACATATAGTGGCATACCATGCTAAGACCAGATGTGTTGAATAAAGCCAGATATAGAGTGGTGGAAGAGAGAGGGGGGTGGGGGGTGGGGGGGTGTTCCTCTCCTCGCCTAGCCAGCCTTGACTGCTCCATTATGGGTTCTTATCAACTGTGGCTGTGGGTAATACCAAGCGACAGATGCTGCAGCAAGGTCTGCCATCTGTAGTTCTGCGTGCAGGTCCTCTCAGTGTCTGTGCAGCGGGCTGTGGACACATGCCAGGGCATACGGATTAGATCAGCTGGGGGGGGGTTAGGGGGCATCCAGAGCTAACAGCGGCAGATCGACCAGGGTGTGGGTGCTGTGGCTCCAACAGTTAGTGAACCATCTGACAACAGTTGTTGGGTCAGTACCAAACCCCCATGGTCCACACACACACACGGCAAACCACATCTGGGAAGGGATCCAGGCATGAGGGAGGGGGGGTGGGGGGGTGTAGATGTGGCCTTCCTCCATGCTCTGAGATGTAAACATCTCCGTGTTGATGTCGGCTCCAGGGGGAGCGGGCTGCCTCCTCTGTCAGACCAGCATGGTTATCTTACCAAAGTCCCCCCCCTCTCCTCAGGTCTGGGCGACTTGTGTAAATACTGCAGACTTGTTTTCTGATGCTGAAAAACTGTTCTTTCACTGATTGAAAAAGGCATTTCTATGGTGTTCTCTGTCTGAACTGAATAAAAGCTGTTGACTGGCACGTTGTGATCCGGGCTTCCTTGGAGACCAGATCGTTCATGATAACACCCTCTCTTTACTAACAGCTCCATTTAGGACAATGGATTTATACCTGTTCATGTGCAAATCATGACTACACTAGGAACTACACCCATTCTTTCATTTGTATTCAAATGCCTGTCTACAATGGTCAAATCGACCTTTTTGAGTGAATTAAGTGTTTCAGAAGTGAGGTTAGCAGTAGAAGCACTACAGAACTAGCATATGTCTGGTCAGAGTCTCAGTCTGTAAAGGAGCTTTACGTGGCCTAAGCAGGAACCATTTTAACGGCACATAAAAATGGCAATGAACACATTTTCATATTAAATAAAAACATTTTTATTGTAACGGTTTCAACGACATAGAAATATGAACAGCATATAAAAATAAAAATATCCAACGGCATACGGTATTCGTATCCGTGAAAGGTCCGTGGCGATTGCATCCCTCAGATATACCCGATGATGTCATTGCATATGATGGGCTGCCGGCTGCCTGTCGTCATGAGGGCGGTGAACTGGTAGAAGTCCGTTTCCAGTTGGTGCAGGCCCGTGTGGGACTGGTGGAAGAAGGGCTTGCGCGGCTGGAAGCCCACGGGGCAGGACATGCGCTTGGGGGCGGCCGCCTCCCTGCTCACCCTGGAGCAGTCTGCCGGTCTTGCCCTCACCTCCACGCTCTTGGACATCCCCGCCAGCCTCCTGCGCACGTTGACCAGCAGCTCCTTGGCCATGCGCCGGCCCGCGTTGGGCTTCAGCTCTGCCGGCTCCGGACACTCGGGCAGGTCCATCCAGTTCTTGATGAGGTCCGCGAAGCTGTTGTCCCCCAGAACCAGGGGCTGCCTGTTCCTGCTGCGACTCAGCAGAGACGCCGTCCAGTCCTCGGGGTCGTCGCTGGCCTCGAACGACGTCCAGCGCTCCAGGCACGCGTCCGACGTGGACTTGGGGCGGATCCGGCCGCCGGGGCCCCGGTTGGTGCGCAGGCAGGCGGACGTGGACACCCGCACGTTCCTGGTCCTCCGCAGCACCACGCCCTCGTCCTGCCACGACGCTTCGGAGTAGCCCGAGTCAAACTCCAGGCTCTTCTCGCTGCCGGGGGAACCTCGCGGCGACAAACGCCGACAGCCCTCCTGCTCGCGCTCCCCTTCCTCTTCCTCCACGGGGCTGGCCAGGCAGCAGGCCGAGTCGTAGGCGCTGGCCTCGCTGGCGGCCTCCGAGGCGCGCAGGCGGGCGAGGCGGTCTCGCTGCGCCGCCCGCCGGTGGCAGAAGTGAGCGGGGGTGAAGGAGCGGCCGGAGGGGTCGCTCAGAGGCCGGCTCATCTGCTTCAGGTCCTGCAGTGACCTCATCACGTGCTGGACCTGCTCCCGCAGGCAATCTCCCGTGTCACCTAGACACAGCTACAGAGCAACACAGGAGATTGTAAAAAAAAAAGGGTTAGACCCAGCCCCATACACAGCCAGCTTACTATTTCATCGACTCCACAGTCTCTCAATACAGTTGAGTTCTGTTCCATCTTCTGAATGTGTGATACATGTTGGGCCTTTTTTTCCCCAGCTTTATTGGACAAAGACAGATGGACAGGGACATGTAGGGGGGAAACAGGGGAAGCCATGCGGATCGGAACACCGTGTTAGGTCCTCAGCCCATATGGGACGCGCTCTACCCGATGAGCCACCCGTGTTGCCCTGCCTGTTGCATCGTTCTGGTCCCTGCAGCCCATGACAACCTCCTAACGACTGGCTGAGATCAAACCACAGCAGCTCCCCAGCTCTGCTCCCCCAGCTGGTTTCTCCTCCAGGGCTCCAGCACATCAGCGGGCCCAGACATTCCTGTGGGGCCCAGAGCAGCTTTCTGGAGCAGGCTGCTCCTCCTGCCCCACCACAGAGCTTGGCTCTGTGAAACAGGATCCCCAGGAGATCCCCAGGAGATCCCCCCCCACCCCCCTCCACTTCTGTACAGCAGGAGAGGAAGCTGGACCTGCTAGACTGAGGGATCCTAAAGGGAGCTCTGCTGTGAACAGCCTCCATACTAATGCACAGGGGTGGGCCAATATTCTCCACAGGATGTGACATCAACTCAGGAACTGGGATTACACAATAGGCGCATGAACCCCCTTTGTATGAATAATATACCCGTCATCAATTCATTTTCACGTATTGTCTCTAATACTGGTTGAGTCACACTATGACTATCAAGGAATGAGCATTTGATGTTGTGTAAAATAGACACGCAGAGCAGTTCAAATGTCGAAAATGGCCCTAACAACGTTCCCTGTTTAACGAATTACTAACCCCGAGGGAAACACGATATCCGCTAATGTTTTCTGCAACACTTGTTTGGTGCGTTTCCATGTTGTATGGCCATGCTCGTTAAAGTTACAGACTCCAGCAGTGCAGTCTCTTAAGGCCAGTTTGCAGACCCAGGGAGAGGGGTGAGTGACCATGGCCTGATGTTATCACAGCTGTGGGATCTCAACCATTTGGCACCAGAGGGGAGCTCTAGACAGTCACAGAGACCTTCACACCTACTACTCACCACCAACAAGTCTACTGTCCTCCATATCTCTAACGAAACAGCGTGGGGGTCGGTTTATGCTTTGAATCACACAGACAGTAGACCTTCAGAGCACGGGCAACACAGTTTGTCTGATAGGCTATCTAAAGAGGCGTTCTGGGATCCTCATCGCCATGTTTCGATTAAGTTTCAATGACATTGTACTCGCCTGGTAATCGACTGTTGTGATAATGCTTAGAGCCATGAATCACATTGATAGCCATCAGAATACTGTGTGCTATCTCACAATATTAAATACACCTTAAAAGCATATCAACATTAAGGAATGAAGGACCCTTAGAATTGGAACTGACTTGCTGCCTTTTAACCTACAGAGTGTACATCGGCCGTCCTCATGTAGGCCTATGTCACTTCATACAAAGTTACGAATGCGTGGTGCATTTCGGTGCAAGCCAAGCACGCCTCTCTCTCCTGTACAGCCCTAAATCGCAGTATTATTCAGTTCCCTGTTGCTGTTATTTCTTTAAATAAAAAAATTATAAACGTGGAAAAACTCACCATCGCTTTCACAGAAGTGTCTGGCTTTCAATTAATTATTTATTCCTGTAAAACAATTCAGCTAATATTACACAAGGCTCCAAACATGTTATTGTTAGATAAATAACACGTATATCTATGACATTTAAAATGTCTACAAGTGTTACACAATTTTACTCCATGGCACTTACGTTTATATGCTGCAATCCGTGGACGTTAGAGTAAATCCACAATTGTTTAACCGTAGTTGATGATGTTCTTCTCTGACAACCCCCCAACAGTGGTTCATGTGCTGACTGCATGGAGAGGGTTTGAGTCTGACAGTGTTTTGTTGCTACTGGTCCTTCCCTTTTTGAGCCAGTTAGCGATCAGTGAAATCAGCCAATAGCAAAGCGCCTGAAACAAGAGTCCTCTGAAGTTCTGTGTACTGCATCTAAACAACAGAACCTCTCGCATCATCGTTTCTACTAGAAATATAATTATTTACTTATTTCAACATTTTTCTGAAGTCTACTTGTTTGCTTCACCTGCCTCACATTTAAAAGTGAACACTGTTTTGTTAACGTTAATAAAACATCTTATCTTGTCCATCAAGGATTACTTACAGTTTTTGTTGATGAGACAGATGGGTAAATTAGGTGGTATGTTAACCAATAATTCTATAAATGTACTGTATTCAGCCTTGAGTTAATACAAAGCCTGAGTACTACAATTTGGCCAACACTTTACTGTGTAATCTGCCACCTTGTGGATATCTTTGGATGGCAGTCATATTAGCAATTTTACAAGTTCACTTGAGCTATGCATAGCAAGTTAATGTGTCGTGATTTGCAATAGCATTTTTTGCTCAGTGGAAGCTTTTGGTAATACTGGTTGGCACCCTCTTGCATAAACAGTACTACATTAGTTCTATTCTCCAGAAAAGATTTCTTCTTTATTCCAGTTTGCAAAGTGCAATGATTTGTCTTTGCCATGTGTGAATAGCAGATGAATACTGTCCTCTGTCCACTCGTCTATGTACAATTCATTAATTTTCCTGTTTTAACATTTGCATTATGAAAAATGATATTACATGTGAAAGTAAAATATCAACAATATGACATGAAATCCACAAAATGACCTTCCTAAAGACACTAAACTGAAGCCTTTGGCGATCAAGTGATTTATCTTTATTTACATTAAACAATTGTTTATGTAATGTGATATATACCAAAAGACTATCATAATTAATCACCTTGTACTTCTGTCTCATCTGTGTGGTCTATTTAACTCTTCATAGGTCATGTGAACAGAATTGGAGTAAAAATAGCCCTAATTCACACTATGGACAAAGCAAACTTTGAAATAACAGGTGTAAACAGATATCAAGGCACAAACATACTGTAAAATACTTGGAATAAAGCCAAAAGAGAAGAAATGTTAGGATCATACATATATTAAATATAATTTAAAAAATCTTTAAGATATTATGTTCAAAGTGACACAGTACATTTCTTGTTTTCTTCTCGTAAGACATTATTTAAGGAATGTTACTGTGATTGTGAGGAATACAGACCCACATGTATGGTAATGTCTGGACAGTCATGCAGAACATATGCGGTATAGTACAGCTACGAATATCAGCTTTGTGTAAACATCATTAAAAATCCCCTCAATCAATTTTTTGTTCTCCATGCTTGTTTGTTTGTATTTTCACTTTCAAAAAAATCGGCTTTATGCAATGAAATATTTCCTAATATGCAACACGAACAATCTGTTAGTAGGTGAATGCATGAATATTCATCTAACCTTTGATAATACTTTGAAACAATGAAGGAAGAGAATGATCAGACTGATTCCAGAGTTGGGAGATCCGTAACAATGTTAACCATAGCCAATGAAATATCTATAATACAAAAGAAGAAAACAAATACACACAAAGATCAAATCAATCATGGGGGGGGGGCAGGACATAATGGTTGGGATTCAGTGATAGTGTGGTTTACCCCCCCCCCCCCACACACACACACACTACCCCCCCCCTCCCCCACCACACACACACACACACACACACACACACACTACCCCCCCCCCTCCCCCACCACACACACACACACACACACACTACCCCCCCCCCCTCCCCCACCACACACACACACACTCAGTCCATTCTTGAGATGTCCTTGATAGAAGCAGGAAGAAACGTCCAGAACCAGGGCAGTCAGTCATTATGTGTTGTCCTTGTCCTCCGGCAGGCTCCACAACTGCTGCCTGATCCTGGAGGGAGGAGAGACACAAGGATCAGCCTGCTGACTCTGACCACAGACCCAGACGCCCAGTCTATCATACAGGGACAATAAGAAGTGTCGGTTTAGTTGAGCACCACTTTGGCATAAAGAGCTCAATAAAGCGAGCTCATTTCAGAGCTCAGTCCCATCCGTTAATTGCTGATTCACGACACTCATATTCCTGTTTAATGTCATGTTTAATGTCAGTCATATTTAACGTCTTCAAGATGAGAGCAATCTGATGCAAATGTGTATTTGCCTTGCATGCATCCAAATTTAGATTTATTTTGGTGTTTTGGACTCTGTCGCCCTCTATTGTTTCTGATTGGGAACTGCATGAGTGAGATCAACATGGAGCCATCACATCTTTAGTCAGTCCCCATGACTCCAGAGACACCACGAGGTGGGGTTCTCACCGGTTACGACTGACCGGGCTTCTAGAAGAGTCCGCAGTCCTTCAGGTTGTTCTTGATGATGACGTCGGTGACGGCGTCGAAGACGAACTGCACGTTCTTGGTGTCGGTGGCGCAGGTGAAGTGGGTGTAGATCTCCTTGGTGTCCTTCTTCTTGTTCAGGTCCTCGAACTTGGTCTGGATGTAGCTCGCCGCCTCGTCGTACTTGTTGGCTCCTGGGTGGCGAGAGATCCGAGCGTTAGGGTCGAATGGTCCGCGTTGTCGTTTCACGACATAAGGGGGGGATGCAAACGTAAGCGTTTGATCCCCCCCCCCAACCCCCCCCTCCCGCCCCTCCTTACGCCCCTCTGTGAAGCACATTGTGTTGCCTCCTGGTATGAAATGCGCTATGGTATAAATAAAGTTACTACGATTGACAATAGAGTGCAGGCTGTCCCGGTGTATTCAGGGCTTCCTGTGGGAGGGGACCAGCTAGGTGCCGAGGCTTACAGTAAGCTTGTGAATGAAGGTAGCATACCTGAGTACTCTGGGAAGCAGATGGACAGGGGGCTGTGGGTGATCTTCTCCTCAAACAGGTCCTTCTTGTTGAGGAAGAGGATGATGGAGGTCTCGGTGAACCACTTGTTGTTGCAGATGGAGTCAAACAGCTTCATGCTCTCGTGCATGCGGTTCTGACGGAGAAAGAAGGGGCACCGAGTCACCACCGGGGACCATTTCACTTGAGATGAGAAACACATAACGACCACCAGGGGGCAATACAACTCAAAAACCCCATAAAATGGGATCTGTGTGTAGCGTTGGGGGGGAGGAGGCTTTTGGGAGAAGAAGGCATTCTCCACCATCTCGCTGCGGGAGCTGAGCCAAACGTATAGCATGCGTATAGCATGCGTATAGCATGCGTATAGCATGCGTATAGCATGCGTATGCTGCGCGCGTGTGCGCTCTGGTTTAGCTGTTCTTTGTCCTCACCATCTCCTCGTCCTCCGCCAGCACAAGGTCATAAGCGCTCAGCGCCACGCAGAAGATGATGGCCGTGACTCCCTCGAAGCAGTGGATCCACTTCTTCCTCTCGGACCGCTGGCCGCCCACGTCAAACATCCTGCGGGGAGAAAGAAGGGGGGAGGGGAAGAGGGGGGGAAGGCACGCAGAGAGTAAGGTTGAGCGGGAAGTCAAGGATAACCGAGGCGGTGGAGACGGCGAGAGCGGGGGAGAAGAAACGAGGGTGGACGTGAGGGTGAAGTGGAGCGCGTGGTCCTTTGCGTGAACATTTCATCAAGTTGCTGAGAGGACAACGGGGGGAGGGGAGGGGGGGTGTGGAGAGGACAGGGGGGCTGCGTTAGCGGTGCCGCGATGAAGATTCACCGGGCCGGTCGTGACAGGCCAGGCCTCGTCTGGAGGGAAGGAGGGAGGGGGGAGGGAGGGAGGGAGGCAGGCAGGGAGGCAGGCAGGGAGGGAGGGAGGGAGGGAGGGAGGGAGGGAGGGAGGGAGGGAGGGAGGGAGGGAGGGAGGGAGGGAGGGAGGGAGGGAGGGAGGGAGGGAGGGAGGGAGGGAGGGAGGGAGGGAGGGAGGGAGGGAGGGAGGGAGGGAGGGAGGGAGGGAGGGAGGGAGGGAGGGAGGGAGGGAGGGAGCAGAGAGCAAAGGATGCAGGGGAACGCCACGGGGTCAGACGAAGGCCTCCGCAGGTCGGCCGTCCACACCCAGATGAGGCCCCCCTGCTCCACACGGGGACAGGACCTGAACTCTGTTCGGCTTCACACTCCCTGCGACACAAAGAGGGTCTCTTTCCCAGTCACTATCTCCCATGTACCCTGCCAAGCATTTTTTTTTCCCTTTGTAGCTGTGTCATAGTACGATGGTTGTTTCCATAGCTACAGCAACAGGACAGACATACAATGGCCTGACTTTTTTCCTTCTCATCGATTGTGTCCATGTATTATTCATGGTGGACGTCGGCTGCCTGTGACGGAAGGTAAATGTCAGATCAGGAAGTGAGTTTATCTGGAGACTGGTCCCATCTCGGCTTATCTCAGTGGAGGAACCTCGTTTTATGTGAGGCTGTTTACTCCCGGCAGACCAGACCCTAATGCTTGAGAAACACCCAAGGATCTACGATGTACTTGTCTGGCCTACAGCTCTTATCAGCCAAACCTTGCATCCATGTGTCCCAGAAATAAAACATAGTTTCATCCACTAATATAGCGTATTCATTTCTATCTATCTGTGCATTTGTCTGTCCCACTATCCCTATTTCCATCAACAGAGAGCGCGAGGACCTTTCCACAGGAACACTAACCATCGGATTTGAACAAAACCATGTTAACCCCGTTCCAATAAGCAGCCGTCTAACTGCACATTTACTTCGTGGATTATAGATGAGTTCGGAGTTCAAGCCAACTGTCAACGGATCCATGGGGATTTTCAAAACAGATTTCAATGAGAATGTGTTGCACTGTCCCCCAGGGGGGGCTGTCTCACAGCACAGAGAGGCAGAGGGGAGGGGAGGCTGTCTCACAGCACAGAGAGGCAGAGAGGCAGAGGGGAGGGGGGGCTGTCTCACAGCACAGAGAGGCAGAGAGGCAGAGGGGAGGGGGGCTGTCTCACAGCACAGAGAGGCAGAGAGGCAGAGGGGAGGGGGGGCTGTCTCACAGCACAGAGAGGCAGAGGGGCAGAGGGGAGGGGGGGCTGTCTCACAGCACAGAGAGGCAGAGAGGCAGAGGGGAGGGGGGGCTGTCTCACAGCACAGAGAGGCAGAGAGGCAGAGGGGAGGGGGGGCTGTCTCACAGCACAGAGAGGCAGAGAGGCAGAGGGGAGGGGGGGCTGTCTCACAGCACAGAGAGGCAGAGGGGAGGGGGGGCTGTCTCACAGCACAGAGAGGCAGAGGGGAGGGGGGAGGGGGGGCTGTCTCACAGCACAGAGAGGCAGAGGGGAGGGGGGAGGGGGGGCTGTCTCACAGCACAGAGAGGCAGAGAGGCAGAGGGGAGGGGGGGCTGTCTCACAGCACAGAGAGGCAGAGGGGAGGGGGGGGCTGTCTCACAGCACAGAGAGGCAGAGAGGCAGAGGGGAGGGGGGGCTGTCTCACGGCACAGAGAGGCAGAGAGGCAGAGGGGAGGGGGGGCTGTCTCACAGCACAGAGGCAGAGAGGCAGAGGGGAGGGGGGCTGTCTCACAGCACAGAGAGGCAGAGGGGAGGGGGGGCTGTCTCACAGCACAGAGAGGCAGAGAGGCAGAGGGGAGTGGGGGCTGTCTCACGGCACAGAGAGGCAGAGAGGCAGAGGGGAGGGGGGCTGTCTCACAGCACAGAGGCAGAGAGGCAGAGGGGACGGGCTGAGACACACTTCCTGCTCGGTCTGAGACGCTGCACGTCTGACACCCACACCGTCTCCATGAAGCCGACGCTAATCGAGACGCAGAGGGACTAAATCGTCTTTCACCCGAGTGGATTGGGGAACGCATGGCGCGGGGGCGGACGTGAGGCCACGCCCCTAAGCGAAGCGTGTCGGCGTTCGGATGGATCGAATGCTGAGAGCCCTCACTTGAAGTGCAGGTCCTTAAAGGTGAAGTGCGTCTCCACGATGCCGGTGGTCTTGACTCGGGTGCGCAGCACGTCCTGCTGAGAGGGGATGTAGTCGGCTTTGGCTATCCTCTCCAGGTCGTTCAGGTAGCTGTGGAGGACAGGGACACACCGATGACACAAACACACACACAAGCACACACAATCACACGCACACAATCACACAAGCATGCACGATCACACGCATACACGCACACATTCACACATTTATTCGCCCACCCACGCCCGCCGCGATTCTCCACATCGCCCTGCGTGGATTTTTCCCCTAACTGAGACAGTCAGTACCCTGTGGGGAAGAATACCATCTTCCTGAATGCCTTCAGTGGGCTGGTGTCGGACAACACTGACAGCGAGGCCCAGTCCAAGACAGCTGCTATGAAAGCAGAGCGTTATAGTCTCGCTGCTCCCTAAATAGCCCTGCTGGACTACCGAGGCGGTGTGCCTGGACACATTTTCTCCATGGGTGACTCTCAGAGGACACATCGCTATGGCAACGTGCCTCGGCTTCCCTCTTTCCCGCGCCGCTCTGGTGGGTTTTACTTACGGCGTCTTCACATGGAGGACTCGTTTGAGCCTCCTGCGGCGATTCCCAGAACTCAGTCACTGGGAGCCGGCCCACCAATCAGGCCTTCACGGGGAGATCAATGACAGAACAAAGATGCAGACCGGGACTATTGATCCGCGAAGACCAAATGACCTGATCAGTCACCCCCCCCCCCCCCCCCCCCCCGAAGCAGTACTGATATGACAGTTGGGATGAGGAAATAAACGTCAATAATCATTAGGAGCCTCCATCTCTGTGTGTCTGGATCTGTGTTTGTCCTCGTTATGTCTCCCTCCCTGTCTCCCTCCCTGTCTCCCTCCCTGTCTCCCTCCCTCCCTGTCTCCCTCCCTCCCTGTCTCCCTCCCTCCCTGTCTCCCTGTCTCCCTGTCTCCCACCCTCCCTGTCTCCCACCCTCCCTGTCTCCCTGTCTCCTTCCCTGTCTCCCTCCCTGTATCCCTCCATGTCTCCCTGTCTCCCTGTCTCCCTCCCTGTCTCCCACCCTCCCTGTCTCCCTGTCTCCTTCCCTGTCTCCCTCCCTGTATCCCTCCATGTCTCCCTGTCTCCCTGTCTCCCTCCCTGTCTCCCACCCTCCCTGTCTCCCTGTCTCCTTCCCTGTCTCCCTCCCTGTATCCCTCCATGTCTCCCTGTCTCCCTGTCTCCCTCCCTGTCTCCCTGTCTCCCTGTCTCCCTCCTTCCCTGTCTCCCTCCCTGTCTCCCTCCTTCCCTGTCTCCCTGTCTCCCCGTCTCCCTCCCTGTCTCCATGTGTCCCTCCCTGTCTCCCTCCCTGTCTCCCTGTATCCTTCCCCGTCTCCCTCCCTGTCTCCCTGTCTCCCTCCCGGTCTCCCTCCCTGTGTCCTTCCCTCCATAGTAGTGGGTAGGCCATCTCCACCATGCACGCCGCTCCATGCAGGCCCCCAGCCCCGCTGCACTTACATAAGCATGGCGTCATTGGCGTTGGCCAGCTGGGAGCGTGGATGGCCCAGTCAAGCATTCATGGACAGACGTGGAGACAAGATGGCTGCACCGCACCTCCTGTCCACTCATGCAGATGATCTCACTAGGGAGGACGCCTGACAGTGCGGAAATGGAACGAGAGCGACGCACCGTCGCAGTCCAATACCCGTCAATACTAACCCCTCAGGTCAGCTCTGCCACGTCGTACATCACGAGATGCGATCCATCGGATGTGAACCCGGGGGGGCCGTCCACAGACTGACCGCAGAGATTCCATGCTAACTAGATTAATAATCCCTTGGCCGTGTGCTGAGGCGCTGTCTTGTATAACTCCGTACGTTCCTGCTTCCATGCTCCATGCTCCTGCTGGTTTGCCTGCCTGCCTGCCTGCCTGCCTTGGCAAACGTTAAAGCAACTTGCTAACAGCAGAATGGAGAAGGAGATAAGAGGAGAGGAGGGGGAAAGGAGGGAGGGAGGGAGGGAGGGAGGGAGGGAGGGAGGGAGGGAGGGAGGGAGGGAGGGAGGGAGGGAGGGAGGGAGGGAGGGAGGGAGGGAGGGAGGGAGGGAGGGAGGGAGGGAAGCGGAGCGGAGCGGAGCGGAGCGGAGCGGAGCGGAGCGGAGCAGAGCAGAGCAGAGGAGTGGAGCAAAGAGGAGCTGTCTATCTTCAGGCTTTCTCTATTGGATCAATACAAACTAGAACAATACAGTGTGTAGAATATAATAAACGAGTGCAATAACAGAGTGTCCATATGGCAACCTGGCCATGGATATTAAACAGGCCTGATTAAACCTGATAGCACACTGACAAGCAATCTATCAGTCCCAACCCCACCGTGTGGTAAACACCTGGCGCTCAACAGTCAAACCTAACAATCAATTAATTCTCTTCGCGCCTTTTCGCCGTCATTAAAAAAAGGGGAAATTGTGCAACCACGGCAATTTGTGAACCTGTGTTCGAAAGATACTTGGCTCGTTCCCTAGCTTTAATGAAAGGGCCAACATGGCTGATGAGAAAGAGAGGAGATTTAGCTGCCGGTTTTACCGTTAGTACCCGGGCAACATTTACATTTATAGTGGCGAGTCGCCGAGCGAGGGGTGGGGAAAGTGTACACGGAAGGAGGGAAAGGAGGGAGAAGGATGTCATTGAGAGTCACCGAGCGAACCGCTTCCTTCAATGAGGTTATACTGAAAGTCGTGGCTGCCACTCAGCCCGTAGGGGGAGCGTGTCTGAACGTCAGGCCGGCGCGTCATTAGAAACCCCACAGCGTACCACCCTCAAACCACACACAAGCCTCTGGGGGTTAGGGTTAAGCTAACCCTAACCCGCGGCGAGGTGTTCCAATCCCTGTGGGGAATCATGCATACAGCCGTCACGACGTGCCGCGCCGGTGAACACACACACACACACACACACTCACTATGCGGCCGAGTCGTTCAGCTGGTACTCGCGGGAGCGCGTGAAGCAGCCCTGCACGCCGCTGTCGGCCCACAGTCGCTGGATGACGTTGGACAGCTCCTCGGGCAGGATGCCCTGCTCCTCGGCTGCCGCCGACAGGGCGAACAGCTGGCGCGCGTCGTCCTGCAGGGGGCGGTGTGGGGGAAACGGGCCGTCGTTGGGAGAGGAAAATCGAAAAGGTTAGAGGTCCACCCAGTTACAGTCCCAGAGGACTGACAGAGCTCAGGTCCCTGTTACTGGCACACACACCAATCTGAGGTTTCGCACTGAGAGTGCCAATGCCTCTCAAGGTCTTGATTGAACTGTAAAAGACACGGCGTTTATCTTAGAAGTGACGGATGTGGCTCTCCAGAGTGAATTTAGTGAAGGATCCATGATGAATCGTTGTCAAAACATGCTCTCCCCATGGTCTAATAAGAACAGACAATCTCCACTGTTCAAACGGCTGGTGAGGCAAATATATGGTTGAATATGGTTGAGGTGGCTGGCAGCTAGGCTAACTCATAAATAATGTAGGCTGGTAATACTGTAAAGTCTGTCAGTGGCAGCAGGGAGAAGCCCGTTGGGAAATAGTCTCGTTCTCCGCCATCCATCTGTACTGGAATTAGACGGGGAACAAACAGGATAATAGGGTGGGGGTCAGTCCTGTAACAGCCCGGTCACTGCTAGGATAATGAGCTGTGGTCACACAACAGTTGTAAACACGGCACACAAGACCACACGCACACACACACTGTTCCATGGAAACATTCATACCCAGAGAATGTAGAGCATTCTGTCTCCTGTGTCCAAAAGCTATAGCAAATGAGAGTGATATTGAGGTTTGCAGGAATGTTTAATACGAAATGGGGAAGCCAGGGAAATGACACAGCATATGGGGAGTACATATTCCTGTTCTGTGAATCATCCCTGGGCATGGGATAATGATGACTCACTCAGCTCATTCTGGGCACTAATATGTGTGTGGGCCTGTGTGTGTGTGTGTGTGTGTATGTGTGTGTGTGTGTAGGAGTGGGGGTAGGGCTGTGTGTTTGTGTGTGAGTGTATATGTGTGGGAGAGGTTCTGTATGTGAAGGAAAGGCTGCATGTGTGTCCAATCTCTGTGTACAGGAGCGGTGTGGTGTCTCTGCTGGGATTTCAGCAGCAGTGAGCTATTTAGCCATGAGTTCAAGACTGTGTAGCATGATCTGCACCGACATGAGACGAGTGCCTATCCGTCTTCCAGTTATAACAGCCCAGCCAATCATGACTCATGCACATACGCATCTTCTGCACGCGCACCCCTGTGGTTGATGATACCCACAAATGGGTTCACACTCTCAGACCACACCGACTGTGGCTGAGAGGAGCGCACAAACAACACTGCTGCCTCCTTTAATGACGTGTGCGTGTGTTTGTGTATGCCTGTGTGTGTAGATTGTCTTTGTGCAGGCGTGTGTGTGTGTGTTTGGGTATGCCTGTGTATGTAGATTGTCTTTGTGCAGGCGTGTGTGTGTGTGTGTGTGTTTGGGTATGCCTGTGTATGTAGATTGTCTTTGTGTAGGCGTGTGTGTGTGTGTGTGTGTGAATGCCTGTGTATGCCTGTGTATGTAGATTGTCTTTGTGCAGGCGTGTGTGTGTGTTTGTGTGTGTGTGTGTGTTTGTGTGTGTGTGTGGGGGGGGGGGGGGGCATATATAAATCTTCCTGTGAGGCAGTCTGGTGTTGATACAACGTGGAACTAGAGAGACATGAAGAAATCCAATTCCATCCTTAGCAGTCTGTGTCACATTTGCAGGAGCTCCCAGGACCTTGTCTGCGAGACGGGGAATTCATTCGAGGTGTTGCCTACACTGCAGAAAACTGCAAGAGGCAGAGGAAATGTGTTTCTTTGTGTCCTGCCAGCAGCTTTAAATAAACCAATTCCAATAAACAACCCGCAGCAGGTTGACTTCATCCTGCACGACGCTCCTTAATCAGGGCCTCTTCTGCTCTTCTCCCTCTCTATATCTATCTACGGATAGTATCTCTGTACGGATGTGGCTCTTTTAATCATGGAACATTGTGTCACAGTACTCTGTGTAGCGGTGTGCTGCGGCGCTGTCAAGTCGCGCGACCATCTTTTCGCTATTCCCGTCTGAATAGGAGAAACCATCTGATTCCCCTTTAATTGGAGTGAATGCACAGTGCGTTGGTAAGGGGATAGAGGGGAGACTCGAAGTATAACATATATCATTTTTTTTATACTTCATGTTTTTACGTAAATGTTTTTTTTAAATATATTGTGCGCAGAACTAATGTTGTGCATGGCGTTCGTTGATTTGTTGCTTCACCTTATGTTCTTCAACAAAACCCAACTGCCATACCGGTCCGTTCTGAACTGGCTTGAGGTCACAGGCAAGCCCGTTTTGTCATAGCAGGCAAAGTAATACTGGGGTGATAATTGCTTCTATGGGATAGGAAGCCACAGGAGGAATGGGTGTTGTTGGGCTGGCCGGTGGCAGAGGCGTGAACAGTAGCCTGGGGGGTTCTTCAACGGTGTGGTCCTCTAGGTCCAGACACAGTACAGCTAGGAGGAACGCCACCATGTCTCAGACTCTTATTTTCACCACAATACTGAAGATACCGAATGACGTCAGTCAGCAGATTAGGGTCCTCAGGGGGGCAGGAAAATCGGTCCGGATTATTTTTTTTGTCTCGAATGAAACAATTCTGAGCATGCTCTGGTTTTATGACAATGGCAAATGCCACAGAAAACGATCAGAGCCAGTGATGAATATTAGTGTAATAGTTAGAGACTACAGAGTTTGTGAAATTAAGATGTCGATGCAGTGTTTATTTTATTGACTCTAGCCATCTAGCCATCTAGCCATGAGTTGTCGAAGCCACTGACAAGCTTATGACGGACAATGATGAGCAACCAGCGAGGCTCATCAAGTCACTTCTGACTGAAAAGCGTTTCTCATTAAGACCGCGTCATTAAGACCCTCGCTGGACCCTATGGGGAAGATCATTTCCTGGGACCACTTTGCTTTTCTCAAGGTACAATAATTGGATGGTTGTGTATCATTGCAGCACGTTGAGTTAAATTAGGTTAAGCAATCCATAGATGGATTGAGAACTATCTGTGTGAATTTGTGACACTCACTCAGAGACTGAACTCAGGGTGAAAGCATAGGTTGATACGGCTGTTTGTGCTACACCTACTGCTTCTGTGTGTGTGTGTGTGTGTGCGCGTCTTACCGCCCGAGCAGGGTCGCTGTATTCGATCTTGAGGTTGGTCATGGCTTTGGCGATGGCCATGATGGACTGGATGGTGTTGCTGAAGACCACGGCTCGGTACTGCCGGCACTCGTCCTCTGAGTAGCCGTCCTCGTGGATGATCCTGAGTGGACACGCAGCAGCACACGCTGAGCTCAGGTGGCTAAGTAGAGCTCAGTTGTCATTTCAGCAGGCAGTAGATGCTAGGCGTTCAACGGACAGGGGCGGCATACTCAAGTAACAAGCCGCCCCAAACCACACAGACGATCAACATAGACCCGAGGCGAATGCCTTTGAAGAAAGAAAAAGGTCAAACCCGCTCGACGCTCAGCGCGGCTGTCTGAATGCTAGGCGGTTCCCTTTCACCTTGGCAAGGACAGCGACATGGAAATACCCGGTGAGGAAAAGGAGAGGAGATGCAAAGATCCCCCAGTGTTACTCACTTCATCTGCTTCACAATGGTGCTCTTCCCCGACTCCCCGGCCCCTGTGGGGGAGCAGAAGAACACACACAGATCAGAGGTGCATCTGCGTGTCACACGCTACCGTCTCTCTCAGGGTGAGAGTGCGATAGAGTGAGAGTGTACGTGCGTGTCTGCATGCGTGTGTACACAGTAACAGGGCTGAACTCGGGGGGGGGGGGGGGGGGTGTGCACCGCTGTCATCGACCTCAGACAACCTCCCAGTGCGTGACCTGCTCTCTCTGGAGCGGGCCCCACTTTGTTTATCGTGGATGTTTGTTTCCTGTTTATTGTTGTTTTCCCGTGAGGAGGACATGTTGTAGAGTCCTGGGAAGAACACCACGGCCTTCGCCTCTCACACCCTGGCTTGGGGCGTCACCGGGAGAGAGAGGAGCAGTCTGCACAGGGGCGCGTTCTCTCCCAAGGTCGGTCATCCTCCCCATCGATTCTCTCCGGAACGTAATTCATCTTGTAAACGCTCCACTTAAAGCCCACTCGACAGAGGAGTGGACAGGAGGTCAAATGTACATCAGGTTGTTTTACTTCATAGGCCCACTGACACGCTCAACTGCATACTGTCTCTCCACTATTTCTCCACGAGGGTCACTTGTTTTGGGAATCCCGGCATTTCGCTCGTTCCGTGTCAGACCTTTCCACTAGTGTGCTTCAGAGGACGGAACATGAGTCTCCCAGTATATCTGTGCCCGTCTGATCAGAGGCATGCCGGCCTGCCCCGGTCCTCTGATCCGCCCTGCCGCGGCCTGTCAGCAGGCATCAGAGCCGCCCTGCCCTGACAGCCCCACAGAGACACGCCGGCCAGACCTGCAGCACTCTGGCACCGTCAACACCTCTCAGCACTCAACACACATACAGGAACCAGGAACGAGGACAGGGGGAGGGAGGGAGGGAGGGAGGGAGGGAGGGAGGGAGGGAGGGAGGGAGGGAGGGAGGGAGGGAGGGAGGGAGGGAGGGAGGGAGGGAGGGAGGGAGGGAGGGAGGGAGGGAGGGAGGGAGGGAGGGAGGGAGGGAGGGAGGGAGGGAGGGAGGGAGGGAGGGAGGGAGGGAGGGAGGGAGGGAGGGAGGGAGGTGGCAGAACCACCTTATGACAATTTTGTATTTAAACTGCTCTTTAATGGTACTTAACACAAATAATATTTACATTTACATAGCACCTAGCAACCTTCCCTGACTCAACTGTCTACCTATCATTAGGTTGCATCATTGCCCATCCTCACAAGATCCTGGGGTAAATAACAGCCTGACAGTGTAATAGGTCTTCCCTACACTTAAAACTGTCTGCCTCCACCCAGATAAACACATCGAGTAGACTGATGCATAAGATGGGGGATGGAAAGTGACCTGTAAACAATCTTCACTTTAGGGAGCGTTGAGGGACGAATAGGAAGCTGTGCACACACATTCCATGAAGGTCACCTTCCTGACTGGAATCCATGCATGAATATTTCAAGGACAGGGACAGTGCACGAAGCTTGAAAACCACTCTCACATTCTCTTCCTGAGCTCTAGCTAGCGTCGGATAGTGGACTGGGACTCAACAAACGAACAGTACTGAATGTGGATTAAAGTTCGATGCTTTAAAGGTCATCACAGGATCCTGTCTCGGTACATTTTGAAGCCAGAACCAATACTGACTTGCAAACTCAAAATAAAAGGGCTTTGAAAACAGATGTGTTAGATAGTGAACATCATTAGAACATGGAAAAGAAGAGGAGGGAGAGGTACAACGAGTGTTGACTCTGTGAGGAGCACCCACCCCCTGACCAATCACAACAAGCACAGGCACACTGAGCCCCACCCCCTGACCAATCACAACAAGCACAGGCACACTGAGCCCCACCCCCTGACCAATCACAACAAGCACAGGCACACTGAGCCCCACCCCCTCGCCAATCACAACAAGCAGAGGCACACTGAGCCCCACCCCCTGACCAATCACAACAAGCAGAGGCACACTGAGCTCCACCCCCTGACCAATCACAACAAGCACAGGCACACTGAGCCCCACCCTCACAGGTGGCCTGGTCTAACCTGCTTAAGCCCCCTCCTGACTCACCAGACCCTGTGCCAATTCTTCGGAGGACAACACAAAACACAAACGCAGCCAAGTGCCCCGTTATGTATTCAGGTGTGCAGTTCAGTCCGTTGACTACCAGGCTCAACAAAGCCTGCCAGGAAGAGAGGAGGACCTCTGTCTGCTTTGGCTTCACACAAGATCCAATCTACTACAGCTGGCCGGGCTGTTATCACAGCTTTATGGGTCTCCTAAATAAAGCCTCACAAAGACTGGAGGGCGGGACCTCTCGTTAAAGCTGTTAGCACCAAGACAGAAGTGTTTGGACTTCTCAAAGGAGAACAACAGCTTCACTCGGATGAGGTGAATCCTTCATCCATCCAAGACAAGCAAAGTGTCGGCCTCCCAAGCAGCAGCGATGCAGCAGCAAACAAACAGAAAGTGGGCGTCGGCACTCACAAAGCGAGTGAACCAAGGATGGATTGAGGCCTGCTTAACAGTTCATCTGGTCATTTGGCCATCTTCATTCGCAGATACGGTCCTGGACAGATATAGAACAGGAAGATCAAACACAGTAGCTCCAGTCTGTTTCCAACCATTCACAGGAGCACCAAAAGGGATGAGCACAACACCAAATATGCATGTATTAGGGTGTGCACAGAGCGCCCTTATCAAAGCACGCGGGGCTGTGTTCTTCTCCAATGCTTCATTCAACATCCACAATCAGCTGTGTGTGTGTTTCCGATGTGTGCCTGGTGTGTGTGTGTGTGGTGTGTCTGTGTGGTGATTGGTTCTGACCGAGAAGGACGGGACAGCGGTGAGTACTGATCAAGAGCATCACAAAGGCCCCTCTTGTGTGCTGCCCTGGTCACAGGGACAAGCTTGTTCTGTTCAGTGTCATTTAGGACAGTATCAGAGCCGAGAGTGAATTTCGGGCAATTAGCAAAGAGAGAAAGAAGGGGGAGGGGAGAGAAGGGGAGTGGGGGAGGGGGGGGGAATGAGGGAGAGAGAGAAAGCGAGGGGTAAAGGAAGAGAGAGGGATAGAAAGAGAGATAGGAAGGGAAGAGAGAGAGAGAGAGAGAGAGAGATAGAGAGAGAGAGATAGAGAGAGAGAGAGATAGAGAGAGAGAGAGATACAGAGAGAGGGGGGGGGAATGGAAAATAGAAGGAGAGAAAGTGTTTTGCTGACGATCGCTCCTCCTCCTCATCATTCAGATCACGTCCACACCCCCACACCAGCGTGGCTGGGATTGCCCCCCCCCCGTGGCTGGACAAGCTCCCCGTGGCTGGGCTAACTCAACAGGCCTTCCTCCCCCGCTGAGCCCACAAAGCCCCCTTGTATCTCTGATGAGATAACCCTTTGAACTGTCCTTCCCTTAGCCCCTCCCCCCCCCCCCGCCCCTCCGCACACACAGACACACGTGACGTGCCCAGAGGCTCTCTCATGTCTTATTCCTCGGGAATAACCGCCGACGGTGGCATACTCTGTCACACGAGGCACCGTGGCCCTATAACAGTGGAGCGATGAACGGCGAACCGTGCATCTTCTGTGTGTGGCAGCAAGCTGTGATGGACTACCGTGTCTGTAATGGAGATGGATGGAGGGGCGCTAAGTCTTATTCTTTCCCTGTAAGTGACACTGTCCCTGGGCTGGGGCTGGATTGGCACAGCTATAATTACAGCAGAGCTGCCGTGTCAGGATCGGTCGGATTCCCGGGACTCAGATTCACTTTGAAGTGCAAAAACCTGGCAGACTCCAGGGGATAGATGCAGACCAGAGAACTGAGAACTTGTGAGAGGAACAGATGTGGGCGGAGGAGAGGCAGAACGGGAGAGAGCTGGTTAATGACGTAGAGAGAGAGGACGGAGACCGGGGCGAAGGGGTTGAAAGCAGTTGTGGTGATGGAGTAGGATGGAATCGGAGGAATGCAGGAAGATCCATGAAAAGAGATGAGATTACATTTCGTACATTAAAATGGAATCACTCCGCCGACTCTTTGATCCTAAGCGACTCACACAAATGACGCATTCAGAGAGTAGATTTTCACCAATCAGAAGTGTGTCGCTCGGTGGGCGGGGTCAAGAAACAAATTAACAAAGTAGTTCACCTGTCATGTCGCAAAGTTACCACCTCCCAGCCAACAGGTGCGGCGAACAAACCCAAAATACTGAGAGGAGAGCAGACAGGAGACAAGGAGGGACGCAACTTTGGTGTCAGAGCCGTCCCTACCAAACGCGTCACACAGGTGACGAGCTTGTTGTCGCCGTCCTCCCTCCCTGGTCTCACCCTTCGGATCCGTCTGCGGCTTAAAGCGGTGACATGCTGGGCTACATCCCTCCGCACTGCGGGAAAGAACCAACTCTTGTTAGAGAGGGTCTCCAGGGTCCCCCTCCCTCTCTCCCTCTCTCCCTCTCTCCCTCCTTCCTTCCTTCCTTCCTTCCTTTCTTTCTTTCTTTCTTTCTCCCTCCCTCCCTCCCTCCCTCCCTCCCTCCCTCCCTCCCTCCCTCCCTCCCTCCCTCCCTCCCTCCCTTCCTTCCTTCCTTCCTTCCTTCCTTCACTCCCTCCCTCCCTCCCTCCCTCCCTTCCTTCCTTCCTTCCTTCCTTCACTCCCTCCCTCCCTCCGTCCGTCCGTCCGTCCGTCCGTCCCTCCCTCCCTCCCTCCCTCCCCCTTTATATCTAGATCTCTCTTTCCTTGAGAGAGGCCTGTTCCGCCACGTAGAGCACCTTCTTCACCCGATGCCCCACTAAGTGAACCCGTTAATGTAATTAGCGCACAAGTGCTCCTGTAATTACAGCACTGGGGAATGGGAGGGAGGTTTATTATTATGATACGGCTTTATGCGTGTGTGTGGGTGTGCGTGCGTGCGCGTGTGCAGGATGGTTAAACACGGGGAAGGAGTTCTAAAGTCCTGTGCTGACTCTTAAAAACCAATGTTCAAAGAGGAAGCAACAGACGCAAGTCAAGTTTGCTGAGGCAGGCATGTTCAACTTCCAGTCATGTCAGATGAAAGTGGAGAGAGAGGGAGAGAGATAGAGAGAGAGAGAGTAAGAAAGAGAGTATGAAAGAGAGCGAGAGTAAGAAAGAGACAGAGTAAGAAAGAGAGAGAGAGTAAGAAAAAGACAGAGTAAGAAAGAAAGAGAGAGAGAGAGAGAGAGAGAGAGACAGAGAGAGAGAGAGAGAGAGAGACAGAGAGAGAGAGAGAGAGAGACAGAGAGAGAGAGAGAGAGAGAGAGAGAGAGAGAGAGAGAGAGAGAGAGAGAGAGAGAGTGAGCTCGAGCTAGGCAGCCAGACAGTGCAGGTGTGTTTGATCCATCCCCTGCACCGGCCTGTTGAGTGATCATTAACTTCGCTGAAAGGAAGAAGCCCTGCAGGACCTCAACTGCCACTGGGAAGTGACTAACTGAGGCAGACCTATCTGTAATGAGATCCAGAGTTTCATGTGCCAGTCTCACTGAATCTCCCTTTCCACATTTCACAGCTAATGGTTAATAGCTAATCGTTAAGGACAGGCTGTTCCACAGCCAATGGGCTAAGAAGCTAAGTGTGGCATCATAATTGCACACAGACACACGGCAGACAGGAGAGCAGCCCCAGAATGCCTGGTAAAGGAATGAGAAAGGAAAGTCAACAAAATAATAATAATCATCATCATCATCATTCATACAGTCTTGTGATTGAGGTGTCATGCCAGCGCTATTTGTTTATTCGTCCTCTGTTCAGTCAGAGAGCATGGTGGCACTGCTATCCTCTCTCCTCTAGTTTCTGCCAGCCTTAAATAACAGCAGAGGAAACACAAGCAGGCCCACTCACGGAGCAACAGGGCTTTACGCTGAAAACAAAAGCTCTGGGTCATCTTAAGGTGACGCTAAACACTGGTATTTTTCCATCCTGGGGAAGCACTGCCTCATTCTACAAACAGCAGTCTCCCTTTAGCCCATCCCAAGGTGTACGTCTTTCTCCTGACCAAAGTGTTGTGTTCTCCTGGCAGGCTGAGAGGGCCAAAGTGTCACATTACATTTACATGTAGTCATTTAGCAGACGCTCTTATCCAGAGCGACTTACAGTAAGTACAGGGACATTCTCCCCGAGGCAAGTAGGGTGACGTGCCTCGCCCAAGGACACACCGTCATTTGGCACGGCCAGGAATCGAACCAGCAACCTTCAGATTACTAGCCCGATTCCCTAACCACTCAGCCATCTGACTCCCAGTGTGTTGTTCTCCTAGCAGGCTGAGAAGGCCCAGGTGTCAGTCGGTGGTGAACTGGAGGCGGTGGAGCCTCAGGTTCCCTAGCCTCGTGTGGAGTCCCGGCTTCCTCAGACCACATGAAGCTGTCCTCTCCCACTGCATTCGCAAGTCCTCAGGGAGTTATCGACCCGCATGCGCTCTCCAAAGCTCGGATAAGAACAAAGCGCCTGTCTCTCGACTGTCTCTATTGGGTGAGTTAGGGAGCGAGTTTGTTTGGCTGCAGGCCTACCTGTCTGTGGAGCTGTGATCTTGTTAGTCGACAGACCAAATGTCAGAGGGGTTGTGTAACCGTGGCTTCCTCTGCTGGGGTGGGGGGAGGGGGGGCAACACAACTGGAGAGGAAGGTCCTAGGAACCATCTGAACAAACCTCACGCTGTTCCATCTATTAGTTGTGTACACGACGGTATGTGAAATGCGAGTTGAAACGCTCAAAATGTCTCTGTGTCTCACAGGCACACATTTCCTCTCCATTGAAAATACATACCTGTCTGCCTCTTCACTTGAGGTGTCTCACCCCTACAGAGCAGACAGGCAAATCAATCCCATCACCCACCTCTATCAAACACACACGCGCACACACACACCCTCTGCTTTCCACAGTTCAGTTTAAAACACTCAAGCATTCTAAAAGCCCCCCAAAATCATCTGCATGGCAGCTACTTCACCCTCCATTTCAAATCGCTGTGACACAAAACCCACACCCACAGTTTGATGCTGCATTGGCCCGCCTCCCCAGCGGTCTATTGTCTGACACGCTGCCCTGAGTGGCTCATCGAGCTGGCTGTGACACGATCTAGCCTTCCACCCCCCACCCCCGCACGCATACACCCACCACACCCATCACGACTGTGTACATCCAGCTAGCTATTACGGCTAATAAAGGTTAGTCTCCTCTGGGGCTTCGTGACACTGAACAAGACATACAACAAGACATACAACAATGACAGTGAAACTAGCCGCAGTTCCGGGGGCGTAGACACAAGGAGAGTTTAACACGAGCAGGCATGACTATTTTCGAAGCAGTTGTAGCTGTAGATGCAGTCGCCTCCCCCAACTCCCCTCACCGATACTCAGGTGGATATAATTGTATCTGACAAGGTAGGAAATCCGTGTATAGCTGGGACCCACAACTAAAAAAAGGTTTTCACACCGAAATGTCAGGAAATGTTGTCTTCCTTTTCAGTGACAGAGAGAAGAAACAGAGCAACACCCAGTAGAAAGGTGCTTGGTCGTTACGGAACGTGACGGGATGTCAAACAACCCTATCTTGTAACATATCTCCAGTGAGTTGAACCTCTTGAGACGTATCGAAGACTTTGCAGCAAGGCGAGAGCTAAACCTTCTCAAATGAATGCAGGGAGCCTGTAGGTTACAAACTCCACACTCCACAACTGGGACACCCTTCACAAGTCACCAAACAGTCTTCCAACTGTCAGACTGGCCCGACCAGAACTCAGGCTCCCATGGCTGGAGGCGTGCTCTCAGCTGGAGACTGAAGCCTTCCAACTCCTCGTTTGTTTTATAACAATCCGCTCCCCCTCTCATGTTTTCTCTCAGTCTCTTCTTCCTCTACACAGTGTAAGCATGTAGCCACGTGGGCCCCTGGTGTGCTTGGTCCGGTCTGGTGCGCTCGGAGTCAGTCCGAAGCCCCGCCTCCCTCTCTCTTCCCCAGAATGCTGTCTGCATTCAGACAGTTCTGTTACCTTGGCTGCCCAGGAGCTGGAGGGTTCGGGTTAGCCCACTTTCATTAGCACCCGGCACTTGTTCTTATTCGGTGGTTGCAATACCAGTCCTTCCAAGCAGAAACACAGCTATCTGTCCGTCCGTCCATCTATATATCCATCTTTCTGCCTGCCTGCCTGCCTGTCTGCCTGCCTGTCTGCCTGTCTGTCTGTCTGTCTATCTGCCTGTCTGCCTGTCTGCCTGCCTGTCTGTCTGTCTGCCTGTCTGTCTGTCTGCCTGTCTGTCTGTCTGTCTGTCTGTCTGTCTGTCTGTCTGTCTGCCTGTCTGTCTGTCTGTCTGTCTGTCTGTCTGTCTGTCTGCCTGTCTGCCTGTCTGCCTGCCTGTCTGTCTGCCTGTCTGTCTGTCTGTCTGTCTGTCTGTCTGTCTGTCTGTCTGTCTGTCTGTCTGTCTGTCTGTCTGTCTGTCTGTCTGTCTGCCTGTCTGCCTGTCTGCCTGTCTGCCTGTCTGCCTGTCTGCCTGTCTGTCTTGTCTGTCTGTCGGCATGCCGCGCTGCTCTGTGGGAGCTCGGATGAGAATGTCAGGAAGTAGGCACTAGGCAGGCTGGTTCACGGCTGGATATGGCGCATTATGATCCTGGAGTGGAACGAATGTGTTGAAAGTAGGTCAACAGCCTCCCGGAACCCTCCATGCTCTGCGCAGGCCTGAGCTCACGCCCTCACCTACCCACTCCACCCTCCCCGACAACGACAAAAGACGGACGCCCACGTGACGGCTCTGAGGCAAGGCCGGCGTTCACAGGTAAAGTGTGCACCATGGTATTTCACCGCTTCTTAAGCACGTTAAGTGATACAGGACGTGTTCTTCAGTGTTCTGTATCCGGGCAGACGGATGCAGCTGTGGAAGGCACTGATCCAGATATAGAAGTACGGGATAATGACAGAGCGGCAGTGGTCTGCTTCACCAGGGTCCAGACAGCAGCCCTCTGCTTACCATGTCTGTCCTCCAACACAGGGTTTCAAAACATGGGGAAATACATTTTGGGCAGATATATACAGTTTCCAATAGATATATGAGGTCATATTGCTTTGGGATAGTTTGAGGGAAATGGCGTCCCAAAAGGCATTTGCTTTTCAAACGGTTGCCCTTTTATCCAATTCCGCAATGAGCAAACATTTCCCAAAAGCATGTGAATGGCATTGCGACATTTGACTGAGGAATTGTGCCTGCCTAATCCTCCAACATGTTCGCCCTCCACCGTTCTGGACCGACACAGACATCCTTGAGGTTCTGAGGAGCAGAGCGACAGATGTGAAGAGCTCACACGTCCCTCAATGACAGGGGAGGGTCACAGTGTGAGCCAAGCCAAAAAGAAAGGAAAGCATGGCTGGACAGCGATTCGCCAGCTCAGAAACCATGGTTTCGTATCACAGTGTTGCCGAGAGTTTTGCTTCTCTTGACGGCCAGGAAGGTTTCTTTCTTAAATACGGTTATAAATTCATAACAGAATACCATTGCCCCGAATGCGCGATTTGTATGTATGTATGTCAGCGAGCTTCCAAGCGTTACATAATGAATTTACGTCGCCCCAGGAAAAAGCCATCTGTTCAATAATTACCCCAAAAGGCTTTAGAGACGGAAGATCTGGGCAAATATTTCATTGGATTCACTGCTTATCTCTCTCCCCCCCCCCCCTCTGATCCGCCTCATATGGCTCCCCAGATGGGTCTGCAGCTAGCGCATGGCTGGACCCCACATCCTCCTTCACAGCTACCTGCCTCGCTCTGCCACAGCCTCTCCGGGGACGTCTCGCTGGCCCCAACTGGGAAACGAGACATACGAAGGGAAGTGAAACGTGAAACGGTGCACCGACTGTGACGCCGGGGCGAAAGACCCGGGGGGGCAGAGGAGGCCAGTGTCACTGCCCCCGTGCGGGCCAGCGTGAGACACGGCGTAGGTGTCGAGTCAGACGTCTGCCGAGGCACTTCCTCCTCGGCTGTGAGAGCTCGGCCCGGCGCCGTCACTTCCGCCAGACGGCTGTCACGAGACGTGGCCACCCTGGCAGCGTTGGGAAAGGCCTCTCGGAAATACCAGCCCATCACAACCCCAGATTGACTCTGCCACAACACTCTCTCTCTTTCTCTCTCTCTCTCTCTCTCTCTCTCTCTCTCTCTCTCCCCTAGTGATTACTCTGTCTCGCTCTCTCTCTCTCCCCTACTGATAACTCTCTCTCTCCCCTACTGATTACTCTGTCTCTCTCTCTTTACCCTACTGATAACTCTCTCTCTCCCCTACTGATAACTCTCTCTCTCCCCTACTGATTACTCTCTCTCTCTTTACCCTACTGATTACTCTCTCTCTCTTCACCCTACTGATAACTCTCTCTCCCCTACTGATTTCTCTCTCTCTCTTTACCCTACTGATAACTCTCTCCCCTACTGATTACTCTCTCTCTCCCCTACTGATTACTCTCTCTCTCCCCTACTGATTACTCTCTCTCTCCCCTACTGATTACTCTCTCTCTCCCCTACTGATAACTCTCTCTCTCCCCTACTGATTACTCTCTCTCTCCTGCTCCCCAAACCCCCGTCCTCCATCTCAGCCACGCTAAATCCAGCAGTTCTCTCCACCGTTCCCCTGGCACCGTGATAAATTAACCATATACCTCATTGGCAATTAGGGCTCTCAACCCACTCAGAGTCAAGTAGCCGCTGATGGTCCGACAGGAGCCATTATGACAGTGGCTGAGCGATGTGTGTCTGTCTCTGATCGCCTCATGCCTCCACAGCCGGGAGCCAGAAGGGGAGGGTGTGGCTGGAAAAGGCCCCGGGGGGGAGGGATCATCCCAACCTGAAATACCACCACCACCTGCATCCAGGGCCCACAGCCAGCTGGAGAGCTGACGTGAGGAGCTCTGCCCGAAGACACACGCAGACCGCCACAAACTCATACACGGACGCACACACACATAAGCGTGCGCGCACGCACACGCACGCGGGATTGGAAAGGCTGCTTCGTCATCAGTTGAGATGTAAAGTCTTTTTTTTCTCGATTTCTCGATTTGGGAGGGCGTGACAGTCTGTTGGTCGTTTCGGACATCCGCCCGTCGATCCAGGCAGGGAAACTGGGAAACGCAGTCCCGGTCCTCTGTGGTGGATTCAGCTAACAAGCTGTGTGTTGCTGACGGGGATCTCACTGAAATGATCCTCTAAGGGATGAGGACCTCACCTTTTGCAGGCGTCACACAGTGTTGGAGGGAGGGAGACAGAGATTGATAGAGGGGAGAGGGAGAGTGGGATGGGGAGGGGAGAGGGAGGGAGGGTGGGAGGGTGGGAGAGAGAGAGAGAGAGAGAGAGAGAGAGAGAGAGAGAGAGAGAGAGAGAGAGAGAGAGAGAGGGAGGGAGGGAGGGAGGGAGAGAGGGAGGGAGAGAGGGAGAGATGAGGGGGATGGGACACATACCGTCCCTCCATCTCTTCATAATTCCACATTCCCTCTGAAGTGATTCGTCATGGAGGTGACCTTGACAGCAACACCCTATTTATTTCGGCGTGCCCTCCTCCCCCTCTTATCCTCTTGGCATGTGGTGCACAGCTGCCTGCCAGGCAATGCTGGGGAGGGCAGGACAGGGGAGGGGAAGCACCGAGATCTGCTCCCACTGAAAACCTGGCATACCAAACCTGGCAAGCAAGGGTATGCAATTGGATGTAATCCTATCAAAATTGGATAGAGAAGCTCACAAACGATTGAGAGTGGATTGGGAGTGAAAAAATGGCGCAGAAAAAGATCTGCGACTGAGGCTCATTGGAGAGGGAAGAGGATCAGGGCATGACTCTCTCTCTCTCTTCCGTCCTCAACTCTGCACCCCTGTTTGCCTTAGGAGAGTGATTCACACACACATCCCTAAGCTGCCTTCATCCCTGCCTCTCTGGCCGTCTGGCCAACAGCACAACTATTCCAGGCAGCTGCCTGTCTACCCCCAGACCTACACTTACAGCACAACCACTCACAAACAAACACACACACACACACACACACAGGACCATAGATCTACAGCTGTTGATCTGACAAATGGTTTCAAAATAGTTTAAAAGACCGAAGGAGCTGAGAGGTGCTAGGAGAGTTGAGTATGTTAGATACTATAGTGCCTGGTGACAGAGTGGGTTTTTATTGAAGGTTATTTAAGGGTTGTTTGGGAAAATGTGAGGGACGAGAGGGAGAGCCAGGCTTTGTATGACCGTTTCATTCATCAGCTGTTCGAGAAGCTGAACCCAGCAATTATGAAACAAATACATAAATTGACTCTTCAGAACGTCCAACATAGGCAGGCCGGGAGTACAGAAATCCTTTACCATTACAGCTAATGGATTGTTGTTAAACACACTACAGAATAATTACATGGTGGAGCTGATTGTAAAGTGCATTCCACTTAAAGGTAGGCACTGTTTTTGAAAGGCCAAATGCCTGAAATAGCAGCTTGGTTCCTCTGTGCAGTGAGAGAGCATTATTCAGTGTGTATCTGTGACAACCAGCACAGGATATGCTGATTGTTCGAGTGTGAATGAGCTTGATAGTGTGAATCCGTGATGTTCACCACAGTCATTACACTACTACTATTACTACATACTGATAGACCAGAGCTATTCTTGATAGCGGACTCATTTCACTGGAGGTTCGAATTGTCGAACCGACATCTGCAGATGGAGGACAGAGCATAGGAAGAGCGTCTTACAGGAAGTGATGTCATTCAAGAGGCACAACTCTCTTGGTTCTTGTGGCCGGTGATCACACGCGAGTAAGTGTAGTGTGTCGGTACTGTGCTGATGATGCATATATGTTGAGGCGGGGTGTGCGTTTGTGTATGAGGTTGTGTGTGTGTGAGGGCGTTCTGCCGAGAGTGTACTATTAGACGGCGAGGAGTTTTTTTTTGAACAGCCATCAGGGCGGCGAGTGCGGACAATGCAACCACAAGAGGCTCCGGGGTCCTGCATTGTGGAGTTTCTGATTGTAAGCAAACAGGTCAGCAACAACAAGGGCTCATGTTGGCATCCTTGAATCCTTTGACCGCATCCGGCTCTCCTGCTGTAGGAGGTCTGTTCACCCAGCTGAGCACCACAGGACCAACTGGAGCACCCTCACCACCATCATCAAGCCTTCTGAGGAACACCGAGACAGGAGCCAGTATCCCATGGTCTAACCTGACTGACTGACTGACTGACTGACTGGCTGACTGGCTGACTGGCTGACTGGCTGACTGGCTGCATGGCAACATCAGGCGGGTTGTGTCGTGCGTGATCTGGTGGAGATGGGAGGAGGATGGAGGGGTGGGGGGCAGGGTGTGTGCGTGCGAGGGAAGTGGTGGTGGTGGTGGTGGGGGGGGTTCAGTGTGCTTATCCTGAACATCCTCCCAGTCACACACAGCAGCAGCAGCATGCAGCACGCCGGCCTAGAAAACAACCACACACTCCGGCTGGTATCCATGGCTACCACACCCCCACGATGCTCTCTACTTATACAAAGGGAAGGACGTGGACACGAGCTCACGTACGCACACCTATACCCATCCACACCCACACCGATAGACAAATACACACACACACACACACACACAATCATACAAAAGGCCTGGAGAGTAATAGCCTTTCCAATCCCACTAGATAAAGATGCAACAACAGGTCCCTGGAGACAAACAGTGGTGAAACAGTGGTGAAACACTGTGTGCCTGGAAGGTCACTGTGCTTTCTGGGAACAGGGGCCCTCTGTCCGCACCACCAGCAGCATAAATCTGTGTAAACACACCGTTCCTCCAGTTTTTTTTCCCTTCTCTCTCTACTGATCTATTAGGCATGGCCCCTCTGTCACTGTGGGGAGCTGTGTTTGTGTGTCTGCTACTCAGAACCCTGCCCCCCTTAGGGAAGCTTCTCGAAGGGAAGACTGATAAGAACAACAGGCTCGGCACATCACTGACTTGTCTTCGCACAGTCTCCCTCATCGGGGGACTGGATCTGACAAGGCCACAGCCCCGGCATCAGTGGAAGCGACTGTAACAGCAGACGGAACGTTCCGGAACTCCTGATGTAGTGGCAGCAACACCGCGAGAGGCAGAGCAGACCTCTGATCATTAGGCTGGGCCTTCCGGCTAGTGTGAAGTGTGCGCTGGCAATGAAAGGTCAATAAACGATCACTTACGAACGATCGATATGAGGTTTGATAGACCTCGGAACAGATGAGAAACAGATGCCTGTCTCGACCCCTTCTCTCCAGACACACAGGAGTGGAGTGAGTCAACCACCTCCAACACTCGCCCCGTGTAAAGTTCTACACGACGACACTAGCGACTGGTGCTACTCATTATTTACGACCACTAGATTCAGTCATGTGCGATAATCTGCATGAGCATGACCGCCATAACTTACTTATGTCCACAATCGACAACTCATGTCGACACCATGATCTACAGTGGGTGTTTGCACTGTGTCAAACGGTGGCAGTTAACGTGATCTGTGAAGGCTTCGTGATCAGACTTCTCACGGACTACAACGGCTGCGACCGAAGAAACATAGGCTTTGGGAGGGCCGAGTTAACAAAAGAGGGAACGTATTCCATCTGTAGATTTCAGAATGTAGAACTGCAGTGGCTGCTATGAAAAGCAGGGCGGTGCTGCTCAATGCAGTAGTGAAATCTCTCCAGTGGCAGATTTTCACTTTGAGGCAGAGCCACACAGGAGAACCAGATTGCTGTAAGAGAAAAAAGGGGATTACAGTAGGTGGGAGTGCTGTTATGGGATAAATACCAGAGGTAACTAGTCTTAGCACGTACTGTTAGCTTCATCAAGACCTGAGAACTGTAGCACAACCTTCATGGTTCTATATAAAGACACCCTCTGGGAGGGGGAAAACAGGACAGTTTGACACCCTTCATTTTAGGGTATGTGAGGTGAGATGATATGGTGCCAAACTTAAAAAAACTTGTGTATCCTAGTTCCTAGACACATACAGTAGACCTGTATGTGTCTAGGACACCCTGCACTGGAGAAGTGACCATCCGAGTCCTTCAGTAGCTAATCACACATTTGAGAGGGCTGGATTCCTATTGATTTCCTGAGGTCTCAGGGCCTAAACAGTAACGGTGGAGCCGCCACAAACAACGTCCAACGAGAGACTCTACAGTCTGACCACGTGATTCTCTGGCTTTTACAGTCTAAATGTGATATCCCAATCCATCTGGAAATAGACAATTATCTCGAGGTGAAGCCAAGTTAATGGTATTCCGGTCTCTCCTTCACAGCCAGTCTCATTCGTTAAATTAATCACATGTTCCTTCTGATTGGGAGCAAGCAGATTATTACTGTGTTTGGGAGATGGATGAGGGCTGGTGACGTCAGAGCACGGTGACTAACAATGAACCAATCACGGAGGGATTGCACTGTCATTATTCTGCTGTCACTGAACAGTTACGATCACACATTGGAGACCTTGTTTCAGATGTGATGATGTGACATCGGTTGGATGTCATGGTGCGAGACAGGGAGAGGTGGAGACGGAAGGGGGGGGGGGCGGGGGGTGACCGGCGCGCTGGTTTCTCCAGCTGAGTTGGAACCACACAGGAGGTATGGTGAGGTACCTGGTGCTCACCACCTCCTGACTCAGTCTGGATGACATCATGATCGTCTAGCCGAGAGGAGTCCAGCAAACACATCCCACACAGAAACAAACACGTGTCTCTCAGTCGGCACACGCACGGCTGATACCAGCTGAGTTCCAGTAGATACCAGCTGTGGCTAGTATGGCTGCTGCGGTAATGAACAATGATAGACCAAGGGGTTTGTGACCCGAGACCCCCCTATAGCTGTAATAATCGGCTTGGCTGGAAATTCATTTTCGGGCACTACAAAAGACAGCCCCGCTTCTTTTAAGGTCTTAACAGGGTGGCCTTTACTTGCACTTCAGGGGTTGGCAGGATTGTTAATGGTCCGGAGAGAGTAGAAATGGCTCCTTAAAAGCCCTGGAACTCCGTCACCATGAATCATGGCTGGAAGAAATGCCCCCAATCCAACCCCTCCTCCTCCACCACCCATGTGCACAGTGTCCCATTCACATGCAGCCAGCTCTTCAGCCTCACAAACACCTCCAGATTTGTGCCGAGGCTGGGCTATAGGTTGATGCTTGCTCCTCTCTTCATTTCACAACCTTCAAATCTGATCAGTCTCTCCACAGCCAGTTTTAACATCTTCTACCTAACGCCTGAAGTCACCGCTAAATTTCGCTACACTCTTGACTCATAAAAAATGCATGGAGGAGAGAGAGAAACTTTCTAAATAATGAACTCCTCTCTGCCCAGGCCTTTATCCTGGGCAGTGCCTCGGACATTAATTAATAAAGGCTGAATACACCAAACTGCTAAAATGAGATTTGTGTTTTAAAGTCACTGTGTTCTCTGGTTTTCTCTCCACATCGAAATGATGTTCTATGCAGGACTTCCGCGAGGCCCCTGCTACCTAACTGTGGTCCCCGGGGTCCTCTCCCTGTCTAGCTCTGCTGACGCTGACAAGGCCGCTTACACAGTCTGGAGATACTGCTGTGCACAACCAAACCATAGTCTGCACACAAAGGCTTCCAGAAAAGACTTCCAGTCAGCATTGCGTGACTTCCTCTCTGGAACGGAAGGCACAAACTCAAGGCTCGGGGGAAGGCTCCTCAGTGCTGTGTCGAAATGTGCTGTTGGGCCTCACCAGAGCCGACTGTCATCTCCGGCTTAACCTACTCTGGTCCACTGCGTTTGAGCCGAAGATGGACCCGTCTCGACGTGGCTAGACCCATCCAACAAGGCCCCGTTTTTACGTGGCCAGACCCACGCAAACAAGCACCGTGAGAGTGCAGGCTACGACAAATGCAGCTTCCAAACCACCAATCAGTGCAGCTCTGACATCCCTCCATGTGACTGAGATCACAGCTGTGCTCTGTCACCACACTAGACGATGAAGCAGTCTGAAGCAGAGCCGACGTCTGGAGCTCTGATCCCCGTCTTCCCAAACAGAGCTTCCACCAGGCCTGGAGGCCCAGAGCATGGATGAGGAGATTGCCTCGGGGGGGGGGGGGGGGGGAACACACGGTCGCACAGCCATCCTCAACCACAAACTGTAATCAGTACAAAACTCTTAAGGTTTCTTTGACTCTCCCTCTCTCTCTCCAACACCATCCAAGCCTCACAACCACAAAGAGTCATAAACAACAAGCCTGTCACAGGCAGTAGTTAGACTTCGCATGACTCATGGTATCCTGCAACCACGTACTCGCACACACTGACACACACCCCAAATACATACACACACACACACCAAATACACACACACACACAGTAAAAGCACCCACGTTAGAAGAAGCTGTAAAAGACGTGGCAGCAGATGGCTCCCAGACTCTCCGGACTGGAGTCTGCTTAGGACTCGAGTACGATCCCTTATTAGAGCATGTTCGTCCGCTGACAAGTATGTTCAGTTTCAATTCTGACCACCTAGCCTTCCCACTGTTGTAGAGACAGACTGGGTTGTGCCTGTACATGTGTGATGGAGACGAGGGCAGCGCAGCTGTCTGTGATGTCACACATTCATTTAGCAGGTGCTTTCTTCCAAAGCAACTTCCACTACAAGGTTTCGAACCTGCGACTGCTTGATCTGCTAGTCTGTACACAACTGTATCCATGTTGAGAAAAGAGTGACCTGGATTGACTCTCAGTGTTCAGGACTCTGAGAAAAAAACTATCCTTCACCAGCTGGCTCACCACATAAAGGTCCCAGACACACTTCCTTCGGTATTATAAAGAAGCCTATTCTCAAAATAACCTCTAAATGTGTGGTTGGCTGGTTGTTTGGAAGGAGCAGAGAAAAGAGATGAGACTAACATGACATCAACGGCTGTTACATTGATGTCACTGCACAGCTAGGGCCTACTCAAATGTGGTGCTGCAGACACAATGTCCCAGAGATGATGGTGTGTGTGTCTGAGTGTGGGTGTGCATGTGTGTGTGTGTTTGAGTGTGTATATCTTGATATTGACGAAGTGTGTTCTTAACATCACAGCTATTTCCAACCTCCAGCTCTCAGACATAGTCATTCTGAAGTCAGCAGAAGGGGGACAGCCAGGGCTGAACGTTGGTGGCACCGCTACCGATTTCTGAAGAATCTGAATGTTGTTCCCCAAACACAAACATAGTACTAACATATACTGTACATCAGGGCTGGGCGATATATCGAATATTAGCGATAATATCGCAATCATATTGACGACGATGTAAAATTTGAAAATACTGTGAATATCAAATACATTTATTTTTTTATGCTGGTCCTTGTGTTGCTTGTGTTTTAAGATCACCGTCTGGCTCCTCACACACACACAGACACAGACACACAAATACACACACAGACTGAACATTCTGAAAATGTTGTGCTGGCTTAAGTCTAAAGTATATCCAAGACCTGTATTCGTACCCATCCTTTCCATGACAAGATTCAGGTGTGGGAGAGGCAGACAGTTATTTTCCGACAGGAAACTCTATTTGGTGTGTAAACACTGATACCGATCACATAACCTACCTGTGTAAACTGTCCCCTACTCAGAAGCCATAATCAGCCATAGTTTTGGCAAATAACATTATAGTTCATAGTACACATGATTACCTATTCATGCTGCTCTTCATACAATGCCTGGAGCAGTTGCACAGAGCTCAACAAGATCTCTCTGCTCTAAACCGTTTGTAAAACCGTGTGTGAGCTCAAAATACTGGCTCTTCTAGGTTTCACCTCAGAATATATACCAGTATATAATATCAGTATTTTGGGATAAGCGGTTGGCATGCCATTCTGACTCAAACTTTCACACCTTGTAGCTCAGGCAACCCAACCCTGGGCCAGAGGCAGCCAGTCCAATTACAGTAAAAGGATTGACATCTCCAATTCATGCATAAGTGGCTTGAATCTTTTGGTAAACTCGTTAAGTGGTCTGGTTCTTTCCTTGCTAGCACATTTAAACACTTCTTCCCACCTACTCAATCCGCTCTGCATGTCCTCGACTAAACCTAAGGAAAACTCGAAATAATCTTAGTCCAAAATCAGCATTTTCTTTTCTATTTGGAAACATTTGTCAGACTTATATTACTATTCTTAACAATGAAAAACCTAGGCAAGCCTTGGGTATGTTCAGGCGCTTCAGATGATTCTTATCTCATAATCCTTTTTTAATCTTAAAAGTTAAGTGTATGTTTATGGAATTCTACTAGAAAGTTAGACATAGAGAACAAGAACAGGATGTTAGCCAGAAACCACAGAAAGAGACTGTTTTATCTGTCCCTTCTAGGGAAAAATTGCATTTGTACCTTCGTAAGAACATATTACTTACATTCAATTAATCCAAGTCTATTAACCGTGAGAGACCAGGGTCATGGTGCATTGCTTTCCCCTGGACTTAGCTTCCCTGTCCTTTATTTGATAAGAAT
Source organism: Hypomesus nipponensis (assembly GCF_054491055.1). Classification (NCBI taxonomy): domain Eukaryota; kingdom Metazoa; phylum Chordata; class Actinopteri; order Osmeriformes; family Osmeridae; genus Hypomesus; species Hypomesus nipponensis. The sequence goes on from NC_140369.1 coordinate 17,843,109, forward strand.
TGGATTAACTAGATTCTAGAACTCATTGTTACCATGCTTCCTAGGAGCAGGAAAAATACAACTAGAGTACAAATACAAAAAAAAATTATATATATAGAGTATCAATTAGTTGATACTCTATTTTAGCTGTTGGTAGGGCCATGCACTGATATTCACAAAAAAGGACAATTTCCATTCTGATATATGACTGCTACTTCTCACAATCTTTCCTCTTCACAATCCTATTTCTGGTTCTCATACTCTTTATTTTCTAGGTCAAATGTGACTTTGTCCACATTATTCCCAAAGGTAAGGTGTGGTATTTTGCTGAATTAGTTCTCTGTCACTGTTGCTCTGCTTGCTCAGTGAGAAGCTGTCACATCTGTCCTCTCACGGTGGGAATGAGCCGTAGCACAGAGCAGCTTTCACTGCCCACCCAGCAACCCTGTCGCCGGGGGAGGAGGGGGGGGGGAGAGGGGGGAGAGGGGGTGCAGCTCCATCTCTTATGGAGCCAAATAAAATCTTTCTTTATTGACACAGAAGTGACTGTGATGGTGACAGAGATAATAGCCACTACAGTTAAGGGAATGTGGTTTCAACGATGGGGAGGCTGCTTTCATTACACAACTCCAAATGACATGTATTTCAACTCTGACTCTAGTGAGAAACCAAAAGAGAGATAAGGTGGTGATATTAGTTCAAATCTTGTTACTGTTCCTTAGCTTTCACTCTCTGACCCACATATACACTTCACATACACATATAGACCCACACTTACAATCATACCCCTCCACTTGTATTTACATAACAGACAGGCCCAAAAGAATACATTCAACTCCTGAACTCTAAGAGGTTCAATCCCCCAAAAATGTACTAAAGAAATCTGACTGTGTGACACAGCAGAAGTGGAAATGTGCTTGGAACACCAATTCGGAAAGGATTACCTATAGGAGAGTCTGAACTAGGAAAACGTGAGGACAACAAGGCCAAGCTGGCTCCAGATGACTGCTTTTATCAGCTGAGCAATTTATTTATCCTTTCTGTCCTGAAGCAGCTAAGAGAGAAGGGAGTAGGAGAGAGAGAGAGAGAGAGAGAGAGAGAGAGAGAGAGAGAGAGAGAGAGAGAGAGAGAGAGAGTGTGTGTGTGTTTGTGTGCATGCGTGTGTGAGGACATGTTTGATGGATCTCAGCACTGCAGAGCAGAAGTGTGTCTATATAGTCTACCAATGGAGAAATTTGAATGATTAACGTTCCAATACGATTTCTCAGTGGGGGTAAAGCACACCGACTTAGCACTAGTAGCCTCTATCAAACCAATTCCTTATTGCAATTACTATGTTGTAGTTATGAGTAATTATGGCTGACAAGTCAAAGTCAGACAAGCAGTGATATTAGTATGAGCATGATATCAATTGAAACCAAGGTAATTATATAAACAGATGTTCTTGATGTTAAGCATGTAGTACCTGATGACTCGTACTAATCAGTTAGCCAGTCAGTCACCTTTTAGCTTCAGAGGGGCATAATTATAGATAATAAGATGACCATTCGCCTTACCAGGTAAATACAAGAATTTAATATATTATTACAATGCTGTTTAAGGTTATCAAGCCATTGCCTATGTGAAAGGAGATGTAATTTGTCAACACAGACATGAATGTTGTCCAATACACCAAACAAAGACAGCATACCCAGTAAGAGCAGTTTCACTTCCCTCGCTGCCTTCTCTCCGTCCTCGCGGAGGTTTTTATCAATCATTTTTGATCTCTCCGCGGCCGCTTTATCTTCTGCACTCACTGTGCAACCCATTGCTCCAAAAGCGCGCCCTGGAGACTTGCACAAAAAGCCTGCAATGGTTGGTTTTTATTGTTTAATATGCTAGGAAAGAATTGACAATACGACGTCCCTCCTGGCTCCTTCGAGAGGCAAAAATGTTCGTAGTTCAATAAATCAATTCAGTACATTCAAACGGACTATGCGTAAAGAGTCTCCTGTCGGAATCATGAAAGTTAATATCACGAATGGTGTCCTTTTTGAGGATGCTAAAGACTACCTCAAAGGCGACAGAAAGTAACTTTACCAAATCGCATTACTAGGAATCAGTCATGGCCTATACAGTCGGATGTCCACCGATAATAATCCAATCTGTCGGTGTGCTCCCTTTAAAATGAAGATAACGAGGTCAGTCTGATATGTCTCCCAGTCAATTCGCTGCACTCCAAGTCCGTACTCAGTAACCTACACTATCAGTCGACTCGAAGATCTGTTTTGGTCAGTCCAACCTGACGTTCTCCGCGGCGTCAGCTACAATAAAGTATCCTCCTCCTATTGGCCTGGATAGGCAGTGGTAGTGATTTCGTAGGCTTTCACCGCTGGAAGAACGCTGTGAAGATCCGTTGCGAATGTAGAAAGTAACCAAGACTCATAGAGGCAGATTCCAGGCTCAGATTCAGCCTATAACACAATCGCCATGCCCATCTGCTTTTTAGAAATTGGGATGGGTCAAGGTGAGAATATCAAGCAACAGAGAACACACACTAAAAAAATACACTCATCATAAAGGCTTATGTTGTTAATGGAAATTATTTGGAATTGTATCCTACACAGGGAGGAAATAATGTTAGGAAAATGTTATGTAATAAATAGAATAGATAGTAAATAGAAGCACTATGTTCACAACAATAATAACATATATTATGTTATACTGGAATGTAAAGTATATTTTCAAGATAAAAGTACACTGTTCAATGCCAAGTAATCGTCACGTTGAACTGTCGATGAGCACTGCAGGTTGTTATCTTCCCAGAAATTGTAAAGCGTATTAATTGCGCCCTCGTGTGATGGAGAAACGAATCTCGCCCTACAAGATCAATTGAAGAACCCTCTATGTACGTTGCAAAAAATAAAATAGGGACTACGGGTTACTGTGTAATTCGTGAATGAAAATAAATATCCATAGCATACGTTATTAAATAATAATTTCACACATGCTGAATCGGTTTTCATTTAGACAAAAAATGATTGGAAAATTCAATTTTCCCCATATGAACTGTAAGACCGCCTTCTCCATGTTCGGGTGTTAATAGATTCCACACTGGATCTAGGTCAACATAACCTGCAGGTTATCTGCACATTAGAAAAAAGAGAGTAGTGCAGGTCATAAAGATCATGTGTGTGTTTGCTTTACCGCACATTCATTTGTACTTAGTGTGTGTTTGTGGTAATCACCTGACTCAAACTGGTCTGTTTAGATGTATACTTAGAGGTGCTACACAGTTGCAACTTAACAGTAACAGAAAACCTGAACATTTGAAGGAGAAATTATAAGCATTTAGCAGAAAAAAGCATAATACAAAGCCAAAGATAGAAGATGAGAGACACAATTGTAAAAACATCTACATTTGTTTTATTGTCAAACTAAAACGATCGCTGCTATTTACACTATACAAGCTAGATATGCATCATGAATATAAAGGGTTTACATTTATATACATTATTTATATAAGCCACCTTATAAGCCCAAAAATTGATACATAACTTGTTATTCACCCTAGTCTTTTAATTTTCTTGAAAATAAATCACAATGGTATAACAAGAAATATAACAAAATATTAATAGGTATGAATCAGTTTAAGTAATATGTGAATCCAGGCTTGCAGTTGGAACAATGGCTCTTGGTATAACTGATGTGCTTCATCTTAAGTTGACGGTATTTCCAAGAGAAACAGGTAAGTAGATATCTTTGTAAAGAGGCATCTGTCAATGTTTTATCCCCCAGTACCTTGGCATGATGACCAGTTTAAAAAACAAGATTGAGCTAGGTACATTAAAAAACAATTTAGTTTAGTCATGGATAAGTAAAATAAACATACTTTAAATGATAAGTGAATGAATACACAGAACACAATTTCCCCTGTAGTGTATAAAAAATTATTCTTGGCTAAAGAAATATTTGAGGTAAGAAATGAAATTACAACAAACATACAACCATCATTTTGTGGATGAACCTTTGTATTGAATATTGTTAAACTCTTAACTGGAGACCAACCTCTCGGGAAATGATCTTGTGCTTTTCAATATATATATATATATATATATATATATATATATATATATATATATATATATATATATATATATATATATATATATATATATATATATATATATATATATATATATATATATATATATATATATTTTGCAGTCTAAACATGTAGTCACTTCAAGGACTGGGGTCAGAGTTAACCAAACTGACATCTCTTCATGTAAGTATTGAGTAATGATAATGCTGATAGCTTGTAGAATAATACAAATAGTAGAGTTATAGCATGGAGAGCTAGGCAGAACAATACAATACTTTAATTAACCTTCTTCTACAAATCATTTACCATTTCCTCAATTTTTCAAAACCTGGATTTATAAAACCACACTGTTTATATAATACGGCACCAGACATATAAGCCCAAGTCATATTGTCACAGGTATTTTAGTTGATGGAGCATTGACATCAATGACGGTTCATTGAGCCAATTACTAGAAAGGGCTGCTTCCCCGCACGACTGTTCAACCACAAGATCAAGAGACCACCAAGACAGAACCAGCAACTTACTTCAACAGATCACAAAACACATCTCTCAAATAGTGTGGCAATGCGAAAGTGAAAACAACCTGGAGACACCACCGAATCATAACGTTGAATTTCTATTTTGTACTACTGCCACCGTATGCTGTGTTGGCGCATGGACTTCATAAGGGGAAGCAAGACATCGCTAAAAGGTTGCCCAAAGCAAAACACCATGTTTTGGTTTCGGCCTAGACAAGAATACCTCCTGAGCAGCCGATCTTGGTTGAGACCTTGAGAGCGAGACCTCTTCACCCACAGAACCATGACCAGTCAGAAAGAGGGTGCCTCCTATCTCCTTTGGTCATGATTGGGGTTCACAAGGTCTCACCTCAATCGAAAGATGTCAGACGTATAAAATACATCGGGCAACATTGTACGTGCCCTTATTTACATTGCATTACTATATTTGAATTCATTGCAGCAATTGTTATGCATGTAGGAATACTTAAATACTTATAATTCATTTTGTAAGCTTCTATGGGTTTTGTGTGGTTCATATTTATTGTGAAATGTGTCCTAATAAACGGACAGTAGAAACCTAGTAATTACCCTTATGTATACCGTGCTAAGAATCTTAGGATGCACTGCCCACCCTTGTAAATAAAGTCTGTTTTAAACTCTGCGCCCTCTAAGCTTCAAAGCAGTGTAGACTGTCACATATCATAGAAATCACATAAGAGCAGACCGTGCATCTACAGACACCTGATCATAGTTAAATACTCTGTTCCGTTCTCCAATAGCCCACATTGTGAAATTACAACAAAAAACATTGATATAGTTAAATAAATATACATTTCAGTTTCACGATATGTGTGTGGTACACACTGCAAATCTAGAGTTCCATACCACATGCATTGGGGACCTTAGCCTTGACCAACACCTACCACCATATACGTTCCTTTGGCACATAATCAACAGAGATATACATTGCGTTCCTATGCAAACATTGGAAATAAACAGCCAATCAGAATAGCTGAAAACTCCCGTGTCACACGGTGAGTACGACAAACACCAGAAGGTTAGAACACTCCAACCTGCCTTTCTTGAACCCTTCTCTGTCCAGTGATACCACTCGTGTGCAGAACACCAATGAATAGCGAATAGAATAATCCATAGTGGTTCTGCACACACAAAAAAAACATTTGGCTGACTTCCCTAACTGGGTGTCGTTTTTTGGCCCTCCCGTTCTCCTTCCAGTATAAAATCTAACTGTGCTTCGGTACAGTACTAGCAGTGGGTAACTCACCAGGAGGTCAGACAGTCACCTGGGGGTTGGAAGAGATAAATAAACTCTGTGGGGGGGGGGGGGGGGGGGGGATGGGAGGGATGGAAAGTGAAAAGCTCGGCTGATGTCTATGATGGTCAGTCTGAGGCGCTGTCCCACTCATAGATATTGATTTGAAGAAGAAAAAAAATACCCTGTTTACTCCTGATTATGAATCATGTCTTTGTCGTTAGCAACCACTTCACTGTATTCAAGTACGTACGGTGAATGTGATCAAAATATGTCTGGGCTTGAGCCATTTGTTGGGCAAGATCAAGGTAGGTCCTGGAGCCCGCCCCTTCCTGCCTTTGCACCCCCCCCCCCCCTCCCACTTATGAGTGGATCACACATCCATTACTATACACCCTTATGAAATCATGAACTTTCCATCCCCAAACTTTTCACCCATTCCCTAACCCCACCCACAAACACACACAGCGCCATCTAGTGGCCACCCCCTGCATTGCTGCTCCCTGTTGTCCAATCAATGATGATGAAGCTCAAACTCATTGTCATGAAGAGGACGCCCAGGCCGGCAAAGCAAGCAGCCTAAGAGAAGAGACAGAGAACAGCCAAATCACAGAGTATTCCAGAACAGGAATTCTAATGGCAAGTGGTGCTCACGTAGGGAGGATACTAGGTCACTGAAATAACTAGGACAATAAGTTGTTGGAGCTCACCACTATCTTAGGAGTGGAGTTCATGGGTTCCCGGTCCTTGGGTACGATGCGGATGTAGAAGACAGCTGGGAAGATGAAGATGAGGCAGGGGGCAGATGTAGCACCTGAGAGGAAGAGGGGGGAGGGAAGGCATGAGTGAAAAGGGGGCAAGGCTACACAGCCTTGACAACCACGTTAATATGAAAGGGGTGCTGTACATATAGTGTAAACAACGTTTCATGTGACAGAACAGACCAAGGCCAGTCTCCTCAGTTGGACTGTGTGGGTGGGTGTTTAAGTGAGGTCCCTGAACCCTCACCTCCACCACATTGATCCCTGTCCCCTCAAATAGATCAACACAAACATTGACGAAGGTCTTCCTTTTATCACTATTTAAACAACCGGTGGTCAAATGTGGTTTATTTTGCTTTTGAGGCAAGGTCGACGACACACGCACTAAACAGCTAGAAAAGGATAACAACGACCTCCCATGTTTCTAGTAATATTCAACCATTTCCAAACAGGTACACATATTCATTGAAACGTGCACTGGAACAACATCTGCTACTACTGGTGCAAAACGTCTTCATGGTTCGACACCCAACTTAGTCAGCTCTGGGATCTCCTTCTCATCCATAGGGGAAGGGCCGTACTCACCAATGATCCCAAAGATCCCCAGGATGTTGGGGGCGAAAATGACCAGCATGTTGATCATGGAGAGCAGGATGACGGCGATGGCGATGTGACGCAGCCAGTTGAAGGTCTTGTTGGGGAACAGCATATGCTGGATGGCCCTGCGTACCTGAGCAGGGAAGGGCGTCAGGGCAGCACATTACAAGACTGGGTCGTCGGGCGGGTGAGCGGTTAGGGAATCGGGCTAGTAATCAGAAGGTTGCCGGTTCGATTCCAGGCTCTGCCAAAAATGACGTTGTGTCCTTGGGCAAGGCACTTCACCCTACTTGCCTCGGGGGAATGTCCCTGTACTACTGTAAGTCGCTGTGGTGTCTGCTAAATGACTACAATGTAAACGTACTGCCTGCCGGCGTTTCCTCCCAGCGTTTGGAAAACAAGCCCTGTGCGTGCTGTGATTGTCACTTACCGGGAAGAGGACAATAGGGACGGTCAGGGTGACGGCGGTGAGGACGGCCAACCGCACGCACAGCATCAGAGTGTCGTAGGGGTCGATCCTACTGTAGGTGTGCAGAAGCTCCGGCTCCACCTTCTCTGTAGACACACAAGGGGTCAGAGGTCAGACCACATCTGCCTTACAACGGATAAGACTTCCATTCCGGTAACACCGCGTCGTATCGTTGCCCGTTTCCACGCTTGTTTTTCCTAGAATGACCACAGGGGGGAGCTCAGCTCCCCTCTGAGACTCGAGGAATCCACCTGTCGTAATGAAGCGCACCAGGGGGAGTAGTTATTCCCCACCCTAAAACCATTACCACCACAGCAGTACACAGACACACAAGAGAGAGAGAGAGAGAGAGAGAGAGAGAGAGAGAGAGAGAGAGAGAGAGATGATTGCATCGACAGCACAAATGTGACCCTCATTTATTCATTTCTGGCCCGACGGCAGGATGTAACCGCCAGACGCACATGTAAACAGAACCCCCGCGAGAAAAAAGGTTCAGGGGGTTAAAGGTCTCACCGTAGAAGGTCAGGTAGCCAAACAGAGCAGCCAGAAAGTACATGGTGTACATGACCAGGATGGAGATGTTGGACACGTGCTGCATTCTCTTCTGAGTGGGGCTGCAGGGGCACAGCAGGGAAGAGGGACGGGTCAGTAAAGCCACACAGCACGCCAGCTGAGACTGGGACATAGGAGGGCGTAGCGTGGTGCAGGGCAGGGCGGACTCACTTGCGCAGCTCCGTGTAGATAGGCAGGACCTCGGGGTGGCACACGAAAGCAAAGGCCAGGATGGGGATGGTGTACGCCGTCTGTGCCAACACACAAACACATTCGAGTTGTTCTCTGACGGTTCCACGTGTACACCGGGCTCTCACGCTCCCCCTACGCCGAGCATCCTCGGGACCATGACGTCGCCTGTGGCTCTACGGTGGTTCTTCCACCCCCCCCCCCCCTCCCCCCGCCGGGGCCTACCTGGGAGTTGATGGTGAACATGCGCGGGCCGCAGTGGGCGTCGTCCACCTCGTGGACCAGGCCGTTGTGGTAGCCGAGGCCGTGGGCGTCGGCTGAGTCGTTGAGGTGGAGGTGAGCGGTGTGGTTGCCCGCAAACTCCTCAAAGGGACAGGGGATCTGGAACTTTTTAAAGATGACCTGCAGGGAGATGGGGGAGGGGGGGAATGGGACACAGGTAGGGGACACACATTAAGGTGAGCAGAGTCAATTGGTGGCGGGCGGTAGAGAAGGACAAGAGAGAGGAGAAGACAGGACTACATCGAGGGCAAGAAGGGGGAAAAATCGCTGAGCCGACTTTGACAGATCTGAATGCGTTTCGACACTTTTCGGTCTTTTGTCCTCTGTGAATTCTAAGCTGCTCAGATATTTTAGTCCCGTCACGCACAGCCAAAATGCAGAGCCTGAAGAGACTCGCTGTGCACCCTGAAATAGACCTCCCCTCAGTGAGTCTAAACAACCACGTGCTGGAGCTGTGGAGTGGCAATCAGGCGACTTACAGCGCTGAGGAAGAACACCATGCAGCTGAGTGAGAAACCACTGGTGTAGCCAAGGTAACCTGGAGGGAGGAGGACACAGTCAGTATGACAGCTGCACCAGTGACATGCTCTCTTCAGAGAGAGAGAGAGAGAGAGAGAGAGAGAGAGAGAGAGAGAGAGAGAGAGAGAGAGAGAGAGAGAGAGAGAGAGAGAGAGAGAGAGAGAGAGAGAGAGAGAGAGAGAGAGAGAGAGAGAGAGAGAGAGAGAGAGAGAGAGAGAGAGAGAGAGAGAGAGGGTGTGTGGTGGTGCTTGTGTGTCAGTGGTCTCAGCTGTGTTAAGTCTCTGGACCCACAACACGCCTCAAGGCTCTATGAAGAACCCAAGGAACAAATTGGGCACCCGGCATTTCCACAGCATGGAATCATTTAGACTGTGGGTTGGATTAGGGTGTGTGTTTGTGTGTGTGTGTGTGTGGGGGGGGGGAGGGGTAGAAGTAGGAGGAGCTCATTGGCTGCTCTGGCAGGTGACTGTAGTGTTTACAGGACCCTTGATTGGCCCTAAGGCCGGTAACATGGGCAGAGGAGGGAAGGTAACCAGGTATATACCCACCGAGTTGTTTCATCAGGGCAAGAGGAAGAATGATGCTGATGGAGACCAAGACCACCAGGTAGTTACCATTCAGGTACCACAGACTAGAGAGGGAGCACAAGGGGGGGAGAGAGGTTATTAAACAAATAATAACAGGCTAAATGATCACTTTGAGTGTCAGGATTAAAGTAGTCTCTCTGATAACTGTAGAATTAGAAACCACTTCACTAAAAGTGGGGAAAAGGTCTCTCTTTCCGTACCGAATAAAGACCAGCACTTATAGAAGCCTGGTGACTTGTGTGACAGTTTACAGTCCCTGTAAGGGAGGCATAACGAAGGTTGAGTGTCAGCACGCTGAGCTCGTTGCTGAGTGATCTAACACCCCTTTCCCACGCGCCCCTCCCTCCTGCTGGCAGCTATCTGCCAGCTCTCACTGTCCACAGATCTCCCACACCAACCCAAACACCCTTGAGTCCCAAGCATCCTTCCCCTCGCCCCACGCCAACTAAAACACCCCCAAGTACCAACCAGCCCCGCCGGCGGCCCCCTTTTCACCCAACCGCCCCTCCCCTAACCCTTTCCAAACCCAGACACCGTCAAGTACCAAGCGTCTCCTCCCTCGCCCCACACCAACCCAGACACCCGCTGATGGCCCTCTGCCCACGCGCAAACATACTTTCCTCTTCCAGGGTCTGTACAGCTGGAGGGGAGTGCATGCGAGGGCAAGTCTGGGCCAGGTCCCAAATAGACAACAGCTGGGTGACTGGAACAAGACACAGGAGGTGCAGAGGGCCAGGAGAGAGACAAGACCAGGATTGAAACGCACACCCATGGAGACAGACGGAACACAGGGGCAAGGATAACCGGGGTCCTCAACAAAACATTATCAGGGGCACGGCCGTGACCACTATCGTGGTCAGGCATAAGTCTAAAGTACTTACAACAGAGGCCTTGTGAAGCTCATTGTCTCCTAAAGCCAGGGTGTCAACTACCTTTCAGAGCCGCTTCCACATAGTTAAGCTGCTAAGCCTGTTATTCTAAACTACATAAACTACGAGGCATTACACAGGGCACGGCACTATGAGCACAGCCGTGTGTATGTGCGTGCGTGTGTCTGTGTGTTCATAAAACCTTTAAAGACTTCCTCAACACCAGAGAGAGTCACAAGAATCCTCGGTTATGACATGCTAGGAACCTTTGGTGACCGGGTCACTTACCGGTCACTTTATTCAAGACCTGCTCTGGGTCATCCCCCATACCGCTCCAACAACCTAACCTTCTCTCAACCTTCCTGTCGGCCCTCTCTCTTCATCGCTATATTGTTGTGCATTCCTCTGACGCCTCCCTTCCAGACCTGTTCCCCCTGTCTGTTCACAGTTTGAGTGAAAGGGCCCTAATCCTGCCACCAGCCGCGCGACATGAATCACTGTTGGTCCTGGTCTATTTAAAGAGTCATAAACACACCACGCCACCCCCAACTCAATCCTTCCTTCTCTAACAGACGTCACTGGCCTTAAAACACCCGGAGAGGGGGAGATTCTGGAGGGGGGGAGTCTGTTTGGGGTCGGGCCAACTTGTTCTTGTGTGTGACCTTCACCACATGGCAACCAATCAGCCCGTCCCTGTCACCTGAGGAGCGCACATGCGTGCACGCACGTCAATACTCTGATCACTTCCCTTTCCCTCGGTCAACATGCTTTCATGTTTCCGAACTCTCAAGACCCACCACATCAAGAAGCTGCGTACAGGTAGAAAAAGATACATCTGGAACACATGATATGGCCTTTGCATGGGCTTGTACGAAAAATAAACACTCGGACAGAGGACAAACTTGAGACTTTGGGACAGGACAGAAAGTCCAGCCAATGATCAACAGATTTGATATATTTGATATATATCAAATATATCCTATCCTATGGCAGGAATTCTGTCCAGCTTGCCCAGGTCTCCAGGGCGTCTGTCATACCACTGCTATCACAGCACTGCTGTTTGGAGTGGTTGTTACAACAACCTGGAGTAGGAGAAAAAATGGACACAAGCATTCCTGAAACGCACACATGCTGTCTATCCTGACCAATGACAGGTCCTGCCTGTGTCACACCCATCTCGTTGACCAATCGGGTGGTCGTGAGTCTGGGACGAGCCTACCCGCCGCTCTCGAGCCAAACCTCAACAGACATCCCAACCACAGCCAGGCGGGCTGTCATGTTTGGCTCCAGCAGGCAGTAGTCACATGGACACAGGGAGGGGCTTGGCACTCTTCCTTACCTGGGGAGGAAACCTGATTGAGTTATAGCGGGGACCAATGAGAGTACTTACTCAGCGGTAGGATCCTCCTTCAGGAAGGTCTGTAAGACCAATGGAAACTCAGACTTGACAATGTACAGGTAGCTGGACATGGCTGTGGAGGGCAGAGACACAGACTGTGAGCTACAATCAGTGATCAAATACAACACTTGTTACACCTACCGGTGACGCCTTTAGTAAACACAACACACTTCCGAACATTTGAAAAACCTTCCGAGCGTTTTGAAAGTTCATACCTTGCCAAGGAAAAGAATTTCATAACAATGGGTTCAATACACTCAATTGTAATCCCTTGAATAATGGCATTACACACATTCTAAGTGAGCGTGCGTGTGTTAAGACCTAGGTGTGCCTCGTCCCTGCCCTGATTTGAAGCTGCCCCTTGGTTCCTGCCAGTGTGTGTTCCAGAGGTCCACCTGGCATGCTACCATGCCAGTCGTTCTCTGCAGCAGAAGTCAGTGAGAGAGAAGCCCGGAAAGCTCCACTTTCAACTGAGCGCAGAGGAAGAGTCCGAAGGAGCCTATACCGTCACCAGCAGCTGTTTAGCGACTGGCCGGCCTATCTCACGCTCACCGACAGAGACGTGAGGTGTACAAACCAGTATGAAAGCATCGGCTCTAATCCAGAGCATCGACTATGAGCATGAGGACTCGTGTTAGGGTAGGTTAAGGTCAACCATCCCTGTGGCATGGCTACAGCAGGCTGAGGAAAGAAGAGGCTTCCCCAGCACAGACCAGCTCACCTCCGATGTTCTGCAGTGTGATGGCGATACCGGCGGCCATTTTCCCCGGTGTTCCAAAGGCCCTGAATCCCAGCTCCTCGTAGGCTCGTATCCCTAGTAACAGAAAAACATTGGCATTAAGGACGATATCGTAGCAATGGTATTATGTAAGAGAGGATTTGAGATGAGATTTTTCTCATCTATTTGGCCGGATTCCTGCGTTGCTGAGGCTAACATACCCACAATGCCGGAGGATTTCAGCAGCAGGTGGATGGAGTAACAGGACAGGGCTGCCACAGCAGTCAGAAGAAACCTGGGAGAAGAGAAACCGAGAGAAGCCATTTTCGATTCGACGTTTGACTGCAGAACCCTCCTACGCCTTCCTCCCGCTACCGCCTCTCCCACTCCCACACATCTCATCACCCCAACCTCCCTCTCCACAAACACTCGACCGATTCTAGCACTAACCCAGGGGACCACACAAACATGGAGTGCAGACTCATGTTGTAAAAGGCATCTGGTCCTTCTAAGGAGGACCAACCGGAGGAGAGATAGCACCGACAGATATATCCACGTTCCACATATCCACCCCCGACGGATCAACTCTAAGAGGCCAATGTCACCAAAGCAGTGTAACTATCATAAGGTGATTATTGTCTTATCAAGATCCTTGTCTTAACAAGTTTGAACACTGCTCGGATCACACACCAATCCCTGTCCCACGACAGGCCATGTGATCTCAGAGCTGAAACAAAGCTCACAGCGAGAGCTTTCTCAGCTTCTTCACACGGATGTCGTAACCTCATGCCCACAAAGAAAAATGTTTAGCAAGGGAAAATGAGAGGCGATTCATGGATTACACAGCTCATTTCTAAACGGGGAGAGAACCCTGTTGAACTCTGTCTCAGTTCTGAAGGTCAGTAAGCCTACTCATGGATAAATGGAGCATTTCCCACACCCTCTTTCTCCTCGCGCTGCCTTGCCAACTAGACCACAGGGCCCCGGGTCACTCACAGCAACACTGACCCCTGGGTAACGTAGGCCAGTACTCAATGTTCAGCATTCCTACAGGGTCAAAGGTGGGTCCTAACCCCGGCACCTTTCCCATACTTTCCAGGGCCAGCTCACTTCAGGCCACAGCAAGGCCTCATGGGGATGCGGAGCTACACTCGTGACCCCAGCACGAGACACGGCAAGCGGAGGTCACGCCTGGGAATTCTGCTAAGAGCTCACATGAGCCCTGCTCCACCACCAGGGCACCAGGACACTCAGAGCACACCCGCACAGCACAGCTCCCCCTCTCCTCTAGTGTCAAACCAGGTGTGGGATTTCTCTACTGCTCTCCGCCCACCGGGGCTGACACATCCCATCGTACAGTGGAACATTCCGTCTGACTCCGTGGAGAAAGGGTGAGCTGTGTCAATCATGCACCCTGTCGGACCAGTAGCTCCATGACAAGGACGTCGGGACGACCTCCGACCCTGCAGATGGGAACTGAACCGTAAAGACTACAAACTACAAAGATTGTGAGGAGATGGGGGTTATTGAAAGCTCACAGCTGGTTCAACTGTAGTTGTGGGAAGTCTTGTACAGAGCTGTCATGGCGCCATTCCAGATAGACGTTTCTCATGGCGATCGCACGGTGGTCTTGTATGTGCTGCAGGTGGAAGAGCGTTGAGTGGAAGATTCTATGCTCTATCTTTAGATGAAACGCATGCAAGAATCCTTGGAATGGCTGTCACTGGATCAGGACTCAGAGATCAGGAGGGCAGTTCTCAGCACTGGAGCTGAAACTGTCCAATCCTCGTCCTCAGCCATGGCCACAGCCCCTGCCCTGGGTCCAGCCTCAGCCCCACCCCCCAGACACAGCCCCAGCCTCTAGCAGTCTGCAGCTAAACAAACCAGCCTGGGTCGGAGGGACAACCAGGGTCACGGAGAAAGGAGCTGAGGGGGGGGGGGGATGGTCATAGAACCCTCCACACAGGGGGCCTGGCCATGGGAAGATGTAGGCGGGGCTATTCTAGGCTGTGGCCTTTCTGGGTCCTGTGTGTGTTCAGCAGGGCGGGGACCAGGGACAGACTGAACCCAGTAACACGCAGCACCACCCCATCCCTCGGTCACCCCACTGCAGAGCCCACCCTCGTCGGGGCGATAGCATTCCTCAAAGCTCATAAATCTACAGTGAAGGTTGTGTGTGTCTATTTTCAACCCACCAGCCCCCCCCCACCCCCCCCCCCACCCCATTCACTGTAGCCATGCTCGTCTCCAGGTCCTGTTCATATGTAAAAGCTATCACTCCTGAGCTAACAGGGCTTATATCACTATCAATGGACCTGCTGTGTGTACCACCAACTGAGTCATGAACAGTGGATTCAGTCTGAACTGGGGAGTCAGCACATGTCAACTGTTCTCGGTGTCTCTCAACTGTGAATTAAATATTTAGACTTGTGTATGTGCCAGAGTAGACATAGACAGACCGTCACATGACTGAGTGACTTACAGGAAGAGGAGGATGCCAGTATTAGCCATGGCATAGGCCAGTCCCAGGATCCCACTGCCCATGATGGCATTCCCCAGGTTGAACACAGACATGCCAAAAGAGGTCTTACCCTCAAACTGAAAAAAAGAAACACAAAAGTCTTTAAAAAAAAAACATTAACATGTCAAAAGTCACTATGTAAAAACATGTATTGTCGTTCTTGAACGGTCAATGCAGACCTACGGCACAATGTATGTTGGTACATTATGAGGAGAGTCGGTCAAACTCACGTCAGTGAAGCGGGCTGGCTTCTTCCCATTTCCATTGGGCAGAAACTCCTCACTCTCTGCAATGATTCCATCTCCCTCGTCGAATCTAGAGGGGACACGAAAAGCTCTTGGTTAATAACGTAACACAACTCAGACAAAATCCAATGTAAACAGTTCAAGCATCACTCGAGAATGTTTATGGGGTAGTAATATCAAATGGTCAGTAAAACAAGTCAAAAGATTCAGTATCAACTATATGAACATACCTGACATTTGTAGTACCATTTCTGTACGACACAACACAGGGTCCAGGTTGATGGCAGGCAGCACAAAAACAAGGCAAACATGCACTTAGAAACAACAGCTATCTCAGGACATCAGCAAATGGCTCGCAAACAAACACCATTCACTGCTCCTCATAACTGGTAAACACTTAACACACAGGGACAACTCAACACAGCACACATGCAAAAGAGACATACAGAGATAAGCGCAGCTGTCTTTCATGGTATATTTGCGTGTAAACACTCTGCCTTTACATTATTGTGTCGACACTGACCAATAGCAAGCCATGTACTTGGACTCATTCCCATGGCACAATCTCCTAGCATAACACAGACTAGACACCGCAAGCTGTGTTAATGACCAGAGTCCAGGGTACAAGCCTCGGAGGATCGCTACATCACACAAAGACTCCAAGGAAGAAGAAAGTACTCACGTATCTTCCTCGGGCATAGTCTTCATCGGCACGCACATGTCATCCCCCAGGTCATGACCTTTCCCATTGGGAAGGATGCTCATCTCTGATTGGGCGCACTCCATGCTCCACGCAGCAGTTGGCCCTGAACGGTTAAGGGTTGTGTGCGTTCAAAGGGTGTGTTCCTCTCCTGTCACTTGGATACCTGGAGCAAGCAGATAGGGGGAGACTGAAAATAAACGTTGGGTCCTTCACGCGGACTGTGTTCGCCGCATGACTAACTATTGATTTTCCAGAACGGCGACAATAGCTAACGCAAACCCGCCGACAGCCACATGGGGTCAAGGGTCAAGGTCTTTTATGAGCTGCACATCGACACTGTTGACCGATGGCGTTTCACACCGGGATGTCACATGCTCTGTTCTCATGGTCTCTGCTCCGGCCCCCGTGCGCTGACACTGTCGGTCTCACACACTCTGAACACTCGCGCGCACACACACACAACGACCAAACGCGTGACTGTGAAACCCCATTACGATCATGAGGCCCCTCATCTGGACGACGAGCGGCCGCCGCCGAACGACACGGCGTCAGGGACACGGATACATCCCGTTTCCAATCAGCAGGGGGTGAGCTCAGAGCCTGCGGACGTCCCCTGACAATGGGCCGGTTTTGTGAGCTGCTTCCGGGTAGAGTGCGGGTCAAACAGGAGCCCTTTTGTCTCCCCGAGTGGACCCCCGAGCGCATCATCTGTTGCTGCAGCCCGCCTCGCTCTTGGGGAGAGAGCTCGACAGAGCCCCCCTTTCCACTGCCAAGAGTCACACTGGAATGTGATTAGCATGAGAAAACGGAGCTATCGGGACCGTTAACGACTTTCTCAGATGTCCGAGTGGGTCGTCAACATATCAATACCAGTCCTAGCTTAACAGATTGAACCACATTGACTCTAAATGAGGTCCATGGGGAACAATAGTCAGTTATCTTGAATGGATGTTACAATGTTGCAGCTATCTCTATACTATATTTCCCCATTTGTGTCTGTGTTGCAGGATCGCCTGACTGACTGGACCACTGGGCTTCGATGGCAAGTCGAGCAGCCCTGTCTAAGGTTATTACACGTGAGGTGAGCCAGCAGAGTGTATTTATATATTTGTATATTTGGCCTTGCCACTCTATCTATGGCCTTGGGTGGAAACGCAGGTCATGGGCCAACCACACTTCTGACAGGACGTGTGGGAGATCACTTCAGGGTCCGTGATGCGTGATGGAGGCCCATCAGGAAACAGACTGGCAAAGTGATGGAGAGAGGGACAAATGACGAACGGTACATCAGCTGGAGCGGCATCTACTTGAATCGAGGAACAGTCCGAAATAATGTGTTCGTATGGGAATGCTGTCGTTTAATCATTGTCTGAAGTTGAGCTGTCTTTCCGTCCCCTTCAGACCAGAAATGATAACTCATCTCTTGACACGCAAATCAATCGAAAGGATAATTATACGTAACCCTAAATCTTAGCCTAAGGACATGGAAATAATACTGTTTTTGTACCCACCTAATCATTCCAAATCTACACCCGTGTCAAAGGGGTCGGATATCTTCTAGACAATTTCCTATGCATATTAATTGTGCATTTCCTGTCTCAAGATCTGGTTCCTGTTCCCTCCTCCCTCTCCCATTCTCTGCCCTCTGGATACAGATGTCAGAAGTCAGACCCAAAGCAAATATTTGCATATGTCTTCAGTTCATTTTCCAGGACAAACCTTGTATGGACTTTAACATGATCTTAACAGACAGAAGCAATAGACTTAACAACCCACTGCGAAATGTGCTCTTATGTGAACACGCACAATTCACGAGTTTGCAGCCTGTAAGCCAGTTTCGACACAAGTGTGTCCCTACATTTTATGACTATTATATGAAAGCCTTTCTTTGATCCAATGTAAGAATGTGTTACGTAGAGTTGTGAATAGTTCCCAAAAGTCCAGATAAGCCGCGCCACAACTGGAGCACTGGAGTTAAATCTGAGCATACGTGAAAGCATTGAGTGCGTCGTGTATTAATAGAGTTGGCAGTACAACCTGTCCATGTCTTTCACTTTCTGCCCCCTATAAGTACGCAGGTAATATCTGTCTATAACTATTACTACTTCCACCACAGACATGTGAGTGTATATGTCTCCATGTAACTTGCCACTATGGTCCCTTAACTGCAGCATATGTCATTCTGTCATTTGCAGACTAGATGCCAGAAGCGTCTTAGAGCCTGGGAGTGAGACAACAGTTGACAATTAACGTCACCGACAGTAGATTGTTGCTATGCTGGGTGAGTCAGACAGGAGTGGTGGTCACTATAGGTGACCATGGGTAGCTATTCCACCCGAGTAAACACAATTACTCAGTATTGACGGAAGACAAAGACAGCCTTGCAGCTGTTAGCAGGGCCTAACGTTAGACCAAGGCTGCCAGCGTGGTAAGTTCAAGTTCACAATGAGTTTAATAGCTCAGTCCAATGAAAGGCTCCACCAACCCCTAGATATGTGCACCTTACTCTTGTCCTCATCGTGGTGACAAACCAGTATTGGGCTGTCCCTGTGGGCTACAGGATACGTTCAGGGTTCAGCCAGCTGCTTCGGTTCCCTCGTCCATATCCGTGTCCTTACATCCTGAAATACCACACCATATACCCTGCATCCGCCTCCGAAGGGGGGCTCATTCCAGACCCTGACACTTTCTTGTGGGGGGGGGGGGGTCCTAATACACTGAGAGGAGACAGTATTGGCATGGAAGGCAGCTGGGTTGATGGGTAGATGAGGAGATGCCTGTGCTGTGGTGTGTCAGAGACGGCAGACACGAGGGCCCTGGCCCGAGAGCCTGGCACCGCCAGCTCCTCACCATTCTCAGCCCCCTCGGGAGGCAGAGGGGCACACGATCCCAAGCCATGCCAGGACCACACCCCTCCACCTTCTAACATGTTGACAAACGGGCTGTAGGAATGAGCATAGGGAAATGATCTCAAGCCCACTGAAGAGACTCCTGGCGTCTCGCTCCGTGTGTGGGGGGGTTCTGTGTGGGTCCACAAGGGCAGCAGCGGTCCACTCAGGAGCCCACATCACGGGAACGTAAAGTTGATTGTCTGAAGGACAGAGGTTCCCCTCGATTACAAGGATACACAAATCATTTGGAGTCAAGCGCCCACCAGACTAGAGGCCTTTAGAGACGGTGACGACACGCCGACGACTCGCACCTTCGGTGTGCTGTGTTCCACAAGCTGAGTATGTCAGGTAGGCTGAAGAAGGAGAAGAAGAACCAAGCAACACAACCAGACATCCACTCATCTTCCCGTGTCAGAGTAGATCCAACTAGACAAGCAGAAAGCACAACGACCACCATTCCAATCACAAATACAAACCAAACAAGCACGCCTAGTAGAGGCACACATTTGTTACACCAATTACACAGTGCATTTTCACGGCCAGGCACCCAAATCATGAAAGTACTGAAAACAATCTTTTGCCTTGTTACTGAGCAAAGAAGAAGAAACCAAGGAATCACACCCTGATCTGCACAGTAGGCCTCACTTATGCCCAGATCAGTTAACAGCCTGAAGGGCGACTCGCATCAAGGTAGAACGCCACTCTGTTCTAAGAAAAGGGTGTCTTGTAAAGTCCTTGTTGGCCACAGGGGGCAGCACTAACAGCTCGGCGCTTGACTTCAGTTGAAACTTGGAACGCGACATTGGGTCGGAGCCTAGGACAGGTCGGCTGTGGGGCTGACATGTGGGGTCTCTGCCAAGGTCTGAGTCACATAGTTTTATGCCCTGTATCTATGCCAATGTCATGGCAGAAAAACAGAATCCACTGACGCACATTCAGCGCGTCAGAGACGATCGCCTTCCACCAGGGCCGAGCCTCCACTACGGCATGTTTCTGTTGTCGTCTTGGAGCGTAGGTATCCATCACTTTCATTAAAATGACGAGGTATCTTTCGTTCTCGGTCGTAGACGTGTAGGATATTTTCCATTCAACAGGTTAGTGTCGGAGACAATCACAATGACAGAAAGACATCAACAAAGCCAGGTGACTGTCCCGTGACTTCAACATCACTACATAATGTCACATGGCAAGGTCAGGTCCAACTTCACCGAGGGTCACAGTAATGGCGATGGTAATAATAGCTCTTGCGTTTGACAACTCTGCTGGGCTGGCTCACACAGAG
Source organism: Hypomesus nipponensis (assembly GCF_054491055.1). Lineage (NCBI taxonomy): Eukaryota > Metazoa > Chordata > Actinopteri > Osmeriformes > Osmeridae > Hypomesus > Hypomesus nipponensis. The sequence continues at coordinate 17,863,532 of NC_140369.1, forward strand.
CTATTCACAGGGCTCTTGACGCTGATAGGGGAGCGCAGCTGGCTCCTTCCCATCCAGTCAGGACAGGCCCATCACCCAGCTTTCCAATCCAATTCTCAGAAGCTCACTGGCTGGTCGACCATTCAGCAGCACAGTCCCATGTCCTAGCGGGGGTCAATAACCCTGCTTATCTGCCTGCTTATCTGCCCTCGTGAACCCTGCGCGTCCACCGGCCCCTCTCCTCCTGCTCAGGTGCTATAAGTGTTTAGATAGGGGCCAAAGTCAAAAGCATGGTCTACCTCCTGCGTCTCACATCACGGGCCATTCTGCCGCAAGCGCTAAAGACCAGTGCAAATACATCTCCTATCCAACAGACACACTAAAACAGTACATACATGACATATGAGTCTGTAGGAGCTAAGAAGGAGCAAAGGAATAATTGAATAACTAAAATATATTCTTTAATATGAATTACATTAATTTAAGCCAAGAGGCCCTGCCTTTCCCAGCTGGGATTCTGATGGATAGCGTTCTGGTGCACATGCGTCCTAGGGTTCACATGCAGGCTCAGCTGCTGGACAGACGAGCAGGACATGGCACAGATGGTACGGTCGCTAACGTGAGAAGAGGAACAGGTGATTTGGTGACCATTATACAGGGTCGACTATGAGTTTTGACTTCACAATCACCATTGCTACACATTCAGTAGTGCTGATTCTGATGTTGGGGTGGAAAATGTACAACACATGTTTTACAATTGCATGAGCGGGGTGCATAACAAATTGGTAACACAACAGTGTACTACATAATTTACCATGCTATCAGTTTCCAAATTGTTGATAAACTAAGGTTAATTGGTATGTGTGACGGGGATTTTAGTTGTAAAGTTTCCAGGTTGGGATCTTTGGAATTATTTACATTATTTGTTTTATGTCATATTTGTGGCAGCGAGGTTCTCTAGGATAAGGTAGACGTATCCTGTTTACCCGCCCCTTGTTCATCGTCACATTCCACATGGCTTTCAGCTCACATTACAAAAAGCTGAAAGACAAAAAGCTAAGAGTTCTTCCTCTTTGACTGCATGGATAAAAATAGGCTAATATACCATTTGTATTCGCACAAGATTTTGAAAAAGTGATCAACTCAAAAACGAGGTGGGATTGTATTCGAACAAAATAGGCTACTGATCTCTATAGGCAAGTGTAGCCTACCAAAACCACGTTTAAATATCCACGCTATTTATTTTTAAGGTCTCGTCATCTGCTTAATCAACGACATTGTTGAATTCAAAGCCAACAAAAGTGTTCAGACAAACGATAATTTGAGTATAAGAGACACACTAACCCTAAGAATAACACGTCACAAACAATGAAACAATCTGACGATTGACTCCTTAAGGCACATGGTGACATTTGCGCTTCTTAGGCTACTCACTGCAGAAGGATACACTTTCTTCGACAACAATATATTTTAAAGATACACAAGGAATGTACTCAATACTCCTTACTAACCAATTATTCATTCATGTTATAATACATATATATATATACATTAAAGTTTTTCCCATTTAGGCTACATCGATGTGTGGTGGGTACGTATTATTTATCGAGTTTACTCACCTCATCTATTCTAACACATAAAAATAAAAACAATAAATATGGATAAACTTGGTAAGCACATAGTCTTTCTATAATCTACTGATGTGAAAATGTCCATTGTTGACTAAAGAACACAATCTTACCAATTGTAGAGTCGTGACGTTCTTGTTTGAAATCAATTCCGTAGATCAATAATACCCCCCAAAATATGAAGTTATTCTCTTTCTGTTAAACCTGAGGTTTATCTTAAATTAAAGCTTTTGGATAATGCGCGCTCTCTATTTCCCTCTCGGTTAAATTTTGTCGAATGAGAAATGGACGGCATTTGTAAACGGGCTCTTACTGAGCTATGGGGGTCGTATTGGTTCCGCCTCCTTCGAGCTTACTGTCCTATTCGTTAACACTACTTTCTTTGCGCGTGGCGGAAAAAGAGTTAGGCAACAGGCACCAGGCAGTTTTCTCTACCGTAGTCAATTTCCCCTCCCTTTTAGTGAAGCTTTATTTCTCTCTTTAGCACTGGGCAAATGTTCTTTAGTAGTTGTTGGATTCCACAAAAACAGAACTATTCACGAACCATAAATGGGGGTTTAACGGTTCCTAAAACCACACTTGCATATAGGAACGACTAACACTTGTTTAGTCTTCCATCATTTTAGTCTTCTATCATTTATGTATAAGATATATGTTTATGCCTAAACTCTTCAGCCTGTCAACACTTTAAACAAAGGGTACTAGTCCTTTGGACATTTGACATCCAGGCCTTTGTCAGGAGAGTGTGGGGCCTGGGGAATGCGTATTGCTGTAGCTGCCACAGAGCGCTCTGCGGGAACAATAGTTTGTCTGGAGCTCTTTCCCTTCTATATGAAGGTGGGGAGGTCAGTATTGGATCTGACAGATGCATGGGGTTGCTGCACCTCCCCCTTCACTAATTGGTTTAATTGAATGGTTCCACAGCAGGCTGGGGTGACAGTGGCACTGCACTGGCTCATGCTCGCTCCTTTTGGTTTCCACCTTCATTCGTATGAGTTTGGGAATTTTCACACGGTTTGTGCATATGTGTGACTGTGTGTGTGTCGTGTGTATTACCACCAAGTCCTCTGTGCAATCAGAGCAAGTCTCTGAGAGCTCCAGGGCAACAAGCCGGGGGAAAGGACAACCAGTATCGTGACATCATCCACTTCACATAACGGCAATCATTTGACAGGAAGTTTTTCTCTCTTTTTTTGGTGTCTGACAGGCTTTGTGAGGTACAATGGGGAAGATGGATTTGTCTTTCCTTTTTCTGATCTGGTCACCAAAGAGAAGTTGCTAGGAGGATTCTCATGGGGTGAAGAAACCCTGTGGCCCAGGTGAGGCCCAGCCCTGATTTAGTGGCTGGCCTTATTATGTGCACTGTGCCAGTCCACAACAAATACAGCGCGGTGAGAGTCTCAGGCTGTTACAGAGACATATAGTACCACTGACCTTTCTGTGATCGACAACAAAAAAGTTCTCCAAGATGGGTTACCCTGTTGTGAAGCCAACAGGACTTTGTAGCAGAAGACGTAACCTTCTAGTACACAGAAACTGACGAGGTACCACTGTCCACTGCCTTGTTAAAGTGGCCGAATTAGAACAGATGTTCTCACATATTAGTACTATAATGTCTATATTGATATGAATCAATGGATTCCAGAGGATACGCAGTGGAAGATTACGCCATAAAATGGTTACAAGCGTCCAACTGACTCTTGTGCCATAAGGATGAGCATGTGCACATTGTTTACTTAAAAAACTCACTTACTCAATACGTCACTCTTCACTGTACAACAGTTCTTTCATGTTATCTCCAGAGTCACTATGTTTACTCACCACATACTGTTTGCTGTTCCAGGAGTCCTCACATATACGTAGATAGATGCACTATCTAGGTTAAGCACACTAGTTTGACCATCAACCCAACAATATCCACTACCCTCATTTCAACTACTGCAGACAAGGGGTATGCAGTAGTGGAGAGAAGCTTCAGAAGTCATTGAGACATATTTACACTACTGTCGTGTGTGACCCATCAGGTCACCATTAGACCAAGAGGACATTCAAGTCCAAGTGGGATATTGGCGTCGAAAGGTCTCAGACCACATCATGTCTCATGCAAATGTAGTTCAAAACCACCTCCACTGTAGCAACCAATGGAAAACTGGTGGCTTGTGACATACACACAGACATGCAATGACAATCTGATCCATTGCCAGTTTGTACTTTTGAAAAAGATAGTTTCTTATTTATTGTATTGTTTATTACATGATCAGCAATTAGATGTCTTCAAGCAGTATTTTCTGAACTGATTGAACAACTAAGGATTTGTTTGTATTTCTTAACTTCAACCCCTTTAGAAAATATTTCGGAGCGTCACCAACACAGCATTATTGTAACTATTTTTCAACAATTTTGTCAATCAACTGAATTTGACTGTGCCCAAAATGTCGTCTTATACAATACATGTTGTGTATTCATGCAAGTAACTAATTGTGATTTGACATATCAAAATATAAACTTTAATTGAAGTAATATGCAGGCACAAAATGACTTATTTACAGTTTTAGTCTGACCTCCCCAATACCCAGAAAACCAAAAAAGGATCTTGGGAAAATTAATTTCTCCTCACCCAGAGTTCATGCGTAAGGTGTATTTAGTGAAAGGGTTGCCTTGAAAACATTTCAAAGAACAGGGGGATAAAGAATGGCTAAAGGGATTTAAATGTCTCAGAGTGGGAACAAGTCTATAATTAATACCCCCTCCCTGAGTCTCTGTTGGCCCAATCTCAACAGGAGAGACATATCAAAGCCCTGAAGTGCCAGCGGGGGGAGGAACCATCACGCAGAGAGGGAGGGATGTGTTTGTCTACCATGAGATGCCAGGTCCAGGCACCAGTCCTACCTTCCTGCCTGCTGCTGGAAGCTTGGTGAAGCAGGTCTGATCAGGCTGCAATGCCTGAGAGAATACAGTGGACATCTGTTAGGCCAATTTAAAGAGTACAATAGACAGTTTCATGAGATGGGCTTACATGCATTAATCAATGATAACAACTTGGCACTCAAACCCCAAACATGAGGTGAAGCACAGTTTGAGATTAGATGAGCCCAATGAGATATGTGCATGGCTCTTATTTGAGGACAGCACCTCAACAACTCCTGATCAGAACCATGCACTCTGAGTTGCTGAGTTCACAGATGGTTTTGGGTTCACAGGTGGGCCCGGGAGACATCTTCCAACAGTACTGGGTTGCCGAGAACAGCGAACCAGAGGAAACTAGAGCTTTCCGAGAGCCATGGGAGGTGCATTGTGGGATGTTGGGAGACCTGTAACCAAACTCTGGCTTACCCAACCTCTGGATCCCTAGGTAAACAGACGCTCCCTGCTTGGTCCAGTGGTATTCTGGTCCCCTGTGTGAACCAAAACCGTGAACAGAGAAGCTCTTTGTCCAAGGCGCTCCAGGATGCTCCTACCTCCTGCTCCCTCATAAGGAGCTGGTGTCCCCCACGCCCAGGACCAAACCTGCTTCAGACCTCCAGGAGGAGAACTTGACCTGAGCCCAGGCTTTTTCAATTTCACTCAGTTTGTTTGGATAAATAAGGCATTGCCTGATATCTTGAAAGTAGAAAAAGGTTGAGAAGGCAGATAGAAAAAGAATCCCCACATGGGATGTCTGGAGCTGGATGTCTGATTCCTGTAATACTCCCAGGAACTGAACATATGTGGACAGGGGACCAATGATAATAGAACAATGATTACACAGAGATGCGGCTCACCACATGAGTCGGATCAGTTACAGTTATGTAATGTACAGTAGGTATGGTTATCACAGCTTTGGAACATTTGTATCTGTGGAGTTTAATCCCAGGGGGGGAAGAAGTACCACAACCACTTGTGAGCCCCATCATCGGATGAAGCCCACCTGTGAGAAAGGATTTCTCCTCAGACTTAGAAATCCAATGGAACATGTATTTCCATACATCTCCCCACACATACCAACATGCACAAAAACAGACCTCAATCCCACAAATCCAGAAGAACAAAAGGTAAGAACAATGCAAACAGGACTCCTCCAAACATCCAACTCATAAACAAGCTCCCCAAATATGGACTTTGGGTCATGTTTAGGGTCTATATATAGATTTATTTTCATTAACCATTGCCAGGTATAATCAGCTGTCATTCTGAACAGCACAGCCATTAAACTATACTTCTTTACACACACCTGAACAAATTTGTGGCAACTTGTTTGAAAATAATCTATAACAGTGTCCATCTAAAAATGGTACTCACTCAGAACAGCAAACAGCATTCTGAATACCCACAGAGCTGGTGCTGTCTTTCACCTCCCAGAGTGTCCCTAATGACTGTTTCTGGAAATGAACCCAATATCTATTCATCTGATTTCAAACAAGGAACTTAACAAGGAAAGTAACATTGTGCACTACATCAATATTTGTGAAGAGGGAAATAAACAAATAAATCCTCAAACAAACAAGATGGTTGTGTGTTGTTTAAGAAGTGTTTGTCTAGACAACATTTGGTTGTTGTAAGCACTCTAGAAGCAGTGGACCTGGGAGTCTTCCATGGGAACCATCAGAGAGCCTTCATAACTGTTACATCTTAGCACTTAAACAGAGCTGGGATAATAACAGTACAGCAACAATACACCAATTTGGGAGGCCGGCCATCACAGTCAAACGTGCTATTCTGTAAACAGACATGAGAGCTGGTCAAATCTTCTTTTCACAGTGACAGACTACCGAAACAAAATGGTCTCCTCTTATGCAAGAGGAGACAAAGGAATCAAGCACTGAGCTTCAAGCCTGCCCATGCTCAGTCCCTTAGATCAGTGCTCCTTGTCAGTTGCCATGGCAGCAGGTGCCTTATAGAATGTAGACATCCAGCTCAGTCTGTGACTTTGTTCTCATATTGTACATGTTGTTCTTCTCACTGGTGGTGTGGTGATTTATTCTATTAACACTCACTGGTCACAGAACTCCAGTGTAGTGACTGTATCTCTGTAACTAACGTACTGTGGGAGGGAAAATTCTCTCTCTGAAACAACAGAGGCCAAGCTTTGAGGTCACTAATTTACGTGGAAGAGCATGTTGCTAAATACTCTGGTCAAGAGTTCACAGGCTGTCCTAAACTTTGGTTGTGGACAACGTGAAACACGGAATTTCACATGACAGGGAATGGGAAATGCTCCAGAAAAAAAAACATCAAAGGACCCTTGGGTTTTAAAAACAGTCTGTCACTGATGGCATTCACTGGAGGTCAACTCAGACCATGTACGAGATAGCATAGACAACAACAATGACTCAGGGTAAAAGTATTTTGTACAGTCCACTCCGACCGACAACAAATCATTGGTTGTTTGTGCCACGGACACAATGGTACACAACAAGGTGGAAACAAAGCTTTAAAATAGACCTGGATCTGGATGTGAGACAAGAGGTTGCGGAATGAGAACGAAACATAAACATGCATCTGCCTTTTCTTAACAGAGGAACGGTATTCAAATAATAAAGGAAATCTCAAAAACTGGCAACTTATCTGAACACTTTGGAATGTTCTCTGTGTGACCTGGCACCGTATCTCTTATTTGAAAGAAGACACAATAAAATATAATATAAGCATTTTGTAATATTGTTTGGCTCGTCAAGCTTCAATGCAAACAGTACTTGTTTTCCTAAATATCTACAAAACAATGGTTTTTATCAACTGAAATACATAGATGTATAGCATTTAAAATGATCCATCTGACACAACATTATTTGAAGTAAACATGAACTGAAATATCTACTATGTCTATTGCATTGTAACGGACTACTGAAGACCGTAATCTGCACACAAATTCACAAATGAGTATACGTCTGTTTCATAAAACATGAAGCATTGCTAGTGCCCCCCAGTGGTAACATTGAGAATGTGTACACAGGATAAATTAGAGAAGATTTGCTACTTTGAATCAAGAGGCAGGAGTTATCTATTCTCCTCTATTGCTGAAGCTCTGAAGCGGTGACCGTGTGGTAGCTGCATGTGTTCCTGGTGAGAGGAGCCCGCGGTCCACCCCCTCTGCTGTCTACCCCGGCAGGTCCAAACACAGAGGAGGCCGGGTCGAGGTGGGGCCGACGGGCCGGACGCCCCCCCACCGCCCCCCACCACCAGGTCTCCCCTTCCAGCCCCATCAGCCTCCCCCGGGGCCCCGCCGCCACACGCTCCCTCAGCAGCCCCGCGTTCCACACGGCAAAGTGGCAGAGCGGCAGACACACCAGCAGGAAGCCCAGCACGCACAGCGCGGCCACCAGGGGGCGCCCTCCGAAATCCAACACGCTGTAGATGTACGGCTGCCCTGCTAGGTCGGTGAAGCCTCCCAGCCAGTAGAGCAGCGCGAAGAGGACGTAGAGGCTGCCGGCGAGGAGGACGTAGGCCAGGTGGCAGAGGTGGACGGGCGTGGCGGACACAGCCAGGTCCAGCAGGCTCTGGAGGACATTGACGGCGTGGAGGTTGATGCTGAAAGCGGGCACGGGGTGGCGGGTGACGGGGTAGTTCACGGTCCAGTACAGGAGGGCGACGGTGAGGGAGAGGGAGCCCTGGGCGATGTGGAGGAACCACTGCAGACTGAGAGAGAAGTCCAGAGTGGAAGGGAGCGGGCCCAGAGAATCTAGAGGCACATCGCATCCACATTCTGTCACACCTAGTCGCCTAAATGTGACACTTCATGTAAAGTGAATACTGGGCTATAATGAGTGAATTGAATGATAGTCTATTCATAAGCATTAGTAATAGTAAAAAAAAAAAGGATAGTAGGAAATAGTAGGAAAAGGATGCGGAATATTTCTATGATTCGGAGGGCGATCTTACCGGGATGGCTGTTCCCCTGCTGGACACGACAGCGCCGCCTGACGAGTGTGAAGCTGGCCACCAGGTTGCAGACAGCAGAGAGGAAGTACAGAGCCATGAGAGAGTAGCTGATGTGACTCAGGAAGATCAGACACTTGGCCGTGTTGAAGAGCACGGCCGTGTACACACACCAGGCCAGCGTGTAGAGCAGCGCCGCTACACGATACACCAGCCAGGCCCACGGAGAGATGTTCCACTGAAGACGCCAAAAAGGATGGTTCGTTGAGCCAGATACTTTCATCCTAAGCTACACTAGAGGGGGGGGGGAGGGGGGGGGGTCATTTGAACCCCGCGACCTCTGTGGTCAACCACTCTACCACCGGATGAGATATCCACACAACAAACAGCTGGAGATACCTGTGGACCATCAGGGGTTCACCCTGGTCTCCTCTGATCGACTTACCCGGGGTTGAAGCAGCAGCTCCGGTCGTCCTGACGACAAGTGGAGCCTCTCCACCGTGAACTCGTCCCTCAGGTTTTTAGTCCATCTCATCCCCATCTCTCTTTTGGGGTGAGCGATGCTTCAGAAGTGAGCACCGTTGCCTCCGATGTGAGGGACTGAATTGCGGTCGGTGGTTTCACCGACGCCACACGCTTGACTCGAATTCAGAGTTGGTTCTACTTCGTAAACTCTGTTAGCAGGGGAATACTGAGCTAGTTCTCTGCTCTTGAGCTAATCATGTAATTGCGTTAAGCTACTACTGTACGCTCAGTAGCAAACTGTAATGTTAAACATGTGGGCCCTCATGCTGCTCATTGCAGACAGCTGTTGCACAACTTTTATAATGACAAGCAGACGTCCTTTTCGACATCTGACATGTTCGGTCGAGTCCCGTCGTATCCCTTCACGATTCATTGCCAATAGGATGACACCGAAACAACAATTGTTTGTGTATTCTCTGGGACCACGCTGAACAATTAGTCCTTGTTGATCCACTTGTCCTGACTGTGTGAAGAATGGGACTTCTATCCAATCTACTGAGACACACAGCATCACTACAGGCCGGCCAGTCCATTGGACAGCGATACACGACATGATCAAACGTCCAATGGGTTTTGCCCCAGCTCAAGCACAGAAATACCTTCCTACATAACTCAAATCCTGAGTGTTTCTGTTCGGTCTCAGGCTCTATAACCGTTCGGTGCAACGTCATTACCTTTACTGTTGTGTGTCTGGGTTATCGGAGGGGAAAAAGGTGCTAAGTGGACAGTTGCTGTTTGTCCTGATCAACATTGCAGAATGTTCTGGAGCTCAGCAGGACAGGCTCACAGCATGACACTAACTGCTTCAGACAGACTGTCCTTTCTTAACTTTAATCAGAGAGAGGCCATGCGCCAGGAGCCGTCTGGCCTGAAGGCCGATTCAAACAGAATAATGAACCAGTCCACACAATTGTAATCATCAATCTCATTTACTGTCTGTACAGAGATTATTTCCATAGAAACTGTACAAATTATTATAACATGCTAAGGTTTTTGACACAGCACTCACTCACTCACTCCCCCCCCCCCCAACCCCTCCGCAAATAAAGAACTGTGTATATACAAATCATAAATTACATTATCTATAACTTACATTTGCTCAATTTAAGACATCTTCTTTACCTCTACTGCAATGTTGGCACCTGTGCAGTGTATAAATCAATTCAAAAACAGTCTTGGTACAGTCATGTGTACTGGGAAAGACTTCTCTAGGCACCCTGCTTTTACAACCCCGCCACCTGCTCACATGAGCCTAGGCCAAACTTAGGATTAGTCCCAGTCCAGGCCAGGCGAGCCAAAGGATCCTACGCAGCAGCGACAGGTCACTCCATCTCAGTGAAGCGAGCGAACATGGCTTTGCGGACGGCGTCTTTGTAGGTTTCCGAAGCAGACACGGTGTAGTTGCTGCCTTTGGTGCCCAGGCCGGCTCCTTTCGTCCTCAGCTGAGCCTGTGGGGGGGAGGCAGGGAAGCCCAGGTCAGTCAGGGTCGTCACCACGGTGAATGTCACGCGGCCTACGAACGTGTTTGAAGCGCAGAGAGAGACAGAGACAGAGAGACAGAGACAGAGAGACTCACCTGAATGGGTGCGGTGATGCCCTGCTGGTTGCGTCCCAGGCCCTTGCCTTCCTTCCAGCCCATCGCCTGCAGCATCTTGTTCCCTATGTTGTCACTGTTCAGGCCGTCTTTGGTGGGCTGCTCGTAATTACTGCAGTCACGGAGAGTTCAAAAGAACATTGAATACATTATTATTATTGTCGTATGATATAATGCTCATGTTATTTTAACACCCAATGGGGTTTACAGAGGACGAGGAGTTCAAACATGACATGTGGATATGTCAAGTGTCGGGTGAGAGATAGTATGATGAGTTCTTACACGACCGGTGTGGGCTGGGTGAATTTCTTCTTTTTAGGTGCTGGGGGTTCGGGGATACCGTATTTCTCTCTCCTCTCTGCAGCCCGGTCTCTGTACTTCATCTATACACAGAGAAGGGGATCTCATGAACAAAACAAACTAACCCAGAATTTAAAAAAAAGACTTTTCCCGCTGGACAAACGCTAGCCAGACAGAGCATGTCTGCAGAGCTGCCTGTGGAGCCAGTACCTCCGTCTCCTTCCTCTCCAGCTCCTCCAGCTCAGCCTCACTCAGCTTGGCCCTGCGGTGGACCTCCAGGTTTTGCTGGGGTGGTGGGGGGTTAACAGTTAACAAGTTAACAGTAAGGAACTTCCCTCCGGTTCATACACGAACGATCCCCCGAGTTTGTGTGCCTCGAGTCCGGAGAGTTTTAGGGAGTCGCCAGGCGTGGGGTTACCTTGTGGAGGTCCGAGAGCTGCTGGTGTCTCATCAGAGCGTCCTTGTTGGGGAACTGTCTCCTGCACAGCAGACAGGCCATCTTCTTCCAGTCCGTCAGCTTGTCCTCCCGCTCCTCGCTGCTCTCTGGCTCTGCTGCCACATCCTCGGGGTCACTGTCCCCGCTGTAGGCTGCCACCAGGCCACCCTGTGGACACACGCACGTTAGCAAACGACACTGCTGGATGGCATCTTCATACCATCCATTATCCCTGGCTCAGCGAATGGCAGTCTGGCTACTGACAAGGCCCTCCCAGGTCGCTGTCCAGACAGGGCTCAGAGGGGGCCGTCTGCAGGTGAACGCAGGGAACGCAAGGTCTCACCTTGGCACCGGCGGCGGCTGGGACCTCTTCTTCAAAGCTTTTCGCGGCTTCCGACACCAGCCTCTCCAAGACTCCGGCCGGCTGCAAAGTCACACAGAGCAGCGCTTACAAAACAAACGACAAAACCCCCTCCTCAGAGCACTTCCTCCACCAGCCAGGAGGGGAGGTTACCCCTGACACATAAGTCCCGTACTCGCCGGCAGGCCAAAGGGGGGAGGAAGATACCTTCTTCTCGAAGATGGTGAAGCAGGCGTCGGCGGCCGCCGCCTCCTTCTTCTCCTCGTGGCTGATGGGCTGGAAGCTGCTCTTGAAGTTCTCCTTCTGCTTGTTCAGGCTCTTGGCCCAGCGCTCCATGTCTTTCGCGATCTGCAAACACATCGACAGACGGAGGGGAGCGGTTGACCTCGACACCCTGCGTCGGGGACGCGAGTAAAAAGCCCCGTGCTGGGGGGGGGGCCTGCGGCTCACCTGCTGGGCCGTCTTGCTCTTGGGCTTCTCGGCCTTGTCCTTGTCCTTCCTCTCCTTGGCCTCCTTGCCCGCCGCCGCGCTGGCGCCGGAGCCTCCGCTCGGCCCGGACGGGTTGGCGTCGGCCGATGCGGGGACGTAGGCCTGCTTCTCGCCGTCCCAGTACAGGTACTGCTGGGTCTGGGAGTTGTAGTAATACTGCAAGGGAGGGGGGGGGGTCAGCCCTTATGAAACACGTCTCGAGGGCGCCTCAGGCTAGGAAATACTTCGGCCACGTGACTATGGGGGAATTCGCGCAAGGCTCCCCCCCCCCAGTGCGGCGGAAAAAGGAATAGCGCGTGTGGTTTTGTTGTTGTTGTGGTGTGTGTGGGGGGGGGGGTCCTTACGTGGGTGTTTGGGTCATAGTAGAGACCCGTTTGAAGGTCGTAGTAGTAGCCCGAGGACTCGTCATACTGGTAGGTCGAGGTGTCCGGAGCTGCGCAACGACACAGAACTAGACATTGAACGAAACAATGACCTGAGCAAGACCTGAGCACAGGTCGTCCTGGGTAGAAGCTGCCGCCAGGGTGAGGGAGAGGGGTCCTACCTGAGGGGCTGTCGCCCGTTCGTCCCGAGGCTGCCTGCGAGGCTGTGGGGGGGGCCGTGGAGGGGGGAGCCGTGAAGGGGGCTGCAGCTGAGGGTCCTCCGTGGGGCTTGTCCTCCAGCAGGCTGGGGGTGCTCTGGAGAGAGGAACACGCACACACACACACACACACACACACACACTTACTGTGGGGCTTCCGCTCGCCAGGATTCACAAATGACCTCGTTTCGACGTGGTACGCGTGCGAGTGACCCAGAAGCAGGGCGGCTGCTCCTGTGCCCGGCTGGCTGGGGACGGAGCTTACGAGCGCGGCCGGCTGGCTGATGTGAGGCTGGTAGACCTGGGCCCCCTGGGAGATCACCACTCCCGCCGCTGCAGGCAGCACCTTCATACCTGGGGCCGCTGGGGGGGGGGGGAGACAGACAGAGGCTTCAACACCAGTTTTTAAGGGCACCACTAACACCAGAGAACACACCGCAAAAATGGGCAAAGCACACTGCTTGAGGACTTTTCGCTATACAAAGTTGTTGACAGTCTAGAAGCAAAGATTCATGAGATGAAAATCCCCTGCACAATTCATCTGAAGTGATTTTCTTTTCGAAGAACCAACATTTTTGGTCCTGTCATTTTTTTTACGACAGGACCAAACCAGCTGTGCGAGCACTCGGGTGAGCCAAGCTGGGCACATGGAGAGCTAAGCGCTCTCCACTCGAGTGTCTCTAGGGCTGTGTGTTCACGGCTCCTCACCTCCTAGGATCCCATTCCCCAGGGAGGGCTCGGCTCCCGCCCCCTGCTGGTACATCTGGTAGTCCTGGCAACAAGAGTGCAGTCAGATCACTGAAGCTGCTTGGGAGACGTGCTCTATACGATCGTGAAATGAACTCTGGGTTCCCTCACCTGTGCGAGGGGAACGTAACCCTCCTGCAGGTAGCTGTACTCGGACACTCCTTCTAAGCCCGGCTGTGCCTGGGAGAGAGAGCACATGAGCAACCTGTCTGTCTGTCTGTCTGTGAGACTGACAGTAGGACACACACACACACACAGAGAGACCCGAGGTGACTCCAGAGGGGAGGCTCCCCCTACCTGGCTGGAGGACCACTGGGCAGCAGCGATGGCCGTGCTGGCCACAGAGAAGGCACTGATCCGGTTGCCGTCTGGCAGCAACAGGTCCCTGGCGGAAGAGGAGGAGACCACGTCAGCCCAGGGGGAGAGACACGGGAGGTATCAGAGAACTTTGTTCACTCCAAGCTGGGTAGAGACAACCCTGCAGGAGCTTTACAGTATCTGGCACCCCCTCCCCATCTGGGACCATTGACAAAACGCAGCACTCACTTCCTGGCACTCTTGGCGTAGTCCACGCCGATGGTCTTCCCGTCCAGCTTGAGAGGAGGCTGCAGGCCCTGCAGGATGGTCAGCAGCTGAGACGCCTCCTATGGAGCAGAGAGAGAGCGAGGGGACCGTGTCAGCAGGCCACATACCCACCCACCCCACCCCGAGTGGACCCTGTGCAGGCAGAAGTGAGGACTCCTCAGCCCCGGGGGGGGGGGGATCTCGTACCAGGGGCGAGGAGAGCTGGACGAAGGCAAACCCTCGGTTCTGGCCCGTCTGCTTGTCCTTGATGAGGCGGACGTTGCTGGCCGACAGGTTGGCGTATGGCGCCAGGGCCGCCATGATGTCCTCCACCGTGGAGAGGGGCGCAATGTTCCTCAGGATGATGGCTGGGGGGGGAGGGGAGGGAAAACACACCCGGTCACCGGAAGAAACCACGGGGGAGAGACACCAGCAGACCTCTGCTCTTTGGCCCGCGTGTGTGTGTGTGTGTGTCTGGAGGGGGGGGTTCTTACTGTCGCCGTAGTAGTCCCCACATGTCTGGGTCTCCGGGACTCCGGCAGCGCTGCCGCCCTCAGACTCTGCGGAGACGGAGACAGAACGAGGCGGGGGGGGGGGGGGAGGAGTTAGCACCACCGACAAGGCGTCTGGGACGTCAACAGACAAGGGGGATGGAGGCTGACTCCTGCCACGTGCGTAAAAAAAAAAAAAAGGCTTTTGACCCGGTCTGCTGTCACTGATACTGAATGTGGGTTTGGGATACATCAGTTCTTATGTTATGGGTAGACAGGAGTGGATTTTGAATAAAACAGGAGCAGGGCTCTTGAGTTCTACAGCAGGTGCCCTTGGCCTCCAGTGTGCAAGCCCCACAGCACTGGGCCTCATTCTGCCCAGAAGGGTGCAGGCAGAGCCGCATGCATGTCTATGCAGCTCTGGGTGCAAGGCAGGTGGTGGGGGGGGGGGGGGGCTTCCTGATTCAGAAACTACTTACCAGATTTGGCTGCTCCACACCTGAAGCACTTCAGCCTCCTCCGGAAATTGTACAGGCCGCACTGTAAGCAACCGGTCACAACCAGTTTTATTGGTAATACAGCTACTCAGGCCCTGAACAGAGCGGCCTCAGACAAGAAGCTAAGCTATGCTCGCTCACTGAAAACGGCTCAACCTGTGGTGGTGCCATGCAGAATCCCTGAGCCTACGGATGTCCACGCTAACGAAAAAGGCCACCGTTCAGGACTACGCAGACACACCCTAACGTGCGCTTGTGTGAGCAGTGTCGGGGGGGGGGGGGGCCGGAGGGAGGGGGGGGGGGGCATCGAACTTACTGTGTTGCAGAGCCAGTCCTCAAACTTGTGCCTGGGGTTGCTGTAGTGCATGGACACACTTTTCCCATGGACGGACAGAAGGTTCTGCAAGAAGGGAAGCGACGGTTACTTGGGAGCTTCCGCGCCTGGTGCAGGACTCATTCTAGCTGCACCCAAAGAGCAAGCAGTGTTGGCAGGGATGGCCGGGGGGCAGAGGGTCCCCCCTTTGGTTTGTGTCAGAGACAGGAGGGTGTGTATGCGAGTGTGTAATGCAGGATTTCTAAAGGTGTTTGGGACCCGGGTGCCCAGGCTGAGCCGGAGCAGTGTGTCAAATGGAACCCTGACAGAGATTCTTAGAACACCTGGACACTTTCTTAAACCCAAGTATAGATTTCCCACCACAGACCACAGGATGAATAAAATAAACTGTGCCACGAAGGACATTTTGAGAGGGTGGCAGAAATGCTCCTAAACAATGATTATACTGATCCCCATAATACTGGATTGCACAATTATGTTTTAAACAAAAGTAGAGCCTCAATAGCATTGTTGAACATCAGTCTGTATTCCCTTTCAAACTTTGCATTCAATCACTTTGGTTGCATTTTGGTTATCTTTTTTTTTTTTTTTTCAGATCCCCAAGGTATAAAACTAGACTTGGCGATTGTGAAGCAACCTGATTGGTCTCCATCCATCGGGTAGCATCTTGCAAGTGATAAAACTCCACGAAGGCGAAACCTCGGCTTATACCTAGAGACAGCATTCAAATATAGACGGGAGGCGTGTTAGTTAAAGTCCATGGGCACAACATTCAAACTCTGTCACAAACTGCTTCACGACCCAGGCACAGGGCGCCTTACGGGTTTGACCATAGCAAGTGACCCTGTAGGACGCCCCTCATCTCCTGTGGGCCTCATTGACTGGTGTTGTCCATTAGGAACACTAGACCTGGGTCGGCTGCTGCTGTTCTCACTTACCTTTGTGATCCCACATCCTGCCAGACTAACGTGTCCGTCTGGCATTTGGCAGTACACTTCGGGTCATAAGGAGGACTGACAACTACATTGCTATGGCAAAACGGGTCTAAACTGAAGCAGATTGGCCCTGTGGTCAAAGATGGGGGGTGGGGGGGTGGGGTGGAGGGACTCCACGCGGAGGGTCACGCCGTGCTCTCACCTGTTCTCTTTTTCAGCACTCTGACGTCTACTGGCTGGGGTCCTTCCAGCTGGTCCAACTCGGTCCGGATCTGATGGACACACAACACGTCACCCATCATACCCTCCCCCGTTCTCCGCGTGGCATCAGTATCATGAGACTCTCCGGAGCAGGGCTGGTCGATCCTGGTCCCCGCAGGGGTCCACGTGTCCCTGTAACGCTTTGCGATGTGTCCCTGCTCCGGCACGTCTGGTTCGAACGAAGGGGGTCGAGGGACCCGGATCGAACGCCCCCCCCACCCCGGCCCGGCTCTAAAACGGAGGGATGTCAGAAGAAGGACTTACGTCACCCTCGGTGACATGGATAGACAGGCCCCGGAGCATGATGGTCTTGCTCTCCTTCTCCTCCCCGGGGTCTCCCCTGTAGTCCTGCTCGGGGTAGTCTCCGTCAGAGTGATAGCCGTCTTCCGAGCGGTCGCTGTTGCGGCGCTTTCTCTCCCTCTGTCGTAATGGAAACAAGTAAGTACGATGCTGAAGATCGAGAAGGTCGGCTTATCCGTGCACAGAAGCACAACATTTGACAGGGTCTGGAGTCTACCGGAGGGCTGTCTCTGTTCCCCCGGCGATCGACGTCATGGCAGTCGTTGCGTCTCTCTTCGCCCCAGCGGCCATGCTCTCGCTCCTGGTCTCTCCCACGTCTCTCCCGCCACTCTGACCCATCCCGTGGTGGGTCAGAGCCATACCGACCGCTGCGCTCTGTGCGACTGATTCTACTCGTGACAAGAAAGGGGAATAGAATAACAGACAAATGGCATAACATCTCATCATTTGCTTGTACACTACTTGTGCTCACCTAAGGTTCATTGAGAACCTCAATCCCTACCACCATTACTCATTTGTCACATAGCCATGTATCCATATGTAACAAGACATAAAATATTTCACTAAACGCTATGTGACTAATTAACGAATTTGTTGCTATCTCGGCTCCACATTCATGTTGCTGACGTGACGTTCTTCTGGTTTCAGAGAACACACTTAGACTTGCCTCTTATCAGCTCCCATTGCTGTCGGTGTCAGGGCTGCCAAGATAAACAGGGGACATTTGTATGAGAAATAGCCCCTTTCTGCGTTTGGCGCAAGGTAAAATGCCGATAGAATATTTTGTGTCCAATGTCACTGGTTAACCAGTCATTCAACACTGTCAATCCCAAAATATAGTGCTAGCTAGCAACTAGCTACTATTAGCCTACTACTGCACAGCTGATCTAGCTGCGCAGTTGTTAGCTAGCTAGCTAGCTAGCTAGCAAGTTCACCAACAAAAATGAAAGGCATCACTGTTTTCATAAAACTTTGATGTATGTTGACTCACCTTTGTCATATGTTAATGCAAACAACCTATCAACTGTGTTCAATAATGTTTTCTGATGAACCTTCAATGACTCTCATTTCACAAGAAATGGCTTGACAACGGTCAGTCGAGATACTTCTTCTTCCCAGGATGCACTTGGGAATATCGAACCTTTTCTGTGCATGCTGGGTATCGAAGTTCATTTTCATTTCTTCTGCGACGTCCTAGCTACGTGTTTTCATACAGTACAGTTAGCTCACGAGCTAACTAAATTGGTTAGAAGATTATCAGGCCAATGACTAAAATAGCTAACTACAACGTTAAGAATTGTATAGGTATTCTTAATTATTACTTATCCTGCTCGGCTTAGGCTAATTTGCTTAAACAACTTCGTGTCCACCGTCCCAGTCCTGTAGCCTAATTGATGGTAGGGTTTTTCTTATCAAACGAGAACGAGCTCAGGCATTGTCGGTATATCCTTCTTTGTAATTTAACTATTTATTGTAAAAGTTACCACCCTGTTGCCTATGTCCTTGTCAAGTTGGAGACAATGAGGGTCTGCACAGTTTGTGGCCAGTTCATTATCTGTGTAAGGTTTAAAGCTTCCAGAACTGTTGGGTCCAGAATCATCATACAGACTTTCCCAATGGTTGTCTCATCTATCTATCAATGCAAAAGAAACATTGAATAGGCTTCTAACATGTTGGAACAAAAGATACAACAATACAAGATTACATGATTTTGTTTATGTTTTCGTCTGTTTCATCAAGTTCTGTGCTAATGCCAATTACCCATCCGTATCCAAAAGCTTGCAGCAAGTCGTACTTTCAACAATGTTTGACTTTGTGATATTTTTGTTGGGTGACCACACTTTTATGCGAATGGAGCCACAGTCATTAAAACATGCATTTTGATTAAGGAATCTTACGAATGGAATTACATATCAGAATCAGAATGGGATTTATTCGCCATGAAAGTTTGCACAGACACGGTATTTGCTTTGGCAGGAAGGTGCATACAGTTAAAACATATAGGAACCTTAAATTTAAATATGTGGACTATCTAGACTAAGGGTACATAAACTAGCAATGGTAAAAAAAGAGTTCAAATAAAAATTTAAATAAAATATACAATAAAATACAATTTAAGTTACAATATAAAAATACAAAAAAAGAAGTGCACCATCATTGTCTTTGGCAGGTTTAATTTTTTCAGCTGCCGAAGGAAGTACATCCTCTGTTGTGCCTTCTTGATGAGGGAGCCGATGTTCAGTTCCCACTTGAGGTCCTGAGAGAGGATAGTGCCCAAAAAGCGGAAGGACTCCACATTGTTGACTGGGGAGTCACACAGGGTGATGGGGTGAGTGGGGCTGTATTCTTCCTGAAGTCCACAACCATCTCCACTGTCTTAAGAACATTGAGCGCTAGGTTGTTCTGGCTGCACCAGGTCACCAGGTTGGCCACTTCCCACCCATAATCAGACTTGTCTCCACTAGAGATGAGCCCAATGAGGGTGGTGTCGTCCGCAAACTTCAGGAGTTTGACGGACGGATGACAGGAGGTGCAGCTGTTGGTGTACAGGGAGAAGAGCAGAGGTGAAAGGATGCAGCCCTGAGGTGATCCGGTGCTGATGGACCGGGAATCATAGACTTGTGTTCCCAGCCTAACACACTGCTTCCTGTCAGACAGGAAGTCTGTGATCCACCTGCAGGTGGAATTAGGCACGTTCAGCTGGGAGAGCTTGTCCTGAAGCAGGGCGGGGATGATGGTATTAAAAGCAGAGCTGAAGTCCACAAACAGGATCCTGGCGTAGGGTGCTGGGGAGTCCAGGTGCTGTGAATTGGAGGGCCTTCTTAACATGGCCATAGCAGACTTGCTGTTTGTGGTGGCCCTGCCTCTGATCATCTACAACGAGTACAGTGATTGGTCCATGGGGACAGAGGTCTGCAAACGCTGGGCCTACAGTGTCAACCTCTACAGCGGCATGCTGCTGCTAGCCTGCATCAGTACTGACCGCTTCATTGCCATCGTCATGGCCCGCAGGCTGCGCTCCCGAGCCCTCCTCTACAGCCGCGTCGTATGTGCTCTGGTCTGGGTCCTGGCCCTCCTCCTGTCAATCCCCAACTTCCTCTACTACGAGAGATACATGCCATCACACAGCAATATCGCATTTGAGGGGAACTGGGTGTTTTTCTTGAACGAGACCTTTGAGGATGATTTTGTCTCGCCGGTGTGTGAGTTCAGGTTCCCGGACATTGAGACGGCCGATAAGATGAAAGTTCAGATCCCTAGCACCCAGATGGCCATAGGGTTCTTCCTCCCCTTACTGATCATGGGATTCTGTTACACCTGCATCATCATCACCCTGCTCCGGGTCAGGGGCTTCCAGAGACACAAGGCAGTGCTAGTAGTGCTGGCCGTGGTGGTGGTCTTCATTGCGTGCCACCTGCCTTACAACATCACCATGCTCTACGACACCATCACAATGTTCCATTTGCAGTCCTGCAAGGATGTTGACCTTCTCCTCACCATCAAGGCGGTCACGGAGAGCGTTGCCTACCTGCACTGCTGCCTCAACCCCGTCCTGTACGCCTTTTTAGGGGTGAAGTTCAGGAAACACTTCAGGAAGATCGTGGAGGACCTCTGGTGCTCGGGGAAGAAGCACATCCAGCCCAGGCGCTTCTCCAGGGTACCAATGGAGATGTATGTCTCCTCCACACGCCGCTCTGTGGACGTCTCCTCCACAGACGCCTCCTCTTTTACCATGTGAAGACTTCCGATTTTTATATGTTTTATGTATTAGAATTAAGCTAGTCTGAAAGCTCAAGATCAGAGGGGATCAGGGAAAGCCACGCAGAGGAATGATCAATGTTTTTTATTGTTTTGTTTTTGTTTGCAAAGGCTCTGACTTATCGGTTACCAGACAGGTGTACCAGGGTACAGTTGTGATTATATAAATCTAATTTAGAAATGCCTATGTTGAATAGTGAATGTTTTGAGAGTGATCAGCACGTAGATTTATATGTATGATTTGTATATTGGCAGATTTTTCCATTATCAACGTTTGAGATGTTGTTATTGCTGTCTTTCCATGAAGCCATAGAGAACACAGCTTTAATGGGATGTTTTTCTTACACTCATCAGGAAATGAATGTATTATTTTAAACTAATTAAACATTTCACAAACTCTGTCACTTTCTCAATTGACCACTTTTAACCATAAATGTGGAGATGGTAATTGAACACTGGTCATATTCAACAAAAAGTACATACAAACAACCACCATTGTAGTTAACACTAGCGCACACAAGGTGACGCCATTGTTTTGAATGACTGTTGCTCTGCTTGAAACTGCCTTGACCACAGATGAGAGTAACCTACCTGAATATCTGCCCTGTGCTTCTATACCCAATGGTGAGGAAGTATAGGTAACATTGTTTATCTATTAGATCAAGAAAAGTTGTTGATAACTACATTATATTATACACAATAGAAACCTGATTTGCAGAAGTGAAGTAAGGTGATGGAGAACTTAAGAGTCTGAATGGGATTTATTTGTTACTAAAATAGTACTTGTTAACAACCAGAAGCGTGTGCTAAGGAGCTCATTTTGACATTGGATTATAATTATATTGAGTGGGATACATTTTTGTACTCAACTTGACAAGAGAAGGCGCGGAAGAGGAAGCTTTTGAAGGGGGAAGATGACAGCTTTATGGTGGGGGATAAAGTTCTGAGAAAGAACATTCGTCAGGAACAGAGAAAGGGGTGAAAATTAGAGTCACACTTACTGGGTCCATTTCAAATATCAAAAATCGACGACAAAAGTGCTTATCTAAAAAACCATAAAGAAAAGATAATGGAAAAGATCAACATTGCCACGCATCCCGGCCAAATGGATTGCCATTGCTTCCAATCCTCCTCCAGAACCACAGCTTAGCCCTTTCAGCTGTGTTACAGTTCCCCAATCCCCCACTTTCACACCTAGTCCACGAACAGACCCCTTGTCCTCTGATCTCAGCAAGATGGTCGACTCAACTGACAACAGACCCTCAATGACAGTCACTCCAAAGGAATGTAAGTATAGACACAATTTATTTCTAGCGACAACATACTGAATACATGCAGGAGTGTCATGTCCCACAGTAGGACTTGGGATTCTAAGGAAATTGATGCTGCATTCAATTACCATTGAGGCTTTCGTAAACAACTCTGTCTTGTAATTTTCAGTAATTACTGATATCTGGTCAGGTCAACGGCAAGGTGTGCTCTGGAGCAAAGTTGAGCCGTAGAAAATATTTGCCGCTGACCTGCAGAATCTGGGTCCCGGAAAGGAGGAAGAGAGTGAGGTAAATGCAAGCTTCTTAAAACCTTTTCATTTACATGCTTGGTTATATATTAATGGGAAATGTAAGGACAATTTCCACTGAAGGTTTGGAATGGATTCATTCATGCCATAATTGGGATGCAAGATCCACCTGAAAGCAAGGCTTTTCTTGTTGACTCCTTCCAACTGACAGCGATGTGGCAAGGATCATACAGGGAATTAACTAAGATGATTATTTCAAAATCTTCATTGAGTCATTGATTATGAGTGTTCATTTTCAGCTTAACCCAATGGCGTATGATGTACTGATAGGACCAGTCTGTGACAAACATCACTGGACTCTTGAGGTGAGAATTTACATGCACTACCAAGGAGCAAAGTATGTATTCCTGCCTGGTCTTTGGGTACACCACGTTCGTCCTGTTCAGTCAAAACAAACTCATTTACTATGATGTCATAAAAGGTTGTTTGCAACAAGGCTGTCCCGGATTCACCAGTCTGAATCGACGTATTCTATGACGTCATAATGGCTCTCATCTCTATAAACTCTGGAAAATTCAGCGGCGGAGCTCATTATCGTTTTGTAATTCGACAGAACTTTTTCTCATAGACGATTCAATGAACATGGATTACAGAAGACCTACTGCTCAAGACCAGGACTTGACCAAGACAGGACTTGACCAGGGTGGTTGTTGACATCACTGAGATCCATCTACAACCTTCTCCCCGCAGCTGCCTGATCCACAGAAAACCACGATGGGAGCCGGCTCCAGCTGGGGAAGGTAAAACGCTACGCTGCCTCTGTCGCTTTGTCTCACAAAAAGATCGACTTGATCGCACTCTTGACGCACAGAGATGGATGCAAACAAGCTACAATTCCATTCTGAGCAGAAAACGCTTCATACTTGTATTTGTTTGTTATCAAGACAATTTAAGATTACTGTTCCATGTTCAGATTATTATTGCTCTGCTAATCAGCTCTGCCAACTTGCGAAAGAGAAAAAATCAAATCATAGACAAAAATATAAAACAAAGTGATCAAAATGATATACACTATCAAGCAGTCAGTAAACAATACACCAACAAATTGAAAACACATTGTTTAAAACATAGTTCTCAGGGAGAAGTCAATTTTTGTACTATCTCAAAACATATTTCATATGTATCCGTCATTGTCCTTTCATAGTAGCTCAAAATTGATCAGAAATTACTACTCTGCTTTGCTCTTTGCATACAGTACTTGTATCCTGCATCTCACTACTCACAACTCACTCATGTTCTTTGCTGATATGAACCTGCAACCAGTGGACAAAACAAACTGTACTGTAACAAATGGAAAGCACTATGTTCAGGGCCATACAATTTGTTCATTGTACAGTATACAGCCTACAATGCGCTGTACAACAGTATACAATACTAAAAGGGACAAAAATCAAAGGAGTAAACATGTGATGAATGTGCTTCTTCTTGTCTTTGGGATGGGTCATGCCAGAGCACTTCGTCGACATCACATGCAACATTTTCCCACCTTCAACAACCTGTTTGCTCTCTGAACTGGCTTATTGGTTGTCTCACATCATTTGAAACAAGTTACTGTAAATCAATTTTGAGTGGTTGTGTTTTGTCAATGACATGTTTTCTCTATTTGTATTTGATTGTTGCCATTTGTGTTTACCAGTATGGATTGTGTTTTACCATGCAAAATGGTTTAAGGTATTGACAACAGACTGCACAATTAGCTACATGAGTTCAGGTAACTAGGAACTTTGTTCAGCCAATGGGTTTAGTGTTTAAGCAATTGAGAAAAACTGTAACCATTGCCAGCACTAGAGAGGTGGCTGAAGTCAAGTAGCAAGAGAAAGCCATTTGCTACAAAATGGTAGATTAAATCCATATGCAACATAAAGAATCATTCAGACAGATAATGTACTTGCATTGTTCATGCATTTCATGTAAAACGTCTGGCGAGTAAAATAAAAAATGTACCAGCCAATGGCGACTCAAGCTTCATTGTGTCTGTAGAGGGTTGAATCATTAGACTAAACACAAAAAAAATAGAGAACACAGCATCCAGGGCATGTAGTTACATGATTGATTGGACCTGATGTTAGTTTCCTCCAGGATCACAATGACTCTTATTGAGTGACGACTTGTTGCTCTTGTAGGGTTAGTTATTACGAAGTTAACTCTTGTACTGGCTGTGAAATATTTTACTGTTGATTGTTTTTCTACAGGTACAGTCTTGCACTTTTTGTGGTTCATGTTGTTTTAATTTGTAACGTGTATAACTGCATGCTCTTATGAGTCTTCTCTTTGGCACTTCACAATGTATGCTTCATGTTTTGGCTGCTTGCAATGTTTGCGACTACCTCGTTGTTATGATCCGTGACCTATGCTCTTTTTGTAAAGCTCTCTCTTGGAAGTCGCTTTGGATAAAAGTGTCTGCCAAATGCATAAATGTAATGTAAATGTAAAGACAAATTTGTTTATGTATACACAGTAAATGCATTTACGTAGCAAAAAAGAAAATGGATATTGGATTTTGAAACATTGGATTTTGGTGTTTCAACACCCATTGATACTTTTCTGATGTATGACTGTGTTGAGCTTGTGTTATGCACCTCTGTTTCACCAACTGTCTCTGGAGGAGGGGATCCCTCACTGAATTTCTCCTCCCAAGGTTTCTTCAATTTTTTCTCCTCAAGTGAGTTTTTCTGGGAGTTTGTCCTTGTCTTCCTTGAGGGTTGAAGTTGGCTGAAGGGCAGTTCTATGGGCGTATGTGAAGCCCTCTGCGACATTGCTTGTAAACAGGGCTATACAAATACTGTAGATTTGATTAGAAAATATTACAGTAACCATCACAACTTAGTACTGTCAACAAATAAAAAAGAAAAAACAGGGTAAGAACCCTCTGGTGTGCTGGATCCAGCCTTGAAAACACTCCACACCTATGTCACCACAGGCCAATTCTATTGCCTGTAGGAAATTCACCCTGCTATGTGGGTTTCGGTCATAGACCTTCCACCGCCACACAGAGAACAACTCTTCAATTGGGTTGAGCAAAGGGCTGTAAGGTAGAAGGCAAACATTTACAGTAAAACATGCTGGTTGATGTTGAACTATTCTCGTACACGGACACCCCGGTGAAAGCTGACATTGTCCCAAACCAGCATTAGAAACAAGTGTGAACTATTTTAAGTCATTGTGTTTTACAAATGACAACTGTGTTGTAGTTGTGTTTAGTGTTTGCCGCCTGTGTTTACCAATTTGCAGCACAAGTGCATCACATTGCAAAATGTTTTTAGTGAATAAAAATGTGTTTAGAGTTTTGCCAAAAGAGTGTCTGATTCAACAAATGAGTTTGGGCCACTGAACAATTGATTCAGAGAATGAGGTATAGTTTTTTAGCAATAATTGCAATATATCGCAATGCATGCAAAAATTGTTTTACACAATTATTGTGAAATACAATTTTTGCATGCATTGCGATATATTGCTCCACGGTATGTTGTTACATTGTATATTGTCCTCTAATGTATACATAACATTTAGTTTGTTTTGTTTGTTTTTTAGTTTGTTTCCAAAGAGGAAAGTAACCTTGTTACTGATTGGACTTGACGACGCGGGAAAGACGTCATTAGTCCAAATTATTACAGGTTAGTAAACTGACTGACAGTCCCTTTCAGCATGTGTAACAGCACCAGTGCTGACTGACTTTTTGGTTTAATTCGGGTCAGATGGCTGAGCGGTTAGGGAATCAGGCTATCAATCAGAAGGTTGCCGGTTCGATTCTGGCCTTGAAAAAATACTTTGTGTCCTTGGGCAAGGCACTTCACCCTACTTGCCATAGGGGAATGTCCCTATATTTAGCCTACTGTAAGTCGCTTTGGATGAGAGCGTCTGCTAAATGTAAATGTTACTCCTGCAGCAGAGCAGAGATCCTCTCCTGGTGTTTCTGAGGCAGAGCTAACTCTGGCAGGCTACCAGCTGACCCTGCTGGACCTTCCCGGGGATCCTGGTCTCAGGACCGTGTGGGCATACTACTACCACCGGTGCCATGGCCTGGTGTTTGTGGTGGACTCTGCCAATAAGAGTCGGGTTAAGGAAAACGAAACTGTCTTCAGTCAGACGCTCACACACCCTCATCTGACTGGGAAGCCTGTTCTTCTGTGAGTATGCTAGTAAAGCAGACTGTGTTTACACAATGTTTACATCCAGTGACATTAACTCTCTCTCCCTCTCTTTCTCTCTGTCTCTCAGGATGTTGAACAAGCAGGACCACCAGAGGGCTTTCGGCCGGGGGAGATTGGAACAGTGTCTCTCAGTAGGAAGCATTGTCGAACGGTCTGAGTGCTCGTGCACAGTAATAGTGAGTGCCTTTCTCCAAAGTTGTAGTTTGTTTGAGTCTTGGGAGCTCATTTGGGTTTTGTTTCCACAAAGGCATTTTCAAACCCCCCTTACTCACCACGTAAAACATTGATTTCTGTCATAAATCATAGAGGTAGCCACCCCCACCTCTTGTTTGACGACACATCTGCACAGTCTAGATATCTCAGATCTACAATGTGTTCCCGGTCTTGTAGAAGTGCTCTGCTATGCCTGACTGTCACAAGTCACTGGGTAAGAAGGCCATCCGATTTGGACTACGTGAGCTCCTGCGACGGGTCTCTCCAGATTATCGGGTCCTCTGTGAACGTGTCCAGGAGGACACAGAGAACATCAGGGCCATCATGGATGAGGAGACCAGGAGAGGGTCAGATAGACTTGTGAAGATGTGAGCAGGAAGAAGGGAAAGGGGGATGAAGGCTAGGGGAAGACTGTTATAGTCAGGATGAATCATGAACTCATATAGTGTTTGCTTATAAGTAAGGAGGGGAAGTAAGTGAAAAGACAAGTGTTCTCTGAAGAGTGTGTGTGGTAGAAATAACATTTAAATGACAAGACGACTTCACGTTTCTTGTGTAATGCCTGTCTTACGTGGGCGGGGTTTCAGTGTGCCAATAGAAAATATGTCGTTTTCATTTACAGTGAAGAAGAGCCTGAAGGAGAAATGAAAGGAGAGATTTCCGAGGGAAGCGAGGAAGCCTCTGTCGTCGCTGATTCTCTGGAGAGCTGCAGAGAGAACGGACCACCTGAGACGACACTTCACGTACTGAAGCGAGCGGCTCACGAGGTCCAGTTCTTATCCTCTGCCTCTCGGACGGACTCATCCTCAGCGGAGCTGGGCTCATCCTCACCGGAGCTGGGCTCATCCTCAGCGGAGCTGGGCGTGCTGTTAGTGGACGGCATCCTCAACCAGCTGAGGGAGTCCTCTCCCTCTGAGAGCCAGCTCACGTCAGACTCGGACCGGACGGAGCCCGACCTGGCGACTTCTCCCGAGCGGACTCGTCCGATCGACATCCGCGAACCCACTGTGACCTCCGAGGACGGTGCCGGCTTTACCCGCCAGGATGTGAAACAGGAGGCTACGGCGATTGTGGAGGCCTTCCTGAATGACATCCAGGCCCTCTCTGAAATAGCAGGAGGGCCCGGCGCTGAGCCCAAGGCTCTGCTGTTCGCCTTCAGGCTGATCGGTGAACTACAGAGAAAGATCGGTCGTTTCTACATCCAGCTGCCTCCAGACCAGGCCACATCAGAGGGGGAGGTGAGCCCAGAACGGACGGACTCTCCTGCCTCTGTGGCCACGAGGAGAGGATCCAGTAGCCCAACTCAGGCCAAGAAAAGTCCGATTCTGGAGCGCATTCGGGGTCATAGGTCGACCCCTGTCCAAACCCAAGGTCAAAGGTCAAAGGTCATTGAGTTTGAACAGGTCACGCTGCCCGGCACCCCGATCGACGAGAACGTTGTTTTCGACAGTTGTCCGATCGTCAGAAGCACGACTATCGACACGGGGGACTACAACCACCTTCCAGAGGAGTCCGTTGACGGAGGCAGTGAGACCATAAGTCGGGTGGTTGACTCGCTCCTGGGCAGCGTGAAGTCGGACCATCGTCTGCTAGCGCCCTCAGATCCCCGGCTCGACCCAGCCAGGCTTCAGCACTTGTCCAGAAACCTGCTGGACCAGTTGAACACCCTCCTGAACGCACACAATGAGCTGCTGCAGCTGCAAACCCAGGCTGGGGAGAGGAGGAGCTTCTCAGACACGGTGCTGATTAAGCGCCACGGTAACCGCGGTGACCCTCAGCCAGAGACGGCCGTCCCCTCTGAGTTGGTGTACGGCTTCGCTGAGCGGTCAGTGAGACGCCTGCTCCTCCCCTTCCTGCAGGAGCCCGTCTGCAGCCTCACACCCTCCAGCTGCTCCTCCTCCCAGGATTCCTCAGAGATCTTCCAGCAGGCCGTGAGTCTCCTCTCCACAGTCATGGTGGACCAGGTGATTGAAAACCTGTCTGGGAGCTCCCAGTCCTCCACCACGGGTCTGGGAGTCCAGGAATCAGAGTCCTCCACAGTGGGACAGGACCAGGGAGAGAGTGCTCTCCTTCAGGTGGACAAAAAGAAGAAGAAGAAGAAGATGTCATTTTTCAAAAAGCTGCGTTTCAGTTTCAAGGTAAAAACAGAATGTAGTTAATTACATCCAGAATGATGGTTCATGTTTCACAAGTCAGTGGCTTTGTTGATGTTTGTAGTCTTCCAACATTCACTTTGTTTGGTTATTTGTCGGTTGTATTGTTTTTAAACCATCTGTAAATAAGTTAGAGCATGTTTAGTACTTCTGATGTGTAGAGACCCCTTTTTTTGCTAACTGGTTTTACTTCTGTAAAATGCAAAATG
Organism: Hypomesus nipponensis; assembly: GCF_054491055.1. Taxonomy (NCBI): domain Eukaryota; kingdom Metazoa; phylum Chordata; class Actinopteri; order Osmeriformes; family Osmeridae; genus Hypomesus; species Hypomesus nipponensis. The sequence goes on from NC_140369.1 coordinate 17,892,469, forward strand.
TAGAAATCCAAGTCGAAGCCCAAGGCAGCCCAACCTGAAACACAGACGTCTCCACACCATGACTTCATCTGTAAGTACAGACTGGACAAGGTCTAAGATGGGACCAGTGTTGTTACACAGGCTTTGCATAGACATTCACAAACACACACATACACACACACACATGCGACCAGAAGCTCATAGACACTCTACCTCCTGTCCCCAGCACCCAACACCGGTGTGTCCCAGACACAGACAGGGCCTGTCTCTGGCTCCCAGCTCCTGGACAAACCGGCCAAGCGCTCTGTGTTTGCCAAGGCCTTGTCCTCCCTCAGGAAAGGCCTGTGCAACATCTTCAAGTGAGACATTCGGCGCCCCCCAAGGGAGCCTCTCCCTTGCCCACCCCCCTCCCCTCCTCTCCCCTCCCCTCCTCTCATTTCCTTTCCCCTCCCCTTTCTCCTCTCTTCTACTCTCCCCTCCTCCCTTCCCCTCTCTCTTTTCCTTTCCCCTCCCCTCCTCTGCCCTCCCCTGCCTTCTCCTCACCCCTCTCTCCCCTCTCTTCTACTCCCCCCTCCTCCCTTCCCCTCTCTCCCCTCCCCTCTCTCCTTTCCTTTCCCCTCCCTTCTCCTTAACTCCCCTTCCCTCCCCTCTCCCCTGTCCTCCCCTCTCTCCTCTTTTCTACTCTCCCCTCCTCTTCTCCCGCTACTCTCCTTTAGTCTCCCCTCCTTTCCCCTGCCCTCTCTCCTCACTTCTACTCTCCCCTCTCTCCCTTCCCCTCTCCTTTCCTCTCCTCCCCTCCTCTACCCTCCCCTCTCTCCTCTCTTCTACTCTATTCTCCCCTTCTCTCCTTTCCCCTCCCCTCTCCCCTCCCCCTCTCTCCTCTCCTTTCCTGTCCCATCCCATCCCTTCTCCTCCCCTCCCCTCTCTCCCCTCCTCTCATTTTTTCCCCCTCCCCTCTCTTCTACTCTCCTTTCCCCTCCTCCCCTCCCCTCTCTCCTCCCTTCTACTCTCTCCCCCTCCCCTCCCCGCCTTTCCCCTTCCCTCTCTCCCCTCCTCTCCCCTCCCATCCCCTCCTCCCATTCCTTCTTCTCCCCCCTTCTCCCCTTTCCTCCCCTCCCTCCTCTCTCGGTTCCTGCCTACCAGCCTCCTAGCCCTACCTCCTGCTCTGCATCCAGCGCTGGGCCCAGCCTCCTACCACTAAACCCTGCCCAGAATCCGTGAGGTAAACTAATAAACCAGAGTTAATAAATAATTACACAAACACTTCGCTGGGACCACATTCCCATAATTGTCTTGTTTTTCAATTAAATTTTGCCCAATGTTAAATAATTCACCATAATAATACTCCATGCACAAACTACACTTGCAAATGATACTGTTGTTCCATATAATGTTATTGCCCCACAGACTGGGTTGGTGTAACCTAAAGTAAACACCCTCTACCCATCCACCATTACAGATGTTGAAGCCCAGCAACCCTGGCAGGTTGGGCAAGGTCATCCAGGACCATCAGGAGGCGCATGCATCCCAGTGCAACAAGACTCTCACCTCCGCACATGCTCACTTCAACGAAAAGAAGAGAGCAATAGAAAGCAGAGTGGACAGGTGTGTGTGAGAGAGAGATACAGAGAGCGATAGCAAGTATGGTCGGGTTGTGATTAGGTTTGTGTGTGTTTGTGTGTGTGTACAAGAGAGACAGTCTGTATGTGAAATAATGCATTTGTTTTGATTATCTGTGTGTTTGTGTTGAGGACAGGAAGGGAGAGAGGGCAGCAGATGCCCCTTTAGAGCGCCCTCTGGAAAACAAGCCCTGGATGCCATCAGACAGTCAGAGAGAAGCACAGATGACAAGGACCTAAAGCCTAAAGCGAGGCCTCCGACATCGAGTGGACAGACCCTTCATCAGGACAGACCCAAGAATAAAAATAGAAATTCTCTAATAATCTCGACACCAAAAATAATTGTATTAAATAACTGATGATACATTATTGAATAATAATTTGATTACATAAATAAATAATAAATGTTAAGATGTTGATGTTACAGAGCTGTTGATTTAGGTTCCCTCACCTACATGGTTCCTACACCTTTTCATGTCTCTTTGAAATGTATGCCCAACACAAGGTGTAGTACAGCAGGGTGAAATTAAAATGTTGTCATACAAAGACACCAAATACATCATTGGAAAGGTCTTGATCAGAAGAGTAACACAATGCCAGTCTGAAGGCTCTACTTGGTTCCTGGTGTGAAATATGGACATCTGAACTTGGACTTTAAGCCCAAAATATGGGATTCTAGGTGGTGCTGTTTTGTCCCCTGTTGGTACTGGGGGTTAGGAGTTTGAGTTCCTTTATGGTAAATAGTCATGGCTTGGTACAGCGAATAATTGGGGTTAGTTACCACGTAGAAGTTGCACACCAGGGTTGACACTTCACAGAAGGTGCCATCCGGTCTGTTAGACTGTGGATGGTGTGAAGTAAGCAGTTCCAGACAGATCCACTAGTGTGTCACACATCGTACCAAAGGCAACGCCGTCCTATTCACATGTTTGAGCACTAGAGCTGTGCATATTAAAAAATAGAATCAATGTCCACTTCTGGTTTAATTAAAGCTTTGAGAAGATTGAAATCCATCAGAGGACCAGTCAAACAGTTCCACTCAGATCAAGGTACTAATTTCATAGGAGCCTTCAAAGAGCTGAAGATAAATACAGAACACACACAGTTACAGACCTTCAAGACCAAAGCTGTTCAAAGATCTTCAATTCCCAGATGTGTCACATATAGGAGGAACATGGGAGAGAATGATTGGAGTCGCCCTTCGCATCTTGGATGCCATGTTATTTCAAAAGAGCTCTGCTCACCTCACCAGTTTGTACTGTATAAGTTACAATCGTGAGACGGGGAGCTTCAACAGTACTCACTAGCTATAGGCTTGTTTCACAATAACTTTTGCTCCTCTCAGAATAGTCATAGTGGTATAGGCTACTGTAATGACACATTATACCAGGCGAAGAGTGTGCCGTCTTCATTTACACTGGAAAAAGTCAATTGCAATGTATAATGCTTATACTTGTGTTGTATTGATGTGTTTTGTCACTGTGGTCTTGCACGCCCGCCACGTCATTTTATGTGGCCCGCGGAAGCTCAATGTGCTATTGAAATAAGTCTACCCTGCTTTACAGCGTGCATTGACCATAAACGACATCTCTCACCACGCATTTCGATTGTGTTACGGCAAAGTGACGACATCCCGCCTCTAGAAAGCAGTGTATGCACATCAGTGTTAAACGCAAAGTTTAACTGGGTGAAGGCGAGCATGGTTTGAATGACAGCACTCCAATGCAGCCGGTTCTGCGAACGTACCCCATGTGCATTTTCAGTCAAGGTCCTCGGGCATTCAACCCAAGTTGGTATCACTCTCGAACTTGGTTAGAGTACTCAGCCAAGCTAGCATGTTTCTGCTTCCCTTGTCGACAATTTGGAGCCAGAAATGATGAAGACATCACCTTCATTAGACAAGGTTTTACCAATTGGAAAACGGCTATGTTTTTTTTACATAAAGCTCAAAAAGCTATTCTGCGTTCAAATAAAGGGCAAAAAAGTTTTGCTCTTGCGCTATGCGCTCTTGCATTTTGTCACCAAACACTGAGAAAAATATGCACATTTATCCTCCATGAAGAACAGCAGATTGTCCAAGAATTAAAAGGCGGACTTCAATTGCAGCATAATAGGCCCTATGTTCACAAAAGCTACAACAAAAACACCATGTTTTTACATCTTTACTGACGTTACATCGTAGTTACAACTGGCCCTTTGACGGCAACCATAATGCTGATGTGGCCCTCGGTGAAAATGAGTTTGACACCCCTGCGATATAGACAAGGCTCTGGTTTTGTGAATTCATTTCTCCACCACCAAGTGTATTATCCAATGTGAAAAATGATAAACAAAAAGACTGACATAATTGAAAACAAAAAGATCCATACAAACTGTAGGCCTATGTACAGTCAAAACTACAATATACTACTCTAATGCTAATTTCCGCTTTGTTAAACACTATTGACTTATGCTAAAACCGAAGTTCAATGTAAGTTAGCCTATTAATATAAATAGCCTACAGTATCCTCCGACCAGCGGTGGCACTAATACCTCGGATACACATGAAAAAAGGGGCCTGAGGAGAGAGTTCCGGCTTCAGGGGCCTGAGGAGAGAGTTCCGGTTTGGAGGGGCCTGAGGAGGGAGCACTGCATTTGGACCCTTGTCATAGATCCTACCCTTTTGTACGGTGGCCCTGAAGTGCAAATCACACCCCCTAATATGAGTACATCCCCCAAATGAAAACACTCCCCCCGAATACGAGTTAACTCCCCCCAAATCGGATGACTTGTTCACCTCCCCCCCAATACAAAGACACGCTCCCCCAAATGGAAAACGACTTTACATTAACTCTGAACGGAAAGGGTAGGTAACACTTTAGAGCTGATTGGATGCAATAGGCTAACTAACAAGAAATATGATATTGATCGACAGAAGTACAAAATGCAATAGCCTGGCAGAGTTACGTGCACCAGAACATTTGTTTGGCTATCGAAGAATGTAGCAAATAGTAGGCTACTTAGGCAAAAGTATTTCGTGTTAAATGTAAAAATCGATAGCTAAAAGTTGTTTGGCTATCGATTTTTACATTTAACACGAAACAGAGTAACGTGACAGAGTAACGTGGACCAGGATATCCTGGTCCACGTTACTCTGTTATTGTGGCATTTCGTTCTTCTGTAGTAGACTATTGGTTTGTTCTTCTGAAAAGTCCTGCCTTCAACTGCGTTTTTAGCGTGCGCATAGGCTACTTATATTGTGAAACGTTACAGTTTTTTACAATAGCTATGACACTTTTTTCAATACCTTTAACAAGTTTCCTAAACTCTTGACACAGTTGGCACAACATCCGCCTGTGTTGGCTATACAATTAACACATTTCTTGTTGCTTTGACACAAAATGCGTAGAGTAAACACAAATTTTAAATGCTTGAACTTGTCCACACAAGCTCAACCAAAACAATCGATTTTTACAGACCAATTTACCTATGCTTTAACACTGTATGTCAGAACAGATAACACTATGTTCAAAACCTAATTTATTGGCTAAAGTCAAAGTGAACAGCTATTCATATTGTGAATTGAAACACAAATATATCCCCTGTATTTTATTCCATTGCTACTGAGAAAAAGCTGGTTGAAGTTATGCAAATACTATAAATTACAGTTGATTCCCAACTAGGAAACATTATGGTGTTGAGGTTCTTTCAATCGCATGACTATATGGTATATATACTGCAAAGTGGAGCTCTTTGTGCTGATCTTGTGTGGGGAAAAAAACAATATAGAGCAACACGAAGAAAGTAAGAATACAGTAATACCTGCACGAAGGAGAGGAAGACAAGTACCAGGACAAGGGAGAGGAGTGGGACAAGGGCAAGGGAGAGGGAAAGGAGTTAGAATGTGTGGTGGCGCTCAGAGAAGTGCCAGAGCTAGGGTAATACTGTAATTCTCAGCTAAATTGCACATTTCTCGCAGTAATGTCCTGTTGCAAATGAAGCCTTTACTGCAGCAATTATGTTTCTCTCTTCTTTTTTTCAATACAGTAACCGTACATTCTATAAAGCTACTCTGACATCGGTCATTCATTTTTTGTTCTGAATTTCTGCAGCAAAAGAAACAAAATGCATGCATTTACTAAACCCAACAAAACTAAAATGTTGAGGCTTCAAAAGAAACTGCATTGCAAACACAATCTATAATCTATATACTGTAATATGAGACCTGACACATATACCTAAAAGAATGCAGTTTCTGTAATTCCATCTGATGTTAGTGTTTTTTATGACATTGTGCTATGATTGACTAAATGTTCCTGTGAAAAGAGAACGTGTGTGTTAGTGTTTGGTAGACATGGTGTCATGTTTAGTGTATTTTTTTGTTATGACAATTAGTGTTTGAGTTTAGTTTACGATGTGTGATTTTGAGCATGAAATTAACTGTTTGGCCAATTGTGTGTGGTAGGTGTGTTGGTGCGTTAAGAGTTTAGAAAACTTGTTTAAGGTATTGAAAAAACTGTCATAGCGATTGTAAAAAACTGTAACAGCACATCTGAGATTATTTCATAGGAATGACCCTGATTCAAATAAACAGTAGTTTCATGATTCTGAATTGTAAACATTAATGTTTCCTCTTTCTTTCCAACCAAAACGATCAAGTTCATGATAATGACAGAGTTACGTGGACTAGTTGTTTGGCTATGTTTAACATGCAATTTATGCTTTTGCATACGTAGCCTATGCTACATGCTTCGATACCCAAATAAATGTCCTAGTGCACGTAACTCTGTCAGGCTATTGCATTTTTTACTTCTGTCGATCAATTTCTTAGCCAACTAACATCCAATCAGCGCTAAAGTGTAGTACCTACCCTTTCCATTCAGAGTTAATGTAATGTCGTTTTCCATTTGGGGGACCGTGTTTTTGTATTGGGGGGAGGTGAACAAGTCATCCGATTTGGGGGGAGTTGACTCGTATTCGGGGGGAGTGTTTTCATTTGGGGGATGTACTCATATTAGGGGGTGTGATTTGCACTTCAGGGCCACCGTACATTTGGGGCCATTGTTATAATATTTCAATATCATTATGCCTCAATTAGCTAGTTATAGATTAAGAGTTGTGCTTTCAAGTGTACAGATGGCTTGCTGCTGTGTAAAATAATTTATGTTGTTAAATGAATATTCTGATCCGTCTACTATGTACTCATATGAATCTTCCCTAGGAGCACTGTTGAAATATTTTGGAGCTGGGCCACAACCAATGCCTCCTGCCCAGAAGTGCCAGTGCTACAGTTGATGATACAGCAGGTCCGTTTTCAACAATCCCAGATCAGTATATATTGTAGGTATTTAATTTAATATCAGTTTTGTAAGAAATAAGAAAATACTGTATCTTTAAGTTATTTGGAGTTGAATCTTTTGCACTTTTGCACGTTGCTAGTTTAAACCATAAGCTATTAAAGTGGTTAACTAGTGTACAGTAGATGCATTGTCTGGTTTATTTAGCTACTTTTCAGTATACCACATTAGGTACACCACTTAGTACTGTAAGACTTTGAATACTTGAAGTTCAAATCATCGCATGACCAATCTGGGTTTGCTTCTGTTAAAATTTAAAACTGTATAAGGGCGAAATAAATCAAAGTTATCATGAAAGCAACATAACTAATAACATTGCTAATTAGTGCATTAGATTAATAGTGTGCGAATAATCAAGCATTAAAAATAATCAATATTTGCGTCACAGGGGGGCTCCTAAATCAATTCTGCTTAAGGCCCCATAAAGGCTTGGGCCGGCCCTGAAATCACACCACGTGTTAATCATCCCCAAAATGTGAATTTATAATTTATGAGTTATACAGCCTACCAACCTGCTTGTAACCTTCATGATATCAAGGCGAGCATAAGACGTCATCGTTCCGTACTCACACAAAAAGCGTTGTGGGAGTAGCCCGCTATTAGATACAGTGAACCTTCAATGACTAATGGATCCTCATCATGGTAAAAAAAATCTTTCTTTGGTATTGCTAATGGGCCCTTACCTACAGAAATTGTAAAAGTCTTGCCAAAACAAAAGAGGAATACGAATGAATGACTATTTAAAGTTGATAATAATAAATCTTTACTTTTTAAATGTATTCCAAATAACACAAATAAATGAGGGTGATGGTTAGGTGGTGCTGAGGGTGGAGCTGTAGAGAAAAAGAAGCTGAGGGAACCTAAATGAACAGCTCTGTAACATCAACATCTTAATAAATATTTATAATTTATTTATGTAATCAAATTATTATTCAATAATGTATCATTAGTTATTTAATACAATTATTTATGGTGTCTAGATTATTAGAGAATTTCTATTTTTATTCTTGGGTCTGTCCTGATGAAGGGTCTGTCCACTCGATGTCGGAGGCCTCGCTTTAGGCTTTAGGTCCTTGTCATCTGTGCTTCTCTCTGACTGTCTGATGGCATCCAGGGCTTGTTTTCCAGAGGGCGCTCTATAGGGGCATCTGCTGCCCTCTCTCCCTCCCTGTCCTCAACACAAACACACAAACACAGATAATCAAAACAAATGCATTATTTCACATACAGACTGTCTCTCTTCTACACACACACACAAACCTAATCACAACCCGACCATACTTGCTCTCGCTCTCTGTATCTCTCTCACACACACACCTGTCCACTCTGCTTTCTATTGCTCTCTTCTTTTCGTTGAAGTGAGCATGTGCGGAGGTGAGAGTCCTGTTGCACTGGGATGCATGCGCCTCCTGATGGTCCTGGATGACCTTGCCCAACCTGCCAGGGTTGCTGGGCTTCAGCATCTGTAATGGTGGATGGGTAGAGGGTGTTTACTTTAGGTTACACTAACCCAGTCTGTGGGGCAATAACATTATGTGGAACAACAGTATCATTTGCAAGTGTAGTTTGTGCATGGAGTATTATTATGGTGAATTATTTAACATTGGGCTAAATTTAATTAAAAAACAAGACAATTATGGGAATGCGGTTCCAGCGAAGTGTTAGAGTCATTATCTTTTAACTCTGGTTTATTAGTTTACCTCCTGGATTCTGGGCAGGGGTTAGTGGTAGGAGGCTGGGCCCAGCGCTGGATGCAAAGCAGGGGTTAGTGGAAGGAGGCAGGGACCAGCGCTGGATGCAGAGCAGGGGTTAGTGGAAGGAGGCAGGGACCAGCGCTGGATGCAGAGCAGGGGTTAGTGGTAGGAGGCTGGGCCCAGCGCTGGATCCTGAGCAGGGGTTAGTGGTAGGAGGCTGGTAGGCAGGAAGCACACTCAGGATACCGAGAGAGGAGGGGAGGAGAGGAGGGGGGAAGGGAGAGGAGAAGGGAGGGGAGGGGATGGGAGAAGGGAAGGGGAAAGGAGAGGGGAGAGGGGAGGGGAAAGGAGAGGTGAGGAGAAGGGAGGGGGGGGGGAAGGAGGGGAGAGGAGAGGAGAAAGGGGGGAGAGTAGAAGAGAGGAGAGACAGGAGGGGAGGGGGGGACGCGAGGAGAAGAGAGGGGATAGGAGAAGAGGAGGGGGAGGAGAGGAGGGGGAGGAGAGAAGAAGGGAGGGGAGTAGAAGAGAGGGGAGAGGGGAGGGGAAAGGAGAGGAGGGGAGGAGGGAAGGAGGGGAGGAGAGGAAAGGAGAGAGAGTAGAAGAGAGGAGAGAGGGGAGTGGAAGGGAAGGGAGGGGAGAGGAGGGGGAGGGCAGGGGAGGAGAGGAGGGGGTTGGAGAGGGGGGTCAGACTTCTCACAGGCTCATTCAGCAGCAACAGCAAGATCTGGACCTAAGGAAAACACCATGGGAACACTGATTATTAGTATACTAGTACTAATAAGTATATAAGTTAGTATAGTGAGATCAGGTCTGCTGAGTTGATCATTGGCAGGAAGCTCCCAGCCCTACAAGACACCTACCACACACGATGCCTCAGGAATGTCATGCTATGCCAGGTTGCTTTGCGTTCTCTTGTCCCAAGAATTTCCGTGCCCAGTCTTGTGTTGTTCTGTGTACCTGACAATAAAATAACTTGAACTATACACACACACACAAACACACATTTCTTATAACTTCGTACAAAGACGCCAAATTGTACCATTATCCATCTCACCAGGGCCGGCGATTGCTATAGGTGAACTAGGCAGCCGCCTAGGGCGCCATGAAGAGGGGGGCGGCAAAATCCGAAGTGCATCCATTAATTTACCGTCCCGCACCACCACCAGCAGAGGGCGGCAAGTGACATATCCGGGGGGGGGGGGGGGGGGGGGGCGCGCCCAGGGCACTGAATGTGCTAGCGCCGGCCCTGCATCTCACTGGGCAGACTTGTTCTTTTTCTCCTTGAAGATGTTGCACAGGCCTTTCCTGAGGGAGGACAAGGCCTTGGCAAACACAGAGCGCTTGGCCGGTTTGTCCAGGAGCTGGGAGCCAGAGACAGGCCCTGTCTGTGTCTGGGACACACCGGTGTTGGGTGCTGGGGACAGGAGGTAGAGTGTCTATGAGCTTCTGGTCGCATGTGTGTGTGTGTATGTGTGTGTTTGTGAATGTCTATGCAAAGCCTGTGTAACAACACTGGTCCCATCTTAGACCTTGTCCAGTCTGTACTTACAGATGAAGTCATGGTGTGGAGACGTCTGTGTTTCAGGTTGGGCTGCCTTGGGCTTCGACTTGGATTTCTACATTTAGCATTTTACAGAAGTAAAACCAGTTAGCAAAAAAAGGGGTCTCTACACATCAGAAGTACTAAACATGCTCTAACTTATTTACAGATGGTTTAAAAACAATACAACCGACAAATAACCAAACAAAGTGAATGTTGGAAGACTACAAACATCAACAAAGCCACTGACTTGTGAAACATGAACCATCATTCTGGATGTAATTAACTACATTCTGTTTTTACCTTGAAACTGAAACGCAGCTTTTTGAAAAATGACATCTTCTTCTTCTTCTTCTTTTTGTCCACCTGAAGGAGAGCACTCTCTCCCTGGTCCTGTCCCACTGTGGAGGACTCTGATTCCTGGACTCCCAGACCCGTGGTGGAGGACTGGGAGCTCCCAGACAGGTTTTCAATCACCTGGTCCACCATGACTGTGGAGAGGAGACTCACGGCCTGCTGGAAGATCTCTGAGGAATCCTGGGAGGAGGAGCAGCTGGAGGGTGTGAGGCTGCAGACGGGCTCCTGCAGGAAGGGGAGGAGCAGGCGTCTCACTGACCGCTCAGCGAAGCCGTACACCAACTCAGAGGGGACGGCCGTCTCTGGCTGAGGGTCACCGCGGTTACCGTGGCGCTTAATCAGCACCGTGTCTGAGAAGCTCCTCCTCTCCCCAGCCTGGGTTTGCAGCTGCAGCAGCTCATTGTGTGCGTTCAGGAGGGTGTTCAACTGGTCCAGCAGGTTTCTGGACAAGTGCTGAAGCCTGGCTGGGTCGAGCCGGGGATCTGAGGGCGCTAGCAGACGATGGTCCGACTTCACGCTGCCCAGGAGCGAGTCAACCACCCGACTTATGGTCTCACTGCCTCCGTCAACGGACTCCTCTGGAAGGTGGTTGTAGTCCCCCGTGTCGATAGTCGTGCTTCTGACGATCGGACAACTGTCGAAAACAACGTTCTCGTCGATCGGGGTGCCGGGCAGCGTGACCTGTTCAAACTCAATGACCTTTGACCTTTGACCTTGGGTTTGGACAGGGGTCGACCTATGACCCCGAATGCGCTCCAGAATCGGACTTTTCTTGGCCTGAGTTGGGCTACTGGATCCTCTCCTCGTGGCCACAGAGGCAGGAGAGTCCGTCCGTTCTGGGCTCACCTCCCCCTCTGATGTGGCCTGGTCTGGAGGCAGCTGGATGTAGAAACGACCGATCTTTCTCTGTAGTTCACCGATCAGCCTGAAGGCGAACAGCAGAGCCTTGGGCTCAGCGCCGGGCCCTCCTGCTATTTCAGAGAGGGCCTGGATGTCATTCAGGAAGGCCTCCACAATCGCCGTAGCCTCCTGTTTCACATCCTGGCGGGTAAAGCCGGCACCGTCCTCGGAGGTCACGGTGGGTTCGCGGATGTCGATCGGACGAGTCCGCTCGGGAGAAGTCGCCAGGTCGGGCTCCGTCCGGTCCGAGTCTGACGTGAGCTGGCTCTCAGAGGGAGAGGACTCCCTCAGCTGGTTGAGGATGCCGTCCACTAACAGCACGCCCAGCTCCGCTGAGGATGAGCCCAGCTCCGGTGAGGATGAGCCCAGCTCCGCTGAGGATGAGTCCGTCCGAGAGGCAGAGGATAAGAACTGGACCTCGTGAGCCGCTCGCTTCAGTACGTGAAGTGTCGTCTCAGGTGGTCCGTTCTCTCTGCAGCTCTCCAGAGAATCAGCGACGACAGAGGCTTCCTCGCTTCCCTCGGAAATCTCTCCTTTCATTTCTCCTTCAGGCTCTTCTTCACTGTAAATGAAAACGACATATTTTCTATTGGCACACTGAAACCCCGCCCACGTAAGACAGGCATTACACAAGAAACGTGAAGTCGTCTTGTCATTTAAATGTTATTTCTACCACACACACTCTTCAGAGAACACTTGTCTTTTCACTTACTTCCCCTCCTTACTTATAAGCAAACACTATATGAGTTCATGATTCATCCTGACTGTATAACAGTCTTCCCCTAGTTTTCATCCCCCTTTCCCTTCTTCCTGCTCACATCTTCACAAGTCTATCTGACCCTCTCCTGGTCTCCTCATCCATGATGGCCCTGATGTTCTCTGTGTCCTCCTGGACACGTTCACAGAGGACCCGATAATCTGGAGAGACCCGTCGCAGGAGCCCACGTAGTCCAAATCGGATGGCCTTCTTACCCAGTGACTTGTGACAGTCAGGCATAGCAGAACATTTCTACAAGACCGGGAACACATTGTAGATATGAGATATCTAGACTGTGCAGATGTGTAGTCAAACAAGAGGTGGGGGTGGCTACCTCTATGATTTATGACAGAAATCAATGTTTTACGTGGTGAGTAAGGGGGGTTTGAAAATGCCTTTGTGGAAACAAAACCCAAATGAGCTCCCAAGACTCAAACAAACTACAACTTTGGAGAAAGGCACTCACTATTACTGTGCACGAGCACTCAGACCGTTCGACAATGCTTCCTACTGAGAGACACTGTTCCAATCTCCCCCGGCCGAAAGCCCTCTGGTGGTCCTGCTTGTTCAACATCCTGAGAGACGGAGAGAGAGAAAGAGAGGGAGAGAGAGTTAATGTCACTGGATGTAAACATTGTGTAAACACAGTCTGCTTTACTAGCATACTCACAGAAGAACAGGCTTCCCAGTCAGATGAGGGTGTGTGAGCGTCTGACTGAAGACAGTTTCGTTTTCCTTAACCCGACTCTTATTGGCAGAGTCCACCACAAACACCAGGCCATGGCACCGGTGGTAGTAGTCTGCCCACACGGTCCTGAGACCAGGATCCCCGGGCAGGTCCAGCAGGGTCAGCTGGTAGCCTGCCAGAGTTAGCTCTGCCTCAGAAACACCAGGAGAGGATCTCTGCTCTGCTGCAGGAGTAACATTTACATTTAGCAGACGCTCTCATCCACAGTGACTTACAGTAGGCTAAATACAGGGACATTCCCCTATGGCAAGTAGGGTGAAGTGCCTTGCCCAAGGACACAAAGTATTTTTTCAAGGCCAGAATCGAACCGGCAACCTTCTGATTGATAGCCTGATTCCCTAACCGCTCAGCCATCTGACCCGAATTAAACCAAAAAGTCAGTCAGCACTGGTGCTGTTACACATGCTGAAAGGGACTGTCAGTCAGTTTACTAACCTGTAATAATTTGGACTAATGACGTCTTTCCCGCGTCGTCAAGTCCAATCAGTAACAAGGTTACTTTCCTCTTTGGAAACAAACTAAAAAACAAACAAAACAAACAAAATGTTATGTATACATTAGAGGAGCAATATATCGCAATGCATGCAAAAATTGTTTTTCACAATAATTGTGTAAAACAATTTTTGCATGCATTGCGATATATCGCAATTATTGCTAAAACACTATACCTCATTCTCTGAATCAATTGTTCAGTGGCCCAAACTCATTTGTCGAATCAGACACTCTTTTGGCAAAACTCTAAACACATTTTCATTCACTAAAAACATTTTGAACTGTGATGCACTTGTGCTGCAAATTGGTAAACACAGGCGGCAAACAGTAAACACAACTACAACACAGTTGTCATTTGTAAAACACAATGACTTAAAATTGTTCACACTTGTTTCTAATGCTGGTTTGGGACAATGTCAGCTTTCACCGGGGTGTCCGTGTACGAGAATAGTTCAACATCAACCAGCATGTTTTACTGTAAATGTTTGTCTTCTACCTTACAGCCCTTTGCTCAACCCAATTGAAGAGTTGTTCTCTGTGTGGCGGTGGAAGGTCTATGACCGAAACCCACATACCAGGGTGAATTTCCTACAGGCAATAGAATTGGCCTGTGGCGACATAGGTGTGGAGTGTTTTCAAGGCTGGATCCAGCACACCAGAGGGTTCTTACCCTGTTTTTTCTTTGTTATTTGTTGACAGTACTAAGTTGTGATGGTTACTGTAATATTTTCTAATCAAATCTACAGTATTTGTATAGCCCTGTTTACAAGCAATGTCGCAGAGGGCTTCACATACGCCCATAGAACTGCCCTTCAGCCAACTTCAACCCTCAAGGAAGACAAGGACAAACTCCCAGAAAAACTCACTTGAGGAGAAAAAATTGAAGAAACCTTGGGAGGAGATATTCAGTGAGGCATCCCCTCCTCCAGAGACAGTTGGTGAAACAGAGGTGCATAACACAAGCTCAACACAGTCATACATCACGAAAGGGGTGTTGAAACACCAAAGTCCAATGTTTCAAAATCCAATATCCATTTTCTTTTTTGTTACGTAAATGCATTTACTGTGTATACATAAACAAATTTGTCTTTACATTTACATTATAGTTATGCATTTAGCAGACGCTTTTATCCAAAGCGACTTCCAAGAGAGAGCTTTACAAAAATAGCATGGGTCACGGATCATAACAACGAGGTAGTCGCAAACATTGCAAGCAGCCAAAACATGAAGCATACATTGTGAAAAAACTAAACAAGTGCCAAAGAGAAGACTCATAAGAGCATGCAGTTATACACGTTACAAATTAAAACAACATGAACCACAAAAAGTGCAAGACTGTACCTGTAGAAGAACAATCAAGTACAAGAGTTAACTTCGTACTAACTAACCTACAAGAGCAACAAGTCACTCAAAAAGAGTCATTGTGATCCTGGAGGAAACTAACATCAGGTCCAATCAATCATGTAACTACATGCCCTGGATGCTGTGTTCTCCATTTTTTTGTGTGTTTAGTCTAATGATTCAACCCTCTACAGACACGATGAAGCTTGAGTCTCCATTGGCTGGTACATTTTTTATTTTACTCGCCAGACTTTTTACATGAAATGCATGAACAATGCAAGTACATTATCTGTCTGAATGATTCTTTAAGTTGCAAATGGATTTAATCTACCATTTTTTTGCAAATGGCTTTCTCTTGCTACTTGACGTCAGCCACCTCTCTAGTGCTGACAATGGTTACAGTTTTTCTCAATTGCTAAAACACTAAAACCCATTGGCTAGTTACCTGAACTCATGTAGATAATTGTGCAGTCTGTTGTCAATACCTTAAACCATTTTGCATGGTAAAACACAATCCAAACTGGTAAACACAAATGGCAACAATCAAATACAAATAGAGAAAACATGTCATTGACAAAACACAACCACTCAAAATTGATTTACAGTAACTTGTTTCAAATGATGTGAGACAACCAATAAGCCAGTTCAGAGAGCAAACAGGTTGTTGAAGGTGGGAAAATGTTGCATGTGATGTCGACGAAGTGCTCTGGCGTGACCCAGCCCAAAGACAAGAAGAAGCACATTGATCACATGTTTACTCCTTAGATTTTTGTCCCTTTTAGTATTGTATACTGTTGTACAGCGCATTGTAGGCTGTATACTGTACAATGAACAAATTGTATGGCCCTGAACATAGTGCTTTCCATTTGTTACAGTACAGTTTGTTTTGTCCACTGGTTGCAGGTTCATATCAGCAAAGAACATGAGTGAGTTGTGAGTAGTGAGATGCAGGGTACAAGTACTGTATGCAAAGAGCAAAGCAGAGTAGTAATTTCTGATCAATTTTGAGCTACTATGATAGAACGTGCTTTTGTTCATCAAAGGACAATGACGGATTAATATGAAATATGTTTTGATGTAATACAAAAATGGACTTCTCCCTGAGAACTATGTTTTGAACAATGCGTTTTCAATTTGTTGGTGTATTGTTTACTGACTGCTTGATAGTGTATATCATTTTGATCACTTTGTTTTATATTTTTGTCTATGATTTGATTTTTTCTCTTTCGCAGTTGGCAAAGCTGATTAGCAGAGCAAGAATAATCTGAACAAGGAACAGTAAACTTAAATTGTCTTGATAATAAACAAATAAAAGTATGAAGCGTTTTCTGCTCAGACTGGAATTGTAGCTTGTTTGCATCCATCTCTGTGCGTCACGAGTGCGATCAAGTCGATCTTTTTGTGAGACAAAGCGACAGAGGCAGCGTAGCGTTTTACCTTCCCCAGCTGGAGCCGGCTCCCATCGTGGTTTTCTGTGGATCAGGCAGCTGTGGGGAGAAGGTTGTAGATGGATCTCAGTGATGTCAACAACCACCCTGGTCAAGTCCTGTCTTGGTCAAGTCCTGGTCTTGAGCAGTAGGTCTTCTGTAATCCATGTTCCATTAATCGTATATGAGAAAAAGTTCTGTCGAATTACAAAACGATAATGAGCTCCGCCGCTGAATTTTCTAGAATTTATAGAGATGAGAGCCATTATGACGTCATAGAATACGTCGATTCAGACTGGTGAATCCGGGACAGCCTGGTTGCAAACAACCTTTTATGACATCATAGTAAATGAGTTTGTTTTGACTGAACAGGACGAACGTGGTGTACCCAAAGACCTGGCAGGAATACACTGGGGATATAGCTACATGACATATATTACCTAGATACTAACTGAGATACTAACTGATGGATGGATGGACAATTAAAGACTGTAATTTCTCCCTTTAATACTGTATTTATTTTGACTTCTTGTACATCATTTAGGTTATACAATACAACAATGGTGTATACAATACAATACACCATGGTGTCTCAATCTAGATCGGCGATACCAGTCAATGTTATCAGTCTTGCTGCGACGAGTAGAGAAGACCTGTGTGAGAACGGTCTTGTCAGTAGTCTTAGAGAGAGTTCTGCCTAGCCAAGTTCTGCATGGGCTCCACAGGGCACACAGGTCTTGTACCCCTCCTGGAAGGAAGGTGTTTGTCAGGTGATTGGCCACCAGTCGATGGGGCGAGTGTTTAGAATCAGAATCAGAATTGGTGTTTATTTGCCATGAAAGTTTGCACAGACAAGGAATTTACTTTGGCAGGAGAGCCAACCTAGGCAGCCATTTTTGGCCCCAATAATACTGTACACCTTAGGCAGTTAAGGTGGGCAGTCCAAGGGTCTGGTGATGTCTCAGGGGGCAGACCTAAAGGTCAGATGATGTCCCAGGGTCAAAAGGATACCTCCTTCTAAAACCGGTTCTGTCTCCTCCTCTGGACCCACAGAGTTGTGTGACCGCGTGTATCTTTTATCACCTGGTGTTGACTCAAGAGTTGTGAGGCCCCTTGTACCCTCTCCTTGTCCCATGGTGCGCTCATGGTGTGGTCCTCTAACCCCCCTCTCAGTATGCTGACTTCATTCCTCGTCTCACAAAAGGATACATCTCTTTGATGACTGTAGTAGCCTTTTCCTGTTCCTTTTGCTACTGCTGGTAGCGGAGCTGGATGTAAGGATTGACGCGTGCTGTTGTATTGATGAGGACCATTTATTGTTGTTGTTGCAGATGGAAAACTTGTAAACTTAAGCAATGTAGTAAACAAATTGTCACACCCCACACCACCACACAGTCAAAAGACTGTTTCCCTCTCCGGCCACCACATTGCTGTGGCTTCCTGGTGTTCAAGGCCTTTCCCCTTGGGATCCGCCTTCAGCCTCCCAACCGTCCTCTAGTTGGGCGTAGACAGACCTGTACGTACTCACTCTCACACACACACACACACACAAAACAACCCAAAAGCCCAACAACCCAATATGGCTCCTACAATGACCCTTTTCTCACTCTCTCAGACACAGTCATAGTTTGGTGCATAATCAAACGTTTGGAACATATGTTCATCATTATCATTACTTATTTTATCTGAAACATTGATCATATCTGGAATATTTGTTCAGCATTGTCATGACATATTTTGGTTTATCTTAAGTATTGATTGTCTTTTTATGTAACAGAGACATATAACATATGACATAGCAGCATAGATTTGCAACATGGATGTAATTCCTCCACAGGTCAGTGATGGGCATGGGCACCAACAGAGAGGTCAGAGAGGTGGGCATGGGCACCAACAGAGAGGTCAGAGAGGTGGGCATGGGCACCAACAGAGAGGTCAGAGAGGTGGGCATGGGCACCAACAGAGAGGTCAGAGAGGTGGGCATGGGCACCAACAGAGAGGTCAGTGATGGACATGGGCACCAACAGAGAGGTCAGAGAGGTGGGCATGGGGCCCATCAAAGGGTTGGTCATGAGAGAGGGGGAGGCAGAACTGTTGTCTCTAATGAAGTCTGGGCCATCATCGTTGATCATGTGGTGAACCGAGGCCTAACTAAGGCAGAAGCTGCCAGATTAGTTGATCCAAATCTAAAAAGATCAACTGTCAATTCTATCATCCGAACCTTTCGCCAAGAAAACCTGTAAGTGTGGAGGATGTATACTATATTACATTCACAGTAAATTGTAATGCATGTAAATTCATCAGACATGTTACAGTATGATCTATTGACTGTATACTCTGTTCTATGCTTAGAATTGACAGAAAACCCCATTGAGGTGGCCGTGGCCGTGTGCTGACCGACAGCATGAGTTGGCAGTGGTGGAAATGGTGAGGGCAAGAATGATATCTGGCTGTCAGAAATAAAGCAGGCCTTTTGAGATAACAATGACCTGGTGAAACATCTAAGGGCTTACTATGTTCAGGTACAGCACTATATATTGTATTACTGTTACTATTTGATGCATCACTTACGTCTTATGTATATTGGAACAACACTGAAAAATGAACTAACCCCCCAAAAAATGTTTTGAGGATTATGGTGCTTGACGCTGTTGTGAACCATCCCAAGTAGATTTTTGTTGATGAAGCGGGCTTTAACCTTGCCAAAACTCGTTGCCGTTGGCGGAACATCATCGGCCAACTGTCCAAGTGCCTGCATAACGTGGAGGAAACGTCTCCATGTGCGCAGCTATCTCTGAAGATGGTGTCATAGGACATAGACCATTACTTGGGTCCTATAATGCTGCACATCTTATTGAGTTTCTCAATGAAATTGAGCCGGCCTGTCAAGGTGAAGGGGTCACCTATGTAATTGTGTGGGACATCTTTCACCACACAGAGGTAGTTCAAGCATGGTTTCAGGCCCATCCTCGATTCATGACTACCTGCCTCCATACTCTCCTTTCTTCGACCCTTTTTTCCAGCATGGAGGTGGAAGGTCTATGATCGCCAACTCCTCGAGCGTGCCACCCTCCTTCAGGCCATGGATGATGCATGTGACCACATCAATGTAGACCAATGTCAAGCATTGATCCGTCATGCCAAAAGGTTTTTTTCCAAGGTGCTTGAACAATGATAACATTCATTGTGATGTGGATGAGAATCTATGGCCAAATGCTCACAGGCTTGATCCAAATTGATGTAATGCGTGAACTAAATGTTTTGTTCTCATTTAGTTACATAATAGAAAGTATACCTAGTAGTGCTGTCAAACGATTAATATTTAATCGCGATTAATCGCATTAATGTCATAGTTAACTTGCGATTAATCACAATTAAACGCACATTTTTATCTATTCTAAATGTCCCTTGATTTCTGTTGGTCCCATTCTTTTTTCAAATGCTCTTTAATGCTCTTATCAACATAGAAAAGTGGTTCAGATTGCTTGGTGCAAATATTTTTTTTATTGAAAACAACATTGCAATCGCCTGGCTTTGACGAGGGGGCGGAGAATTCGCATCTGTGCTTGGCCATCAAGTTGTATTTCAGACTGGACGTGCTGCGATGATAGCTCAGTTTACAACGACAAAACACACAGATCACTTTGGTCTTGTCAATGGAATCATTTGGCAACTTTTTAAAAGTAAACCATTCAGAATCTTATTGGCATCTATTTCGGTGTCTCGTGCTCGCCATCCACTCAAAACGTAACGTTAACCTACTAACAGAGAATGTCTAATATCTGTAAACGGGCTCTGCTACTACTCTTTAGCCGGCTCGCAAGCCAAACAAGTGTGTGTGGCGTGCCTGTTGTTTTGCTTCCGGTCTATCTAGATCCGGTGTGGTGTTGTAGTTTTTCTACCGTCGGTAGTTGTTGCAACAGCATGTGAAAAAAACTACTAATTTTGCTTGGCCAAAATGAGCGTTAATCGCGCGATAAAAAAAATTGACGCCGTTAATGTGGGTTTGCGTTAACGCCGTTAATAACGCGTTAAACTGACAGCACTAATACCTATGTAACAATTATATCTAAAGAATGAAAACTCATTTGCCCAAATGATTGTAGAGGATGTCTTCATTGATCCTTCACTAAATTACACGTAGGATGGATATTTAGGAAATTATAGATTATGCAATGTAAGTGTATAGCCTAATGTGTATTTTATAGTACTGTAGCATATTAATTTCAGCACTTCTAAGGCCGATTTGAAACATGTATCTTCCATCGTTTGCTGTTGGATGAACTGAAAGAACTAAACTGAAAGCATTCCATCAGGTTTTGAAAGAATGACGTTACAAGTGTGATCAGTTTGGATCTTTGTACCACGAGTTTTGAAAATGTACACCTTACTTGTGAAAATAGTACTAAAGTGAGAAAAAAAAAACTGTTGATGTAGAATCTTATGAAACATGCATCACATAATGATTGCACAAACAACTACACGGTGAAATTATGGGTATCTTGTGTATGGATGAGCTAAGTGAATGTTCCTATGGCATTTCATGATAAATTCGTTAATTGAACTAAGGATTCCTGAGGCCCCGGAAATCGATGCAGGGACGCAAGGGATCCCCTGCCAGGGATGTTGAGGGGTGAATGAGGCCGGCTGCCAAGGAGTCCTTTATATACTTCTCCATGGCCTCAAGTTCCGGAACAGAGGGAGTATAGGCGACCTCAAGGGGGGGATGTGTCTGGCAGCAAATTGATTGCACAGTCATACGGACGGTGAGGCGGTAGAGAGGTGGCTCGGATCTTGCTGAACACCATGGAGAGGTCGTGGTACTCCAAAGGAACAGCAGACACATCCTGGGGCTCGTCTTGGGTAGAGGTGAACAGAGAAACAGTTGATTGGGCCAAGCCCAGACAGTGTTCATGACAGAAAGTCACTATTCAAAGACCAGTTGATGTGGGGATTGTGCTTTACCAGCCATGGATGGCCGAGCACTATTGGAGCAAATGGAGAGTCTATCAAATAAAATAGTATGTCCTTCCTGTGGTTGCCAGACAGTAGTAGACTCACCGGATCCGTGGGCGTGGAAACCCGAGCCAAAAGCCATCCGTCGAGGGCGCTGGCTGTAAGGAAGGGCTGGAGTTTAGACACTGGGAGGCCCCACTTCCTCGCCAAGGCCGTGTCAATTAAGTTCCCATCGGCCCCCGAGTCAATGAGAGCAGAGCACTGATGGACTTCCCCCATCGTCCGTAGGGAAACAGGAATGGAGGTGCACAACACAGGTGTCTCGAACAGGAGCGACGCTCACCAATACCCCCTGTGCTACTGGCTAGCGTTGCCTTTTAGCAGGCAGGTGGCAGAGAAATGTCCGTCCTTCCCGCAGTACAAGCAGAGCCCCTGGGTCATGCGCCGCCTCCTCTCCTCGGTAGTCAAATGGGATCGGCCGATCTGCATAGGCTCCGATGGGGTGGAAGGCTCAGCGTGCTGGAACAGCCCTTGTTGACAGGGGGCTCCTTCCAGCCACCGGGAGGTCTTAACCGGTCGTCTCCGGGCTCGCTGAGCCAGCCTGTTGTCTACCTGAAGAACAAGGTCCACTAATGCGTCAAAGCCCTCCGGGAGATCCTGGGTGTAGATTTCGTCCTTAATGTACTCCGAAAGTCCATTCAAGAGGATGTCAGTCTGTGGCGCAGGATTCAAGCCACAAGCCGCGGCCAGGGTACAAAGCTCAATGGCATAATCCCTCCCATGAAGCGAGCAATCAAAGACCCACACTGCAGTTCCCAATCCCGGGCCCGTCCAGCAAGAAGGGTGATTACTTACCACCCTGGAGTGTTCAGAGGCAAACGTTGGCTCCAGTAGATTTAAAATCAGGGAACATTGAGACAGAAAAGCCCTACAGGTCTCAAGATCCCCGGAGTATAGCGGTGGAGGGCTTAGACGGGGTTCTGGGGCAGGAGCCACTGGATGTTCAAGGGTAGGCAGGGCAGGTGGGCCCCCCTGGGCCAGTCAGAGCTGTTGGACTTGGGTGGAGATCTCACGCACATGTGCGGCAATGGACTCCACTGCCCGTTCGACCACATCAATTGGAGAGTCCTGCTTTCCCAGGAGCGCTCCCTGTTGCACCATCGCGGCTCTCATCTGGCCATTGTCAGATTCCGTCCTTGGTCAGATCGTACTGTCAGGTAGCGTCCAAAGAGTCAGAGGCCATTGAATGCAAGCTGAAGTTTATTTGGAAAACAATCAGGGAAAAAAAGACAAAACTAAAAACTAAAACACCCCTCGGTGACTAAGCCGGGAAAAAAAATCGAAGCACTGGGGTAGCCGAGCGTTACAGCAAACACGAGACACAAGACGGGGGGGCAACATGCGACCATCTGACATGAACCGGCACACAGAAAATCATTAAATAGACAGGGTAATCAACGGGATAACACAAGACAGGTGGTGGTAATGACCAAAGACAAACAAGCTGTAACCTACACATTGAATCTGACAGACAAACACAGACACACCCACGAGGGGAGGGGAACAGAAAGACAGTCATGACAACCACAGAAGCTATACACTGTTCTCATACATCAGAAAAGCTTTATTAAACAGGTTTTATTATATAACAGACTGTAGTCTAGACCAGGGGTGAAAGTAGTTTTTATTTAATGGTGGTACTATGATACAGATTTAATGCGCGCGCATAGCGCCCGCGGAAAATTTCACTAAGTCACTATTTATTAATTAATTTATTTACTGTATTATAGTCTACTTATCAAGCATTCACTAGGACTTCTTTTCACTCTAGTATCACTCTTTAACCCACCTGTATCTGTTTTTGATTATGAATAAATTAATGAACTTGACTTAATTTATTTAAATTTAATTAAATTAACTTAATTAACTTAATTTCAACATTTATTTATTTTTTAGCTGAATAGTTAGAACAAAACAGTGGAAAAGAACAGAAAAGGTAAAACACTTAAAATAAATTCCAAAGAGGCTTGAAGTAGCTGTCCTCATCTGCTTGACGACGAGCCATGCCTTGGGTTGAATGAGCAGCTCTCCTTCCTGTGCCAAGCCAAGTCTTCACATAAGGAAGGGCATCCCACTTCTTACATGGAGGTCCCACTGTGTTTATGAAGAGGATGTTTGCTGCATTTTTTGTTGTTAGTTTGTTTCTGTAATCTGTTAGAATGGTACAGCACATGTGAGTGCCCAATTGGCAGAGACAAGTGCCATCATAGGGCAGCTTTTGTTGATTTGGGCAGAAAAAAATCATCTTGTGTCCCGCAGCCCGCTCCCGCTAGAATGACAGTTGAATGTCACTTGTTTTTTAAAACTCCGATCATATTTAAACAACACGGGACACAGCACTGCGGCATGTTAAAACTAAGTCTCTGTCTAACGGACTAACATAAACATCCCAGTCAGCAAATGTACGTCTGTAAGACGTCTTGCAGATGTATGCAAAAGATCTGGGAAACATGTGTAAGACATAGGCTACGTAAAATATATATTTTTGCTAGCCTACCTGCAGCAAAATTACACCAAGACAAGTACAGCTATTTCATCAAGTCTAATTTATCACTTAGCCTACCACTATCTTGTTTTTTATTATCCTTCTCTTCTTTTCTCTTCTTCCTTTTCTGGCTTCCTGAAGCATAATTCCGCTTCATGATGACTGCCGACAGACGAGGTTTTGTATTTTGCCAGCAGCACAGATCATGAGAGGGGCCCCTTAAGGGGGATCCCGATAAAGGTGTCATTGCACTTTACTGCATTGACTATCAAAGGGGCGCTCACACAGTTTGTCGTTGCATTTTATTCTTAACCAGTATTTGTCTTGGGGACCCAAGCCAGCTCGGTGCCCCAAGCAGGGGCGGTTTTAGGCACGGGCAGACCGGGCAGCCGCCCGGGGCGGCAGTTTTTCATGTCACGTGGGGGGCGCACGAGCATTTAAAAAAAAGAAATATCTGCGCGGTTTTCTCTTATAGATCATTTCAGTTTGTGGGGAATTGGCATATTGGCGCCCCCTTCAGGCAGCTGCAGGCACCCCTGCTTGCTGTGCAGCAGTTTCGTTTTCGTTTGTCGCAGCCAGGTAGTAGCGGTGCTCGTTCTGAGGGGGGGAGGGGGGGGGGGGCGCATAATGGGCTAGAACCGCCACTGGCCCCAAGCAATTGCTTGTTTTGCTTGCCTTGTCGACAGGCCTGTGCGTGTGTCGTAATTTCTGGAACGGCGTACCGGCTTGTACCGGCTTACTTTCACCCCTAGTAGTCACATTACATTAAACCACTGCAATAAATAGGCATATTATATATAAATTAATTTGCAAAAGTACAAAAGAACAAATAAAACAAGTAATTGGCCAATAACTTCTTATCTTGCGTTTTGAGAATCAATTTAAATACTCATTCACAATCACACTCACAAGGAAACTTGCACCTGCAATTTTATTCTGACTTGGAAATGTACACTGAGCAGAATAGTTTGGATGAATGGCATTTGATCTCATTAAATATTGAAATCATGTTATTGTTATTTAGTATCCTTTTCTGTAACTTGCTTAACTACATGCTCTTATGGTTCTTCCCTTTGGCACTTATTTTTGGGTTGTTCACAATGTGTGCTTCTTGTTTTGGCTACCTGCAATGCTTTGGGGCTATCTTGTTGTTATTATCAGTGACCTATGCACTTTGTAAAGCTCTCTCTTGAAAATCGCTTTGGATAAAAGCGTCTGTAGTTGCTGTAGTTGAAACAATAAAAAAATTAAAAATCTGGCAATATTTCAGCTATTTAGTTTTCTTAAAGGTTATTGTTTTTATTTAGCATTTTATTACACTTGTTTTCATTTCATTTTCATTTTTTTTAAACATAATTATGTTTCAGAGCCCTTCTGGAGGCTGCATAGGTGCTTTGTCGAAACCCCCTTGTTCTAACAGACAGCAAAGATTATGAGTCCGAGCAGCAGATGGATCATACTCAGTTTGAAACAGAAGGCGTCACTGTGCACGCCTGTTGTAGTCGGTGCGGCTGTTGTTGTAGGTGCAGCTGTTGTTGTAGGTGCGGTTGTTGTTGTAGGTGTGGTGGCAGTATTACACAAACTGGTCCCACAACAGGATGGTCCACTGCTTATGCTTCCAATGCTTTGCAAGAAAGGAAGGCTACTCAGGCTTACAGCAGCTGCACACAGATTTGTAGATACACAGCCAAAAACTGGAGAAGAGCTGGACCCAGTTGTCACTGTAGAGGAAAAATCATTTTTTAACTACACAGCCTCCATTGTTTAAAGTTTGCTAATTAATTAAAATAAGTAATACCACAATGTAGAATATACTTAAAATATCAAAAATAAAAGTATTTTCACTTTGTACGTGTTTATTACTGTACTTTGAATTATGACATTGGAAATATTAGAACATCAAAACTTAACTAGTCACTATAGCTTTCATAGGAAAGCAGTGCAATAAAAAGTACAATAACTACCATTGATATTTAGTGGACTATAAGTATTAAGTAGCACATCATAGAAATAATACAAATACTATTGAACAGCACTTCTTTACTTTCTTCCACTGGATGATTTTCCAGATCTCACATGTGTTGGTTTGAGACACTTTAAGGTTGTAAAATACTTCTTGGAAACCACATGTGATTAAGACTCACCAGTCGCATTAAAGCAGAGGTCCTCTTCCCCCCTACATTGTACTTGAGAAGTACATTGAGAAGTCGTGGGGTCACAAGTGAAACACTTCAGGGTGTTATCTGTCTGAGCAGCAGGGACTGAAACAGAAAAGAATATAATGTGTTTGACAAAGTGAGGACATTTAAGCTTCACAAAATATTGGCATGTCTATTTTGTATTTTTTCATCTTACATTAGGTATTTATTTATCTGTACTTACATGGTAGAGTGTTCATGTTGCAATTATCTGTGTTGCAGCACTCAGAAGATGCAACTGCACTCGAAACACCCAAGTTGGCTGAAAATGTCTGAGTGACTGGGGCTGAGCACAGGGAGGATGATGCACACGCCTTGAATATTTGCTGTGCTGTAGTTCCAAGTGAAGTGGCTACAAAATAAAAAGTTGAGTTTGTGAATATTAACGGAAAGAACACACAACACTGCATTACATTTATTTCACTCAAATGTAGAACATGGTGTAAAGAAATGCCCACCTTGAATGGAAGCTGTTACACACATCGTCTCTGAGGTACATTGGACTGGCGCTGTGCTTGAACACTGCTCATCTGTACAAGTCTGACACTGAAGTGCCAGAGCTAAAATGTGGAGAAAATGTGTCAATAAATAATGAACACATCTCAAATGTCAAATCAAATATCAAAAGTGTAACTGTAAGTTGTAACTTTTTCTACTTCCCCTTTTTCTTAAAATGGATTGTAAATAAAATGAGGTTGTAATTTAAAAAAAGGTTTTAAGTGTCTAACTACTTGACTCTTTACTACAGCACACATATTTATATACTTCTACAGCCAAGTCTTGTCATGTATATTGCCTAACAATTGTAATGTATCAAATATATATAGATTTTGTATCACATTTTGTCATTTACTCATTTTTATTTTTCATTTTGCTGTATTCGTTATTCTAAAGGCTCTTTATCCCTTTCCTGCCCCTTTTGACTGCTTCTTCTGCTACTGTATTTTGACATGTGAATTTACCCTTTAAAATCAATCAAGTCAAATATGATCTTTTCCATCTTAACCATCATTTTCAAGGGTGAGACATTTGTCTTGGTTAATTCTAATATATCTTTGATAGCGATATCAAGAGTCAGATTTAAAATCCTTTCCAAAAAATGTGTTCTGGTGAATAAAAAAATAATTAAATGTTGTTCATATGCTCTATTGTTTTCAGAAAATATATTGGAAGAATAAGCACAAATGTACAAAAGAACATTTACCTGTGCTGGAGAGTGCCCAGATGAGAGTCAGAGAAAGGATCAGCTTCATCATGATGAACAAGTAAGTACTGAGGATTACTTTCCTGCTGATACTACACCTTATTATGGACGCTACACTTTATATACTCTATAGGTGTGATACAAATGTACCACACCTGTAATGGCATTTTTATAACGTGATGATTCAGACTCTCAACCGTCACATGGAATAGCATCATGTCAACTCACTGTCCCATCTTGCTTTCAGAAAAAAAGTGCAGGAATGCACGGCACGTTTTTCATGAACATCAGGTTTGTTGTTTAGTATCATGCGTCAGTGAGCCTCAGACAAAAGTGAAACAAGAATTTTATTGATCCAAAAACAATTATGGTGACATAATGGAATGTCCTAACTAACACTTTATTATTACACAGCTAGCTTTGCACAATGCTATTGTATTCCATAATTTTAAATGTTGTAAAACTGGCAACCTGACATTCTGTTCAATTAAATGGACTGCATTGTATTCCTTTGTAATTTAAATTTAAAACTATTTATTTATATCTTGCATTGCACTGTAGGTGCACTGTAGTTTGAATTCTAACCTGGTTTGTCAAGTTGTATCTTATTTCTGGAACAAATTGTAAATCATATGTGTCTTATTTACTGTATATATATATTTGTATGTATGTATGTATGTATGTATGTATGTATGTATGTATGTATGTATGTATGTATGTATGTATGTATGTATGTATGTATGTATGTATGTATGTATATGTACATGTATATATTGAATTCATCTGGATTAATCTCACTGTAAACTGATTAAAATGGCTCATTTCAATTTCACCTAAGGCCTTCAGAGGCCTGTGTGCTACCCAAATAATGACATCTTCCGCATTAGTTAAGTTTAGCACCTTGTGTTTAGGTTGTATTTGAGACTGGAAGTACTCCTACAGTAAACTAATTCTGCATTGCACAAGGTGCAAACAACCATAGTCTTGTCAATTTTTCCATTGGGAATCTTTTTAAAAATTAATTTTCCCTGAAGCAAACCCTGCGGCTTCATAGCTGCATCCATGTTAGTACGTCACTTTTAATGTGGTAATTTCATACACAAGGCATACACACAGGTTCTAAGACTCGTTTTCGCCCCCTACAGTGCTATTCGGCTAGGTATACATCCATGCTCAAATATCAAGGTGAAAGTCATCATAGCTTGTGTAGTATAGACCCAGCTCCCAACCAAACTTTGAGAATAGATTAACGGCAATATTTAGTTTTATCGCCGAATAAGAGTCTCCCATTTCCGTAGCACGTTAACGCCGATATATATATATATATATATCCTACATACAGGTAACAGGTAACTACTGCAGCCAACATGTCAAACCCACACATACATTGGGGTCCTAATGTAAATTGGAAAAATCAAAGATTGAACATGAATTGAATCATAAATAAATATTGTATATATACACTGTGCTCTAGCATATTTGCATGTGCTTTACATAGCCTTTTGTTTTCATATAATTTAAATGTGTGTACGCGTGTGTTTTCATGTCTGTGTCTGTCTTTCTGTCCATGGCTTATCTCGCATACTACTGAACCCATCCACCTATTATGTTTTGTGCTCATTCATGACTGTCTGCACAACATCTATTGTTGTTTCAGAAATTCATACTTTTGACACAAGTAGCCAAAGTGTATAAGCTAATGCAAAAAACTGTTACAGGCTTCCATGTTTCAGTACCCATTGCTACAGCTGACGGGGCTAATACCGCTAGCAGAACTAAACACACAGCAGGACTGTTAGTTTCCGTCTAATATTAGTGTAATCTTTGTTTATATTTTTATTTGATTTACCCTTTTGATGATACTGTCTGATACATGAGATGTGCGAGTGAAAATGTGTCTGATACACTTACAGTTTAGACGGGATGCAATTTGGGTTTGTATTCATTCAATCAAACATTACAACAGTGATCGTTGAAGCACTGGGTGGAGACCAGGGGGGTATTCGTCGTAGCTCGCTAAGCAGTTTAGCGAGCTAATTTTCAGGCTAAGATAAAACACGCCCCTCTTTTTGGTTCGTGGAAGCAAGTTTAGATAAATCACGATAGTAACATATATGTTATTGATATATCAATTAGCACTAACCTGCTCGAGAGCAGGCTAACATAAGTGTAGCTGGATAAGCTTGCCACACCCCCGGAAAAAAACATGGCATCTTCATTTTTGAGAGACCCAGTTGACGAAGGAGCTATTCTAGTTCGATTAGCCTTTCATACCGATAGTTATTCGCGATCGCCAAGATCCTTTATGTCACACGGATGAGTTCCTGTTCGAGCAATATCGATTCAGCCGACAAGGACTCATTTATTTGCAAGACCTTCTCGGGCCGTACATTGCAAATGTCACACGCCGCAGCAGAGCTTTAACTGTGCTTCAGACTATAGCCTTGAGGTTTTTTGCGTCAGGTACATTTTTATACAGTGTAGGCGATGCAGAAAACATTGGCAAAGCCGCAGCATGCGTTGCTGTAAGAAAAGTGTACTTGGCGCTCAACCAGCTGATGAATAAATTCATCATATTCCCAGGCCTTGTCCCAGTCAATGACATCAAAGAGGGATTTTATGCAATTGCAGGTAATTGAGTAAATAAATGTTTTACCATTTCATGAAAATGCCTTCCTATCACCATTCATTACGGAGTTTATCACTATGCAGTTTCCTAATGTCATTGGCGCAGTGGACGGCACCCATATCCACCTGAAAAGGCCCTCTGGGCCAAACGAGGCCGATTTTGTAAACAGAAAGGGCTTTCAAAGCCTTAATGTTCAGGTACTTATTACATAATTTCCCTAAAATTACATTGTTCTAAAAACAATCATTTGTCTTTGACAATAGACATGGACCTTGCAATTGCCTGCTGTAGGCTACTCATGTACTGTACAATACCCATGACTTGACTGCAATTCATCTTAGATAATCTGTGACTCCACCTGCCTGATCACGAATGTTGAGGTCAAGTGGCCGGGGTCTGTCCACGACTCCCAGATATTCAGAGACTCCACACTATGCCACAGCTTTGAGCAAGGTATAGCAAATCTCGTGTCATTCAGAAATTGATTATTTTATGTAGAGGTGATCCAACATTGTTCATATCATATACTAGGTAACTACGATGGGCTCCTAATTGGAGACAGGGGTTACACCTGCAGGCCCTGGTTCATGACCCCCTATCCAGAGCCAGCCCCAGAAGTGCGGTTCAACGGTGCTCTCGCTAGAACGAGGGCACGGATAGAGATGACCTTTGGCCTACTAAAGGGCAAATTTAATTGTCTGCGGGGGCTGAGGGTGGAACCGGACAGGGCCTGCGCAATCACAGTGGAATGTGCTGTGCTCCACAATGTGGCCACACTCAGGAGGGAGAGGGTCCCAGTGATTGTGGCCCATCCAGAGGACGATGTGGAACCTATCCATCTAAATGAGCGGTCTGGAGTGGCTGCAAGGAACATAATTGCCCAGCATCATTTCAGATAGCTGTCCAGATGACTTTGGGTAATGTTGGACTTATTTCATGTTCTTCATGTTTGCATGTTTCATATATACGGTTAGCCACCCTCTTTGCTTTTAAGTTACCCATTAATAGTCCATCCTCAGCCATTATCAAGTCCATCCCAACTCAGTCTGGTTTGCGCCTCCACTGCCAAGGACCAAGGCAGACTGCAGCAGATCATTTGGTCCCACCCTGACCTGTTCCATTCCAGGACCAGCAAGAGAAAGCAGGATCATTGCTGACCCTTCCCATCCTAGCCACCACCTCTTCCCATCCAGCAAAAGTGTCCGGTCGATTAAAACCAATGGACTCACAAACAAGAGTCAGGTGGTTGAGCGGTTGGGGAATCGGGCTAGTAATCAGAAAGTTGCCGGTTCGATTCTTGGCCGTGCAAAAGGACGTTGTGTCCTTGGGCAAGGCACTTCACCCTACTTGCCTCGGGGGAATGTCCCTGTACTTACTGTAAGTCGCTCTGGATAAGAGCGTCTGCTAAATGACTAAATGTAAATGTAACAAGGGGCTCACAAACAAGCCCCCTGCACCACACAGACTCTGGGACCCCTGCACACAATGTACTGCAGTTTGCATCCTTATTCATTCAATTTATTCTGATTCTGAATAGAGGAACATGCTGAAAAATTATGTAACAATAAAGCCTTTATTTTTTTCCCCTTTATTGGTTATCCTGTAAATGAAGGTGCACAAGAAATATGATTTTCAGTTTAGTTACAATTCATAGCAAAGCTCACAAATACTTAGCCAAAGCTTTGCTTTACAGGGTTAGACTTACATTCAGCTGCCGTCTAAGCAATTTAACCTCCAAATCCAACTTGATTGAGCTCAAGTGGAGGTTAGGTATTTTGGCACGCAAGTATTGCTTGTAAAGCGTGCGCACATCTTCAGTGTCAGTCTGGAAAAAAGACAAACCATTCATAGCTTGTTCAGTGTGGTGGTAAGATGCCAACTAAATTCAGACCTCACAATGTGAGGGTATTTAATGAGAACTCACCTCCCCATCCCCAGTTCCCAAAGAGTGAGAGGGGCCAGGCTCCTCTGGATCAGGCCGTGGTCCAGCAGGATTTGCCTTAAGGAATGCATTGAGTGCCAAGAGAGTGGCAGGAGTGAGTGGGATAGGAGTATTAGTTGACACAACTTGCATTTACCAAATCGCTGGAGAACGCAGAAAGTGTGTCCTCATTGTTTAGACTGACCTCCGGTTAGTGAATTAGGAATTATTAGGAACTGTGGGAAAGTGCCTTCGGTTCTAAAAGACACACACAATGAACATGTTTAGAATCATTACACAATGATGCAGCAATATCAACTTACATCAGTGGGCTCCTCTTCCCCGACCAACAACACATTGGGAGGTGGCTGCAGGAGTGTGATCGAATCTCCGGCCACTGCAAAATGTGACGATGGTTAACCAAATGACAAATTATGAAGGAAACTCATAGAATGAAGTGCACCTACCTTGGACATAAGGATTCTCTCCTGCCACCACATCTCCAGAGGAGCTGCCCCCAGCTAAGCCCTGCATGATGGGCCTACCCCTATTATTAGCCAGGGCCAGCTCCTCAGCAGGGGTTAGCTCGGGACCTTGGGGTCCTCCCCCCGTCTTAACCATATCCGCCTTTTTCTTGTTGGCTAAAATATGAAGGATATGACACTGACAAGCTGTTCAGGACAATACCATGGCACATATTGTAATGACTCACAGCCTGAATGATGTTTTTATGTTTTATTTTTACTTGCTCCCAAGTCCTCTTAGTGGCGGGGTTGCAACTACATGGGGTTTGAAAGCACTTATAATTATATGACAGTGTTTACCATATCACACCATACCATACAGTACACCATACCATGTCATTATTTTTGAAAATGATTAAAGTGGACTCAACAATTTCTTTTCACTGCATCAATTGATTGAATTTCTGATTATGAATAATACTACGTACATACTGTGATCCGCCCATACACAGATTTGCACATGCATATTCAAACTCCTACTTCTATATGGTAATCTACACATACATGCATATGCACATATATAGTACATGTTAAATAAGCGCTTTCAGTATGTACATCCTCATAAGTGTCTATAAATTTGTATCAATTAGATAATCTTTGGCCTTTGTTTTATCTAGGCCAACTTATTCTGTAAGAGTTGAGGCAATTATTTTCGCTAGCAAGATCTCATTCGATGATTAATTTCCATTAAGCCTACTGTCAGCAGGCACATTTAAAGAAATGTGATCTGATCGATCGGGGTAATGAGGCACTTAAGATGAGCCTATACATTTTCCCAAAACTTACGCATTTAGTTTATCTGCAATTTTTTGCCAACCTGCCTGTCTTGCTCTGGCGGCGGTGTTTGACTTAGCCATGATTATGTCTTTGAAGTCTTCATAGAGTCTTATTATTAAATGCTCTTCTGATTGCGAGAATATCACCGCTCTCTCTTTAAGTCCGGTCTTTCCTGCCATCATACCGTTAGAAAATAACGGTTTTGGTGATCGACCTTTCCTGCCTTTTGAAGTAGGACGTGCTCGTGCACTTGCCCTGATAAGTTTAGCCTGATTGAAATTAACCACATGATTTGGATGCGGATCAGCCGTCGACGAAATTTGCGGTTCCCAGTTAGCTCGCTAATGTTAACGGGCTAAATGGACAATGGATTAGCTTAGCTTCAACCCTTACGACGAACGGGCCCCTGCTCTTGTTGTTCAATAATAGAACATCAAATCACGTTACCTGATTCATCAAATGGGTTGGGCCTTGCCCAAAAGGTCTAAAACAGGGGTCACTAAGTGGCGGACGGCGGTCTGAGTCCGGACCCAGGCGGCTCCCTATCCGGACCCGGGGCCCGTTCGTCATAGGGGTTGAAGCCAAGTTAATCAATAGTCCATTTGGCCCGTTAACATTAGCGGGCTAACTGAGAACCGCAAATATCGGTTTTTCAACGTTTTTGATCTTAGCCTGAAAATTAGCTCGCTAAACCGCTTAGCGAGCTACGATGAATACCCCCCCCCGGACCTTTAGCCGATATATTATTTGCCAATGGAATTAATTCATTTTGACGGAACGTTTCCATTTTAACCAGCACATTTTTTATAGCCTTAACACTGTTTATTTTGTCTATTATTTTCCTACAAGATGTTGTTTCAATCTTCTGTGTCCAATCCAAAGATCCAATCAGGAGCTGTAATAGTAATCACCATGACAACTCACTCAACGTTGGCCGCAACCTCTGTGGGTCACGCAGGTTGTGTGTGTCATTCGCAACAACACAGGCTAATCGATTTGCTAACGTTAGCTAGCCTACCTGGGGCCCGTTCGTCGTAGGGGTTGAAGCTAAGTTAATCAATTGTCCCTTTAGCCCGTTAACATTAGCGAGCTAACTGAGAACCGCAAATGTCGGTTCGTCGACGGCTGATCCGCATCCAAATCATGTGGTTAATTTCAATCAGGCTAAACTTATCAGGGCAAGTGCACGAGCACGTCCTACTTCAAAAGGCAGGAAAGGTCGATCACCAAAACCGTGATTTTCTAACGGTATGATGGCGGAAAAGACGAAAAAGACAGCGGTGATATTCTCGCCATCTGAGCAAACTATTATAATGAGTCTACGAAGACAATAAGCATATTATTATGGCTAAATCAAACACCGCCACCGCTGCCAGAGCAAAAATATGTTAACATACCAAACTAACAACATTATTTTTGATTGATGCCATCAACATAAATATTATGCATAGTTTTTTAAGTGCATGTTTTTTTTTAAATAGATTTTTCATCCTTATAATAATTAAGTTAGATTTGGTATGCCAGGCTACTTACCATGCAGCTTTCTGGTGCAGTCTTGTTTGAATTATTGGCCCGCCCACCATAGCAACCATAAAGCAATCAAATCCCCTATTACTTGTCAGGGCTGGGACCCCCAAACCTTAAATGGCCCATTTTACCTGATGGCCCATTTGACCTGATATCATATGTGTATATGCATGTAGGCCTATGTGTAAATCCCTCTTTGATTTCATTGACTGGGACATGGCCAGGGAATATGAATTGATTCCTCAGCTGTTTAAGCGCCAATAGCCTACACTTTTCTTACAGCAACGCATGCTGCGGCTTTGCCAATGTTTTCTGATCGCCTATACTGTAAAAAAATGTACCCTCAAGGCTATGCATAGAATCTGAAGCACAGTAAAAGTTTCAAGTAGCTTTATTGTCAATTTCTTCAAGTCAAGACATAAAAAAGAATCGATATGACGTTTCCCACTCTCCCACAGTGAAACATAAAAAGGACAGGCACAACAGATAACACATTTCTTGAAACATAGCGTTACATATTCACATACAGCAGCATAAGCTCATGCATAGCTTGCTGCGGCGTGTGATATTTGCAATGTACGGCCCGAGAAGGTCTTGCAAATAAATGAGTCCTTGTCGGCTGAATCGATATCGCTCAAACAAGAACTCATCCGTGTGAAATAAAGGATCTTGGCGATCGCGAATAACTCTATTGGTATGGAAAGCTAATCGAACTATATATCTCCTTGGTCAGCTGGGTCTCTTAAAAAGGGAGCTGCCAATTATTTTCCGGGGGTGTGGCAAGCTTATCCAGCTACACTTACGTTAGCCTGCTCTCGAGCAGGTTAGTGCTAATTGATATGTTACTATGGTGATTTATCTAAACTTGCTTCCACGAACCAAAAAGAGGGGCGTGTTTTATCTTAGCCTGAAAATTAGCTCGCTAAACTGCTTAGCGAGCTACGACGAATACCCCCCTGTTCTTCCTTAGCAAAAATAATGGCGTGACAAACCCCAGCAAAAGGTTGATTCCGAAAAATCGCATTTCAGAGAGAATGGACTGACAAGAAACGCATTTGTGTTGCCGGTGGGGAGCACAAAACCGAAGTGTTTAATCTGCAATGAGACGGTTGCCCTTGTCAAAAGTGGTAGAGCTAACGTGAAACGTCACTAATAGACACTGAACAAAATTGCCCCCAGAACTCTGGTCTATGGTGGGAGAAAGATGCCCAGGGGCACAGGCACTGTGCCTAAACCTAAGTCAATATTGAATGGGAGTCAATGGGAGAGGTAAGGACCAGAAAAATAAACCATAGTCCGTTCCGGACCCTCAACTGAATGGAAATTTGGTGAGTGGACCTTTTGAGTTTCTAATTGAGTACCCCTGGTCGAAAAGGTCACACCTCTCATTATCAGTTTAATATCTGATATGTCCTCCATGCAAGGACAACATATTAAACACATTTTGGTTTGGTGGGTGCTTGTGTAGTCTAGTTTTGTGACCCTCACTGTATTGTTAGTGTGTGTCCCCCTCCCCCCCCCCCCGCCCCAGTCCCACCCCCATACCTGTGTTGTCAGTTTCAGTGCGTACTACCCTACTGTATTGGTGTTCCCACCCCTCTTTGTGTTTCCCTCTTGTTGTGTCACCTCATGACCCGGTGTCATGTCAAATGTCGGACGCTCGTGCTGGCATGAGGACATTCTTGTTTAAACTCCCCCCCCCCCCCCCCCTTCAAAGCAACTTCCAAGAGAGAGCTTTATAAAAGTGCATAGGTCAATGATCATAAAAAACTAGATAGACCCAAAAACTGTCACGGGTAACCAAAACATGAAGCATACGAACATGAAGAACATCCACACCCTCGGCCTATGTCTTCACCTTGCTCAGATCACTGCCATTGAATAAGTCAGTCTTTGCGAACAATTAATGCCTAGAAACAGGTGCAAACGGCTTGATAAATAAGGCCATGAAAGTGGTGACTGTCAGAATGTTTAACAAGACTGTGAACCCTGAAGATATTTGGTTGAGACGGTTCTGCACAATTAAAGGGGTACCAGCTAGAGTGAACGATCTGGATGGAATTTGGAATGGGGCTTGGAGAGTGCCCATTCAGCAGGTTCCAGATCCAACAGGGTTTGAAGGACTGAGGCAGTTACCCTCAATCATCGTGTTGGGGGAGAACAGGGGCTTTGTGCACTACCAGGGACAGCCAAAGTTGCAGAAAGTGCATGAAGCATGGGCACCTTGCGGAGGGGTGTCAGAAAATTGTGTGCGGGAAAGGTCGGGAGATAGGGCATGTCTTTGCAGAGTACCCAAATGAGAGGGCTTGCAACCCATGTGGCATGCTCTCCCACCTGTTCAGGAGTGTCCTTAGTCCTTCGCCAACAGGCTCCGGGCGAACAGGGCGCTCGGAGAGACCCGAAGGGGCCAGCCACAGAAAAGAGATGGTGGAGGTGGTGAAGGAGGTGGAAGGGGAAGTGGAGAAAGAGTGGGCGGAAAAGGAGGTGCAGGAGGAAGTGGCGGGAACAACGGTTGACTTGTTGAAGCAATACACAGTAAAAACGACTACAGAAGTAATACACAGTAAAAAACAAAAACATCATTACATCAGTGTTTCATTTTATTTCTAACTAGTTAATCTACACAAACACTGACAAGTTGTTTTGCAATAGGCTATGTTAAAGATATGTTGAAGATGTCCCTGGGATCTGCGACGGTGACCCCTTCATACCCTGCCAGAAAACTTGGGGTTACCATGGATGACGAGTTCTCCCTCACAGCCTACATTGCTGCAGTCTCCCGGTCATGTAGATTCACCCTCTACAATATCCGGAAGATCAGGAGATACCAGTCTGAGCACTCCACCCAGATGCTATCAGGGTTTAAAGTGAAAAACCTATTTTTTTGGGGGGGGAGAGGGGACCGCACATTCTCACGTCAGCTCACAAGTTTCCGTGACGGCAAACACATTCTCACTTCAAGTAAATCTTTATACATCACAAAGTGTTCATGAAAACCACCGTACGCAAGCTTTTTGTGCGTACGCAACGTTAATACATGAGGCCCCAGGTGTGGCAATATCGTCATAGAACATCAACAACACCGCACTGCCAACAAAAACTAGAAAGTGCATTCAGTAGAGTGCAGATCTCCACCCAGTGCTTCAACGATCACTGCTGTAATGTTTGATTGAATGAATACAAACCCGAATTGCATCCCGTCTAAACTGTGTATCAGACACATTTTCACTCACACATCTCATGTATCAGACTGTATCATTTAAGAAAAAAAGGGTAAATAAAAAAAACATAAACAAACTAAGATTACACTAATATTAGACGGAAACTAACAGTCCTGCTGTGTGTTTAGTTCTGCTAGCTGTATTAGCCCCGTCAGCTGTAGCAATGGGTACTGAAACTCAGAAGCCTGTAACAGTTTTTTATGAGAGGCCGTATAGGCCATAATTCATACTTGGTCTCACATACATGCCATGACCTCACATATATACCAGTATGCTCTCACATATATACCATTATACTCTCACATATATAACATTATACTCTTGCACATAAACAACTTGGTCTCACATATGACACCATAACCTCACATATACACTATTATACTCTCACATATACACTATTATACTCTCACATATACACTATTATACTCTCACATATACACCATTATACTCTCACATATACACCATTATACTCTCATATATACACTATTATACTCTCACATACACACTATTATACTCTTGCACATACACTATTATACTCTTGCACATACTCTCTTACACAGACAAAAATACCCTCTTATATGTACCATCATACTAAAGTATGACAATATGTGTAAGAGAGATAAATAGTATATGTGAAACAGAATGATAGGATATGTAAGAAAGATTACTAGTCTATGTGAATAAGAATAGTTATATGTGCAAGAGAGAATACTTGTCTATGTGAGAGAGTTTGATTGAAACGGAAGGCAGTTTGATTGAAACGGAAGTAGTACTGAATTCTCAGTTACTGATTGGCTTACAGCCTTGTAGCCAGTGCAGTGCTTGCTAAACTGGAGCAACAAGGTTTATTTTATGTGCAAGAGTATAATGGTATATATGTGAGAGTATAATGGTATATATGTGAGAGTATAATGGTATATATGTGAGGTCATGGCATGTATGTGAGACCAAGTATGAATTATGGCCTATACGGCCTCTCATAGTTTTTTGCATTTGCTTATACACTTATACACTCAAAAGTATGAATTTCTGTACCAACATTAGGTGTTGTGCAGACAGTCATGAATGAGCACAAAACACATTAGGTGGACGGGTTCACTAGTATGCGAGATAAGCCATGGACAGAAAGACAGACACAGACATGAAGAAACACAAAGGAATTACAAAGGAATACAATGCAGTCCATTTAATTGAACAGAATGTCAGGTTGACAGTTTTCCAACATTTAAAATGATGGAATACAATAACCTTGTGCAAAGCTAGCTGTGTAATAATAAAGTGTTCATTAGGACATTCCATGACACATTGTCAAACTTTTTCCACCCTGTCAGAACAATGCCTATCAGCAACACCCTAATTTTTTTTGTAACAATAAAATTATTGTTTTTCTTTTGTCTGAGGCTCAGTGACGCATGATACTAAACAACAAACCAGATGTTTATGAAAAAAGTGCGTTTCTGCACTTTTTTTCTGAAAGCAAGGTGGGAAGGTGTCAGGCCGGGGTTTTCAGGCACACATGCAGAGTGCGGATCAGGTGCAACAAAATTGATTTATTCAAAAAAGGTTAACAAAGGGGTGCTCCACAGGAGGCTGGTTCAGTCCAACAAAAAGTAATTCAGAAACAAAGGTAAACTCCAAAACCAAGAAGGCGTACTTACACAAACAAACTTCATGACAGAGTGAAGAGGGAAGGACACCCAGTGCTTAAATAGGAAGTGTTGATCACCGCAGGTGTGGAGCCCAGTGCAGAAGAAGGTTGGTGCTCTAGGGTGAATGTCCCCCTCTAGAGGGCTGGCGCCCGTGCGCGGGTGTGACAGAAGGTGATAGTTGACAGGATGCTATTCCATGTGACGGTTGAGAGTCTGAATTGTGACGTTGTAAAAATGCCATTACAGGTGTGGTACATTTGTATCACACCTATAGAGTATATAAAGTGTAGCGTCCATAATAAGGTGTAGTATCAGCAGGAAAGTAATCCTCAGTACTTACTTGTTCATCATGATGAAGCTGATCCTTTCTCTGACTCTCATCTGGGCACTCTCCAGCACAGGTAAATGTTCTTTTGTACAGTTGTACTTATTCTTCCAATATAT
This sequence comes from Hypomesus nipponensis, assembly GCF_054491055.1. NCBI lineage: Eukaryota > Metazoa > Chordata > Actinopteri > Osmeriformes > Osmeridae > Hypomesus > Hypomesus nipponensis. The sequence goes on from NC_140369.1 coordinate 17,932,254, forward strand.
TTTCTGAAAACAATAGAGCATATGAGCAACATTTAATTATTTTGTTATTCACCAGAACACATTTTTTGTAAAGGATTTTAAATCTGACTCTTGATATCGCTATCGAAGATATATTAGAATTAACCAAGACAAATGTCTAACCCTTGAAAATTATGGTTAAGATGGAAAAGATCATATTTGACTTGATTGATTCCAAAGGGTAAATTCACATGTCAAAATACAGTAGCAGAAGAAGCAGTCAAAAGGGGCAGGAAAGGGATAAAGAGCCTTTAGAATAACGAATACAGCAAAATGAAAAATAAAAATGAGTAAATGACAAAATGTGATACAAAATCTATATATATTTGATACATTACAATTGTTAGGCAATATACATGACAAGACTTGGCTGTAGAAGTATATAAATATGTGTGCTGTAGTAAAGAGTCAAGTAGTTAGACACTTAAACCCTTTTTTAAAATTACAACCTAATTTTATTTACAATCCATTTTAAGAAAAAGGGGAAGTAGAAAAAGTTACAACTTACAGTTACACTTTTGATATTTGATTTGACATTTGAGATGTGTTCATTATTTATTGACACATTTTCTCCACATTTTAGCTCTGGCACTTCAGTGTCAGACTTGTACAGATGAGCAGTGTTCAAGCACAGCGCCAGTCCAATGTACCTCAGAGACGATGTGTGTAACAGCTTCCATTCAAGGTGGGCATTTCTTTACACCATGTTCTACTTTTGAGAGAAATAAATGTAATGCAGTGTTATGTGTTCTTTCCGTTAATATTCACAAACTCAACTTTTTATTTTGTAGCCACTTCACTTGGAACTACAGCACAGCAAATATTCAAGGCGTGTGCATCATCCTCCCTGTGCTCAGCCCCAGTCACTCAGACATTTTCAGCCAACTTGGGTGTTTCGAGTGCAGTTGCATCTGCTGAGTGCTGCAACACAGATAATTGCAACATAAACACTCTACCATGTAAGTACAGATAAATAAATAGCTAATGTAAGATGAAAAAATACAAAATAGACATGCCAACATTTTGTGAAGCTTAAATGTCCTCACTTTGTCAAACACATTATATTCTTTTCTGTTTCAGTCCCTGCTGCTCAGACAGATAACACCCTAAAGTGTTTCACTTGTGACCCCACGACTTCTCAATGTACTTCTCAAGTACAATGTAGGGGGGAAGAGGACCTCTGCTTTAATGCGACTGGTGAGTCTTAATCACATGTGGTTTCCAAGAAGTATTTTACAACCTTAAAGTATCTCAAACCAACACATGTGAGATCTGGAAAATCATCCAGTGGAAGAAAGTAAAGAAGTGCTGTTCAATAGTATTTGTAGTATCTCTATGATGTGCTACTTAATACTTATAGTCCACTAAATATCAATGGTAGTTATTGTACTTTTTATTGCACTGCTTTCCTATGACAGCTATAGTGACTAGTTAAGTTTTGATGTTCTAATATTTCCAAAATGTTACATGTCATAATTCAAAGTACAGTAATGAACACATACAAAGTGAAAATACTTTTATTTCTGATATTTTAAGTATATTCTACATTGTGGTATTACTTATTTTAATTAATTAGCAAACGTTAAACAATGGAGGCTGTGTAGTTACACAAAGATTTTTCCTCTACAGTGACAAGTGGGTCCAGCCCTTCTCCAGTTTTTGGCTGTGTATCTACAAATCTGTGTGCAGCTGCTATAAGCCTGGGTAGCCTTCCTTTCTTGCAAAGTGTTGGAAGCATAAGCAGTGGACCATCCTGTTGTGGGACCAGTTTGTGTAATGCTGCCATAATACCTACAACAACAACCTCACCTACAACAACAGCCGCACCTGCAACAACAGCCGCACTTACAACAACTGCAGCACTTACAACAACAGCCGCATCTACAACAACAGCCGAACCTACAACGACTGCAGAACCTACAACAACAGACACATCTACAACAACAGACGTACCTACAACGACTTCAGCACCTACAACAACAGCTGCACCTACAACAACAGCCGCACCTACAACAACTGCAGCACCTACAACAACAGCTGCACCTACAATGACTGCAGCACCTACAACAACAGATCCACCTACAACAACTGCAGCACCTACAACAACAGCTGCACCTACAACAACAGCCGCACCTACAACAACTGCAGCACCTACAACAACAGCCGTACCTACAATGACTGCAGCACCTACAACAACAGATACACCTACAACAACAGCCACACCTACTACAACAGCCGCACCTATAACAACAGCCGCACCTACAACAACTGCAGCACCTACAGCAACAGCCATATATACAACAGCCGTACCTACAACGACTGAAGCACCTACAACAACAGCCGTATCTACAACAACAGCCGTACCTACAATGACTGCCGCACCTACAACAACAGCTGCACCTACAACAACAGCCACACCTACAACAACTGCAGCACCTACAACAACAGCCGCCTCTACAACGACAGCTGGACCAACAACGACTGCAGCACCTACAACAACAGCCACACCTACAACAACTGCAGCACCTACAACAACAGCCATATCTACAACAGCCGTACCTACAATGAATGCAGCACCTACAACAACAGCCGTACCTACAACGACTGCAGCACTTACAACAACTGCTGCATCTACAACAACAGCCGTACCTACAACGACTGCAGCACCTACAACAACCGCTGCACCTACAACAACTGCCGCACCTCCAACGACTGCCTTACCTACAACAACAGATACACCTACAACAACAGCCGCACCTACTACAACAGCCACACCTACAACAACAGCTGCACCTACAACAACTGCAGCACCTACAACAACAGCCATATCTACAACAGCCGTGCCTACAATGACTGCAGAACCTACAACAACAACCGCACCTACAACAACAGCTGTTCCTACAATGACTGCAGCACCTACAACAACAGCTGCACCTACAACAACAGCCGCACTGACGACAACAGCCGCACCTACAACAACTGCAGCACCTACAACAACAGCAATATCTACAACAGCCGTACCTACAACGACTGCAGCACCCACAACATCAGCCGCACCTACATCAACAGCCGTACCTACAACGACTGCAGCACCTACAACAACAGCTGCACCTAAAACAACAGCCGCACTGACTACAACAGCCGCACCTACAACAACTGCAGCAGCTACAACGACTGCAGCACCTACAACAACAGCTGCACCTAAAACAACAGCCGCACTGACTACAACAGCCGCACCTACAACAACTGCAGCAGCTACAACAACTGCAGCACCTATAACAACAGCCGCATCTACAACAGCCGTACCTACAATGACTGCAGAACCTACAACAACATCTGCGCCTACAGCAACAGCCGTACCTACAACAACTGCAGCAACTACAACAACAGCCGCATCTAAAACAACAGCCGGACCTACAACGACTGCAGCACCACCAACAACAGCCGCATCTACAACATCAGCCATACCTACAACAACTGCAGCACCTACAACAACAGTCGCACCTACAACAACTGCAGCACCTACAACAACTGCAGCACCTACAACAACAGCCGCCTCTAGATTAACAGCCGGACCTACAACGACTGCAGCACCTACAACAACCGCTGCACCTACAACAACAACAGCCGCACCTGCTACAACAGCCACACCTACAACAACAGCTGCACCTACAACAACTGCAGCACCTACAACAACAGCCATATCTACAACAGCCGGACCTACAACGACTGCAGAACCTTCAACAACAGCCGCACCTACAACAACAGCTGTACCTACAACAACATCAGCACCTACAACAACAGCTGCACCTACAACAACAGCCGCACTGACTACAACAGCCGCATTTACAACAACTGCAGCACCTACAACAACTACAGCACCTACAACAACAGCCGCATCTACAACAGCCGTAACTACATCGACTGCAGAACCTAGAACAACATCCGCACCTACAGCAACAGCCGTACCTTCAACGACCGCAGCACCTACAACAACAGATACACCTACATCAACAGCCGCACCTACAACAACAGCCGCACCTACAACAACAGCCGCACCTACAACAACTGAAGCACCTACAACAGCCGTACCTACAACAGCCGTACCTACAACAACAGCCGTACCTACAACGACTGCAGAACCTACAACAACATCCTTACCTACAGCAACAGCCGTACCTACAACGACCGCATCTACAACTGCCGCATCTACAACAGCCGCACCTGCAACGACCGCAGCACCTACAACAACAGATACACCTACAACAACAGCCGCACCTCCAACAACAGTCGCACCTACAAGAACTGCCGCACCTCCAACAACAGTCGCACCTACAAGAACTGCCGCAATTACAACTGCAGCACCGACAACAATAGCTGCATCTACAACAACAGACGTACCTACAAGGACTGTAGAACCAACAACAACAGCCGCACCTACAACCACAGCCGCATCTTCAACAACAGGCGGACCTACAATGACTGCAGCACCTACAACAACACCCGCACCGACTACAACAGCCACACCTACAACAACTGCAGCACCTACAACAACTGCAGCACCTACAACAACAGACGCACCGACTTCAACAGCCGCACCTATGACAACTGCAGCAACTACAACAATAGCCGCATCTACAACAGCCGCATCTACAACAGCCGTACCTACAACGACTGCAGCACCTACAACAACTACAACTGCCGTCCTGCCATCAACAAATGCCGCCCCAACAAATGCAGCCCAAACATCAACAACTGTCACCCAAATTACAACAATTGCAGCATCAACAACAACTGGTGTCCCAACATCAACATCTGCCACCCAAACAACAACTGTACCACAAATGACAACTGCAGCCCCAACAACAACTGCTATCCAAACAACCGTCGCACCAACATCAACTGCTGTCCTAACATCTACAACTGCCAGCCCAACAACAACTGACGCCCAAACATCAACAACTGCAGCCTCGACAACAACTGGTGTCACAACATCAACATCTGCCACCCAGAAAACAACTGCACCACAATCGATAACTGCAGCAACAACTGCTGCCCAAGCATCAACAACTGTCGACCAAACAACAACTGCTGTCCTGCCATCAACAACTGCGGCCCCAACAACAACTACTGTCCTGACATCAACAACTGATGCCCCAACAAATGCTGCCCAAACATCAACAACTGCCCCCCAAACCACAACTGCCACCCAAATGACAACAACTGCAGCCTCAACAACAACTGGTGTACCAACATCAACATCTGCCTCCCAAACAACAACTGCACCTCAAACAACAACTGCAGCTCCTACAACAACTGCCACCCAAACAAAAACTGTCGCCCCAACAACAACTGCTGTCCTAACATCAACAACTGCCAGCCCAAGAACAACTGAAGCCCAAACATCAACAATTGCCCACCACACAACAACCACAACTACTACCAGTGACGCCTTCTGTTTCAGACTGAGTATGATCCATCTGCTGCTCGGACTTATAATCTTTGCTGTCTGTTAGAACAAGGGGGTTTCGTAAAGCACCTATGCAGCCACCAGAAGGACTCTGAAACAGAATTATTTATCGATACTAAAACTGAAAATTAAATGTAAATAAGCACAATAAAATGCATAAAAAAACGATAACCAATAAGAAAACAAAAACTCAGCTAAAACATTGGCGTAGAATTATTATTTTTTTATTACTTTGAGTTTCAGTGTTTCAGCTACAGTATATCACTACCAAAAAAGGTATTTAAAAAGAGAAAAGGATATTAAATAACAATAACATGATTTCAATATTTAATGAGATCAAATGCCATTCATCCAAGCTATTCAGCTCAGTGTCAATTTTTGAGTCAGAATAAAATTGCAAGTGCAAGTTTTCTTGTGAGTGTGATTGTGAAAGATTACTTAAGTTGATTCTCAAAGCAAAAGATGAAAACGTAATGGCCAATGACTATTTTTGATTTGTTTTTTACACTTAATAAATTAATTAATTTATAATATGCATATTTATTGCAGTGATTTTATGTAACGTGACGACTGTCTGTTATATAATAAAACCTGTTTAATAAAGCTTTTTTGATGTATGAGAACAGTGTATAGCTTCTGTGGTTGTCATGACTGTCTTTCTGTTCCCCTCTCCTTGTGGGCGCCGACAGCCGCTTTGATTTTTTTCCCGGCTTAGTCGCCGAGGTGTTTTTGTTTTTTCCCTGATCGGCAGAGTTGGGTAACGTTACTTTTTAAAGCAACTAATTACAGTTACTATAAACAGTTACAATACGGATCAAGGTAATAATCCACCATAATGAAAAGCAATATTTGCATGAAGTTCTTGAAACAAGAAACTCTTGAATCAATAAATAATTTTGTAAAATGCCAGGCAGAAGTCTAGTAGTTAGCTAGTACTACAATTTACCGGGGCTAGGTATGAATCAAGGAGCAAAACAAAGCTAAGCCAGGTATATGGTAGCAAAATGGTGTTTCACTTCACTTATATACTGAACTAGACTTTACTTACTGTAATATAATCCTAAAACCACTGCAACGATTCAGCGACGCATCACACAAGCTTGAGTTCAAATATATTTAATGTGACATTACGTAGGCCTACTGTACATGCAAGTCTTAAGTAACTATAAAGCTGGTCGGCTCCTTGACACCGGGTAAGTTGGGCTTGTGAGACTGCTCACCAAATGAAAGAAGGGGAACCCACTTGTCTAGCATTTTCGTAGGTACCTATAGGTTAGCGAAAAGTAGCCTAAACTTTCCTAGACTTTTAGCTACATGCTGAGGGCTCGCAACCAAAAGAGTAACTTGAGTAACGCGTTACTTTTTTGAACAAGGAACTAGTAACGGATTCATTCAATTAAATAAGTAATGCGTTAAGTTACTCGTTACCTAACAAAAGTAGTCTGACTACTGTAACGCATTACGCATTACAATGTAACGGTGTAACGCGTTACATTGTAATGCAACCAACACTGCTGATCGGTTTTCTGAATATACTTCAGCTTGCATTCAACGGCCTCTGACTCCTTGGACGCTACCTGACAGTGGTGTTTTTATCCAAAAGGCCAAGAATAATGAACTAAAGACAAATGTGAAGCCACTTTAACAAAAACATCATGCTGGGTAGCAGCTGAAGTCTTTATTATCATTGTTTAGATGAAGCAGAGTGTAGCAAATTACTTAATAGTAATTTTGTGTTATGTTGGGAATTAGTATGTAAATATGTGCAAAATGGACTGTAAATACAGTTTTGGTGGTGGTTGAGTAATGTCACTGTTATCTAATGCATTTTGTGTCAAAGCAATGAAAAGTTGAGTAACATTTTAGAATAATGGTCCGTTGTTAATGAGTAGCTATGCAGGAAGTAATAGGTAGTTCTACATTAACACTGAATTTAATATCAAATCAAATCAAATGTATTTGTATAGCCCTTTTTACACGCAAGCATGTCACAGAGGGCTTCACATGCGCCCATAGAACTGCCCCTCAACCAACCTAAACCCTCAAGGAAGACAAGGAAAAACTCCCAGAAAAACTCCAAACGGGAGAAAAAATTGAAGAAACCTTGGGAGGAGCAATTCAGAGAGGGATCCCCTCCTCCAAAGACGGTTGGTAAGAGAGAGGAGCAGAACACAAGCTAAACATAGTCATACAGTGTCAATGTATCTAGTTGGGCAATGTGAACGTAAGCTATAATTACAATTTTCAAAAAAATCAGCATCATCCTTTGAGAGGAATTTTCGTATTTTGGCAATATTATGTAGATAGAAAAATGCGGTTCTGGTGATTTGCTTAATATGCTACTCAAACAAAAGTTCTGGGTCCAATGTGACTCCTAAATTTTTTACCAGCTGGCTTTGAGATACTTTGACGCCGTCTAAGTCTAAGGTCAGATTGGATAAATTATTTCTGTGTTTTTTTGGGGCCAAAAATTTGAACCTCGGTTTTATCCAAATTAAGAAGAAGGAAATTTGCTGTCATCCAAGTTTTCAACCCGGAAACACATTTTTCCATAGCATGTGGAATTTCTCCAAGCTTTATAAACATGTATAGCTGAGTATCATCTGCATAACAGTGAAAATGTACCCCAAAACTTCTAATTATGTTTCCTAAAGGCAATATAGAGTGAAAATAACAGAGGGCCTAAAACTGAACCCTGTGGTTCTCCGTATTTTACAGTGGAGCTCCTGGATGAGCAACCATCATAGTGGACATATTGTGATCTATCAGATAGATAGGATCTAAACCACTGAAGTGAAGTACCAGAAATCCCAACATAGTTATCCATACGTTCCAGGAAAATCTCATGATCTACAGTGTCAAAAGCTGCACTTATGTCTAGAAGAACCAGAACAGAGCTAGAGCCTGCGTCAGAGGCTAATAATAGATCCCTAGGTCAGGAAACCTTGGCCAATGCAGTTTCAGTGCTGTGGTGAAGATGAAATCCAGACTGGAGAGGTTCATAGAGCTGATTTGAGGAGAGGTGCTCAGTGAGCTGTTCTGTGAGTTAATACTATTAACTAATATGGAACCAAGATTAACTAAGCAGTAAGTGATAGCGAATTTAGTATCAAGGTAGTTCCTTGGTAGGTATTTGATTAGTACAAAATAAATATATCCTCATTGAGAACTACTTGTGAACTATGAACAATTAAGAAAGAATAACCAATGAATTACTGATCACAAAAGTAAGGTCTAAATAGTGAACAATTGTGTTTTTTTTAACTTTTAACATGGTCTTAACATTTCAGAAGATTGTGCCCTGAAATGAATTCTTTGTTGAAACCAGTTTATGAATATTAACGTTATAACACGCCCCTGTATGATTATGGGACACGTCCAGCCCAATATTTGATCATACTGTATGATTTTGGGACACGTCCTACGTCTATGCTGGATTTTACAACGGCATGGAATGCGATATAGCCAATCACAATCAAGGAAGGGAACAACCAGTTTTAGAAACGTAATTTTCGAATCCGTTTCGAAAGCGGGCCAGTTCCGTAGAATGCTACTAAGATTGTAGCATTTGTATCAAATCTGGAGCGGATCCGCAAAACGGATGCGACTGTTATACAATTATGAAATGAATTGATTTCAAAAGATATAGCGAAGAAAAACTCAGCAATAGGCTACACGAAATCGCATAGGAAACGAATGTTTCCATGTTGTGTTACGCGTATTTTGATCGTATTGTCTGGGTTAGCAGCGACGTTCTTAGTATGAATTTGTAATATGTGGTGTCAGAAGGAGCTGTGATGTCGTGGAAAATACGGCAATTGCCTCGAAACAACCCCAAATACGTGCATAGTAAGCCTACATTCGGGTAGTGTCTATGGGAACCAGTTGAATCAGAAGAAGCCAATTCAAAATGTTACCTGAAGGCCAATGTAGTTAAAAAATACCTAACGATTCAATTACGTTTTGTGAGCTGATATAGCTCGTGGTGTTAGTCAACGGACTTTGGTGCGTACATGTTTTTACTCTAGTGCGTTAGAATCCCACTTCATGCGAGCCTGTAAATGTTTTATTTTGTCTCCATTTATTTTGTCGCGAATGGTAGCCTAATGTAGTGCGCACGTAGCCTATAGGCCTACTTTCATATTTGCCGCAGCAAATATGAGATCCGACTTGAAAATCGCCAGTAATATGTTTGTGAATTTGTGACGAATCTGGTGATAGAGGCAGACTGATAGGTGCACGCACAGCTGGGGAACCAGTTTAATTGGGAACCAGTTGGGACGTAACAACGGAGAAGGCCAGACATCACCACTGTGACCAGTGTGGGAAGAGCTTCAGTCATTCAGGAGACTTAAAAACACACCAGCGTGTTCACTCAGGAGAAAAGCCATACCACTGTGACCAGTGTGGGAAGAGCTTCAGTCAGTCAGGAAGCTTAGAGAGACACCAGCGTGTTCACTCAGGAGAGAAGCCGTACACCTGTGAGCAGTGTGGGAAAAGCTTCAGTCATTCAGGACACTTAAAGAGACACCAGCATGTTCACTCAGGAGAGAAGCTGTACCACTGGGACCAGTGTGGGAAGAGCTTCAGTGGGTCACATGTTATGTGATGTAGACAATAATAAAACATATTGAAACCTACTGTCTTAGATGTTTATGTCTGATCTATACTGTGAGCATAATTTTGTTATCGTACTTCAAGCCTCATTTCCATATTCACTTGCCTGTTTATGTAACATTAGGATGGGTGAAATTAAGATCATAAAAGCACCATAAAAATATTCATGCTTCATTTCAAAACTGTTCATTACGTTATGAGAACAATCCCTCTTCCCTCCACAATTAAACACAGTAAAAATTATTAAAGCTGTCTCTCCACCACTTCCCAGACGTGCTGTTATGCTTGAATACTGTAATATTCTGAAGGGTCGTCAGTCAAGGTAATACATTTGTGTTTGGTTTCCTTCAGCTGGAGTTTGATAGACAGGGCTTTCACAAAATACAGCAAGGAGGAAGACCCATCAACACATGTTTATAGTGGAAAAAGGTGTTTGTTTGCTTGTTAAGTACCTTTTCCAGGTGCTGTGAATCGTTTATTTTAAACATGTTAACATGCTGGTTACCCAACTTCTCACAGGTAAGGGCAAGACAACCACTAACTACAACCTCCCGCAAGCGTGCGGGAGCGTGCAACTTCCCCACATGCAAGTGCTTTGTGTTCCTGCCCCGAGTGGTACTTCCCCTGAGAACATGGTTCGACTGGAATCCATAGATGAGAAGGAGCTCTGACCAAGGCTTCAGGCACACCACAGACACTTTCTGCATCTACATTTTCCAGCTGAGCCATGTGAAAACTGTCAAAGGGGGCTTAGTAGTTTCTGGTAGAAGTAAGTCAGATAAGATAGCTACTACAGCATGACATACCACACATACTTAATAGAACATGCAATCAGTTGAGCTACTTGAAGATAATTAATGCAATACACAAAGAGAATTAATGCACACGTTTCATGATGAATTCTTACTGATTTGCCTATGGGAATCAGTCAGTTTGAAATATTGGTCAATACTTGCAGTGCTTGGCCACTTGGTCAAAATGTATGTGAGACCATCTCCCAGGGTGGAGTTCCCAAAATTAATTTTAAAAACTGCTGGAGGCAGGGCGTTCTCATATAGAGCACCTTTTCTCTGGAACAAATTACCTGTCTCAATTAAGGAGGCTGATACCGTTTCAACATTTAAAAAAAATGGTTAAAAGCTTTTGTTTGGTCAGTTCTACAACTGCTAAAGTATGTGTTAGGTACTTTCAATGTAAACCTGATGTGTGTCTGTCTGTATCGTATTTAACTTTTAAATTACAAATAAAGCTTCTATATATGCATGTGGCCCCATCTAGATTTGACAAATAAAGTAAACCTGTTACTGTATATTGTTATAGTTATTGTTTCTGTTACTAGTTGGAGACGACGGGATGAGGCATTCTTATTCGTATAAGAATAACGTATATTAGAGTTTCTCTTCCCTGGAACAGATTTTATGTTCCAACCGAGGGGTCCAATCTGAGTGTCTAGGGCTGCATCAAATACCCTTTTTTCTTTGCTAAATTGCTGCACTAGTCCACACTTGACCGTTGGGGGATCTCATTCTAATATTACTGTAACTGTTGGCTGCTCCTCGCTTTCTTTAATTCCTGCTCTCCTCTCTCTGTCGCGCCTCCACACATCCCCTGTGGTGTGGGGGGTTTGAGCTGTCAGCATCTGCGTAGTCGTGGGTTGGTCAAATCAAATGCATTTTGATTTGGTTACTGACACTAAATGAGAAGGGAAAAGGCTAAAACAGACTAAGCTCACACTAGTATGTGGTACCTGTAGGAACATGCCCCTATGTATTTAAAACATATCATAAAATAAATAGAAATCACTCTGAGGAATGCAGTTATGGGAAGTGTGTGTGCACGTGCACGCATGTTTGTCCCTTTTGTAGCCATACCCATGACCCTGGACCTGACGTGACCCAAGGGTAACACCTGCATTCCTTCTGTATCTGAGGAAGGAGGACAGGTGTACCCAGTTACACATCACCTCTTATGTACTTCATCTACTTCACAACAGCACAGGCTTCTTTGTGGGTCCAACACAGTCATACACAACCACAAACATGACTAAGGGGACAAGCACATGGATCGGCATCCCTTTCATCGGGCAAGAGAAATAGGGGCATCTGTTTGTCTGAATGGTGGACTACCTTAGACACCCAACCCTTACACAGACCTGGCCACCTTGACCTGAGGGCTTGGAAAAGTTTCTTCTGTCCCCCTAATTGTTTGTTTTCCTCTGTTCTTCTTTTCCCATGTGCCTCTTTCTGTCCTGGCTTTCACTCTTTCTTACTCATCTAACATTTAGTCTTGCTTGCCTGCTGTGATGATTTAAATCTGGTCCCATTCCATAGTCACTGGATTCTAGCCACGATGGAGAGCATAGATGGTGATAATGTACCATATGTTTGAAGGATAGAAATCTTATTAACTTATTAACATGGACTTTGAATCATCAGATTAAGGTTAGAATGTCAAACGGCCACATGAGGAAATGTGTGGCCATGACGTAGAAGTGGACGCAAAGGAGCAAGACACATCCAAAATACTAATGGTATTCAGGTGAACTCAGTTGAACTACCCAGTTCTCTGAGATTTGGAAGAAGGCTTTCTTAATCTAGAGGTCTTTCTGGTGGAAGAAGCTAGGAGGGGAGTCAGGCTAGAGGGACTTTGACACCTGAGGATGAGGGCTCGGCAAAGCTAAATGGTCACTGTAGAAACATCTGAGTATGGGCGTATGTCTTGGAGCTAATATGCATGTGTGCATCTCAGTCCATCGTTGATTGTTGGGAATTTGTGGATTATCTAAAAGTAGTTTGAGGTGACTTGGTCACATGACCGAGGAGCTATTGAAATACAAACATTAGAAACTAATTAAATCTCCTGCACTTTGAACACGGTCACTGGCTCTGCCAGCTGGAAATCCGTGCAGCTGACATTTCTGGATCTTTATTAAGGGTTGAAAGCAAACCAATGTCTGAATAGTGAAGATAAAACGTGTGAAATGTTGTGCATGATTTTTTTTTCCAACAATGTGACGCTAATTCTGAGACATTTACTTTTATTGAAGTTTGAAACCGCAAATAGGTTATCTATCGAATCGAACCTGAAACCAACTTTCCACGGGCTATCGGTATGGGACGCAGCCCATGTCCCCACTTCACCCCAGCGTCTTTGTGCTTGCTGGGTATAGATAATAATGTTACAGTTTCTAGTACGCTTTTAGCTCAAATGACATGAAGTTGATTTACAGGCTTGACGGAAAGATCGACAACTTGAACCCGTTTTTGGTCAAAGTATATTCTGGAGGTTTTATGCATGACCCATCAGCATTAATGAAACTACAAATACTCACTGGTTTTTCTACAATCAATGGGAACAACATGATAATGAAAACATGCTATCCCAGTTACAATAAATCGTAAACTTATTGGAGAACCAATAAGACAGTTTGGCCGTATGGGTTTGTAAAACACCAATTGTTTCAAACAAATTGGGCTTTTGGGTCATATTTGGGTTTTCACATTTGAAATACATTTTTAAAAAGATTACATTGTGTGGCACGCTAACATAATTAGTTTTTACCAAGTTAATATTTATCTGTATTAAATATTTTTAAAAAGAACAAAGAACCCTCCCGACGTCACACCGATACGCTGCTACGTGTACGTTTTAGGGGGAGGGGCACGTAAACAGAGAATTCTAAATAAAGCGGAGTGCTGCATAATATTTCTTCATCGTTTTATTAGGCAGTGTAAAGGTAGGTTTTTTGATAATTGTAAATATTTTCCGTTGCATATGACTATGTCTCATAAGCTCTACGAAATCCATGTTGCATTCGTTATATCCTTCAATGGAACTTTGTCTATTTTATACTCGAGTCTTTTCAGCGCCATTACTGTGTGAGGACTAAATGGACAAAATGGCCATATTCCGAGTTATTCGTCAGAGACGTGTGTCTTTCATACACAATAAGATGCATTTAATGGCATCACAACGTTTGCACGATTCATGCATGAACATCTTCCAAATTACGGTACACTTAATCGAGTTGTTGCTTATGCATTAAACGTTCATCCATACATTTAATGGAGGTGCTGCCATCGTGCTGTTAACGTTAAATGCACAGCCCAACGGTATGATTGACGTTTGGGTTACTGACTAAACAGAGTCAGTTGAAAGCTAGCGATCAATCAAAGACTACTTTTTCCACTGTGCATCTTGTACTATGAAATGTTTACACCAGCTTACTACAGCCAGCTTTGTTTGGTAAATCCATGTTTTTATTGTCACTCCTAGGTCATTTGAGTTATGCCGATACGTCGTGCTGCTGGGTCTAACCAGGAGACTGCTCCTTCCGCGGCACCAGAAGCAGGTGAGTTCAAGACAAGACATGTCAATGTAAGGACCGAAAATCAACTAGTGCGATGTTAGCGTTTATGTCCCCCCCATTGTAATGACTACTTTCCATCAGGGCCTTTTCAGACCACCCTCACACTCCCTGACTAAATGGGAGTATTGCCAAATGTGATGCCCATTCTCGATGAGTCTCTCTGTCACTCTGCCTCTCTCTCTCCCACTCTTTTTGTCTACTTGACTCTGCCCTCTATACCTTTCTCCCTTTTTCTACCTGTCTCTCTTTACCTGTATCCTACCTACCCACCCACCTGTCTACTATATATCTCCAGAACCTGATGCCAGCTCTGAGGAATCGGCATCCGTAGGGGAGGGGCTCGCAGCAGCCCCAGCCCCCGGGGCCAAGCAGGGCGAGGAGGCGGCCGAGGGCGAAGAGGCGGAAGGAGGAGAAGCGCCAAAAGAGAACGGCGAGAAGGCGGAGGAGGGCGAGAAAAATGCAGACGAGTCCGCCGGAGAGAAGGCCGATGAGAAGAAAGCCGAGGGGGAGGAGGCGGAAAAGAAAGAGTGAGTTGGATGTTGTGCAACTGACTGAGACTTCCTTCATTAATTCTCGGCTTTCCCGCCCGAGTAGCCATCTCGGCACACAAAATTATTTTGGACGATTCAGCATGTTGCCATGCCTAAAAAAGGAGCGATTTAGAAGTTGGCTTTCTCAGTTTTGCGATTTGGGTTGCAAGATTTCAATTGATGTGCCCCTTAGTTTTTTTGCCATTTAAAAGGAATGTACTGTGTCTTCTCCCTTGGCTGCAGAGAGAAGGATGGAGTGAAAGAGAAACCCAAGAAGCCAATGAAAAGGACCGTTCCTGCATGGGCTACCCTTTCCGCCAGCAAAAAGGTGGTTGTCACCACCAAGTTTGCGGGCAACCAACCCAAGGTGGACGACATCCTCTTTGAGGCTGTTGAGGTGTGTGTGACCCCCTAATTTACTTCTCTTGTGTTGTCACCACATGAACGCTGTCCAACCGTAACCACTTGGTTCGTAGAGCCACACGCTAACACACACGCATCTGCGTGTCATCATGCACACACTTGCTTGAGCGACGCACTCATCTCAGTGCGCGTCTGCTTACTCTCTGCAGTCCTGCAAGGACAAGACCGGCGCCTCGGTCTACTCGGTGATGAAGTACATCGTAAATAAATACCCTAACCTGGAGCTGGACAAGAGGAAATACCTCCTGAAGAAAGCTCTGCAGAGGCAGGTGGAGAAAGGGACCATCAGACAGGTAAGATACAGACAGAGGTCTTCCCCCGGCCCCCCAAACCACCCACCCACCTGTTATCACCGGCTTTCAGTTATAATAATGCATTCGTTTAGCGGCAGCTGTTGTCCAAAGTGACAGAGGCGGGGATTTGAACCTGGGACCTCTTAACATGCTATACCACTGAGTAGGGCTGCAACAACAAATCATTTGAAATGATAAAAATCGAATATTAAAAGCGTTGGCAACGAATTTCATTATCGATTTGTTGTGTTGCGCCATTATTACACCACTCAATAAGTCGCGGAGATGTTTTAAGTATTACAAAAATTAGTTTAGTTAAGCGCAGAGGGGAGGTAGAGGAAAGACCATCGGAGAGACGTTGAGTAACGTTGTTTTGAAACACATGGCGGAGAAATCAGTACAACCTTAGTCATCCAAGGTGTGCAGCATTTCACACTAAATACGTTGAAAAGCTGTTTTTAATTGACCGAGGTGAAGTTAGTTTAATATTTGACATTCGTCTCACATTCGGAAGACGCTACTTTGCAGCGTCGCGTTAGTGACCGGGTGAAAGCTACCCATACCATTTTGAAAAATGTAGACTTTTATAATATTTGTATGAATATAAAACCTCAAACAGACACCAAAGTATCTCAACAATGTCTGGTATACTTCCACAGCCTTTATTTTTTCAATTAAGTTTCAAATAAAATGATAGAAAATCACTAATCTTTGAAAATAGCTTAATCCTCGCAAAGCTCAATTTTTTTCAAAATTGTGTCAAGAAATCACAAATACACCAAAAGATTCTAATAAAGTCTGTCCTACTTCCGCAACCTTTCAATTTTCAAAAATGTTTTAATCCAAACTCAAATAAATGGCTAATCTCTGAAAATAGCATGAAATCCACGCTAATATTAAAAACTTTTTTTCAAAATTGTGTGCCTGTTTGTGCACATTCTGAAGATTTTTTGCACTTTTTTTTTTTTATCCGATTCATAAATTTTATCGAAAAAAGAATCGACAGATTAATCAATTACAAAAATAATCGTTAGTTTCAGACCTACCACTGAGCCATGTTGACTGGGGAATTTATAGATTTGATCTAGAAACTATTGATGTCAAATATGTTTGTTGTTGGACAATGTGTTGTTCTACTGTACCTTTTTGATTTCTTTATATGAACTCATTTCCCCCCTGTGTGTCTCTTCCACAGCTGAAGGGGAAGGGATTCTCTGGAAGCTTCACCATCGGGAAGCAGCCGCCCAAACCAGCCGCTAAGGTCAGCCAGGTCACACTTCGGTGACGTAACTGCTCTGTACTAGATGTGGTCCTCCTGGAGTTCAGTGATCAATCTGTGATTCTAACAGAGGTGCTGAGCTAGCCAACATTGTTTGGCTCCTCACTGTGAAGGTATACGGAATGTTCCAACCACAGCGTACTACTAAGGTGGGCGTGCTCCAAATGTTTCAGCGACATACCGATAGGCTACAGTGCAGGAACATCTCTGATTGGTCTTAATCATCCATATGGACCTAGAAGTTTAGCTTTTCTCAACGTTTGAGCCTTTATTACCACCGGAAATGTACGCCGGCGGCCATTTTGAAAATGTACCGGGTCTAAAATGCTCTCGTACATAAGATAAACGGCCTGTTACAGTGCATTGCAGGGAACACGTGGCGTTAACGTCGGATTCTGTGTCTTGTCAGAAGCCGACCGTGACTCCCGGCATGAAGGCAGAGTCCCTGGGTGACGCCCTGCCCCTCATCATCACACGCCTCTGTGAGCCCAAAGAGGCCTCCTACATCCTCATCAAGAAGTATGTGGAGCAACACTTCCCCCACTTCAACGTGGAGAACAGGTAGGACCCCGACACGCTGTTAGAGGGGGGGGGGTTATATTGAGGTCAAAGGTGACCTTGCATACTACGTCCAAAAGTATGTGAGCCAAACCTCTGTAGATTTGTCTAATGATCCCCCACACACACACCCACACACCCCACATCACTCCTTCCCCAACTAGTCCCCCACCTTTACACAATTTACTGAACTGACTTTAAGGCAACACAGCCACTGTCACTTGCGTGAGGTTGACAGTTCTCTGGTTCATCTCTCAGGCCGGACATCCTGAAGTCGGCTCTGGTGAGAGCCGTGGAGAAAGGACACCTGGAGCAGATCACTGGTAAAGGAGCATCCGGAACCTTCCAGGTAAGTCGTCCACCACGAATGAAGGGATCTATTTTAGCTTATTTTGGTTGGAGTGGGCGCGGGGGGGGGGGGGGGGCGTGTGTGTATTGGTTTGACATTTGATTGGTTGGCCCCACAAGTCCCTAAGTCGCTGTTTCCTTACTACATCTTTAACTCTAGCTGTAACCTGTAGAGGATGAGCAACAGTATGTTTGTGTCCACCCTACTGTAACCTATCTCAGCCATGTTGTGAGAGAATGGGAAGCTTAATCTCAGACCTTGCCCCCCCCCCCCCCAGCTGAAGCGTGCTGGGGATAAGATCCTGATGAAAGGGGGGCCCCTGGAGGACGCCATTTTCACCGCCATCACGGCCATGAACGAGCCCAAGACCTGCAGCATCCCCACACTCCGCAAGCACCTGGTCGAGACGAACAAGGACAACGTGGAATACCGCCTGGGTGAGTTCACTTCTCTACCTCACCCCAAATTCAGCACCAACCTTTTAGATGACTAGGCCTGCTGTACCCCCAAGACCAGTGTGTCTATGTGTGTACCTAGATAGAGCCTCTAATAGTATCCCTCTCCTGCCAGCCTGCCTAGCTCTGATGTTGTCTTGTCTCCCTGCCCTAGTGAACACCCTGAAGAAGACCCTGCAGAAGTGTAAATTGATGGGCTGGATGGAGCAGATCACTGGAAACGGCCTCACTGGAACCTACCAGCTCTCCTACCCTTACTACCCCAGGTAAGCAAGATCCCCCCCCCAGTACACCATTGTTTAAAGTACCCTCCTAGCTTTCCTTACCCTTTCTACACCAGGTAATTTACTACCCCAGGTGTCCCATCTGCTGTCTAACCCGTAGCTCTACAGGTTAGGAATAGCTTGCTACCTCGGGTAAGAAAGAACTGGCAGTACACCACCGTTAATGTACGCAACAAGTTAAGTCCTAACCCAGTTCCAGAAGTATGTACTGTAGTATACCGTAGTTGATACAGCACTCACTGAATGTTAACTAATGAATTAAGTGCAACACATCGGAGTCCTGCTTTTTAATTGTTTTTTAGTGATGTGGTCCAGTCAGAGCAGACTTTTGGACTTTGTCCATGCCTTTGTGTTACTGATGGCTGATTACTCTACCCCTCCTTTATCCTGCATCACTGAAGTGATTAGAGAAGTGGTGGGTCCTAGATAGACTCAACACGCACACATACACCTCATTGTTACGGGTGTAACGATATACATTTGTGTTGAACCATTTGATGCCAGTCTTTTGTTTTGGTACCATTTACGAACCGAAGAATTTGTTTGGACTAATCCTATTATATCTGGACATTTTTTAACTAGATTAAATTGTGTGAAATATAATGTTCTCAGTGCCACAGCGCTCCACAAGACAGCCCAAAACGATGCCTCAAGGAAATTTCTCTGGCATTTCCTTTTTTTTTAAATATTTATTGATAGGCCAGTTGGAGAGAGAGAGACAGGAAAACAGGGAGAGAGGGGAAGAGGTGCAGGAAATGGCCTGAACCGGATTCATATCCAGGCCCCCCTGCATTTGAACTTTATTTTGCTCTAGTGGAAACAGTCCGAACCAGGACACTACTGTGTCGTATTGCACCGAATTGTGTGAACCGTTAAACCCCACAATGTTACTCACGGTCTCCTTGTGTTCCACAGCCCAGCCATCTTGTTCCCAGATAAACATAAGCCTGTGGAGAAGCCCAAGCGCCGGAGGACTGTGGACTCGTCCTCTGAGGAATCCTCCTCTGAGGAGGAAGAGGAGTCAGAGGAAGAGTCGTCGGAGGATGATGAACCTCCTCCCCCTCCTAAGAGGTGTGTGTGTGTGTGTTGGGTGTAAGATGTAGGGGTGTAACAATGTCATGGCACAATATATCGCAATGCAAACATTTTATAATATGCACCGTAGAGTTATGGCTATATATTATTATATGATGTTTGTTTTATCCTATTGTTTGTTTGAGCTACCAGCACGTGACCGACTATGCATCTGCATCACGCGTGTATTCACAGAAATCACTTGAACTGAGTTAACTAAGTCATATGTACAGCAAAGTTGTTTACTTTTTGAATGTTTTGGAAATAAATCATCAAATCGTGATGCATATTGTATCGTGAACCCAGTATCATGATATGTATCGAATCGTGAGTGTATCATTACACCCCTAGTAAGATCTCAACATCTGACTGTGTGTGAGAGACCCTCTCAGTAAGTGTGTTTGTTCAAATCTGACCCTTAGGAAAGCCCAGAAGAGGCCCGCCCCTAAAGCGCGCCGCCCTCCACCCAGCAAGAAGCCCAGACCAGCCAGCCAATCAAAGGCCAAGGGCAAGAGACCTGCCCCTGGGAAAAAGGCTGCCCCTCCTGCCAAGAAATTAGCACCGCCCGCAAGAAAATCTGCCCCTCCGCCAGCCAGGAAACCAGTCACCCCAGCAAAGAAACCTGCAGCAGCCAGCAAAGCTGCCCCCCCAAGAAGGCTCCACCACCACCAGCTAAATCCACACCTGTCAAGAAGGCAGCCCCAGCCAGGAAGCCTAAGACACCAGTCGCCAAAAAGCTCACCAGTAGGGCGACCAAGCGACCCGCGGCCAAAAAGTTGCCCCCAGCCAAGCCAGCAGCCAAGTCAGCGGTGAAGACCAAGCCAGCAGCACGCAAATCTGCGCGGGGCAGGAAGTGAAGTCACAGGAAGTGAGGTCATGACAGCCTGTCTCCAGCAGGCTAACCGTGTAGCTCTGAAGATGGCAGTTCTCAGCCTCTCATCCCGTTCCTTTTTTTTTTTGGCGTCTTCTGGAGACTAGTATTCTTTGTAGGATAAGGATGTGACTGTTATCTGTAAAGTCAGTTTACTGTATTATGGCAAGTTGTCAGGTTGATTTTATTATAATTTTTTAACCCATGTTTTAAATGCCATTGCGTAGAAAGGCAATTTTAAGGTGTGAAAAAGATAAGTCAGTCCTCAATCTGTATTCCTTCTCTCACACGTCCTCTGATTAATTTATAGGCAGAGGCCTGACATACTCTACTAGAATTAAATTGGCTTTTTTATTTTATTTTGTATTTTCTTTTCATGCTTATTCACTTCCTCCCCAAATGTTATCAGCACACATTCCTTGTATCCAATACTGTCAGGTAAGTATCCGATACCGCTTCTCTTTCTGACTAAGGACTGTTAAAGAACAAAATGGAAACATAAACTGAGTTTATGAAGCGGATGGTGACAGAAAGAACTTGGGCTGTGCTTCAAGTCTCTTGTTTTGACGAATAAAGCGCAGCGGTGGACCATGACTTCCCATCGTCACAAGTTCAAAGGGGATTAGAAACGTACTGGAAAGATATTTCAGTTTGAGTGGAATTTTATTACCTAAATGAGGACATTTAGTTGATTGAAAATGGATTTCAGATTGCATAGTGTTATTTGCAGCTCTACCGATAGCAGGGATCATGTCATTTTGATGTGAAAAAGGTCTATTCAAAATTTATTGGTTGTAAACTTGTAAGGCTCTGTAACAGATCTCTTATCAGACACAGCCATTTATATTCGATGTGCTATGAATGACTGACATTTGTTTTGAAGGAAGTAAGCTCATACATACCCTGTACCCTATTGCCCAGCATGCACGTTCTCCTTTCTGTTATGCTTTTTTCCTCTCAGTCATTAATAAAATGGCTATATTTGTACTCCACTGCTCGTCCTTCATTCTTTGGTGGTGGTGGAGGAAGGTGGGCGCACGCATTGGAATAAAGGCATTAGGGGGAATCTAGCACGAGGTTGCTGATGTGGCAGAGGTAACCTACATTACATACTATAACGTCGGGAAACAACGCAGAAGCAGGAAACTTTTCTAGGGAGACAAAATGCTGCTGTTGCGCAACATCTGTTGGGGATTTAGGCTACGGGTGAAATATGATCTCGAGGGAATCAACAAGGAAATTGTGCATTCTCTGTGTTCCTTTTTTATTGAATTTCATTGTAAAAAAAAAGTACAAAACAAATAATGGATTAGTGGGGTGTTAGGCTACTGGTGTCGTTCCAAGCCCAACACGCCCAGGCAAACAGAAAATACACAGCACTGGGGAAAGTGTAGAACGCGTTGTGGACGTGAAGCTGATAAGGTGTGTTTCATCAAACTGAAACTGTTGGGAAAGTGGGAAATCAGTGTTTGGGACTTCGGCCGCGAGGGCATTAGTGTTTGACACAAAGCGTTGACTGGAGATTGAGTAAGACGTTTTTCATCTTGAACTAAATTGTAAGCTTACCTACTTTTTACTTGCGGGGTCCAGGTAGACTAATTGTGACATGTAGTCCTAAACATTGCGCTATTTTACATTCCAGAGCTCCGTCTGTCCGTGCGTTTTTGTTTGAGGTTCCAATCCGACGCAAACTAAAAATAAAGGGACCAATTGTGGACGACGACTGTGGGGCCGCTCTTTCAACGGTTGGATCTGTTTAGTCGCTTGATTTATAGATTGACAATTAGACTATGTTTTATGCCCATGAGCAAGATAGAACCCAGGTGGTGTAGATCTCGATAACACAGGTGGGCTGGCGTGGAGAAAACAGATCAATTCTCTTGCGCTGATCCTGCCTCGACCCTGGTATTTCAATTTACACTTTTAGACAGTGGGCTACAACTTTAGCTTTCTTAAAAGCACGACTAGCTCAATCTGATTACAGAAATAGTTGAACAAGCTGTGCTGTTTTTTAGTTGCTACTCCTCATGTCATCTTAGAACAGCAGATGACGGAAGGGGGCCACAATTCCTGTTCAGAAACCTCACATTCCAGCGAAAGGATGGGCGAGACAGCTGTGAAAGACGATGGGACGGTCACCAGATCAGCGGAGGTAGGTTGAGACCACAGCTTACTCCTCCACCGTAACCGACATGAAGTCACTGGGTCAAAACAGGTTTGCTGAGGAGAGAGTTACTGTCATTACACCGTGACACCAACCGTCTCTGGTGGAGGGGATCCCTCAATTAATTGCTCCTCCCAAGGTTTCTCCATTTCTTCTTTCTGAGTTTTCTTGGAAGTTTTTCATTTTCCTCCTTGAGGTTCTAGGGCAGTTATAGATGCTGCCCTGTGCAAATCTGTGTTAAGCCCACTGTGACATTCCCTGTAAAAGGGCTGTACACATCTAACTAAATTTCATACACCATTGTGTAGTGGTAGTGATTACACCATTTTAACAAAGTGTGTTGAAACATCAAGTGACATGATCTTGCATCTAGTTTGCTGTTCGCTCACTTCCTTTAAACTTTATAGTATGTGGGATCCTTTCCCATTGATGACTGCTGTTTGGATGACCAGATCCAGCAACTGCATCGACAGCTCAAGTCTCTCAAGGTGATCTTTGGAACAAATATATATGTAAAAAAAAAAAAAAAAACATTGTTTTATATCATTTTATAAATGCCAAAACAATAGTTTTTAATGAAGTATGTAAAGCTGGGAGTCAGATGGCTGAGCGGTGAGGGAGTCGGGCTAGTAATCAGAAGTTAGCCGGATCAATTACCCGCCATGCCAAATGACGTTGTGTCCTTTGGCAAGGCACTTCACCCTACTTGCCTCGGGGGAATGTCCCTGTATTTACTGTAAGTCGCTCTGGATAAGAGCGTCTGCTAAAATAACTAAATGTGAATGTAATGTAAAAGCTGCAATTACAAGCTTGTCTGTGCTCTTTTTTTAAACTCAGACATGCAAGCGAAGGAGAGCTGTGTCCCTGAAGTTCTCCATCCGTGGCGTGAAGATGTATGATGAAGACGAGACGGTTAGGCTCCCCATTAAGAACAGATCTTTCTGTGGTTGCCGGGAACAACCATTATCAGTGTCCACAGGACCTTAGTAGGAGACAGACAGTTCCCGCCTGCGTGTAAACCAGCAAGCGTTCGCTGTCTTTGTCTGGATTGCATTGTTTCTATTGCCCTTACATGTCTGTGTGTGTGTCTGTGTGTATTGGTGTGGGCTTGTATTCGTTTACATCTGTGGGTTTGTGTACGTGTGTGTGTGTGTGTGTATAGACCCTCCTGATGGCCCATGCACTGTGTCGAGTGTCTCTCTCCACCGCCCGCCCCTCCGACGCCCAGTTCGCCTTCATCTCCCACAACCCTGGTAGCCCAGACGGACAGCTCTACTGCCACCTATTCAATGCCAGGCACGCCAGAGCGGTAGGCACAAGCTAACTGGAGCACGCTGATCGATTGCTATTTGTTAATAGAATATGGATTTTCTCAATCAGCATGAGTATTTACATATGAAACATTGTTTTGCGTGGTCTGTTGTTGGCCAAAAACTAGTTATTTTAGTTTAATAGTCCATTTTTTTCATTGGTAAAGTCAAAAGTTAATCTCTTTCCATCCCTTTCTCTGCCACCCCTCTCTGTGTCAGACATCATCAACGTTATATTGTCCTTGTATCCTTTGTATGGCAATAAAGTTAACTAAAAGAAAGATCCTTGTAAATCTAGTTTAAGACTTAGTTGACTGTTTAACAGTTATTTACCTTCCTTAAGAAGCAACTCAGACTTCACTAACAGTTCAGTCAAGTTGTCTCATGTTACGTGTCTGCGAAATGTGTGAACGTTATGCTGATTTGTCGCATCCACTTCTATCTCTCCAATCTTTCCATCCACCTCTCGGCCGCCCCCTCTCTCTCTCAGGCCCAGTTCCTGAACCTGCTGCTCTGCCGCTGCTTCCAGCTGTCCTACCTGGAGAAGCACCCTGAGGAGTCCCAGGAGGTGCCTGCAGGACCCCTCCCCCGCCGCAACCCCTCCCTCCTCAACCACGGCTTGCCCCTCAGTGTCAGCGCCCTGGTGTCCTTCAGACGAGCCCCGACCAGCGGCCTGCTGCCTTGGGAGAAGGTTCGAACACGCACTGCCCTGCCTGGATGTTGGTCGATCATTGGCTAGCCTTTGGTTTATAGAAACACAGAGAGAAGCTGCCTCCATGGTTCAGTATAGTCCTGGTGTTCAACCAGGTCATGAATCCTAATGTGAAACGGATGGTGTTTTCTGGCTGGTTGTGAAGTTCTGTCCCACCCCTCCTGCAGGTGTTTTCAAAGCCCTCGGAGGAACATCCGAGCAAACACGAGGACGTGTTCGCCCCCTCTCCGTCCTTGGTGCGCTGCAAGGCCATCCGCAACAAGGTCCTCCGCTCGGGGGCCTACCGCTCCTTCACCTTCACGCCCCTCAAACAGCGGCTCGCCCAGGAGCGCCTCAACTCGCCGCAAGGTGGGCAGAGTGTGCGGAGTGCGCTCTCCAGGGTCAAACGGCTCATTAGGTAGGACGATGCATACCGTGCCCTCCCTCACCGAGACATCGCGGGCTCTCTGTCACCGTCTGTGGTGTCAGTCGTGTCACCCTGGGAGAAGGTGAGGGGCGTGTTTGTTTCACCTTGCACTCGAGGGGTAGGCAGGCCCTTGCTGGTTGCACCTCATGCGTTGACTTTCTGTTGCCGTTGGTTCTCTCTGCTCGGTGTCTTCGATTCACTGTGTGCATTCCTTTGACAGTGACTCTGAAAATGCACGTCTTGGATGTCATCCAAAATATACAAGCTTGTTAGAATAACTTCCCTGGGGGATCCCGGGGAATGCAATGGTTTTCAAATCCTGAGGGATGTGTGTGTGTGTGTGTGTAACAGAAAAAGCGCAGGACAAAATGCCAGTCCGGAGGAGTCGTGCCCCCAGCTTAGCTGAGACAGAAGAAGCCCTGGCACAGGCAGTGTGGTGCTGGGCTGGCATCTCCACGTGAGTGGACCCGGCCACCGCTCTCTTCACCATGCTCCAGGACATGCTTCTCCAGAACATGCTTCTCCAGGACATGCTTCTCCAGAACATGCTTCTCCAGGACATGCTTCTCCAGAACATGCTTCTCCAGAACATGCTCCTCCAGAACATGCTTCTCCAGGACATGCTTCCATTTCAATTGATGTTGTTTCTTCCGAAGAATATGCACTTTGCCTGGCTTCTTGAAGGCCAACCTCTAAGTCCTCTGTTATGTTTAGATCAGAAAAAGATTTGCAAGGGATTTGATTGGTTTAAACGACGTGCTGCATCTCCAATCGACCCGCTGGCCTCCGTGACTGTTGATACTCTTGTCATTGTGCTGTGTTTCAGTGACAGCAGCTCCACCCTGCTACTTGAGGATGTGCTAGGCTCCTACCTCCTCTGCCCCCACCCCAAGAGGCCTGGCTGTGGCTCCCTCACCTTGCGAGCCCCCCTGGGCCTGGCCACTCACGCCCTGGAGAACACCCCCAGAGGGACATACCTGCTGGAGGTGAGGACAGTTTACGTTACATTTGATATTTTATTCATTTAAAATATGCTTTGATGAAAATGGTCAAAAATGACCATACAAACAGTGGACAGAAAACAGAAACAGAAAATTGTGGGTGAATAGTGTATATTATTTATGTCCTTCGGTGTGTGTGTGTTCCCCTGTACTACAATCACATACTAATAATGGTATTTTGGGATGCTTTTCTATTTCAAGAAATGTCCCACAGAATTTAGCTCCCTGGCGGCCTTGATAGATCACTACACAGAGATGCAGGGAGAGCTGGAGTGTGCTCTGAGCTGTGCCCGTGTGAACCACTGCTATGAGTGGGACGAAAACACAGGCCACAAGGCCCAGACTGTCAGACAACACACTGGCCCCAAGAGGAACACTACTAAAACTGCCCCGCGGAAACAATGGGTTTAAATATCCACCGTCTTTTAGTTTGCACTAGGATGTGGTGACTCACTTCACTTTACTTTGGAAATCTTCACTTAACTTTTTTTTTTTACTGGGTGAGGGGTTAGTAGTGGATGTTTGTCAATAGTTGTTTTTATTCGTTCTATTAATTATCTTTAAGGGGAGACTCTAAATGTTGTTGACCCTGGTTTGTTTCTTTACTTGGAGCACTTTGGGTAATGTTGGGAGACTATTAAATGGGAACATTGGTGAAAAAAAATCTCACATCAAATTATGTTTATATAGTTTGAGAAACACTCTTACTCTTTGTATTTTATCTGGTTTTAAATAGTAACTTACTAACTTTAATCATAATTTTTAATTGATTCAATGTGCAATTGGTGTTGCAGAATTCACTGATAAAACTGTTTCAGCACTTGGAATTGGCGTTGCCATTTCCCAAATGTGTATATATTTTTTTACTTTTAATATTACTTGTGAATTCAAAGTGTTGTTTTTACTCTTTTCCTACTCCTTGATAAAGGTCAAAAGCTTTCAATGGACAACGTTGAATGCCGGTAGCACACATTTTCTTGACAAAAGTATTAATATTAACGTTTGTCAATGGAACTGCATTTTGTGAAATATTTTCATGAGTATTTGTGTATTTCACTGCATAAATTCCAATAGGTCTATAACTAATCCCTGTCTTTTTTGTGTGTAATTGTTTATTATCAATTAATATAGTTTTATGTGCATGGGTCTAATTACTATAGCACATCAAATGTCTAATTATGCTATGCCTACATTTACTGATGAAATTGCACACGTGAAGGGACCTGAAATATTCAGAGTATAAGCAGCAGATTATTTCCGACCTCACCAAGATGGCTGTGATTAACGACTTGACATTTCACTAGTGACGTAGTTATATGGTTGAAGTTTGCGGTAGCTTAGCAACATGGAACGCCGTAGGAGGAGATCATCTGCAGGAGACAAGTAATGATAATGGTGTTTACACAACTGGATTCACATTTGTCCGCATGAGTTATGTATAATGACCAGGAAAATGTCATTCGCAAATGCAGGAGGTTCTCATAGCAGGTGAATGTTGGGTTGGAAATCGAGGAGGACTCCAATCGAGATTTGTCAAACTCCTTCCAGGATGTATTCCATAGGGTTGCTGGGTGCAGTGCTTACCGGCGTTAGCTTTCAACATGCATAGCTAACTAGCCAAATAAAAAAAAGGTCAGTGTTTCAGTTTTAACTTTGATCATCTTCTACATAGATTGCGACCTTGATAAATCATACTACAGATGTGCCATCTTACCTAAAGTTTACTTACTACCATAGCATCATCAGATGATATAACTCCTATCTAGAGTTGAGCCTACTGAATAACTACCTAAGCATAATCAGAGGATAGCTGTAGTGTAGTCAGAGATGCCTTAGCACCATTCTATGCTGAATGAATGGCCATTAGCTCAGAAGTACAGTCAAACAGACACCTCAGGTAGGCGATTAATTTAATCTGTCCTGTTTTGTCCTAGTGATCAAATCCTTGAGAACAGAAACCCTTGACTTGGGTTCAATGGAGGCCAAAATGGCGTCCGAGTCAGTGCGGGTGGTGGTGAGATGTAGGCCGATGAACGGCAGGGAGAATGCTCTGAGCTGTAAGATGGTGGTCACCATGGACCTGAGCAGGTGTCAGTGCTTCATCGTCAAGCCGGCGGCCACAGACGAACCACCCAAACAGTTCACCTTCGACGGGACCTACTTTATCGACCAGACCACCGAGCAGATGTACAACGAGATAGCCTACCCGCTGGTCGAGGTTGGCTCCCGTTCATCCCGCCCAGATCCGTGCTGATGTTTGACTGCTGTGTGCAGTAGGCTAGACACTTCAGCCAGCCTTGTGGTCATAGGACACCATTGGTTCAGAGTGTGAACCTAGCCAATTAGGACGCCCAGCTATATCCTATTGCTCTTGACCTCAGGACTCATCATTTACTAAACAGGCTGCCGTCAGTCAAACCCAGTGTGCACCAATGTCAACAAGGACACTGCTTCAAGAAAACCACACGCAGTCCAAACGAGATTGATATCTTTAGTTATTGTAAAGGTGGTTGGTTTTGTAGAGCAGTGCTTCAAGATCATGTGATATAGAGTAGTGCTTCAAGATCATGTGATATAGAGTAGTGCTTCAAGATCATGTGATATAGAGTAGTGCCTCACGATCATGATATAGAGTAGTGTTCCAAGATCATGTGATATAGAGCAGTGCATCAAGATCATATGATACAGAGCAGTGCTCCAAGATCATATGATACAGAGCAGTGCTCCAAGATCATATGATACAGAGCAGTGCTCCAAGATCATATGATATAGAGCAGTGCTTCAAGATCATGTGATATCTCCACAGAGTGTGACGGAGGGCTACAATGGGACCATCTTCGCCTACGGCCAGACAGGCAGCGGCAAGTCCTTCACCATGCAGGGGGCGGCCGAGCCCGCACCCCAGAGAGGGGTCATACCCCGGGCCTTCGAGCACATCTTCGAGAGTATTCAGGTAGGCCCTGATGCCTAGTGCCTGGACCTTTAAACCAATGTAACTTTACTAGGTGACTAGGAGTTAATATGTAAGGTAATGCGAGTGGTGACCTAGCCCACATTTATTCCGCTGGACCTTAGTACGACTGCCATGAAGACTGCAGCTTTCGTGGTTGAACATAAGATACGTTCTTCTTACGCATTCGCTGTCACTTTACATGAATGTACGCGAAGAACACAGTTGTGCTCTGACACAGAATCCATGCTGTCCTCCTCTGTGTCAAATAGTGTGCCGAAAACACCAAGTTCCTCGTGAGGGCATCCTACCTGGAGATCTACAATGAAGAGATACGAGACCTGTTGGGACACGACACCAAACAAAAAATTGAGGTTCGAGACGTCGAGACCGTCTGCACCTGTTTACTGTGTTCGAAACGAGCTGTTGGAAGTCTGGGGTATATCTTGTTTGAAGGGCTACATCTGTGTCGTGTATTGTAAAAAACCTGTTAGTCCGGCAGCCTTGTTGTAGTGGATCTGCACAGCCTTATGGCTGCTGTTGCCTTGGTAACGCGCAACAACAAGGCAGTTCCTTAAGATGAAGTTGTCCGCCGAGGAGGACCGCTTTGTGATGCAGGAATGCACGCTGGTCCGTTGTAGCACGCACGCACTGGCTGTGTGCGTGTGTGTCCGTGTGGTGTACATGCATGTTTGCTCTGTGTGTGCATGAGTGTGTGACGCGTGTTTATGCAATGTTTTCTGCGTGTACGCGCGCGCGTTTGCTCACGCATGTTTTCCGTGTGTGCGCGTGTTGCCCGTGCATGCTTTTTGTGAGTGTGGGCTCGCATGTGTGTTCATGCGTGTATGAGTGTGGGCTCGCATGTGTGTTCATGCGTGTGTGTGTGTGGGCTCGCATGTGTGTTGATATGTGTGTGTGTGTGTGTGTGTGTGTGTGAGAACAGCTGAAGGAGCACCCAGAGCGCGGCGTGTACGTGCGGGATCTGTCCATGCACACGGTGCACAGTGTGGGGGAGTGTGAGCGCATCATGGAGCAGGGCTGGAGGAACCGCTCGGTGGGCTACACCCTCATGAACAAGGACTCCTCCCGCTCGCACTCCATCTTCACCATCCACCTGGAGATCTGCACCACAGGTCAGCTTCTCCACACCTCCCCCCTGTGTCGGTCCCTGTCGCCATCCACCGCAGCTACACCATACTACACCCTCCCTGTAACTGGAACTCTCAGCATACTCCACATCTAGCTGTACTCCACCCCTGCCAGTCCCTATCGCGATACTCCACTGCTAGCTCTGTAGAGTGTGGAGCTCGCTCACCATACAGTACAGCCAGCTATACTACTACACCCTCCCTGTAACTCTCACCAATCACCACAGGTCAGTCTGTCAGCATGACACCCACACACCACACCCTGACTACTGCTTGTTGAGTCACCAAGGACATTAATTATTAAAGGCAAATTAAAGGTCATTCTCTCTCTCTCTCCCCCCCCCACTGTATCGCTGTCTTTCTCTGTTTCCATATGATGAAATGTTGTATTTAACTAGTCTGTCTGTGTTTTGTGCCTGTCTGTCTTTCTGTCTGTCTGTCTGTCTGTCTGTCTGTCTGCTTATCTCTGTCTGTCTGCTTATCTCTGTCTGTCTGTCTGTCTGTCTGTCTGTCTGTCTGTCTGTCTGTCTGCTTATCTCTGTCTGTCTGTCTGTCTGTCTGCTTATCTCTGTCTGTCTGTCTGTCTGTCTATCTGTCTGCTTATCTCTGTCTTGCGCACGTCTATCTGTCTGCCCCTCCTCAGATGCAGCAGGTAAGGACCACCTGCGGGCCGGCAAGCTCAACCTGGTGGACCTGGCGGGCAGCGAACGCCAGTCCAAGACGGGCGCCACCGGCGAGCGCCTCCGCGAGGCCACCAAAATCAACCTGTCCCTGTCAGCCCTGGGGAACGTGATCTCGGCGCTGGTGGACGGCCGGTCCAAACACATCCCCTACAGGGACTCCAAGCTGACGCGGCTGCTCCAGGACTCCCTGGGCGGGAACACACGCACCCTCATGGTGGCATGCCTCTCCCCGGCCGACAACAACTACGAGGAGAGCCTCAGCACGCTGCGCTATGCCAACCGGTGAGCTGGGGGGGGGGGTGTTGTTGTTTGTTGTTTGTGTTGTTGACGTAGGGCGTTGTTTAAGTTCGAACTGAAACCCCCTGACCAGATTAGCCTGGTGGGTGGGATGTTTGTGGTGAATGAATGAAGCAGCGTAGGAAATAACGAAGGAAATTAGGTTCTATTGAAATCCGCTCCATGGAACATCAATGGGATTGGAAATGCACTCAATGGAACATCAACGCCCCATTTCATTTGTTATGTCATACACTGTTTCATTCATGGTAGGGGAACAGGCAGGCTTGGTAACTCTCGACCATGTCGATGAGAGCAGTGGTGTTCCGTGTAGAAACCGTAACTCAGATAAGATCTGCGAGCGTGCGACCCAGTGCAAAGCAAAGTGAATGTGGACAGGGCCAAGAGCATCCAGAACCGGCCCCGGATCAACGAGGATCCCAAGGACGCTCTCCTGAGGGAGTACCAGGAGGAGATCAAGCTGCTGCGAGCCCTGATCTCTGGACAGCTGGGGACCACCAACCTCTCATGTGAGTGCCTGCCTTGCCACTGGGGCCCGTGTTGAAGGGCTACGATGGGATTTGTGACTACAAACCGAATAAATAAAAAAATGTCATGTGGGTCTTCACTATTCCCACGTTACACCTTGCTCTCCTCTCAGTTGGCGAGTACAAGGCTGAGTTTTTGCGGGATTTTAACTGGGGGAAGTCAGAGGTCATTTAGGCGGACGTCAATCACATCCACATCTTCGAGTGCTCGCCGGTGGATAGGTTGTGCTGATGCAGCTCTCCAATCCCTGACGTGTCCAGCCCAGCCTGAAGGTGTTGTTCCCTCTGTGTGCTCAGCTCTGCTGGAGGGCCAGAGGTCCGAGGCGCCCCCTGGTGTTCCGTCCAGGCCACAGTTCAGCACCACCGAGGCTGAGAAGGAGAAGATCAAAGAGGTGTGTTCTCCTGGAGAGCGAGCCGACACAGCACACACACACACACATCCCGCCTGCTGGACGGGAACGCCAGAGCCCTCATGCCCTGAACCGTGTGTGTGTTCCTGTAATTGTCGGCTTGTGTCCGTGCTTGTATGTGGGGCCTCCTCCTGTAAGTGGACGTGCTTATGTGTACCACCTGTCTGTGTGTGTGTGTGTGCGTGTGTATGCATATGCACCCTCCAGGAGTATGAGGACAAGCTGTCGAGGCTGCAGGCAGAGTACAGTGCAGAGCAGGAGTCCAAGGCCAAGCTGCAGGAGGACATCACGGCCCTGCGCTGCTCCTACGAGACCAAGCTGGCTCACCTGGAGGCCTCCAGGGCCACCAGAGGGCGCTCCAGCTCCACCACAGGTGCTGTCACACGGGCAATACGAGAAAATACTGTATGTAGGTATACATACGTGTGTATACATACAGTATTTTGCATGTCCTCATCAGAACTACAGTATTCAATAATAATGTCTGCACATAAACATCATTGTGTGTGCGCGTGTGTGTGTGGGGGGGCGGGGGTGTAAATTGTAATAGTGCCTTCAAATAGCCTCTAAGCATCTGTTTTTATAGTCACACTAGATTCTATGGATCAACTATGTCAGGGTCTGAGCTCATCAAGTCTCGTGTTGTCGTCGTGTCATGGTCGTGGGTGTGTCTGTGCTTGACAGAGAGCTCCAGCCATGTGACCCAGGCTCAGGAGGAGCCCTGTCCCACCCCTGGTGAGCCCTCCCTGGCCTCGGCCGAGGACCGTCCCCTGGTCAAGGTACCATCCTCCAGACCAACCCCCCGATCAGTACTCTACTGTTGTAACTGCTGCAGACTGTAGACCCTGTACCTCTGACCACAGCACACAGGTTGGGAGTAACATACTGTGTCATGCCTATTGCTGCTACAGTAGCAGATGAGGTCTTATGAGGTTTGTCATTTGATGTAACCTCCGTACAGGCGTTGTACCTGTGACCTCACTGTCCTAAAAATCACATCAATAATCTGTTGTAATGTTTCCCAATATCATAATGACCTGTTGTAATGGTCTTTTACTGTCACGCTGCTCTGTCATCGTGATTGGTCTTAATGTTACAACGATCTGTCATGGTGTCATGACTACCTGTCATAAGGATCTGTCGTAATCCCATGTCTGTCAAAATGTCATGATGTCTTATCATCTGTCACGTCTTCATATCAGATGTGTCATCATGTCAGATCTGAACGATCTGTCAGACTATAGTGTCATCATGACCTGTCATGATGTCATCGCGACCTGTCATGATGTCATCTCTTCTCTCCTCAGGGGGTCCAGGCCCAGGCTGCTCACCAGGCGATGGGGGTCCAGAGAGGGTCAGAGGGGGACAGCCATGCAGATTCACCCTCCCTCTCCACCCCAGGACCTCTGGACCAGAAACATGTGCTGGAGAGGTGTGTGGCCCACACACACAGACATCAACGACCACATGCATGAACATGCCCATACATACACAGGTGTGAATCACGGGGGGGTTTGGGGGGGGTCTGACCCCCCTAATTAAGACTTGGACCCCCCCCCCCCCCCCAAAAGAGGTAAAAACAACAGGTCGGGGGGGTCGATACACGCCCTGGAGAAGAAGTCGACCCCCCCGATTGTCATTGTGTAATTCGCACTCTGCATACACGTACACACGAACGCGCGCACACACCCACACACAGACACGTACGGAGACACAAATCACCACACATCCAAAACCCTCACACACCCACACATGCCCCCCGGCCCCCTCCACCCCTCACGTCGGTGGGTGTGGTTCCCCCGCGAGCCAGGCTGCAGCGTCTGGAGCAGGAGATGGTGGGCGGCGAGCAGGCCAGGAACCAGGAGCTGCAGCGCCGCCACCGCCAGAGGAAGACACTGGCCGACCAGCGGAAGAAGCACCTGATCAAGGCGCTGTCCCAGAGCGGCGAGGACAGCGACTACGTCCTCCTCAACGTCTACGACTCCATCCAGGAGGAGGTGCACGCCAAGAGGCTGCTGCTGGACAAGACCCAGGGCAAGGTGGGGGAGGGCGGTCCACGCGGCAGCACACACCCAGGAACTCCTGGAGAACCTCTGAGACACACTGGATACACTATCGTTGACTGTACTGTATACTTGTATATTGTAAATGCTGTTATATATTAGAAATCGATGCATGTGTGTTTTTTTGCCACACATCAGATTCATTATTTGGTATAACATAAGATGTTCGAGCTGGTACAGATAATTATTGATGTGGCCTGCCGTGATGATGATGATGATAATGACGATGTCGACGTCGCAGCTGAAAGCAGCCAGGCTGGAGATCCGGGACCTGGAGGCCGAGTTTGAGCTGGAGAGGAACGACTACCTGTCCACCATCCGGAGGCTGGAGAGAGAGGCCCAGCTGCTGGCCAGCCTGCTGGAGCGCATGGCCCCCCTGGTGCGCAGAGACTGCAACTACAGCAACCTGGACCGCCTGCGCAAGGAGGCCAGCTGGGATGAGGACGGCGGCACCTGGAGGCTGCCTGAGGTGGTGGTGCAGAAGACCGCCCTGCCGTCAGGTGAGGGAGGAGCGGGGGTTGTTCAGTGTCATAACACACACACACACACACAATCTACCACATCCTCAAAGACACACCTCACTGTCAGTTAGGTTGGAGCAGGGGACTACCCTTCCGTCAACACACTCGCCACGCAAACACAAACACACGCAAACAGCTGACTCGCTCCAGCAACTGACACGACACAATGTGCACACTTACACCCAGACTTCCTGGCAGACCCTGTTGGCACAGCTTATCAATAACTCTCATCATGTCTCTCACGGTCTGTGTCCGTCCCGTCTGTCCGTCCTGCCTGTCTGTCCTGTCTGTCCTGTCTGTCCGTCCTGTCTGTCCGTCCTGTCTGTCCGTCCCGTCTGTCCGTCCTGCCTGTCCGTCCTGTCTGTCCGTCCTGTCTGTCCGTCCTGTCTGTCCGTCCTGCCTGTCTGTCCTGTCTGTCCGTCCTGTCTGTCCGTCCTGCCTGTCTGTCCTGTCTGTCCGTCCCGTCTGTCCGTCCCGTCTGTCCGTCCCGTCTGTCCGTCCTGTCTGTCCGTCCTGTCTGTCCGTCCCGTCTGTCCGTCCCAGCCGTGAGTGCGTCCGCCCCGAGGCTCGCGGCACGGCGAGCATCAGGGACCGACGCAGCCGAGCTCTTCCTGGTAGGAGCGTCTAACGTTCACACATCTCCACACCGTACGCCTTGGAGTACATTTGACATTGGTGCTCATTCAGCCCTTATAGCTAAAGCTACAAATAGTGACTAGTACTGTAATTCGTATTCTTCAGAACTAGGACTTGTATTCTTTGTGACGGCCCTCTCTCTCTGTGCTCCAGGAAGAGGAGGACAGGTATAAAAAAACCTGCGGTCAACCTCAGTGTTAGAATAGAATACATGTTCACATATTCACACTGGATCCATGTAGCAGACGCTTTCATCCAAAGCGACATCCAAATAGTCCCTGTGCTGTAAAAGGACAGCTAAATAACTGTTAGTATTTTCAAGTAGCACGAGTGACGAGCAACTAAGAAGAAACCTGTATGTATCTCACAGGGATGGCACACACCCACATGCATGGCAGAGCGTCCAAAAATGACACTACACACAATCCTCTCTATATATACTATTCTATAACCGTACTCTAGCGAGTATTGTTCATGACTAGAACCTATAGGTGTTTAGTGTGATATGGTGCCCTCACCCTTCTGTGTGCCCATGGGGCAGGACGAGGGGGACAAGTACAAAGAAATGCTGAACCGCAGCGACAGCGAGAACATCGCCAGCAACTACTTCAGGTCCAAGAGAGCGACCCAGCTGCTGGGCGGAGACTCACTGAAAGGCCTCGGTAAGACCGGGAACTTACAGACCTTGATCCTGACCTTTGAACCCTGGCTGTCCCGAGATCCAGGAAGGATGGCAAACCAGTCATAGAAACAGATACACGCAGTATTTATTCAGTAGACTTTGTCCCACTATTCCAAACCAGGCTGTCCGGTCACTGATTACTGCATGTTTATCTGGACAGTAGCAGACGGCTTTGACACAAGTGGGCAGTAAATCATTTGGAGTCAGGCTGGAGTAATGTTAAATAAAGATAACAGATATATACCACTACATAGCAGAGAGATAAAGGGATAAACAGATAAATGGAGAAAGATGTATCCGAGCTGTTGATCTTTCTGACAGCATGCTTTGTAAACATTTGATATCAACATACTTTTATGATTTTATTTAACCTTAAAATAAAAAGGTGGTCGAGTAGAGCATAGGAGGATGGGCATCCTGAAGAAGTGGAAGATATCAATACACCAAATTTCCGGGAAGACAAGGATGCACTAAAACAACCCCAAAACAGATTGCCCTAAAAACCCAGCAGCTCTCCCTGACTCAGCAGACTCAAGGGACCTGTAGGATGAGCCAAGTCTCTGAGCGGTGGGCTTGAAACAACAGAAATAGAGGAATCTTTTGTAAAACGGCTTAACGTCTGCTCCTGATGCTTAAAGTATCAGTCCACACATCCAAATCTGACTGAACACATGACACTGACAAAACGTCAATGAACATCTTGGCGTTGGTTTCATGTTTCAGATTTGAACGTTTCGAAGAGGGTGTCGAAAGTGTTAAAGATGATGTCGTGCTCGATGTTATCCGGAGATACAATGTCTACTGAGCTGGTCCTCTTGGCTGTCGCTCCTCTGACGTGTTCTCCCTCCCCAGCTGTCCACGCCACGCCCGCCAGCAACGGCGCCGCCCACCTGACCTCCAGCGGCTCCAACATCACGCCCCCCCTCAGCGCAGAGTCGCTCCTCCCCCGGCCCTTCCGTCTGGAGTCCCTGGGCCCCCCCTCCTCCAACGGCAAGGTCAAGAGGAAGAAGAGCAAAGGCCAC
The DNA here is from genome assembly GCF_054491055.1 of Hypomesus nipponensis. Lineage (NCBI taxonomy): Eukaryota > Metazoa > Chordata > Actinopteri > Osmeriformes > Osmeridae > Hypomesus > Hypomesus nipponensis. The sequence continues at coordinate 17,969,376 of NC_140369.1, forward strand.
ATCCTGTCTGAGGGCAACTGAGACGACAGACGAGGTCAAACGTGAGAAGGCCGGATCCTCCTCGCTGCACTTCGACATCTATTCTACCTGCCACCGGGAACCCCTCTAGTGCTACCACACTGACTGGACTACCTGAAGGGTTATTTACTGAAGATTGTATCCTTCCCCTCACTATAATTGAATATGTATTGATAGGTTTTTTTTGCAATAGAAGGAAATAGAAGGAAGGCAATAGAACTGCCTTTCATCCAGCAGTGTAATCTGTGCGTGTTGGTTTAATCGTCATTTTGAAGATAGTACTACCTATGTTACACTACCTAATGCCACTCCACAATGCCTGCTTAAACTGTGATACGCCCGTGCTTCTGAACAAACAAGAATCTTCATCTGCTGTGTGGATGTACTTCTCCACAACACGTGCTGGCTGCCACTTTGTTTCATGTTCACTAGCACTTACAAGAATAAACCTCTTGTTTTAAGGGTGATTGGTTTTATGGATGAGTGTTGTAAAAGTATTTATATAAAACATGGGGGGGGGGGGGGGGGGCTGTGACAAAGTGATGTGAATTGAGGTAACTGTTTTCCTGTTCCTGTGCTTCTCTCGCTGCCTTCTCCCTCCTCCCTTGCCTCCCCCACACTCATAACTGCTGAGACACACATAATCCAGACACAATTTAATGCAATTGTAGTCTGAATAATAATTTTTTTAAACAATGTATATTTTAAAATATGCATGTGGTAAAAAAAAGATTTAATACAAAGACATTTACAACATTGATGTAACGTTTAATAAAGTCATGTTTTACTAAAAAGATTGCAATGTGTAAAATGCAGGAAAATTGACGGACTTGCTCAGATGGGTGGCTCCACTATGTACTGGCTGAATTGATAGCGTTGTCATGGCAGCTGTGTTGACACAGTAGTGGTTGGATTCATAACAGATGATGGATTCATAACCTTTGACCTATCAAATTAATTTTATTATAGGCAGGGTTTGATGTCAAATACCTGATACAGTTGGTCATGGGTTTATCATGATATCAAGAGCGGGGATGTCTTACAGATAGGTATGTACAGTAGTATCATTGGTTTTTGAATTATAAAAAGTATTTTTAAGTAACTGAAAAGCAATTTTCAGAACCATCCCCTTACCCAGGTCTCTGGATTGATGAGTTTTCTACACCACACCACCTATCTACTGAAGCAGGATTATTATTTGTAAAGGTTTTAGACAAATGTATAAAATATGGCAATATTGTGCATTTATTCACACATTGCATTGGTTAGTTAGTCCATACCAGGTGAAAGACGCTGCAGTTAATCTAATATATTGTTGTCATGGTGCAGCATGTGAAGGAAGACCCTGATTAAGCTGGCCAGGGTTATTAAACAAGATCACAGCATTATTCCAGCCCCCCAATAGACCACTAAAGCTAAATAGACCAGCACTTGAGGTTCTTGTATAATATTAAGAAAATCTTTATTTAAATCAAGTTACAGGAAAACAGGTGCGTAGATGGACTGCAGGGGTGAATCACCCCAGTTAAAGACTGTTCAGTTTAAACTTGTTGGCTAGGTAGACCATCAGTTTCTGAAAAACAGAAGAAGTCAGTTTCCCCCCTTCATTGTACAGTAATGTCATTAATTTTTTGCGATAGACTAGACACATCTACCATCAGCCTTTGCATCTGAAGAACAGCCATATCATCCATTTGCCTCACATCAATCTCGTCCTTGGTCTCTTCAGAAAGACAAACTGTCTGGGGAGAAAAATAATGTTGGTGCTTTCCAACAGCATTTCCAGTTAGCATCAAGGCAAGAGTGGTATAATAAATATAATACCTCCCCAAGAGAGGTAGATATGGTGACGTATGGTGCGGACCCTGCCGCGAAACAGGACATGCGGTCACTACCGCTCGACAGCAGGACCGCTCTGGAGACGAGGTAAGGGACACATCCACAATGTGCCACAGGAATAAGGCATGCCTTTTTATTTACATGTTCCTAATTTGTTAAAACAACCGATTGTCAAACCTTTGTTTACTACTCAGTGCGCTCTGGTCACTGGTTTTGGCGATACGAGACACTGCTCTCTTACAAGTTGAGGTAGAGGCACACCTGTGGCAGAAAATGCACAAACAAGCATTTAGCTGGAACTGAACAGTGTGGTGGCTTTGGATGGATGCAAGACCAGGGTTGGTGACCACTTGAACTAAACCTAGTCTATCTGATCTAAGCTGTATGTCACCCCCACCCCAGGCTAACTCATGGTTTAGGAATGATTACAGGTTTAATTTATTAGGGAGGTTTAGACAATTCCCTAGCGGCCTGTCAATAGGAACAGGTCCAAAGAACTTCAGTGTACCTGTAACAAATGGTAACAAAAAAAAATACATTGAACTGGGAGTGAAAGAGCCACCGAGTTACCTTAAGTTTCCTGCGCTTGAACTTGTAACAAGAGATCTTGTTTTGCTGGTTGCCTTCTGTAAAAACAAGACCTGTGAGGGTACTTTCCTGGCAAGTGCATTGCCACTAAATTGTTTTTTGCCAGGTACTGAACCCTCAAACGATCATGGCAATAATGCTGGACAAAACCTTAGCTGCTTCTAACGTTTTCCTTGTCTGAGATCCTGTGATCCGTTTGGGTGCACCATCGGTGACTTTAACTGCAGATTACAAGACAATTTACAATGCAATTCCTTAGATCAGGAGGAAATGCAAAAGTGTTCTATTAACTCAATGAAGACAGTAATGATTGCCTATTATGCATAAAGGCAAACCTTTTTTGCCGCTGTGCTTCCTTGTGAGTGGCTGATCCATTTCAGGAGACTCGTTCTGTTACAGATGGCATGATAGGTGGTTACTGTATGTGCCCACTAGATGGTAGTGGTATTGTTTCACGATTATAATTTGTGGAAGTCTTTTGTCGTTGTACCTTAACAGCAATCGTTACGTCTCCAGCTGACAAACCACCTGCTTAGAAAACGAATATGTTCATCCTCAATATGTGAGCTATACATCTTTAAAATATGTCGAGATTAAGTGTACATTCACATTTTTACCATTTATCAAATCTTTGATTAATGTATTCTGGAGGGCAGGTGGCATTTTCATTAGTTCCACTTTGAACACACGATCTACCGTGGCAAGAGTTTGCTCCATTTTAGACACCATCTCGTTGATGCGGTCTTGGGCTAAGGGATGAGAAGGGCAATGTTAAGCAAAGTTCAAGAAACTTGCTTGATATTAGCATAATTTCCTGTCAGTAGACTGTCGGCAGTTTTACCATCTTTCTCGAACTGTTGGATAAAAAGAGCCGCTTTCTTTTGACGCATCTCGCTCATTTGCTCCATGAAATGCCCTTCGGCACTCACTTTTCTCGTTCGCTTTGAAGTCATGGTCAACGTTTCAGAATAACTCCTAAACCAATTCAGTGTCACATTACATTTTATTCACTGAACAGCAATTCCTATCAGGTGTTTCGTTAATTGGCCTAATTGCTTTCATCTGTGTGGGTCTTTAAGAGGAAAGACGTTAAAAAAAACACCCCGTATGTGCAACTAATGCTGGGGACACACTAAACAATTTTTTAAATCTTATAAGATTTTCAAACTGTGAGAGACAACAAACATGTGGTCATCTCACACTAAAAGCTATCTCAAAGGTCATCTCATACTAAAAGCAATGTTCAGTTATGTTTTGTACTGCAACACAAATTCACTCTCAAAGGACATTAAAATTCAAATGCCGTTGGAATAAGGTCAGGGTTAGGCGGGTGATGGTGCCTGGAGGGTTAAGGTCAGGGTTAGTCAGGTGATGGTCCCAGGAGGGTTAGGGTCAGGGTTAGGCAGGTGATGGTCCCAGGAGGATTAGGGTCAGGGTTAGGCGGGTGACAGTCCCAGGAGGGTTAGGGTCAGGGTTAGTCAGGTGATGGTCCCTGGAGGGTTAGGGTTAGTCAGGTGATGGTCCCTGGAGGGGTAGGGTCAGGGTTAGTCAGGTGATGGTCCCTGGAGGGTTAGGGTCAGGCGGGTGATGGTCCCTGGAGGGTTAGGGTCAGGGTTAGTCAGGTGATGGTCTCTGGAGGGTTAGGGTTAGTCAGGTGATGGTCCCTGGAGGGTTAGGGTCAGGGTTAGTCAGGTGATGGTCCCTGGAGGGTTAGGGTCAGGGTTAGTCAGGTGATGGTCCCTGGAGGGTTAGGGTCAGGCGGGTGATGGAGGCTGTGGCCAGAGCAGGAAGAGACTGTCTTTGAACTGACATTCCACATTCTCAAGTCCAGGTTGCTACCATTTGGGGTTCGATACTACCTCACAAACTCTTGTTTTTCTCTTCAAGGAGATCATTTGACCGTCTCATGAAAGTTCTCTACGCATGAGACCTGGGGAAGAGGTCGCTCTCCATGGTTCTGAAAAGTACGATTGTTTGTCGGTGTCATTCTTTTGTCTTGACATACAATTTTATTTTTTTAATGATACAAACATACTTTTTTTTAATCATACAGTGTACTTACAAGCATTTACCACATGCCCCTTGATCAATCCCCCTTTTGATATCTCATGATCTCACACACCCATGACCTATTGCACCAGCATTTCCTTAAAGTCATAAATCAAACTCTATTACATTTTGACATAATTTCCCACTTATGACTACTATTGACATGTTCTAATGCGTGACCTTGTGACCTCCGCCATGGGAGATAAATTCCCCTAACCACAGGGGGCCACCTCCTGCCCTGATGAAAGATTTAGATATAGGATACAGCAGGCCCACATAGTGTGTGTGTGACCTCCAGAATGATGAGTGAGATATCTATTGTATTCATCGAACTTAAGCAGTGTGTGGTGTGTTAATGTGTTATTTACTGTCCATTTCACTTATACAATGTAAAGTGTAGGCTAATTAAACACATTTAAAACTTTACCCAGTCAAGGACCCATGTATAAATCCTGGTTACATGTGTGAGTCTTTGCTCAGTCATCTAGTAGAGAATGTGTAATGAAGTATTTATTTATTTAATATCTTGTCTGGTTTCTATATGGCTGAGGCAGCTGGGAATGGTGTCAATTTCTTGATGTGAAACCATCGTATGCAAAGCACTCTAACATGCTGACATGGATATCGCCAGGCCATAATAACACCCGCCTGGCAGAGAGATAACGCTGCAGTGCTACCATGGCAACAGCCCGATGCAATGACCATTCCACCAGAGAAGGTTTAGTGTCTATTCTGTGTCCAGTTTGTCTCTATGTTGTGACGATTTTCCATCAGTTTTGTGTCTGTTTTACGTGGGCTGTATGAGACCGTCTCTTCCAGGCCAGTGAATCAAAGGAACGGAACTCTTTGTGCTGAAAGAGTGAGCGAGTTGAGCAACGCAGAGAGTAAGGTGCTTATCTCCCTCAGTGAAAAACAGGTTCACCCAGAGTAGGAGCTCAGTTTCATTTGATAGCATAAGAGTGCAGAGTAGGCTTTCTCATCGTCGGAGTGGTGTGGGTGTAAGACGAGTAGCATGACTGATAATCCACCTGGAGGACGGGTGCTCTGGATAGGCAGGGAGGTGAAAGCGATGCTGAACCCAAGTTGAATATAGGCTAGCAAGTTTGAGATAACCAACTGGTATGTAGACAAAAATCCACTTTAGAGGCAAAATATAGTTCATATTGCCATCCCTGCAGTGCGTTCAGTTAGCCAAAGTAATTAATTGACGTCTCATCCTGTATATATTTAAACCATGACAGGTGTCACATGTGGAGGGGTGAAGACGTAAAGTTTACTCTACTACAACAAACAACAACCCTACTGATGGTGGTGGTTATATGTAGAATGATGGGGAAAAAAAATAACGCTCTGATTCAAACAAATATCAAAAATTGCAGTTGATGTTCCAAAACTGCTGTTTTGTTGCAAAGGCAAATGTTTTGATGGTACCGAAACCGCTTCTGTCAAGTCTCAGTTTAGACATCTGTTTGTGCCCTTGTTCAAAACCAAAACTATGATTAGCTTGTAAGTGTGGACAAAGAAGGCTGTTATTTAATAGCAGGAAGGAAAGTAAGACAAACATAAAACTTTGTTCACAACAATATTTAGACAAAAACTGCAGGAAGCTGATGGGGGAAACAACTGTAAAAATACATCACTCGCACAGTAAAACACTGATATGAAACTATTGTTGAAATGACAACCTTAGATCATTAAAAAAATTATACATAAACGTGTTTTGGATCCAATTTAACAGTGTCAGTTTGTATTTTATTTTCTATTAATTGGTCATATGAAGCTAAAGCAAATTACATTAAAACAATTGAAATACCATTCTTTCAATAATCTCATTCATGAGATAACTTTTTTCCCGACAATTTAACAAAGTAGTGTACAAACAAAGTAACTGACAGTCAATTGAAAGTGCTGAAAAGAAGCTGGGTGTGTGTTCAAAGCTCAAAGTATAATTTCAAGGACTGGCCCCAAAAAGTCTTCTTCCTGTTCCTGTCTGTCACCCACCCAAGTCTGAAGTGGAGGAACCCTTCACTAGTCTTTCAGCAGGCCGAGTTTCCTCAGGGCCTGCTTTCTATCCTCTCCCATGTTGGGCACCCTCACCACACTGAACCCCACCAGCTGTGCAGGTTTTTGGGCCCCGGGCTTGGCAGAAGCAGCAGTGGAAGAGACCGTTTCTGGGGCTTTGCTTGAGCCAACTGGGGGACCACATCCAGCCTTCCTCTGGCTGCTCAGGGCATCAGAGAGGGGCTTGGGGACGCTCTGCTCAGTGGCATGGCTTCCCAGCCCGACCCCGGAGCGCTCCAGGGTGGCAGCCTTGACCCCGCTGGGTCTCAGTGGGTGTGAAAGGGCTGCGGCGGGCTCCTCGCTCCTGGAGCGATGGAGAAGGAGACTGCTGCTGCTCTGCACTGGTCGGGGCTTAGACAGGGCCTCCCTGGAACCCTGGATGTAAGAGAAGGGATGGCCTTGTCCCGGGTTGCTGAGGCCTGGCTCTTTAAGGACGCTGTGAGCAGAGAGGTCCCAGTACGAGTGGGACTTGAGAGGGCAGAGCGAGGCGTCCACAGGCCTGGGCTCTGGCATGCTGTCTCTCAGGAGCCCCAGCTTCAGCAGGGCCTCCTTCCTCACTCTCTCACTCTGCAGTGAGTCTGAGGTGGGCGAGGCAGCTGCTACGTCTTGGGGACTCTGGGAGGCACTGGAGGGCATTCTTTGGGGCTTGGGAGCCACGACCGGTGGACTGGGGTTGGACCTGGTGGGTTTTTGGGGATGTGGGTCGGAGGGAGTTGTGGGGTGGCTCCCATGGTGACCCTGCAAGGGTGTGGTGGGACCCGACTGCTGTTTGTTCCTGTCTCTGGAGGGGTCAGCTCCCGGGCTGTCGGGAGCTCTCTTCATGGAGGCACTCTTCCTCAACTGGACCAGAGCTTCGTAGGACAGAGGGCCTCGGGGTAACCCCACCTCAGGGCCTCCTGGAGGGCCCCGGACTTTGGTGGGAGGAGGGACCACCACAACGTTCACCTCGGACGGGACACCGCATTGACCCGACCTGGGCTTGGTGACTGAGAAAGAGGCCTTGGACCCGGGATGGAAGTTCTCCTTGTTTGGCTCCAGGCCTGGTCTGGTCTTGGGCTGCAGGCTGGAAGAGATGTTGGCCATGACCAGGGGGGTGGGAACCAGGTAGCTGTACGCTGGCTCAGATAGCTTTCCTTCCTCCCTGGCTGGCTGGTCACAGGTATGTCTGGATATATCTACAAGGCGAGAAATCTCTCATGACACACGTGCTTCTCCCAGTTTACTCCAAGACCCTTGTTTTAGTCATTGGTCTGATATGAGATCTATCTGAATCTGAAAGTCTGCGATACCACACATCCTGTAAACATTTGTGTCTTATATCAATACTGATATTGTTACTTTTATAATTTTTCTAAATGTTATAATAGATAGTAGAGGTCCTACTTAAAAATAAAAAAGTACACGTCTGCCATTTTATATGACATGAAAGTAACAAACTTACTTGGAACTTAAACATCCTAAATCTAGCAAAAGACTTGACCACTAGTCTGTCTATCGGGTTCATGTCACTCACTGTGAAGCTTGCTTTGCCCCATGGAGGCTGAGAGATGGGCCATCTTGTTAGCCACGTTGCCGGGGGTGGGCAGACGATCTGGCTCGTCATTGGACAATCCGCTGTCTTCCTCGGTGCTGAGGGACTCGATGGTCTCCTCCAGGAACATGAGGCAGGCCTTCTCCTCAGCAGAGAGATGCTCCAGGCTGTCGTCACTCTGGAACACACACACACACGGTACACACACAGGTGCAGACACACACAAAGGTCAGTTGTCATGTATGTAATCATTTCATTTATCAATATTCCGGTGACTTAAACTCCTCATGTGGGCTTGAGCGCACAGCAATAGAGAACAGCGTGTGTAGTGACAAAGTGAAGGAGTGGCTACTTACGTAACTCGAGTTCATGCTGACCACACTGTCACAACTTCCCGCGCTGTCCATGCCAGCCATGGTCTCCATGGTGATGTCACCAGGCCATGTGTCACTCTTTGGCATGGTAGAGGGGAAGGTGAGTTGTGGACTCTAGACTGCCTGTGTTTGGAAATCCACTGTTTCTTTCAGAGGTGCCCGTCTGGTTTGTGTGACAAAAGAGGAAGATTGTTTTGAATCAGATGTTTCACTATTTTTGAATCAGATGTTTCACTTTTTTTTTTTTTTTACTGTTCAATTCAGAAATAGTTTACGTTTTGTCTCCCAAATTCACATACGGCAGCTGATTGGATCTTCGAAAGCACACGTTAAACCTGTTCTCTGTATCTTCATCGCGCACCCCACCCAGCTTTTTCAGCCTTTCTGTCACTACAGAATCGTCTTAACTGCTGGTGGATGTGTTTAGCAACAGCCTGCCCAATAGTGAATGGCGACAGCTAGCGGAGGGGTAGCTGAGTATCGTGACTAAGTCTGTGTCGGTCAGATACCTTAGATAACAAACTACTCTCTCAGCTTGCATCCATGTGACTCAGATTACAGCACATGTTTCACTAAGCCCCTTAGTCAGGATCAATTTCATTTTGAGTGGAAGACATCACACATTATCTTCTTCCTAGAGGCCATTTGAGATGCGGCTGACCATGGAGTGCGGCCTTATCTGTCAGGATAAAATGTGAAGGAGGTTGAATTGTGGACCAACAGCAACAGTCTTTTAGACCGAAGAAAGTACTATTGCAGTGGTTCTCAACTGTTTGTCACCCCCCCCCCCTCTTTGAAATTAGAACATTATTTCACCCCCCTCTCCTGTAATAATTACCTACTCTTCTTTTGAAAAATAAGTCTGTCATCTCCCACAGCCCAACACACAACATCACATCCTCATTCCCTCCCACGTCCTAGTTGGAGACTGCTGTATTTACTTTAAAAATCTGGAGACAAAAGTATCTAAAAGTACAGTCTATTGATAGTAGTAGCAGTAGTATACCTACAGCGCTAGAACCATACTAAACCCTGACAAACACATCCATGCTAGTCCCCAAGAGTTCTAGAAGAGCCTGGTAGAACTTCAACACCTGAGTAGAGCTGTCTAAGTAGGTCAAGGCAGCTCTAGACACAATAGGTGTCCTGTTTGCCGTTCTACCTTTGCTGTGAAGCAATCCCTTTTTGCGAGTTGAACAACCCATGCCTGCCGTATATGTGAAGCCAGCAACCCTAATCACCCACCCACCATCCTTCCTGAGAGCTGAGGATTTGAATGAGGACAAAGCAGACGATAACGTTTATTGTCTTTCCACCTCACACAATCTAAAACTGATCCCATGCAAATATCATTAACAACTTTGCAAGCGGGGTGTAGGGAATGGAGATTACGGACGGTACACAGTGACTGGTTCAAGAAGCAGGGTTTGTTAGAAGTTCAACATGATTGCTCCTTCCCAATTACATATCTCTCAGTTCTACACAGGCTGTTATCAGACAGACTGGGCCATATGCCATATGCTGTAATTTCCTTTGAAATACAGCGACCCCAGACCATCTAGTCAATCATTACTGTGTCTAACCATCCCTCCCAGACAAGAGGCACACGCTCACTGGCTGGGATATTGTGTACATTTGGTATTCCCACAGTCAGACTATCACAGACTGTCAAGAGCTCAGCTCAAAGGTCCATTTCCCTTCATAGTAAGGAGGGCCTGTCTTTTTTAGACTTGTCTCCAAAAGCAATTCATGCTACGAATGTGATCAGACGCCTATTTACCCTAAGTGTAAACTTTCAATAAAGTCATGAGTATGCTGTGTTGAAACGGGACTATTTATTGCCATAACACAGGAAGGACACTGTGATCATTGCCATTTCCAATCACAAGTGTGACAACAGGCAGTAATAATTCATAAAAGTCTGTTATACAGACAATTAAGTTATTCTGTATTTAATCCAGCGCCCGTGCACAAGCGTGACTCGTTGATAAAATATGAGTTACATGTGGGTTAAAGTTAAACCAAAATCACATGGCTTTCGCATTCCTGAGAGTCCAGTTAAAGCTGCCACACTCAGTGAAAGACTTTGGTGTACTGGAATAATAGACCCGCAAGATGAGTAAATACGCAAATTCTGAATGCCATGAACAAATACTTAAAAATACAAAGAACAAATAATGTACTATTTCATAAATATGTTACCACTTAAATTATTATATTTGGCAGATTGCTCATTTTAAAAATAATTTCAATGAAAGAATGCTCATTTTGTACACGTTGTCAAACTAAAACATTTGTTTGAACTCACACGTTTCATGAGAATTGCTTAATTTGAATCACTCGTGTAGGTTATACACTACAACGTTTGGTAAGCACGTATGAGTTGATATTTACATACCTGGAAAGTCAATGAAATTCTAGAAACCGTTATGTTAAAAGTCTTTCCAATGAATAAATTCCTGAAGTGAAGTTGATAAAATACGTGCGGTTGATGTTCAGTCTGGTCACGTCGTGTTCTACTGCACCTTGTCCCAGGTAATTCACTACGTAGTCAGTGTTAGCCAATCACAGCGAAGTATGCACATCGTTGAAATCGTAGGTAACTCCTGTTTCTACCCAGTGTTTAAACCTCTCTCCGTAGTCCTGCTGTTCTACACCGGTTGGTAAATTACAGTAATTTTTATTTGTTGAAACTCAATTTTGGGGGATTCAACTTGCCGGTTCACTGAGTGTTAGGGAGTGTATTTAGGGAGTGTTGAAGGGGCGGCTGTCACTGATTCGCTCTTAAATCCTATTAATGCAGGTTAAAGGTTCCTTAAAATAACGCGATTTAATCCCAGTGAATTGGCAGGGCTTTAATCTCGTTTGAACGATGGGATTCGTCATTGATAGCCGTTTGGTGCTTTGTTTACACTGTCAATAGCTACCCAAACAGAGATTACTGTTAATGTCGCGGTGTATTTTGAGTAACCTCTCCCATTACGTCGATCTGTGTTGACAAATTCGAAAAGATGCCTCACAGTTTAGTTTAGGTACAACAACAAACCAGTGAACGCAAAATAAATGTTGTTGGAATTACAACTCTTTATTGTGACACAACATTGGAAAAATCAAGTAAATCCAGATTAACGGTAGTGCTTAGTGTGCAACATTCATTATAAGTGTCCTTGTAAAAAGCCGTGACCGGGAACTCGTGTGAGCTGTAGTATCATTGATAACCTTTTCATCTGGCACCAGGAGCCAGTCCCACACCACCTGACCCATAGTTTTTCAGGCTTTCACATTATTACTGGTTAAAATGCTTACCTTTGACCTAAATGTTAAACCCCAATACTGAAACCAACATGTACTGAATCAGTATGGGAGCATTAAAAGCAGTTTCCACAAGTGAATGCAGGTAGAATAGCCTGTAGACTTGGACAATACATAACCAGATCACAGCTTTATATACCATTAAGAAGTGACTGCCAACAGGAAATGATGACCACAATACGTTTCAACCTCTGTGATAAGAAGGAAACTCTATCATGACCAAAAAAACATGATGCCACAATACACAACACCTTCTGAGAGTCGTCGTCATGCAATCACAAGGGACAAGCGTGGACCGACAACATCTCTGACGTCACACGGCGTGGCGTGTCATACAGGGTTAACGTGAGCGCACGGCCCACGGGGACAGGGGAGGCCCGACACACTGTTCTGGACTGAATGTAGACATGAAGAGCACACAGGGTGGACTGGACCTGAATTGCAAATCCATCAGCAGTGAGGACTCTTCTCACACAGCACCCCGACACAGTCCATCACCATCCTCGAGTTTCCGTTCACCCATTGATTAAAGAAAACTCCAACAGTTCACCTATAAACCACTAATTACACTTGGTATGTAGTTAAAAATGTCAGCATATATATATATATATATATATATATATGCATAAAAGACACTTAAAAATTTGCAAAGGAGTAAGCTGAAAGAAAACAATTGCCTATTTGGATGACTTGTCTTGTGTTATGCAATACACTTAAGTAATATTTGCTTGATGCTGATCCACGAAATGTCATCATACCATAAAAGAAATGTTAAAACTTGGCTGGCCACATAGCAAAACAACAATAACGAGTGAAAAATAAGTTAATACCTTGTCAAATCAACTTGACCACAGCACCATTGTATATATTCTTCTGACCTGCTGACCTGAAACAACCAAACTATGCTGATACTATGAAATTCCAAAGCCATCACTGCCATGAGAGACACTCCCATCTCTGGACATTGATCAATTATCATTGAAAACAACTAGCTAATCAGGCAATCTCACACAACCATCTTCCCGTCCTCAACCATGAGAAAAAAAAATCTAACTATGGTAATGACCCTCAGGGTCACAAGAGATGACGACACGCGTGCCATCGTCACCAGGGCTCCCTTGTATCAAGAAATGTGCCAACCAAAGGACGACTTGTAATGTTTTGGTTTAAACAGACATTTCGGCATCGGTAAACCGTAAACTGAACACATGCTACACATGAGGAACCTGACATAGCCGAACAGCAGTCACGTGACTGCCTGTTGGGTTTAGCATTAGGACTTTGAGTAACTGATCCATACGATAATCAGACAAAATGATTTAATGAGGTCCGAACTGTAGTAGCTTGGGAACTGAAAAGCAGTGGAGTAATACTGGACAGTTAGGGCAGGACAGACAGAGAAGGTGGAGGTAGACAGGTAGGACTAGAGAGAGGGGGTTAGACAGGTATAACTGGACCGTTCAGGGTTAGACAGAGAGTTAGACAAGTAGGCAGGACCGATAAAACTCCACAGGTAGGGTTACAGAGAGGTAGGATTGGACAGGTAGGGTTAGAGAGAGGTAGGATTGGACACTGTCGGCAGAATTGCCCAAGACGTTTCAGGACGCCACGAGACAGAGATGCAGACGGACAGACGGGGGTGTTCGCAGGTGGAGGGGGGTGACCATAGAGGAGGAGGAGAAGGAGGGTGGGGGCACAAAAGGGGCATCCATCCACTCCCACCCCCCCCCCCTCCCTCCCCCCTCCCACCCTCACACCTCTCCAAAGTTGGTGTGGCCCGTCTCCTTGGCGTGCTCGCGGGCCTCCTTCTGTCCGACAAGGCCCGTCTGGCACACCATGCAGCGCAGCGCGAAGCGGTTGACGTCCGTGAACTGCCTCTTCCTGCGGGCCTCGTCGGCCAGCTCCAGGGCCTGCGCCAGGATCACATCGTCCGTGGTGGAGAACACAGTCTGGGGCGGCGCGTCCGAGCCGGGCGCCTCCTTCTGGAGGGGGTCGTAGTGGATGCCGTCGTAGATGAGCAGCACGCGCTTGTGGTAGCCAGCGTCCTCGCCGAAGCGGTCCACGCGGACCGTCTGCGTGTCCACCACGCCGATCTCGCACTGGTAGAACTTGGAGAGGATGGACACCTCGATGGCGCCGCCCCAGGTGTCGTCCCGGCGGATCCAGGCGCAGTACTCGTCGTTGGTCTTGCCCAGCACGGCCTCCGAGTACGCCGCGGGGTCGCTGGACACGATCTGGGCGATCAGGCCCCGCATCTCCGGGGCGCAAGCCGGGTCGTAGACGCCTCCCTCCACCACGTAGGAGACGCTGGTGAACAGGCAGGAGTTGTCGGCCGGGACGACGCGGCGGGCCAGCACCGGGGGACAGTCCAGCTTCGGGCCCTTTGGAATGGGGGTGACCACGGTGTTAGCCTGGGGCTTGGGCTTGTTCTTCTCCTCCTCCACGATGAGCGTGTCACCTGGAATCAGTAATGCATGGATAAATCTCGACCACAACAGGTAAATACAGTTGTTGCTTGACTCTAACCACCCAAGAGCTTTTCGAAGTAGAACTATGCACTTCTGATCCTTGATTTTCTGCTGTGCTTCCGCTATTTGCATTATGTTTTATTTTTATAAAAGCAGCTAAATCAATGAAAAATTTTAAATACAGAAATGAGTGATATATATGTAAATATACACAATGTATTCTGGCAGACATGGTTTTGTAAAATTATTGATGAGTGATATTTTTTCACAGAATGAATTCAATGTAAGGATTGTTTTGTTGTGAGAATAAGCTAATTAACCAAACTGTATTTTTTACCCTTGACACTTATCTTTACCAGGGGCACCAATAATTCCAGTGTTGACTGTATACATTGTCCCTAGCCACGAGTAACTTCCGTAACCTGCCCCAAAGCCCTCACTGCTCACCCTAAACCTCAACCAAAGCAACCTCAGTGCAAAACTACTGCATAAGCTGTAGCGTACCTGATTTGATGGGGTAGTCCTTGAGGTGGGCATCTCCATCCCTCAAGTCCAGACTGGAAGGAGGGTAGCCCACCATGATCTTCTGGACGTCACAGGGGATTCCCGTCAGCTCCTCCACCTTGCTCTTCAGCTCCTGCACACAGGACTGGTGCGTCAGGCCCTGCATGATGTGGCTGCCGTTTTTGGTCTTACAACGTAGCCTCAACATCCTGGCCCCCTTTTACTCTGGAAAAAAAAAGGTTCAATGTCATCTGATGAGCACCTGTTTCTCACCACAGGCTCCTGCTCAATGGTAAACATCCAATACATTGTACGCTTTGATCTTCATGCGACGCACAAGTGGGGATTTTAACATGGGACATATTGATCTGCAGTCAAATGCTTTTTCACTTTTCTCAACAGGCTGCATGGCAGTTTAGGTAGACAACTCAAACACAGTTTGTAAAACATCAGATATTGTGGTAATAGTTAGTTTAATTTTGTCTTGGGAAAACCAAACACCAACAGATATTAGGTTTGTATCAATGGACACAGCTTTATGATTCTATCCTCCAAACATGCTGGTTAGGTAGCCTACATATGCCATGCTATGAGCTAACAATTTGACTTAGGTTGACAATGAAGCAGCTAGCTTGTTTAGATTTTTATTTTTTTTATCTTTTAGCTAACAAATCATGTTATTGAAAAGCTCTGGTCTCTTGCTGTTGTGATTTCAGCCGGACTGAACAAGTACATTCTCTAACAAGTAAACTGCTGATGACAGGAACTGAGTGAGAGAAGAACTCACTGAACTCAACTCTTTTGTTCTCTATTCAGCTAGCTAACATGCTAACAAGCTAGCTAGCTTCTTGGCTGGCTTAAACTACTGTAGCTCGCTTTATAGCTACTTCACTAGCTTTACTTTAGCTAGCTGCCACTCCCAAATAGCAACCTAATGCCTGTGTTCGATGAGTAGTGAAAACCGCTTAATATTTTATTTTTAGTTTGCAGTCTACAGTTGCTGCTTTGAGTGGATTGCCAACTACAGGACCACCTGATACTAACACATATTTGGTAGCTAAGCTAGCTGGCTAGCTAACTAGCCTACGCTAGTAGTAGTAGTACGTTTGTGAGACTACAAAACATCCAGTTTGCCTGCTAGCTAGCTCTCTAGCTAGCTTTATAGTTAATTTCTTTTTTTTGTGCGTTAACTATCACGCCATTTGTAATTTCACCCACAAACTGCTATATTAGACCCGTATCAATTTGTAAAAATGAACATAAATAACGTTTTGAATCACTCGTCATTTAGCCGCTTACCAGAAGTAAACTGTCAATGCCTCAAACAAATACCACCAAGTATAAATCGTGCGTTATACGTCACACGTACACGGCAACATAATCATGCGTACTCAGTGTTGTGACGTGTACAGAATGGATTGCCATTGCTGGTGAGAATGATTTTATTTGATATGCTTTTAACGTATTTAAATGGGTACCTAAATAGAGATACATATCAGCAATAGGAAGGAAGTAATATCAAAATCAGTGATTCAGAAGACTATTTGACACCAGGAGAGACTATGATACTCTTTAATAGTATAATAGTAAATACACTTTTAAACCACATGATATGTTGATCTGCTGTTAGCAATATTTAAAAAGCACAGTCAGCAAACCTATACATTTACACATGGAAATGCAAAGCATGATTGTACCATCTAGGCCATATTACCTTCTCTGGTTGAGAAGACAACTATTGTAAAACACTGCCCATTCACCATATTTCTTTGGAACCTTAAATTCAGAAAAATTACTTTGCATCAGAAAATTCAAAAGCTCAAATATTAGCCAAAAATGTACATCCTCTCACTTTCACAATCATTGATAAAGTGTGCGTCAGTTGACTAAATGTAACATAATTCACAATCGTTTAAGTACCAGAATTTGCTTCACAAAACTTTCACAAACTCTGCTCAGTCTTACAAATTCTCAGTTTTCAAATGTACAACACCTTGGAATATCAAATATATATTTGACCTGTCTGCTAAAATATTACTGAAAACTTCCCATAGAATGTGATACATGACATACCTGTGACAGAACAGGAGAAAAATCCCGTTTGTTTTTGTTTAGGACATCAGTATTACCTACATATGCCACATTCAATTGCATTCAGAGATAAAGATGTTATCCATTTGAAGCATGGCCAATGCTTCACTATTACCAGGAACTTGGATCTGTAGCCTGGACTAAATGCTCCCAAAGCAACACTTGTGCATGAGTCTTATTTGGACAATCATTAAGACAGAAACGTGACTTTTCCTTGTTTATAAATGTTCTTTTAACCTCAATATCACTGTTCTCCTAACCTACATATCATTAGCTGCAGCTGACATTAATAATGCAAAGATTAATGTGTATTTTCACAACTATAATATCACTTAGAGATGACTTATAAAGCATTAGGCTGTCTAAAACATACAAAGTACCAATATGAACAAGCTCTATGCTGACCTGCAAAATGACAATATCACAATGCCATATTTGGTTAGTAAGGTGAAGGGTGGATTCATCTGGAGACTGATGGAACTGTTCTACAGTCATAATTGCCACTCACCCATTTGCATTTAATGCGATTAGGATTACACAAAATTAGGATTATTTATAAAGACATAAAGATTTACAACCATATATGATTTCGGTTAGATCGTTAGGAGACAATCAAGAGGAGCAGAACCAAGAATTCCAAATACTTGTACTTGTACCTGTTACAAATGGCAAATAAACATGTAACTTGTACTCAATGTGCCTGCCAAGTATCATCTATTCAACAAGTGTAGCTACACATGCAGCATTAAAATACCTCGAAGCATCCACAGAACAGAGAGCGATAAACAGTGCCGCATGTTGCTCATGAGCGTCTCTGTATTGGCATACATGTAGGAGGTGTTTTCAGATAATGTTGCACCACAGATTATCTAAACAGGCATGCAGGAGATGATGAACAAGGCAGGGAGGAGGAAGGAAGGATGAACAGATGATGAACAAGGCTGGGAGGAGGAGGAGGGAAGGATGAACAGATGGATGCAGCTCCAGAGCAGACAAACGGAGGGCTGGGCCCGTCTGGTCCAGAGGCTGACATTGCAGTCACTCAGAAGCGGACACAGCCACTAGACTCTGTTGGGCTGTCAAGGTCGATTCCATCACACAGGGACTCCTAGAGTACAAACAAATATGATGCATGGTTAGCAGTAATTATAGTTTTAGTGTTATCTCACAATCTCAAAATGCACGCAGTATGACAAGCACTAAACAAGGATCTCTTAAAGGATAGATTTAAAATATTACTATATCGTCTCTGAAAATACTAGGCATCAATTCAAATTTAATCAAATATGGTCTTTTTTAACAATGTATGTCAGAGTATATATATATATATATATATATATTTTTTTTTTTTTTTGCATAGCCATTATAAGAGATAGTGTGTGAAGTTTGATGCAAGAAGACATTGTCAGGGTTCCATCACATAGCCCCGTGGCAATCGAAAAGCCATTTTCACAAGACAACAAAGAGGTTAGGCGCTATTTGTAAAGGTAAAAAAACGGACAGGGTGTTATATGTATATGAATTAACCAAGGCATACTCATCAATATAAACTAAATACACGACATGGAAGATTTTTTTTTTCTTTCTTGTTTTACGATTGTAAGATTGATTATATGGATAGTAAAGAGTCAAATGAAAAGTACATGGATTTGGCAGCCTGGAAATTCTCCATGATACTCACAAACAACTGTTTCCTATACGAGTCTGTGAAGGAACCGGGAGAGGGAGGGAAAAGGGTGGAAGGAAGGGAGGAAGGTAAGAAAGGCAGGGAGGAGAGAAGGAAGGAGAGGAAGGGAGGGGGAGATGAAAGAAGAGGGAGAAGAGGAGAGGAAGGGAGAGAGAGCGAGAAGGAAGGGAAGGAAGGAGAGAAACGGATAGAAATGGGGAGAAGAGCTTGAAGCACTGTACTGAAAAAGCCAACATACCCACACCAGCAGAAGTACTTTGAATATGCTTCTCATAGAACTTATGGGTGGACAGGGTTAAAGGATGCCATCCAAAATGTTTTCTGTTATTTTTTGCACTGCACGCATATAGCATGTGTGTGTGTGGCTGAGTATGTGTGAAAGAGATGTGTCCTGGATATGTTAAAAAGGTAACCGGTGAAGCCAGACACTGACTCTGTGCATGTTCAAGATGGGGAAACAAGCTGGAGACTACCAGCCTAAGGAGATGCCAAGCCATGCAGGACATACACACACGCCCGGGAGAGAAGAAGCAGCCCACAGGACCATGCCAGAAAGACACTCCACCCTGCTACCACCACAAGCACAGGTTTACCAAGAGCATCCAAGGGTGAGGTGAGGGGATGCTAAGGATAGGGAGGGGATTGGCTTTGAAGATGGGAGAGGGAGGGAGGTGGAAGAGGGGGAGGGTGTGTGACTGGGTAGAATTTGGAGTGATTGATTGAGGGTGCCATTGGTCCCGACACTAACTTGGCTCGGCTGTCCCTCTGGCATCTCGGGGAACTGCAGGTCGGACGGGGTGGTTGCCAGGGGCAGCCAGGGGCGGTTGCCAGCACTGTAGAGCCTGGGTCTCTTGACCTGGTCGTGACTGGACAGAGGGGTGTAACTATTCCTCCGGTGCAGAGTGGGAGCGGGTTCCCTCCGCACCTTATCCTGGTTGAAGACGGGGGGAGGGGGGACACCGGAAGAGTTAAAGAGGACACACCCCCCGACAGATACCACACTGAGGGTACCTCCCTATGGGAACAGCTGAACACAGCCAATGGTAGACAAACAACACCGCTTGGATAATCTATGACAACAGGTTAAATTTTAGAGCTCTGACAATAAGGGACATGAAACTGGTGATTCTATCCAGCAATAAACAGCCATATCTCTCCACAAAGCACAGACAGACAACACCAACTCTATCAAATATCTATTCCGAGCATAGGGTATGGGGCCTCAGCAACAACTGAATACAGTTTAACCAACAAGGTAGACAATGCACACATAGAAAATGTTTATCCAAAGTGATGTACAGGGGAGGATTTGAACCTGCAACCTATTGATCTGCAGTCAAACACCATACCGCTGAGCACCTGCTTCTACACAGCTGACTCATGGAGGGTAACCGGAGGTCAAAGCCATCCAGGTCATCGATGAAGCGAGCAAGAAGTGGGATCAGCCATGAAAGCGTCCTAGCAGCTAACACACTGACCGCTCACTTAATCAGACATAGCATGAGCCAGTTTGATTAAATAGGAAGTTCAAAGAAGTAGATTCTCAGGTTCCTTAGAGTGTGTGTGTGGCACAGCGTGTGTAAACTGAGCGGGGAAGCCAAGATCAGGGTACAAGGTAGCGAAGCTTTGCAGATCGGGAGATCGGATTGCGCAGTCAGTGTGTATCTTGGCAAACAACACAACTCATTTTCACATTAGAGATCAAGTATTCATACTAGACTAGATACTAGTATATTAGGCTTTTGGACAAAATTAGATTTAATTCACAGTAAAGGAAGACAATTGTATCGGACAAATATAGCTCAAAGGTTTTAACTGTAATATGCAAAGTCTTTAGGCTGATATAAATATTAAATATTAATATTAGACGACCAGCAGGGGTACTTACAAGAGGGCGGTCCCGATGCGTGTTAACAGCATCTACATTCAAGTTAAACATTTCCACTTTGCAGCCTGGAGAAAAACAGTGAACATATGGATCTAATATGAAAGGGTTACAGGTCGATTCTTCTCTGTACAAAGTATCAAGTTCGCGTTTATGTTTAATGTCAAACGCAAAAGAGTTATTTCATCTGAAATGCTTTATTTTCAGGCTTCCAACAGTGCACACAAGTATACTAGAGAATACGAGACATAAAATAAAATAATCTATGGTATGTTAACGATGTATGGTATTTCTCCAGTATAAAATAGGCAAATATTAAATATCAAACCACAATATAAGTGCAGGAGCTTACCATAGGCTACAGGAGTGAGCTTGAGCACAGTGTGCAGAGGACACTTCAGATATGGGAGGTCATCTACGAGAGAGAACAATGGACTGTGTCTGTGTAAAACACTCTCAGTGTCAACAGTGTGATAATACAGTGCCTTCTAGTAGAGGTGTGTTACTACAGTGTTTTCTAGTACAGTATGTTCTAGTAGAGGTGTGTTACTACAGTGTTTTCTAGTACAGTATGTTCTAGTAGAGGTGTGTTACTACAGTGTTTTCTAGTACAGTATGTTCTAGTAGAGGTGTGTTACTACAGTGTTTTCTAGTACAGTATGTTCTAGTAGTGGTGTGTTAGTACAGTGTTTTCTAGTACAGTATGTTCTAGTAGAGGTGTGTTACTACAGTGTTTTCTAGTACAGTATGTTCTAGTAGAGGTGTGTTACTACAGTGTTTTCTAGTACAGTATGTTCTAGTAGAGGTGTGTTACTACAGTGTTTTCTAGTACAGTATGTTCTAGTAGAGGTGTGTTAGTACAGTGTTTTCTAGTACAGTACGTTCTAGTAGTGGTGTGTTAGTACAGTGTTTTCTAGTACAGTATGTTCTAGTAGAGGTGTGTTACTACAGTGTTTTCTAGTACAGTACGTTCTAGTAGTGGTGTGTTACTACAGTGTTTTCTAGTACAGTATGTTCTAGTAGAGGTGTGTTACTACAGTGTTTTCTAGTACAGTATGTTCTAGTAGAGGTGTGTTACTACAGTGTTTTCAAGTACAGTATGTTCTAGTAGAGGTGTGTTACTACAGTGTTTTCTAGTACAGTATGTTCTAGTAGAGGTGTGTTAGTATAATATAGTGGAGTTAGTTCTAGTGGAGTTTTAGTGTTTTGTCTCAAGGTATTGCATATGATACTATTTAATACTATGTGGTATAGTACATATACAGTATACTATTGCCATTTAAACCATTCAGTATGCAATGCGCTGAGCCAAATTCAGTATATACTGTGTTTACGTATATTTATTGTGTATAGTGTATATATACGGTTGTGCACACCTGCATTCTTGTCCAGGAAGTAGGCGAGCAGACAGCGCATGACTGCCTGGTGACAGACGACCAGCACGTTGCCTTGACGCTCCAGCTCCATGATGACTGGCTCCAGACGCTGCACCAGGTCTTGGTAGGACTACAGGGAGAAAAGTGGGTGTGTGTTAAGTGCGTATCGTGTGCCTGTGCTTATAGGCGTGTCTCGGTGTGTATTTATAGGTGGTTATGTGTGCGTGTGTTTGTGTGTGAGAGAGAGAGAGTTGATAGCTGGCTCACCTCCCCTCCAGGGTAGCGGTAGTGGTATTTGTCCTGGTCCCTCAGAGCAAACTCCTCGGGGAAGGAGTTCTGGATCATGTCGTAGCTCATCTCCTCACACACACCCTGCAGAGGAGCAGAAGACCACTGACTACTACTGTCCCTCTTCATCCGTGGGATAGAACCTGGCGCGTGCAAGAGCGCCCCCTACTGCCATTAGAGCAACCGCACTTAACAGTGCAATTCAGACTGCAGCAACGTCAACGCCATTTACCACTTCATCTACAAGCCCTTACACATCATCATGTGGTGACACTGCAACACCACGCTGCCGTCATACTAACGCAAGGTCAAAAAGGTGGGTGTGGCTCAGAGGGGGAGCATTTGACTGCAGCTCAAGATGTGGCCTGTTTAAATCCCCCCACTTGTGCAAAGACACTCATTATGAGAGGTGAAGAGGTGAAAGGTCGAGGTCACGGACTGCGTCGATCTCGTTGAGGATCTTCCACTGCTCGTAGGGCACGGCCAGCTCCTCCGCCGTCTGGATGGTCCTCCTCAGCTGGCTGGTCCACACCTTCAGGTCAGACAGCTGGTGGTCCTCAATGAAGCCACGCAGCAGGTGGGAGAACTGGGAGAGGGGGAAAGAGAGAGAGAGAGAAAGAGAGAGGAATAAGAGAGAGAGAGAGAGACAGAGAGAGAGAGAGAGAGAGGGAGAGAGTGGAAAAAGAGAGAGAGAGTGTGTGAGGGAGCGTGCATGAGGGAGAGTGATGGAGAGGAAGAAACAAAGAGGGGGAAAGAGACAGAGGGAAGGAAAGAGAGAGAGAAATAGAAACAGAAAGCGAGAGATAGAGAAATTGAAAAAAGAAAGGGAGAGACAATGAAAGACATAGATAAGGAAAGAAACAAAGAGGTTCAACAAGAGGAACAACAAGGGAACAAGAGGAAGACAGAATAAAAGGAGGGGAAGAGAGATGAAGAAAGAAAGAAAGATACAGATTGAGAGAAAAAACTATTATCGAACAGTCATCCAAAACGTGACTGAAAGGGCAAAGATGAACCTAAAGAGAGAAAGGGTCAGGGGTCATGTGAGGGGACTGACAAACACGGTCTCTCTGAAGGTGTCCGGCGAGAGACCTGTCACACCTGCTTCCCCCGAGGAGAGAGCTCGGAGTCTCCCCCGATCCGCCCCTCGACGTTGTGGCTGCTCTCTCCGTGGCGACACAGGTAGATGGAGTGCGAGTGGACATGGATGTTCATGAGGTAGTAGACAATCTTGCTCTGGATGTAGTCCTGGACCTTGTTCACCAGGAACCTGCGGCCCACGTTCATCACCTTGATGAAGGACAAGTCCCTGAGGAGAGACATTGAGCGTGGAGGGAGGTGTAGACCCTGTCTGTCATCCCTCGTCAACTAACTCAGCAATGTATTCCCTGTACCCAGGAAGTTGACTTGAGTTGCAGAAGCAGCCCAACTAGCTCCATCTACTGACTAAAATCATTATTGCAGTGCTTTGGACAGGCTTTTTTCCCTTCATGAACTAACTTAGGACATGACTTTGTATTTAATTATTCTTGAAAAGGCTACGATGTTAGCTTACGGCTCATCCTCAGGCTACAGATTGTGTAGGCCAGTTATCCCATTACCCTCAATATAATTATAATCAATCAAGAAGAGGTACAGTCTAAATAAAGGTATGAGCTTGATGTGGGCGTTCTTACTTATCATATTCGTCAGGGTCGAGGGGCTGGTATGTGACCTTGTAGCACTCTATTCGTTTAAGGAAGTCATCCATCACCCTCTCTCTATGCCTCTCTGGGTAGTCCGGACTCGACACTTTCACCTCCTGTAAACATGGCGAATACGAGTCGAATGTTGGCAAACACAAAGAAAGAATCTTACCTAACACACCCAAGGTCACAGTGGAACTGTATAAATAGGTTATAGTTTGGCCCCGGGCTCGAGGGTCATAGAAAAGTATTCTGGTCTTGTGGCGGAACATACCAGAATATTAGCAGCGATAACTTCGGGGTCGTCACACACTGACTCCACAAAGAACACCTGTTGGAAAGGGTAGAGGACTGCTCAGACTACAAGAGCTTCAGTGGTGATTCACTTGAGGGCTGGGGAAATGTTGGCTGTCATAGAAGCAGCCGTACAGTGACCTGAGAATTTCATCAAATTTGATGGATACAACATGCTGATGGAATGGTTTTCTAAGCTCTGTCACATACCTTGAATGCATTATCTTTGACAAAGCCATGAATGAGGTCTCTTCTTTCGCGGGTTGTGTTTGTGGCATCAAAGACCTGAATACAGAGATTGAAATGACAAAATAAGATCAACTGTAAATCCTACCAACATGAAGGCTTTTCCGGACATCATTGGATTCATGAAAATTTGAGAATGAACGATTGGGCTAACGAATGTAAAAAAAAAAAGATTTTAAAGAGAGATTGAGGGACTAGAGAAAGGACAGAATCAAAGCCATATTTCCACCACAAATCCCTGAAACTTGTATTTCCCTTTCTTTCTTTTTTCAACCCTTGTGTTATCTTCGGGTCATTCTGACCCATCAGTCATTGTGACCCACCATCCTATTGCGACAACTTTACAGCATTTAAGTAATTTTATCTTAAAAGGGTTTTACTACTTTTATTAGTTATATCATTGTTCTTATAGATTTGTTATTTTAATTTTTACTTTTGTCACTTGTATTATTGTTTTTATTGATTTTATGTAAAGCACCTTGTGCTACAATTCTTGTATGAAATGTGCTATATAAATAAAGTCTTACTTACTGCATACAAAAACAAGTGAAGCATTTTCCCTTAACCGTTGTCTCAGACCCCCCACATTGCGAAGGTTAAAAGAAAATACTTTTTATTTGTTTTTGTTTTGGGTAAAGTTGTCGCAACAAAACGATGGTTCATTGTTACCCGAAGGCAGCACAAGGGTTAAGGGACTAGAAGGTTCCTTCACTCCGTTGTTAGCACTTTCCCCAGATGATTAGGCTAATTAGTCCACTGACGTGTGTGTCATATATCTATAAATAGAATATGAAATAGAATCTAAACATATTTTGTCATACCTATGACCGTTCCCCAGTATCTGTCCTGTGTGTTCTCCCTGTGTCTGATTGACTGATTGCCTGCACATGTGTTTTGTGTGTGCATATTGTTTCTTCCCAAGTCAATCTTTGTCAGTTAAGTTGTCATTTTTGGGTCTCCCTATGTGTGAGTAGTCTTTCGTTTTCCTGATATTTGGTTGAATAAATGTGTTTTGGTTACTTTGATGTTTCCCACCAGCATCTCCTTGCATCTGGGTCCACCTGCTCTATTACTTTTAATGTCTATGGTTTATAAAAATTGGTTGAAATACTCAGCAACTACTTGACCAATCAAAAAAGGTTCAGTCCTTCAAGCCACACCCAAAAAGTTAATGTATTCAAGAAAATACCACCCCCAGGGAATTAATAGTTCCTCCTTTTACTCCTGCGGTGGAAACAAGTTCCAGGGGGAAAGTTCCTACTTCCAGGGGGAAAGTTGCTACTGTGGAAATCAGACATAAGATGCAGACATCAGAAGTACAGAGAAGAACTAGAGAGGAGATAGTCAGTAGTAGAAGGAGGGTGGAAGTGTGGTCTTACGGCGATCTGTCCTCCCTCCTCGTTCAGGTAGGCCTTGACATCCTGCAGGGCCACCAGAGCACACTGTCTGTGGGAGAAAGACACATCATGACAGCAGTCTGTCTACAGGACATCCTACCAAGGGGTCCAGCCCACACACATCCCTCAACCTGTCACAGCTAGACCTGCGTCAGGCCGCAGATTTCTCCCTTTCCCTTACACAGGTCAGTATGACATCATGCAACACCTACGTGGAGCCTGGCTCCGTTCTCGTGACCTCAGCGGCAGAGAGGGGAGGGACGGGGTGGTGTGAGAGACGGGTCACGACCCCGCGGTGTTCTGAACGATTGACCGCATACCAGTCTCGACAGAGTGACAGCGGCAGCCTGGATATGTAGGTCAGCCAAACCGTGGTGCGGTCCAGAGTGACAAAGCTAGACAGGCGTACAACGGAAAGGCTTCCAGCAGAGTACTTTCCAATAGCCACGGTCGAGTTAATGAGCTCATTCATATTCTGAAGTGTGTTAGGGGGAGAGTGGGTACTTGTGTCTCATCGTTTGTGTTTATTTGTGTGTGTGTGTATCTGTGTGTTTGTGCTCCTACTATCGGTGCGTGTTTCTGTCTGTGGGGAGAGAGAGATTCCCGATTCTCCAACACTGAGTCACTGATGCAGCAGCTTCGTCTGCAGAGTAAACCATGGCCAAGTCTGCAGGCAGAATGTCTGCGTGTCTGTCTATCTGTCACTGCAGACAAAACACACTTGAAGTGGATATGCCTCTATAGTTTGTGGCCAGATCACCATCCAATCAAATGCAGCAACTACATCTAAAGTGTTATCTTCCACTTAAAGGACTTCCTTTCACTGTGTGACCTTTTCACTGTATACCTCGGAACAAAACACACCAAAAAAGGGCCAACTTACTTCCTTATTTTCATAGCTTCCTCGTTATCGTGGCGGAAGAAGTCGTAGGACTTGTAGGCTCGGACGGCCTCTCTCCGGTACACGCCGAGGTTAAACACTGCACAGTACAGCACAGTGAGCATCAGCAGCAGTCCCCAGCACAGAGAAGCATTGTGACCCTGCTCGTATAAGTGTTGACACAGCACTGTGAGGTGAGGGCTACCGACGCACACCCTCAGATATGCTGAATCAGGTAGGAGACGTGTCCTTCACTCCAAAGAGGGACTTCTGTAATTAGGATCTTTAGAAGTTCAATTTTAGACCTGTTACGTACCTAATTAACGAATGTCCCTTACTTAGTAGGCCACAATATAATGGTGCTTTAACAGCAAATACAGTGGTGGTTTGAAGACTACGTTGTTAGGATTGAGGCTTGTTTAACAACTTAGTTACGATGTTGTGCCGTTATGTAACATTTCCTGACAGCATGATATCCTGGTATGCAGTGACAGACCAGTGAAGGTGTAATAAAGCATAAATAAATCATGCTTTCAAGTGTAGTGATTACATTGTGATTTTTTAAATAAGATATTTATTATACAGGCAACGAACAACGATAGATAAAATATTTAACACGTGAACATGAATCTGAAAAAGAACGATTTTCTATAAACCCAGACAGATCAAACAAATAGTGATAAATTATTTTTGTTGGGATATATTGTCATGATGTGCTGTGTCAGTATAACCACTGTGTTTGACCTCTGACCTTTGGTTGGCACTCCTATCCAGTTGAGGTAGCGGGTCAACTTCTTGGACATGTAGGTCTTGCCCCTGGCCGGCAGGCCGATCATTACAATGACCGTGGGGGAGTTGGTCATGTATGAGGCCCACGCTGCACACACACACACACACACACACGCACACGCACACACCATCACACCCAGACAATTCCATTAGTTTCAAGGGTATTTCAATGAAAATACAAGTTCAATTTTTTGTTTGATTACATCATTGACAATCGTCCATACTAAATACATTTTAAATGTAAACACTGTATTATTGTCTTAGGTTTCAGTGCATGATACATGATAATGACACAGTCCTGTAACTTAATAGGACACTGTATACCACAGTAGCCTGACATTGAGACAAGGAAATGACAGGAGGTGCAATTACTAACAACAACATGGGAGCTATGGTTCCAGAAATACACCTAAAAACAGGTTATGTTCCTCCACACACATCAAAGAAGAAGCAGATCAAAGTGCATTGGTAAGCATGTTTTGGTCGGCTTCCACTAATGAAGACATAGGAGACTGTGTGTGTGTGTGTGGGGGGGGGGGGGGGGGGGAGTAGGAAGAGAGTAGACTAGCTTTATCGACCTGAGCTTCAGTCTACAGTCCACATAGGAGTCCTGACCAGCCTCACAGGTACTTACAGCATTTCTTCTCGTTCACTCTGGCCTCGGTTTTCTTGGCATCAGCCGAGCCAGACTCCCTCAGAATGCTTGCTGACATGAGGTTGCACTGTGTCCTGCCAAGTCTCCAAGGAACTCCTGTTCATGGGAACATTGCTGAAGGGGACGTAACAGACCATGGAGGGATTACACCGCATAACGATGGTGTATTCAATTACAATAAACATGTGAAAATCCATTGCAACGCTGATACAGTTTCAGAATGGAATCCGACTGACAATGATAAATGTCATAGTGGCACGTTAGTGGCACAGTGGAGTTCACCCAGTTAAGAAGTCCAGATAGCCTAAACGATTTTGTAAATATATATATATATATATATTCGTGAATAAATCCTGATGCGCGACCTCATCGCCTCGATAGCTACCACTGCAGAACAGAAAGCTTAGCCTACTTTTATCACGCAGTAGGCTAACTCAGAAACCAGAGCCGCATTGCTATAACCAAAAACCTAATGAGTAGCCTACTAAAAACAATTATTCTTATGAATGTAAACAGTAGGCTATATGCTTATTTCTAAGGCAGTCTTATACATTAGAAACCTTGCCATTACACTGCTTCTATCCAGCCACTAGCCCAGTCTCAAATTTTTCTGAAATGTACCTACAATTTGGATGGAAAACCTGCAAGACGATGCTCAGTTATCGATCAGTGCATGTGAGTCCGTTTCCACCTGCGTCCTCTCTTCCTGCAGCTTCCTAACGCGACCGTCTGGTCTGGCGTTCAGTCCTACATGCACTCAATGAACCCGTCGGTGACGCGAACAGCGGCCGGTGCTTTCCAAATCAAATCAAAAGCGAAGGTGTGGTTCTACGTCACACATGTATAGGCTACAAAGTAAAACCATTTAAAATGCTACGTAAATATTCCAAATAAAAAACGTGATGATAGATTTACGGTCCTTGCCTCTCTATAGCTGCATAAAATCCCCAATTGTTTACATCTCAAAGTAAAACATTAATGGCATGTTTTAAGCCAGATATTGAACGAGCCACTAGAAAAAAACGACCCTTTGATGCGGTGGTGAATTTAAGTTTGTTAAAAGTTAAAAGCTAATTAAAATGACCACGACAACCTTAACTCAGCAGATCAACAAACAATTGATTCCCGTAGTATCCTACACAGCTAAGATGTTACAGCACTGCAGCCTGCAGTAGCTTTTTGTAGTCGACTAAACTCCATCACAAAACACATCGTGAATGAGTTTAATTAGGGTTGTGGTGGTCATTAAAATGTGCTTTCTTTAACAAGCCAACTCTCACCACCCATCCATCCATCCATCATCTACCGCTTGTCTGGGGATCGGGTCGCGGGGGCTGCGACCTAACTCTCACCACATTAATTTTGTTTTTAATATGAGTCTCCTACCACACTTTGTAAGCCAGCAGAATTAATTTATAAGAAACGTATTTTTATTCTGTGCTTTTGCTGTCTATTCAGGGTGATTTAATGTATTACTGTTATTTATTGAGTTCCTTTGATATCACGTTGATATCACCATTTGTAAAACATTTTTTTTCAACCATCGTAACTCCATCACACATGATGGACATTATGTCACAATGAGCCTTGCAATTATGACGTCATCTATAACTTGAGATTTTCGAAGTTTCAGGAATTTCAGTTAGATCATGAAAGAGCAGCGTTAGTTTTTCATTACAGATAGCAATAGTTATTTGATTATTTACATTTGAGATCAAAACAATTTATTGGCTTTATGGGTCAGGCCCAAAGTGACCCAGGGGTCTCTACGAACACGCCTCAAAAAGAGAAAGTGAAAAAAAAGAGAAGTGGAGAGTCACTTACAAGATTTCTTCACCTATTCTCTGTGCTGACTTGTTGTGTTAGACCTATGAAAAGAAAGTCTGCCTCCTCAGCGAAGACAAACAATGATACGGATTCTGGTAAGTGTTTAAGGAGCCCTTGGACAACTAGTTGCTGGATAACAAACTGAATTCATGATACAGCGCTAATTACATCATTTTTTGTGTTCAAAGTATCAGAAAGTGCCCTCTCAGGTGATGGCGGTAGACACCGTCTGATGAAGGTAGAGAAAGTCACGAAGAAGGCCAGGTCAAACAAACGTAAACAAAAGCCTCTGAAACCGATCTTTGGGCAGTGGAGAAAGAGCACTCAGTCTCCCACAAGAAAGGACAAAGACTGTCCAGTTGAGCGACAAAACCTGCTACATCACATCCTTCCTCTGGTTACAGTTTGTACGTGTTTGATTAAAATAATGCTCCTAAAGGCCTAAACTTTTTTCCCTTTTCAGTCAAGGCAAAGATCTTCAGACCAGGGCCAAACTCCAGACCACTCCCCAAGATCAAGGTTTAATTCTTCAGAGAATGGCCAATGCAGAAGAACCAGCTCTGTAAGCCAACAAAACCTACTAGATTGTATCTCACCATTAATGGATGTTTGTTCATACCAATTCCTTTAGGGAGGACAGTATGGATCGGTCTCCATGTGTGCATCAGGTTGTCACACAGTAATGTGGAATTTAATCCACTAGGGGGCGGTCTGGTCACTGACTGACCCAAGGGTGGAACTACAGTACATCACTGGCGGGGGGACAACATGATTACTGTTTGCTTGTTTCATGCTGGACTGTCATTAAAAACCTCCTCTATTGTCCTCTTGCTCCTCAGGTCATTGAGGAGGAGCTTCTGCTCCCTCTGGTCAGCCCTCTGTCTGGACCACTGGTCCTTTACAGGCCAGTGTGGCTTCCTGTAAGTCTCCTCTGTTTGGGGTTAGTGGTTTGAGAGGGTGCATAGACACATCACTAAGAACATGGGCAAATAGCATTAGCTAGTTATGTCATCGTAACACACTATACTCTAATAATAATATACTCTACACAAATAACGATTTTCCATACAGGTCCTAAGATTCTCTAACTTTCCTCTCTGCCTTGAAGGCTCCTTCACCCATCCCGGTTCTCCAACTGACTGAAGCTGGGAAGCTGGTACTGAGCATCTTAATATCTCTGGACAATCTGGTAACTATTTCACTTCACATTCCATATTCTTCGTCCATTATTTACTGTCTGAAGATTACAGAAATAAATAAACTGGCTTAGATCTGTCAGTCACCCTCGAACAAGATGATGTACTTGATTGTCTTAATATCTTCCCGGCCACAGACTTTCTTCATGGCCCCTGTTTGGCCCAAACAGTTCCCCAAAGTTTACCTCACCCAGGCTGGGAAAATGACTTTGGAGGCCTTGATCCTTTCCAGAGGACAGGTAACCTTAGTAACATCAAAATAAATTGAATAAGAAGCCCAAACTATTAGCATATACACTTATTCGCATGGCATAGCAATACAATAAAAACCAAAACAGACAGGATTGAAAGGATTGTTTAAAAGGACAGTGTGTTCAATTGCAAGTTAGGGTGACTGTTTGACTCTTGTTGTGCAGCCTGTCTTGCCTGAGCCGGAGAAGGACGCCTCTTCCTTGAGTGAGGAGAAATCTAAGAGTTTCCAGGAGAAACTCGTTGAGGAGGACCTACCCCTCATGGATACCTGGAACGGCTCGGATTTCAAGAAGACCAGGTGCTATACTGGAAGACTGCAGGTAATTCAGACAACTCTGTCGTGAACTTCTCTGATTCTGGATTGACAACTACACACACACACACACATACACACACAATGGTAACGTGGTAGTGTGGAAACACACTTACTGAGTCAGCCCTGTCTGCGAGTTTCAAGCTCTTATCTCAACCTTGGAACAAAGGATGTATTTTCGGTCTGTTGGTATGTTTGGTTTAGCAATTCGGAGACTGAAGTTCAATCCCCAACATGTTGTATTTATATGAAGTGAACCCTTTCTTTACAGACCCTGGAGGAGGTTGAACAGAAGATCAGTGTAGTCATGGATAAACTGACGCAACTGTGGTGGAAGAGACAGCTCCACATTGACATTCTGACCCCTGAAGTGAGAGACTACTGAGGACTGAACAGGCCACCAACCAGAGAATCTGGCTGATCCTACGGTTCCTACGGAAACTGAATGTATTCCCCTGTGTCTTTTTCAGGGATTGGTGGCTGTGTCAACCATTAAACAGGAGGTCACAGGGGTTCAGGTCAGTCGAACACCTAATGTTCGCAAGCGGTGATCAACGCAGCTTCAGTGTTGACACTTTGAGACAAATTTGATATCAGTTAGTAATGAACCGATGAGTTCTGTTTTGTCCTCCCTAGTTACTTGATAAACAGACGAGTCACGTGATGTCCCACTGCATCAGCACAAGAAAGGAGTTCTTTTACTTTGAGGATGGCCAGGTGCACGACACTATCCTTGTCGAAATGTCTTGTTCAGGTCATCACTGTTTAATGGTCTACTAAATGTCTAAAGATGTTCTGTGTTTCCTAACCACAGGAGGTGGATGTGAAGACCACGTTCGAGGGCTTTGCCGAGGCAGCAGGTGAGACACGGACGACACGCTGGTCTCGATCCAATACAGAGTCCACCTTCAGTGACCCTCCTCCGCCTCGCTCTCCTCACGGCTCTCCTCCCCCGGCTCCTTCTCCCCACTTTGACGACACTCCTCAGGTGAAATGTCTTTACATTTCCATGTGCTTGTACCTCTGCCAGTGATTTCACTGGCCACTGAGTGAAAGGTGCCTTGAGATTGTGACAAATGTTGATTTTGTGTTGTAGGATATTGAGGAGGACATTGTGGAGGAACCAATTGTGGAGGTGCCCCTAATGCAGTAAGTTCTATACAAATACTGGATGAAAATGGTCCTGCGACCTTCCTGTGTACAGAATTAAACCTAAAGTGCTTGTTCAGTACATCTCACGATATCAATGCGTATTTAATTTTCTTGATACAGAAGCTATTTTGCCTACAAAGGGACCACAGATTTTGAGGGTAAACTGGTTGCCCTCCGCAATGCCTTTAAGGTAACGAGAAACAGTATTTGTCATGAGTATCTACATTTACATCATGTAGATACAGTGTCCCGATGGTTCTCCAATATTTTCCAGAATCTGACCAACACCAACAAGTCCTTTAACTACATTAGCCATGCTGGGCGGATGGTTCTTGGTGTTCTGGCTCAGCTTAATGACCAGGTAACTACAGAATTCACAATACCGCAAGAGAAAGAGAGAGGGCAATCAGTCTTAGTGTTTAGTAGTCAATAAGAAGTTTGAGGTGTGAGTTTTATTACGTTTCTGTTTTGAGGATGTGAGGGACTTTCAGCAAGCCTATGACCGCCTGGTCTCCTTCATCAATGAGCCAGCAAACAGACAGGCTATGATGGAGGAAATTAGCCAATCAGGAGTAGGTGTAGCCAGACAGCCGATCAGATTCCAGTCATTCCATCGCAATGAATGAGGTTATGATGTAGGTTGATCTTTTTGTCATCTTGTGTCACACTGTTCTGTAAAATATGTACTTGTTTGATTTCAGATCACCCAAATCAATTTCCTTGATTTGTTCTTTGAAATGATCCTGCTCGGCCTTTTGGAGGGCAAGACAGTCCATGCTGCCCCAGTAAGAGACACAAACACAATAGTGTAATCTTATTGGCTGGTCCAACCCACCATTCTGTAGTCCTATTGTTATGTTGACTGTGTCTCATCTCTCATGTCTCTCTACTGCTACTCCAGAGGCCCAATGGATTCCTCCATCTGCTCTTTGGGGTCATTCTGTCCATCAGACCACCAGGGCAGAGCTGGAGCCAGAGAGCTGAGAACTTTTTATTAAAAATCAAGGTGCAGTCTCTTTCTCTTTGTCTCACACTCTCTCTTTCTCTCCCCTTCATACACTCTACCTGGACAGTGTTCACTGTGTCTTTGTAGATTTACAGTACTAAATATTATGGATGTGTCAATGTGTTCTCAGAGCCAGATGCAGTCGTGGATGGACGCCATCTTTTATTTTGAGCACCCTCTATATGGCTGTCCTGAGATTCTGTCTGGAGAAGTCCTTGGGAACCTTGAAATGCAGGTGGAGTTCCTTCTGTCCTCCTTGGACTAGCAAGGTCTCACATTCTACAGCTCCAGAACAAAGCAACAGACGGGTCGAGAGCTAATACCATCGTGGTCTGCATGAATAAAAAATACACCAAACAATTGGTCTGTGCCTTTTTGTAGATAGTAGTTATCAATGTAGAGGAAAGTCACATCAGAACTTGGATCAGCCTGAAAATAGTGTCTTTAAGGTACCTCAGTGATGTGTACGATTGTTTAGTACCTGCAACAACAGTGTGTACGGAGGCCTCATTGTTCAATGCAGACTAAACTTTATGTGCAAAAGTGTGGACACCAAAACATTGAGTGCTTTGCTTCACTCCTGGAAAGAGGAAAATGGCCAGATGTGAAACCAATCAGTTCCCACTCTCAAAAAACAAGGAAATAGAAACTGGTTGAGTACAGTCTTTGATGAAACCCCCAGAACTGGCCAGGTATCATCATCCAATTCTTCAGAGATGACAAGCCACCCTTTTTCAATGGTTGATGTACATTTTCCAGAAGGGCACAAATATTTTCAGTTTAATATGAAACTATTGTGTGACAGTGGGATGCCCCAGTCTAAGTCCAAGGTAATTAATGGGAAACACAGTGAAAACTCACTGCCTCCAACACCATCCAACATCCCTCCTGTGTTTACTCACTTCTCCATCTTTACTGGAAGTCACTACATTAACAGCTTCTAAAGGTATATTCCACATTTCCCCCACAGCCTCCTGGGATATTATTGCAGAGGCAAATAAAACATGAACTAACCACAGACAAGTCAGCTGTTCTTAAAAAAGGACAATTTATTTATCTTCCAAAAGATTGAGGCAAACATTCCTATTATGTTGCACGTACAAAATCATCCTGTCTGTGCATAGTATCTTTGATGAATATTGGTCTTCAATATAAAAGCAATCGATTTCGCCCCAAGAATGTAGTTCTGTAGATACCACTCAGCAAGTAATTGCAATGCTGAAACCGCAAATAAATAAAGCGCTCTTGTTCCCCTTAAATACAAAGAAGCATCAATGCAGTTAATAACATCTTGTTATTCCGTGTAGTGTTTCGCTGACATCGTTTTCACATTTTAGCACATGAAGCACTATGACCCAGTCTACATACCGTTGCGTACCTCGACGACGGACCCCTAAAAAGGTCACAGAAGGTCACGCCATAACCGTGACGTTTTACTTTCACTACCGGTAATATGCCACTGCAGAATTCCACCACCACCGCCTATTTAGGATCGAGAACACATTCATTTGTCTTAACCAAACACTCACACAAAACCTTTTTTCGGGAATGGCACCCATTGGCAACTAGTTTGACAGACGGGAAGCCAGCGAAGGAAGACTGGCAAGAGTGATGGTCAGGCGTCTTGGCGCTGGTCTGGCCAGCCAGCGGCTGCTGTGACATGCTAGGGACGAAGGGTACACTGAGGTACGGTAGTCATGGCAACCCGAGTAGCATCCATCCCAACGAGAAGTGACAGGGACAGCCAGCAGTGTCCAGGTCATCTATCAGGGACAGCTAACAGAGTGTCTAGGGAGAGCTTGCAGCATCCAGGGACAGGGAGAAGGGATTTGTCACAGAGGGCCGAAGCGAGCGGGGGGGGATCTTGTGCTCCGAGCGTCCAGGGAAGCTACGGAGAAGCAGGGGTGGAGGGTCAGTAGGTACGCACACTCTCAGAACAGACAGGCCAAAGGTCAAAGGTCCCGTCTGGACAGGCATCAGGGGCTGGTCCAGTTTTCCAGTGTCTAACACACAGTGGTTTCGTTTGGCACGTTCCCATCAAGGCTTGATCTTCCAAAGCTGGGGGAACGGACGAGAAAGAGAAGAAGCAAAATGAGCTCAAAGACTTTCTTTAGAAGGCCGCTGTATGGTGAGTGTGGACGCGCTCTACAGGGAGGTGCTCATGTCCCTAGGGCCTGTTTCCCGGGGAGCATCACAACCTAGTTCTAGACTAACTCCTGCATTGGAGGTTGTACATGCGACATGCTCACTAATTGTAGACCAGTGATACGGCCACGTGTTTATATACTTTTTTTATTTCTGTCTGTGTCTGTACAGTTGTGTTCCCTTCTGTTTCTCATTGATATATTTCAGGTGTCCGTCTGTGATTGGCTCGTCGACTTCAAACATCAACTAAATGCAACTGCCCCTGACCAATCAGCTGTTTCCTCCGGTTTCCATGTAAACCCATCTGTCTTCTGTTCAGCAACTAAGCAAGTCTGTGTTTGTGCTGTTGACCTAGTTCTGTGTGTAGCTTGTTGCTGTCGGCTCTGTGTTAGTTGCGTTTTGGAGCTCTAGATGAAAGCACCAGTATTAATTGTGAATATCTTCCACTCCTTTGCTTATAGACTCAACAGACACATCTTCCTCTGAAGTCCTGTTTGCTGCAGGGGGAGGAGCTCACCCTGATATTGAAGCCCAGCAGGTCGCTGACCACGGCAGACAGGGCTGACAGGATGACCACCCGGGTGATGTTGTACACCAGGGGGTTCACCGTCAGACCCAGCAGCCGGAAGGGAATGTCCAACTCCTGGGGAGAGGGAGGGAGGGAGGGAGGGAGGGAGGGAGGGAGGGAGGGAGGGAGGGAGGGAGGGAGGGAGGGAGGGAGGGAGGGAGGGAGGGAGGGAGGGAGGGAGGGAGGGAGGGAGGGAGGGAGGGAGGGAGGGAGGGAGGGAGGGAGGGAGGGAGGGAGGGGGAGGAGGAGGAGGAGGAGGAGGAGGAGGAGGAGGAGGAGGAGGGGGGGAGTAAGGTGAGGGGGGGTTTGGGGTAGGGGTTAGGAGGGTGGGTTGAAGGAGATGGGAATGGAGGGGAAAGGTCAGACATGATAAAGCACGGAACGTATTGGAAGCACAGACATGATATACATTTAAATAACGAAAATACAAGCTCTTTGGATCTTAAAAGTCGAATTCTGACTTGTTTTTGACAAAGTGAAAAAAAGTGTTTAATCATTTTTATAGATTATTATATATATATATATATATAAGAGCTTGTTTCATGTTGTTATTATTATGGGGTATTTTGTGTAGAATTTTGAGGGGAAAAAAATACATGTAATCCCTTTTGGAATACACTTGTAAAATGGAAAAAGTGACGCGCTGTGAAAACTTTCCGGATGCACTGTAACTATTACACCTACCATGCATCAGTTAATTTAAGATGTGATCAGTTTGCAGACAGGTTTATGCAATGTACAGAGGGAGATTTGAACCTGCAACCTGTGGTCAGTGGTCACTATCACTGAGCTACTGCATCCCCATCGCCTGTATCACTGGTCTTCATCTTTCACCAGTGACCGACTCATTTGTTACAAAGTTAGTACGGTAACTGTGTATTTTAAATATTTTAACGAGCCGATTTCTGAGGGTTACTTACTTTCATGAGTTTAGTTGCGAGCTTCAGAACATTGTTCACTATGTTCAGTTCTTCTTTCTTGTTGGGCTTCTTTTCCATCTTGAGATACAGGTTAATCTGGGGGAAGGAGCCGGAGACAAGCTGTGAGTGAGTGAGGGAGTGTGTGTGTTTGACAGAGTACACGCGTTTACAGAGTGTGCATGTGTGAGACTGTGTGTCTGCATACAGAAGAATGCATCTGTGTGTGTGTGTGTGTGTGTGTGAGTGAGTGTTGTGTGGTCACTGTGTGTGAATGTGTGTGTGCATGAGTTTGTGTGGGTGCCTGTAAATATGACTGGATACATGTGTGTGTGTGTGAGAATGTTTGTAAAGAAGTGAGTGTACATACTGTATGAGTGTGTGTGTGTGTGTGTGTGTGTGTGTGTGAGAGCCTCACCTGCTCGGTGAGCAGCACCGAAGCGTTGCTGTATTTGCAGTTGGTCTCGGTGCCCAGCGTGGCCAGACGCAGCAGGAACAGGAAGAGGGAGGAGCACCACAACATCAGCTCCCAGTTGGTCAGAGAGTCCAGGAATGTGTGGTGACTGTGCAGGAGCTGAGGGACGGGCAGACACACAGACGGACAGACAGGCAGACAGGCAGGCAGGCAGACAAGGATGCAGACAGACAGGCAGGCAAATGGACAGACAACCATTTAGGAAAAGGAACGTGCATAAATAACAGACCCTATTGAGGGAGATTTACAGAAATTCGTCACACAATCCCTGAATGATATCAAACCTACTGGACATACAGCCCACAGGGCCAGAGCACTACCCCCGCCACAAGGGGGTTATCATATGATATATTCAACCTGGCGCCAACCAAAACTGAAACCCATCCACAAGACTGGATGAAGTGT
This sequence comes from Hypomesus nipponensis, assembly GCF_054491055.1. NCBI lineage: Eukaryota > Metazoa > Chordata > Actinopteri > Osmeriformes > Osmeridae > Hypomesus > Hypomesus nipponensis. The sequence continues at coordinate 18,007,649 of NC_140369.1, forward strand.
AACATAGGTAATGCTCAGCAGCTACATATAGCTTACTTGTCTTAATGAACCCTTTTAATGACTCTTCAGCACAGTAAACCAACCTGAGCACAGATGATGAAGGCGATGGAGAGAGCCAGGAGGAAGATGGAGGACACAATGACATCGACCGAACGCTGGGGCCCTCGCCTCTGGAGAGGACAGGAAGTGAGGACAGGAAGTGAGAACAGGAAGTGAGGACAGGAAGTGAGGACAGATTTTTAGCAGTATCCTTAAGCAGCCGTCTTCAACCCTCGTCCTCGGAAGGCCCAATCTCCTGTATGTTCTAGATGTTTCCCTGCCCCAACACAGCTGATCCAAGTGAATGGTTTGTCGTCAGGCTTCTGCAGAGCTTCAACGACCCATTAGTTTGAGTCAGGTGTGTTGGAGCACGGAAACATCTAGAACATAGAAACATCTAGAACAAGCAGGACAGTGGGTCCTGAGGACCAGGGCTTGAAGACCACTGCTGTAGCGGTCACAGCGGTGCAGACCTTGAGGAACGAGCGGAGAGACAGCCACATCTTGATGTTCTGCACCTTCTTCAGACGGAAGTGAGGGATTTCCGACTTCTTGGCTTTCCGCGCGGACGTGATGTGGCTGAACAGCTTGGCAAACAGGAGCCGCTGTCAGAAGGCAACCGGGTTAAGTTTCACGAGTCGAAACAGCCAATCATTCAACACTCTCTCAGAGCAGCTCTTCATGAACATCACATCCATCCACCTGTTTGTAGGTCCTCTCCGCCACACACATCATGAAGAAGAAGAGTCCGGTGAGGCAGAACCTCTCCACCGTGGAGATGAGGAAGAAGGCGTAGGCCTGGGAGTCGGGCGGGCCCAGGGCCATCTCGACCAGCTGGCCCAGGCTCAGGGAGCCCAGCTGGGACAGCTCCAGCTGCTGGGACAGGCGGAAGCCGTACGGCAGCAGGGCCAGCGTGGCCGTCACCAGGCCGCCCAGCATCAGGTAGCCCATGCCCTGCTCCACCAGCTTCACCTGGGGGGGGGGGGAGGGTGGGGCGGGGAGGGGGGTAGGAGAGGAGGAGTGGAAGGAGGGGAGGAAAGGAGGGGGAGGGGGGAGGAGGAATAGACGGGGAGGGAGGGGATGAAAGGAGGAGGGGGAAGAGGTGGAGTAGAAACGAGGAAAAGAGGGGGAGGAAAGGATTAGAAGAATGCGTGCGGGGTGAAAGGAGGGTGAAGAGAGGTGAGGAAAGGGGTAGGGAGGACAAGAGGAGACGGTGGAGAAAGAAGCACTTGTTACTCTGCTCCGTCTTTGTCTATGTTGCAACAAGCACCAGCAGGTGTGTTCCTGGGTGAGTGTACAGTATGTGTCTGCTTGTGTTCCTAAATAGGTGTGTGCTCCAGACAGCGTGTATGTGTGTTCTCCGTGTGTAGGTAACTACCTGTTTTTCCGGTGTGTGGCCGCCTGCTTCTGTGTGTGACTGTGCGCGTGTGTGTTCCTGTGTGTGTGTCATGAAGGGGTTAGCGTACCCGTGTCAGAATGATGCCACTGATCTCCAGAACAGACATGTCAGCCTTCTTGCAGTCCCCCTGCTCCCAGATGATAGCACTCACACGGTCCCGAGACGGGTGGCATGCCTGGAGCCACGACAAGTGACCCTGCACGCGCACACACACACACAATGGCATCCACGCGCACTCACTTTAGTCTCTCTTCACATCCACTGCCACTACAGTGTGCCCTGGGTCCAAGCCCATGGCTAGTACTCTAACGTACATTTTCTGACGTAAAATATTTAGTAAGCAAGATGTTAAAGATTTTGAATGGCCCAAATACATGGCATGTCTAATGCAGTATGGCAAATGTATCAGGGTGTCCTGCTACATCTGGTAGCATTGTGCAGTATGCCAGCCAACACGCTTTTCTCCACTATTCTGACCCACAACCCTTTGTGGAGCAGTAGTGGCGTGAACCGCAAATTCAACGGTTCAATAGCGGACCAATCCAAACTCGTCCTCACCAGTCCAAGGCGTGGTTATATGAGTGAGTAGTACCTCAAAATTGGGTGCAACAGTACGAACTATGTACGGGAAAACGGTGGAAACTCCTAAAAACTGAAAGTAAAAAAAGATGTGATTCGGACATAGTCCAGTGTCTGCACTGAAGCTCTGCAGTGACCCTGTGACCCGACCCCGACCTACTGACCTGCTGCAGTTTCTCGTCGTCGCTGCTGACCGTAGCGGTGGGAGGGGCGTTGACCCCGGCGCGGTACCGCCAGGCCTCCCCCTCGGTGTCACTGCTGCCCGTGGAGACGGAGTCGGGGCCCTGCAGAAGCTCCTCCCACATGGTGTCATCGGTGTCGGAGGCGGGCCGTTCGGCATGGTCGAGTCGGAGGCGCTCAGCGCCGCGGGCTTTCTTGACGTCCATGGAGGAGGCGGGGCTAGCCGGCCGGGCACACTCCACCTAGGGGGGGGGGGAGGGGACTGGTCACCACAGGGCTGGTTCTCAAACTGGGAGGGGGGCATGGGACAGGAGACTATTGCTACAGAAAGAGGATTTAATTATAGTGTGTGTGTGTGTGTGTGTGTGGGGGGGGGGGTGAGTGAGTAACCCTGCGTGTCCACTACAGCGGAGCGGAGCGGCTCCTACAATGCCCTGCGTGAGCGTCCGGTTTCATTGAAAATAAATTGGAAGCCGATGCGCCGCCCACTCTTCTGTAGTGGACACACAGCCTTTTTATATTTTCAAAGAGGGTGAGAGGGAAGGCAGAGTAGGGCTGCAACTAACAATTATTTTAGTAATCGATTAATCTGTCGATTCTTTTTTACGATTAATCGATGAATCGGATAAAAAAAACTAAAAAGCATTAATTTCCAACCCTTTATTCAAAAACAGAAAGGTTGTGGAAGTAGGCCAGACTTTATTAGAATAATCTAATTTTCAAAGATGATTGATTTTCTATCATTTTATTTGAAACTTAATTGAAAAAGTAAAGGCTGTGAAAGTATACCAGACATTGTTAAGATACTCTCATGTCTGTTTGAGGTTTTATATTCATACAAATATTATAAGTCTACATTAAAAAAAATGGTGTGGGTAGTTTTCACCCGGTCTCTAACGCGACGCTGCAAAGTAGCGTCTTCAGAATGTGAGACGAATGTCGAATATGAAACTAACTTCACCTCGGTCAATTAACACACCTTTTCGACGTATTTAGTGTGAAATGCTGCGCACCTTGGATGACTTAAGTCGTACTGATTTCTCCGCCATGTGTTTCAGAACAACGTTACTCAACAACGCCTCTCCGATGGTCTTTTCTCTACCTCCGCTCTGCGCTCAACTAAACTTTTTTTTATTTTTATACTCAAACATCTTATAGAGTGGTGTAATAATCGCGCGACACAACGAATCGATAATGAAATTCGTTGTCAACACTTTGAATAATCGATTTTAATCGATTTGTTGTTGCAGCCCAAGGGCAGAGTGAAACTGGCTCAGAACTGGTCCAGCTGTAACGTACTCTCTAATTGGCTGGTTGGAGTAGCTGTGGACAGAGGGTTACCTGGGGGCCTGAGGTCTGGGACAGGAGGTGGGGGTGTCTCTTCCTGAGGTAGGCAGCGACAGTGTTCCTTCCTGCGTGTCTTTCCTGAGAGGCTGGGGGGGGCACGCTAGCTCCGTCCTCCTCCTCTTCCTCACTGGACAGTTCGTCAGACGCCCCAAACCCTGATCTCTGATTGGTCTGCAGCATTAGAACCAGGAAGATATGAGAACCGACTGGGGCTTCTGTTTGATTGGCTGAAGGTTTTCAGCAGGTGTGTGCCTGGGAGAGCCGAAAGCCTCTTCTCTGTTCTCTCCCCCCCTCTCCTCCCCCCTCCCCCAGTCTTATCCTCCTCCCCTCTCTTCCTCCTCCTCCAGTCTTACCCTCCTCTCCTCACATCTGTAGAGTCTCTGGTTGTCGTGCAGCTCGGTGTCTTCGTTGCTCCCTGGCTCCTCTGTCCGCTTCACCCCCCGCCCCTTCCTGGGTCTGAACCACAGACAGAAATACGCATAAGTGAAACTGTGTTTTATATTCACATTTAGTCATTTAGCAGGCGCTCTTATCCAAAGCGACCTACAGTAAGTACAGGGACATTCCCCCGAGGCAAGTAGGGTGAAGTGCCTTGCCCAAGGGCAACCTTGTGATTAATAGCCCTAACCACTCAGCCATCTGACTCCTGACTAATATATTGTGTGCGTTACAAAGTTATGTGTGTGTGTGACAGTGTGCCCCCACTTCCTCCTGCGTGTGTGTGCCCCACTTCCTCCTAGTGTGTGTGTGTGTGTGTGTGTGTGTGTTCCACCTCCTCCTAGTGTGTGTGTGTGTGTTCCACCTCCTCCTACGCGTGGGGCTGGCAGAGCTGCTGGTCACAGGGCTGATGGAGGGGCTGCGGCTGGTCTCCGTGGAGACGATCTGACAGTGCACGGTGCCCAGCAGCAGCATCAGACACATGGGCCCAAACAGCTCACTGGGACTGGCTGCAGGAACCTCCACATACATGAGGAGCGCTGCCACTGTGGACGACACCAATCACCGTCACAGGCCACAGACATATAAGCGCTGCGGGTTAGGATTAGGGCTTGGACAGGTGTAGGACAGTGGTAGAGCATTTGACTGCAGATCAAGATGTCCCCGGGTTCAAATCCAACGCCCATACATCACTTGGATAAAAAAAAACTTCTGCTTTATTGTTGAAGTTAGACAGCTTCATTTAGCCTTTGGTTCAAGAGACAGCCCAGGACTCATGAACCAAGTATTGCAAGACAGAAGCAGAGGAATTTGGAAGAGAAGAGATCAAACTAAGTGAGCACAGCAACCTGAATGAACAGTCTCTAAGGCCCAGGCTTCGGTTGCACAAAGCCCCCATAAATATTTTCCTTAAGGTTCCTTAAATGTTCCCTTAAGTATTTAAGGTTTTCTCCTTATCTTGGTTTTATACTAAAGGATTCCCTTAAAGTTTGTTAAAGCATTGCACGAAAGCCCATAGCAAAGAAAGTAAGGAAGAAAACAAATTAAGGTCAGCGAAAACTCTGACTTATTCTTTACCGCAACATGGCCGAGTTTATGGAGATAAATTAACCTATCCCACACCTACAGAACTGTTAGGTTTTTGAGCTTTTCGAGGCTGTTATACGTTTGCTGTCAGAGTTGTCAAGAAGCCTCTCCATAATAGGGGATTCTTTGCAACACCCTTAAGTAAATCCTTTAGCTAAGGAGAAATGTACCCTAAAAGTGTCATAATTAGGGAAAAACAAGGTGTTTTGTGCAACTGGCTTTTCTAGGCTTTTATACGTTTGCTGTCATGGAGTCGTCAAGAAGTCTCTCCATAATAGGATTCTACAGGGCCTCATTTGCATTAAAATATTTTAAAACCTCACTTTAAACCAAATTCATGCCGAGTTCATCCCTCATCGGCATACCTGGGGGCTACTGAGTAGACATACTGTCGTAGCTGCTGTAAAATCTGGCTTGTTATGCATGCATGATCAAATTCAAATGAAATATATGTATGTGGTTTGTGAATAGCCTAAAAAAAAAAAACATTCTAATGGGCACCATACATGGGCATACCACCACCATCCTATATTTGTCAAGAAAATTGAATCTGGATAATTGGAATTTGTATCGTTCAACTGAATAATTGCATCGAAAACTGAATCCGAATAGCACCATTTGAAATTGAATTTTCCAGTTTGGAAGTGAATTCCAATAAACTTGAAACTGAATATAATATTATGTAATTGAATACATTTTCTCTCGAACTGTTTTAGATTCTCACAGAAAAAGTCAACGCCCTGCTTCCACATTCCGTTGTCACAATTCAAATTCAGTTCTCGTAACACAAATACAGTTCCTGCAACTGAGGGGTGAGGGGGAGGGGGACAACATGGGGTCGGACTAGTAATAGTAATATTGATAGGAAGTAGTATGGCAGTAGGCTAAGCAGTGGAGGAGTGTCCGGCACCTTGCAGGAGGTAGAGCAGCAGGATGCAGAGGGAGATCCTCTGGGAGGTGACCTGGATCCACCAGTGGAAGAAGAAGGGGAACAGAAGGACCCTGACCAGACCTTTACGGGTCAGTGCTGTCCATGGACTCTCTGGCTTAGTCTTGCTGAATGTTGAGCCTGGGACCAGCAAGAGCAACAGTGTTTGTGTGTAGCGCACATGCTTGAACACAAAGGTCACCGTATAATCTCCCTGATACGATTCTAAAGGCCTTAGCTGTAGGAGCTATGTACATTTACTGTAAGTAGACAAATACTTGAGAGATCTTGAAAGGCTGCAGGCTACAAGATTAAATTGGAAATTGCTAGGTTACTGGAAACAGACTTTTGACCATGTCTGTGTATGCCATGAACTGTTTCTTAAATCACAATAAGGACCTTTTATTTTGCGTTTTGATCACAATTCTTTTGGATTCCTTCTTTTTGATTAATATACATACAATAAAATATTACTTTCACTGGAATTCAAACTCGTTGCATGCGTAAACTTTAATTTGACTCATTTCCAAAGTGTCTAAAATGAAAGGGTGATTGTATTGGGACAATATTATAGGACATTTAAAGCCACGACTTTAGACGATAACTTACCTCTTACCAGGTCAACATCAATTAGGTCCGGCTTGATGTGTCCAGTCTTCATTGGCTTGCTGCCAATTCCCTGAGAGGAAAGTGAAAGTGTCAGGATCGCTGACAATTTTCTTTCTGTAGCCTGTTTTATACTGAAGTGATGTGCAATAGGATGTCTTACATTTAACTCCGTTTGTTCAAGGGATTTCTCCCAAATCTGCTGGTCATATGCTCCAATCTGTTGACATATGACCATACCTCAGTTACCTGAACTTTCCACTCACAGTAGTAGATCAACTCGATCATCACAACTCGTACAACGAGTCCAACAGGTCCTACCTTTTCTTGGTACCAGGCTATTCTCGCCATTGCGACTTTTTAGCTGAAATTGACTCTATGTCGGATCATTTCACAGAGGTCACGGGGATAGATAGAATCTGGCAAAAACACAGACTTCTTTGTCACTAAACATTCACAGAATGATCCTGTGATAGAGAAAACAGAGCTGACCAAACAGTAATTACATCTGCTAGGCTAGTTAGCCATCTACTTACTAGCTAAGTACCTGCAGTTAGCATGAAAAGCTATGGCCATTATATGCAGTTACGTTGATAAACTAATTTAGCCCAAATTAATAGCAGTTAAATCGCTAACACAGTCGTTCATGTTAATTTCGGTCTCACACGCTAGCCTATATCACAACTCCAAAGTTTACAGTACTTCCTAGTAGTGTTGCTAGCTTACGTCATTGGTAGGGGGTTGTCTAACTGCATTGGCGTGAAAACCTGAGATTAGTTCACATTCCAGTGACAGTGAATATTAATAAATATTTAGCTCTAGCTGGCGAAGTAAAATCAATCAAGGTTCAGCGGTACAGTACTGTAGCCTAAGTAAGTGTAGCACTACTCGGCTGGCTAGCCAGTTATCATGCGTAAATTAATGCTACTATTGCTAGGCTCTCGGAGTCGGTAAATAACAGGTTTGGACAATTACAATTATAAGAATTAATTTAAAGTTTACCCATTGGCCGTAGGAGATGTACATCTTAATGGTCTCATATTTACGAAATGAAAGTGGTGCGCATTTGATACTCTCGCACTTCCCATTTCCGGGTTCTGCAGCTTCTGTTTTAGCAAATCTCGTACCTCAATTGTTCAATTCAGAAATGGCTTGGTCGATGGGTCCGTGTACCTAGTAGTGGCCATTCGTTTTTCTATTTACCCGTGTTGACAAACGCAAATAGAGCCACGATATCGTTTCGTCACATTAGGAAGTCAAACCCACATTTAAGTATTACGGCTTGTTTTGGTTGTTTCGTTTATTTTTGAATAATGAAATAACCATATAACATAAATGGTATAACGAGCCATTTACTCGTTTGATCGTATATTTATTGCATGCTTGCACAGGTGAAAAAGAAAGAGAGAAGTGGGGAGAGATGTGCAATGATTGGAGGTGTTATTACTTCCGAACACCAGAGGGCAGCAATGATTAGCTTCTTTTTTTGCCAATAGAACACTCGGGTTGCGCGCGCAATGTGGATGCAGAAAACCGCGAAAGGATAGTTTTTTAAACGGCAGAAGGACCACACGGATCATACAAATAGTTAGATTTAAAAAGGCCAAAAAGGTCGAGGAGGACAGCCTTTAAGAGTGAAAGCGATTCCCCATTGAACTGTTTAATCTGAATTTTTATTTGGGTCACAAAAGTCTTAAAATTGGAGTGAGAATGTCGCCCGGTACACCGTATAGTCTGGCGGCAAACATGTCATGTCACAAAGTTCATAATTTTACAGTTTTACAGTCAATTCTTCATCTAAAAAGTCGAGCAGGGCAGCTTTCAGGAGATATGGGAATTCTGCTTTTAGCCAGCTGGTCCGATTATTTTTGTGATTTGTTTAAAACTGGCAATCTGAGTGAGACTGCGTCCCATTACACTGTTGTTAGCATCAGTCACACTCTGGTCGCTCATTGGCAGTGTGCACAATGTTGTATTTCACTCCATTCTACACCACAAACGTCAGGGAGGACTGCCTTTTGTAGATACGAGCCTGCTGAATATTTTGTCATTTGTCTGAGAAAGCAACCTCCGTTAGCCAGGCTAGTTTTGCCCGATCACTTGGTCAGGCTATCTAAAGGTATAGGGGTCAAGTGACTTTTGTGCATAGATAAGTAGGGTTGCCAACCGTCCCGATTTGTCCGGGACATCCTGATTTTATGGGTCCAGCTCCAGTCCCGTTTTCCAATCACAGCCTCGCCGGCCGGTATTCATATTCAGTGAACTGCGAACAGATACGCGTGTCAGAAGGGAGCGCGAGTGCATGTAAATATTAACGCGAAGGGCCTTGCATCACCAGTTCAGACGACCATCAGAAGCTGAAAGCACTCCTGGCCTCGGCGATTTACCTGACTGAATTTGGTGAATGATGGTTTCAATCATTTGTATTTTTTCTGGTATATCTAAGTTAAGTTACCCAGGAGCTCTGTTGATAGGCTTAGCTAACGTTAGCTACAGCTTGATGAATTGAGTCATTGAACACAGGAGGAGAGAACGCAACGTTAGCCAGCTAGCTAAAGCTCCGGTGAAAAATTCAAAATGAAGGTATGCAGCCCTTAGTGCCGCTTACACACAACAGTGACACAGTGATTGAAAGATAATTTGAGACAATATAAAGATGGAAAACCAGACAACTACTAGACAACGTTTTACCAATAAGACAAACGGCTATGTTTGTTTGTTTCGAGCTCCAAAAATGATTTTTCGCTGAAATCAGCCCAAAAAATTTGCTTGCGCGCTCGCATCAACCATGGAAGTCCATAACTAGCATCACATCAGGCACAGAATTTGCATACATTAGCAGGGGGGGGGGGGAGAAAGTGTCCCGCATTTGGGTTTGAGGAAGTTGGCAACCCGATAGACAAGTGTACAAAGTGGACAAGTACCTCAAAAAGTTAATGTCAAGCCCTGCAATCCAGTGGCCAGAGATAAATGATGACCTGATTGACACTCCAAGTGTGATAGACCCGGGAGAAGTTCGTCTTTTGAAACCAACATGCACAGTTGAGCCTGCTTGACAGTTGTGTGGCGTAGGGTGATAATCTATAGGCATACTTATATTTTCTTGACAACACATGTTCTTTACTAGAAGACACACATACGCTAGTATGTATTAATCAACATAGTCTGTACTGTATTGTTTTGTCAAAAAAGTGGTTTGACAAGCTTGAAACCTGTAGTTGCATATTGGGTCAGCAAACCCAGGGTCTAAACCTCCTCTGGCTCATCTAAAGCAGAGGGCATAAAAGCCTGGCTCTGCCCTCCTACGTACTTCCACTCAATTTTGATTTACTTCTGTACAAGGTCTGGCCATTCGGTACGAAAGTCAGATTTTGCAGGTTGATTTTCAAACGGCCAATCAGCGAACAGGGAGTGGCTGAGAACGATGACGTTGATGTTGTGCACTAGTTTGAGTTGTAGTTCAGTAATGGCGGCGGAGTAAGATGCATTCGAAACTATTCTGCGGTTGTGCCAACGATGCTGAATATCCTTAAGTTAAAGCCGGAGCAAGAACAGTCCTTGCTGAGTTTTTTTGGTGGTCATTATGTTGTGGCCCTCCTCCCCACGGGATTCGGGAACAGTTAGATTTTCCAACTACGGCAGCTAGCTACGTGGTGAAGCAGTTGGCTAAGGCGAACGCTAGCGATTGGTTCTGGCAGATCAGAGTGGCTCTGGGCAGATCCAATACTTTTAAACTTCAACAGAGTACCTGCCTTCAAGGAAGTTAACGCTTGTCAATGGAGCGATCCCAGACCCTCTGTACAAATGAAATGTACGAGGGTCTGGTTAGGACAAGGCTAATAAAAGTAGCTATAAGTTGTGTTTCTGTACAGTGCAAGCCCACATCTGATCTCAACTTGCTCACTATGATTGCTTCAATGTCCTTCATTAAAACATACAACAGAGCTGAAAGCCTTCATTTAGGTGGGCGAGAAAGGGTGGAGGAAGTTTCTAATATATATTAAAGAAACTTGGGTTCATCAAAGATCGTTATTTAATAACTAAGTAGCAACTAGCATACTCGGTCGACATGTACATCCAGCGGGGTGTGTGTGTTTTCTACTAAAGAACCTGCTGTGTAGTCCAGATAATATAGAAAAAGGTAAAAAAGCTAGTCGTTGCTGCCCTCTGGTGTTCGGAAGTAGTAACACTTCCAATCATTACATGTCTCTCCCCCTCTCTCTTTTTCATCTGTTCTAGCGTGCATAATAATGGACGATCAAACAAAAGGGTATATGGCTCGTTATATCATTTGTGTTATATGGTTATTCCATTATTCTGTAATAAAACAAAACAATGGAAACCAAGCATTTTGGTCACGAAATGGACAAAACGATATTACGACCTTATTTTTCAGATTTTGCACCAGCATAAATTATATGCAATAATCAAACGATTAATGTCTCGTTATACCATTTGTGTGATATGGTTATTACAGTAGCCCATCAAAAAACACAACGAAACAATAGAAAACAAGCCGTTATACTTTGAATTCCTAAATTACTATATTTTACGTCAACACGGGTTGCAAAATAGAAAAACAAATGGCCACCAAGAACACCGACCAAGTACCTGTATAAAACATCAAAACGTACTTTTTATTGACATTTATTTCCACACACCAATGTATTTTTACTTTTTAGTCTTAATTTCCATTCAGAATGTCACAAAAGGACTTCTTCTCATTCAACTCATATGAGAAGAAGCATGGGCGGAGCTAGGGAGGGGCTAGGTGATTCAGCACCCCCAAGAAAGACCAAAGCCCCCCGACAGCACCCCCTAAAATATTGCTCATTAAGTAATAGTATTCAGGCCCGGAGTGGCCATCGGGAGAATCTGGAAAGTTCCCGGAAATGTAAGCAAAAAATCTCAATTGATGTGAAGTTCCGATTTCAGCTCACATGAAAACCTTGACTAGGTCGTAGGTTCGGGTTAAGCCCCGACTGTTCAACGTATGGCTCGTATGTCAGGCATCCTGGTGGGGATGGGCTGGTTTTGGCCATTACACTCCCGGGCTGAAAATGGGTCCCACTCTGGCCCTGATAGTATTGCAAAGCTCCCCTTGTCAATGATCTAGCACCCCCGCAGCACCTGCATTCAAAATGATCTGGCGCGTCCCTGACAAGAAGACATGAACAGATTAATATCCAAATGACAACGACCTGTCAGACACTTTAAACCTTGTCATTAGATTCTTGTGTGTCCACTGACTGTTGCTCTTGGTCCGATGCAGTGCAGGTGATCCTACTTTTCACCTTCTTATTGGAGGAGATAATGAAGTAAGGACTCAGGAAGGAATAGCTGGAAGAGAAGAAAACCTTCATGTCCGCCACATCCGGAGACACCTTGGCCACGGTCAGCATGTAGACCCAGATCACATTATCTAAGCCAAAGAACACAGTGTATAGGACCACTAGGGTGATAACCGTCTTTGCCGCCCTGGACTCCATCCTTCCCCCCTGGCCCTTTCGGATGTTCCGCACCTTGCGCCTGTGCCGGTGGAGCACCAGGAGGATGTAGCTGCTGGACCACAACATCAGCCCCACAAAGGAAAAGTCGCGCACCGTGAGGCCGGCGCCGTTAATCACGTATGACAGGCTGTCCTGGAAGTCCACGTGGCAGTAGCCGAGGTTGAGGGTGAAGGGCGGGGCGGTGCTGTTGCGTGGCGCGATGGTGAACAACGGCGCCGCGATGCATACGACCAAGTTGAGGCACCAGAGGCCCACGAAGGTGGGCAGGACGAGGGAGGGCAACCAGTCCTTCAGCCTGGACCAGCGGGGGCCCCCGTCGGGGGAGAGAGTCACCGCCTGGAATACGCTCAGCATGCAGGTGATGCAGACGGAGACGGAGCGGGATGTGCGATAGGCGTAGATGAGTACCTTGCAGCTGGGGTCGTTGAGCAAAATCTTCAGGCCGAAGACGGTCATGGTCAGGGGCACGCAGCGGGTGAGGAGCTGTAGGAGGTTGACGAAGACCAGGTGGCAGAGGATGTTGTCCACCGGCTGGAGACGGCGGTCTAAGTAGAGGATGTGGGCATAGGCGAGAAGAACCACCGCGTTCCCCAGGATCCCCAGGCCGGTTTGCAAGATGAAGGACACTCCTTTGATGGTCACACACAGATCCATGACTCCAAGCCTGTGCTGTTGCAGACGAGAGGCAGAAAATTAAAGATGTTACAAATCAAATAAAGCCAAAAAGTAAAGAAGCAACTAATTCCAACTACTGTACTTGTATGTGTTATCTTATCTCTCTTTAATTACAGATAATAAATATCATGGCATGTGAATATCCTCACCTGAGATTATCAATAAAGAATTATGAACAGGGCAATGAACATTCTGTGTGGCTAATTGCCCGTGTATTTTCAATTTATAGCTTCTAGTGCCCCATTGGGATAAGGAAAAAACATTGCAGTTTTTTCTCCGCCCCCCACCCAACATCTAGGACTCCCACTAGACAACAGGAGCATGTTTTCAAAACTCAACTCCAAGAAGTTCCATGCTTTGGAAACTCGTAGCTCTCAAGTCTACACACTCAAACAATAGTGAAGGTATTTGAGTCTCAAGGACTCAATGTTTTTGGATGTAGTCTTGGGCCACAACTGTGATATAGTGGACACTGCATATGACTATATTCTAACTGATTCATATGTATCTGAACTGGGCCAGTTCTCCAGAGTGTTCTCTCCCTGTGGAGGTGTGGAGTTATTGTTGTTGATGTAAACTCAGACTGATGGAGCTATTAAGGTAGCGTCGAGAGACCCTAACACACACAGCTGGTCCCCTGTTCCAATCTTTCCTTTCTTTTACTGTTTTGGGAATTTGCCACAGAGGAGCTAAGCGATAAGATGTAAAAACACACATGATGTTGAGCAGAGATTTCTGGGAAAATACCACTTTATCTGCTGTACTAAACACATATTTCAAAATAGACACTTAAGTATTTCTATACGGTAACATTTATGGAGATTTGCTATATGTTTATCGGTTCAGTATTTAGCTCCAAATGAATGAGGTTGAGTTTCCATGATAGAAAGATTTAATAGTCTCATTACCTCATCTTATTCCCTATGCATCACAACATGAAATAGATGTTTTATTTCCCCATGAGTGTATTGATATGTTTACATGAGAAAAGGCCTAATTAAAAGGGCAAGTTCATGCTTGTTTCACCCAAGGGATTCTATCATATGTTCTGCGTCAGAGAAACCATGTTTTCTCCCCAAGAACTGACAATTTTTCTCATATTCATCCTCCGTTCTTTATTAAACATTTAACGCAATGCCTCTGAAGTCATAGGAGATTAAGCACCCCAATAAAGTTAATCCTTTGCCAGATGGATGCACATTATTTCATTGGGTGTAACCATTGTTCTCTCACATAGATCTTAATTTTATTATTTTTGCCCCTCTAAGGATCTGTCATAACAGGTGTGTTCGACTTCATGCAGCGCCGGTGTCGCCTGCAGCCGCCTGCAGCCCGGCTGACTTGAAGCAGCAAATGGCATTCTCAGCTTCAAGGCAGCCGACTGCAGCCGACTGTCCGACTTGAGACGGCGCTGAGGCTAGGTCACTGTGACGTAGCCATCATAGTACCGTGAGATCGATTCGAGAACTGCCGGCTGTGTAGCCGAGCGCACTTTCTCAAGATCAACTGCACGGGTTCTTGTAGGTGCGTTCGACATGGACTGCGGCTGCATGAAATGACCAGCGAGAGTAGCCAGGACAGCTTAGAGAAGTGATCCGTCACAACTAAAACATCCACACACTTCTTGTCTGTCTGCTCAGCAGTCCAAAAATCGATGCAGACCAATTCCATAGGTTCAAAAGTGCAAATGCTATAAAAACCTGAAGTAAGATCCATTGTGAATAAGAACACATTGCCACCAAGTGCAGCAAGGACGTCCGTCTGATGAGGCAGCGTATGTGCATCTTTCACTGTTCTTGCATTCAACCATCTGAAGTTGTTGCAGATGCGGAGATCACCGTTTGGCTTGACAAAGAGGACGAAGGGGGATGAATACTCACTCTGAGATTTACGAATGATTCCTAATTCTTCCATATCATTTAGAGCAGTCCGAAGCTTTTCAAAGTGACATGGTGGGACTTGCCTATATGGTAGTCTAAAGGTCTTGTCATCCAGCAGGCGTATCCTGTGGACAAAATCCACAGTTACACACTTACCACAGTCCATTTTGTGTCTCAAGAAGACAGATTCATACTGCTCAATGATCCGCAACAGTTTATCTTTCCATTCGAGGGAGACTTCACAGGATGTCAGGTCCAAGTCTGGCAGGCCCAAATCCCTGAAGATGAGTGATATCTCCTCTTCCGACCTTGGTGTAGGGGACGGGCTAGGTGTGCACTGTGCGTTTGACTGGATGCGGTCCGGTTCAGGTAAGTCCTGCACAGAAAGACAAGGGGATACATCTGCAACATTTGCATTCCTTTTCAAGTTTAGTGACTTTTCTGTGGGATTTACTATTTTAACTGGAACCCATCCATCTCCCGACAAGGAAGTGACAACTCTTCCTACCAGAATTTGTGCAGGACTAGCCTTGGACCGGGTGGGCTCAATGATGACTGTACTACCTATCGCGGAGACGCTAGTGGCAGGCAGTTTAGCCCACACTAAGTGTTCAGTCTTTGGACTTAGAGTGACCGCTTGTTTAAGTTTAGCTGTGCCGATGCAGGTTGGCTTTGCCCTGCTTTCCCACTCTTCTGAGCCCGACAACTGTGACATTAAATGGAGTAATTCACTGTTGTGGTCACTGTTCATTGGAGATGTGACATTTTGGTCATTAACAGTCTTTCTCATTTGTGAAATGAGCCACTTTATGGTGTTTCTGCCGAGAATCATCTCATCGGTCTGGCCTGTCACGACTAGGACTGGAACGATTACTCTATAGCCATAGACTGATACAGTGAGGTCATACATGGCAGGAGGTGTGACAAGGTGACCGCCACAACCAACAATTACATAGCATTCAGCCGAATTCTTTACAATGTTAGGGGTAGACTGGCTAAGTTTCATGCCAGCTGCCTCAATCAAAGTGCATGCTCTAGATCCACTGTCCACCAATGCTCTGAGAACGTCCAGGTGAGTGACATAGGAAACACAGCCTGTTCTCCCGGCAGTGTGTGAGGGCAGAGTGGGAGCTGTCCTTACATACAGAGCATGGCTTTCTAGTTACGCCCTCAATTCTAGGGGAGCACATCAGTGGTAGGTGGCTTTCTTTTTGCTCGGGCATAACCTGGGCCTTGGAGCAGCACTTTCATAAGCATGCCAATCAACGTCTCTAGATTGGGGTGGTCATGACTCACGGCTGGCTCTCGTGTAGGAAGGTCTGAAGTTGGATTAGCTTGAGGGTTTAGCTCAATCGATTGATTGTTCCACCCCTTTCAGCATACGACTCAACACCTTTCTCCAAATGGTATTCGTCCAGCACTTCCTGAACCTCACAAGCCGACCATTTATCAATTGCCTTGGTCCTGAAGGTGAGAGATACAGTAAATCTCTACAGGGGCAGTGTCTGATGAACAAATGTGTGATTTCTACATTGGGACTATCAAACGTTTTACCCTGCTGTTTAAGACAGCTCGCAGCGACATCAGCTGCTCGGTTGAGTCTCAGCCAATGTTTGTATGGATCTTCTTGTTCTTTCGGCAAGGTGAAATACAAGTCAGCTAGAGGCAAAGAGGAGAATTAGCGAGAGCTGAAATGTTTGCGAAGAAGACCATAGATGGCCTGTGGGTTAAGATGGACATCAATTTCTCCATTTCTAATCCCAAACCTGACAACATCTGGATGAGAATTTCATCCGCTTGGTTCTCCTGCTGAACACCACTCTTCCTGATGTACATTTCCATTGATTTCTCCCATTCGTCATCAGACAATGTATCTGAACTTTCCCCTTGAAACACAGGTGGGTCCTTGACTCTGCCCTGAGTGACCAGTTGGACTTGGGAGAGATCCAGAGTGTGACTGGGGGAGGGGCCTCTTTTCTTGTGTGTTTCATAGTGACCAGTATGTGCAATAGTTGAAGGGCTGGGGGAGAGAAATAGAGAGAGAGAGAGAGAGAGAGAGAGAGAGAGAGAGAGAGAGAGAGAGAGAGAGAGAGAGAGTGTGCATGTGTGCAAGTGAGAGGCCAAGGTCTGCGGTCTTGGCCATTAGTTCATTTAGGCAAAAAAAAAACTTGGGTTCATCAAATATCTTTATTTATTTATATAAGTAGCAACTAGCAAACTCGGTCGACATGTAGGCCTACATCCAGCGTGCTGTGTGTGTCTTCTATTAAGAACCTGCGGTGTCGTCCAGATAATATAGTATAGGTAAAAAAAGCTAGTCGTTGCTGCCCTCTGGTGTTCGGAAGTAATAACACCTCCAATCATAACACGTCTCTCCCCCTCTCTCTTTTTCAACTGTTCCAACGTGCATAATAATGGCCGATCAAACAAACGAGTATATGGCTCGTTATACCATTTGTGTTATATGGTTATTCCATTATTCCGAAATAAAACAAAACAATGGAAAGCAAGCATTTTGGTCACGAAATGGTCAAAACGATATTACGACCTTATTTTTCAGATTTTGCACCAGCATAAATTATATGGAATAATCAAACGATTAATGTCTCCTTATACCATTTGTGTGATATGGTTATCACAGTAGCCTCTAAAAAAACACAACAAAACAACAAAAAACAAGCCGTTAAACTTAAATGTGGGTTTGAATTCCTAAATTGACGAAACGATAGGCCTATTACTCTATTTTGCGTTTGTCAACACGGGTTACAAAATAGAAAAAAAACAAATGGCCACCAAGAACACGGACCAACTTCCTATGTATATAAAACATCAGAACGTACTTTTTATTGTCATTTATTTTCACACACCAATGTATTTTTTACTCGGTATAGGCCTAATTTCCATTCAGAATATCACAAAACGACTTTCATTCAACTCATATAACAAGAAGCATGGGCGGCGCTGGGAAGGGGCTAGGTGATTCAGCATCCCCAAGAAAAGACCGAAACACCCCGATAGCACCCCTTAAAATAGGCCTAGTAGGCTATTCATAATAATATTCAGGCCCGGAGTGGCCATCGGGAGAATCGGGAGAATGCAAGTGGGCCGCTCTGCCCGGTTATAAATTGGGCCAGCAGATCGCCTGCTTTCTCTTTGTTTTTTTACACACCGAATAAAACGATATGTGTTAAGTTTGTTAAGTTACTGTGTGACTGACAAGTAAATTAATAGGCTACACTAGGTTCTAATAAGCGCATGATCGAGCATTAAAAAGTGCCGTTTTCAGTTGTCGCGCATGCTCTCTTTCTCAAACACAAGTGCGTGTACAGGTTGTTTTCATTGAGATAACTTTAGTAAACCATAATTTATTGTCGTGGAGGGAGTTAGCAAGATTAAGATGATGCTAAAATAATAAAATGGATGGGAAAAAAGATGCCAGGAGGAACTGAAAAAGCCAGGTAAAAAAAGAAAGATCTGTCTGCAGGTTCCTGAAAGGGTGGGAAAAATGTTTTCTCAAAAACCCTGAATCTTTCAGGTAAAACTTTGGGTTGTAATTTCCGGAAAATATAACAGTATGAGTCCAACGTGATGTTTATATTACATAAAGCTCAAAAAACTATTTTGAACGGAATTTATGCCAAAAATCTTGCTCGTGCGCTATGCTTTCACATTAACGTGAAGTTCTAATTTCAGCTCACATAATAACATTGAGTAGGTCCTAGGTCCGGGTTAAGCCCCGAATGTTCAACGTATGGCTGGTATGTCAGTCACCCTGGTGGGCATGGGCTGGTTTTGTCCATTACACTCCCGGGCTGAAAATGGGTCCCACTCTGGCCCTGATAGATTTCTAATATCAGTGACGTGCAGTCTGGGTAGGCAAGGTAGGCACTGCCTACCCTGTCAAAATTCGAACATAATTTTTTTAATTAAATCATTTTATTTCTATTTATATTGTATTTTTACATTTTTTTCTTGTGATTTATATATGCAATATGTGTGTTTTTCAAATTGTTTAGACGTTACGATGACAAATGTAGCAGTTAGGCTACACATAATCAAATACAAAAAATGGTCGAATAAGCAGCTTTTACTGTCCATTCATTGCGGACGACAAGCAAAAAGCACAACTGCTGTGCCTTTACACATAAATATAGTATGCCAGTATTCATCTATGTTAGGTATCAAACATGGACCAATTAAAATCAAGATACTACTGGGCATTTGCGCAGCTAACAGTCATTGTAAGCGTAATGCCCGCAAAACTTCAAGTCCAAATGACAGCAGCGGTGTCTGCCAATATCACAGAGTTGTGGAATTTCTCCAAGATCGATTTAAATTTTAAAAAGGATAATAGCAAGAGGGAGGTCTACGCCAGACTTAGATGGACTGATGCAGCAAAAGGGATAACAAATTGTCTGATTTTTGCAAACAGACTGGTATGGAAGAAAATATTGGCTGTGCTAACAGTCAGCGGCTGTAGGCTACTGCTTTTACTGTTTCCAGCGTTTACTGTTTTGACATATTAGCCTAACAATAAATTAGGTAATCTGGCTTTCATAACTCAGTGCCTAGCCTCTTACTGACATCACCGCAGGTCACTGTATGATATATAATTGCGCAGCTCCCCTTGTCAAGGATCTAGCACACCCTCAGTACCTGCATTAAAAATGATCTGGCACCGCCCCTGACAAGAAGACATGAACAGATTAATACCCAAATGACAACGACCTGTCAGACACTTTAAACCTTGTCATTAGATTCTTGAGTGTCCACTGACTGTTGCTCTTGGTCCGATGCAGTGCAGGTGATCCTACTTTTCACCTTCTTATTGGAGGAGATAATGAAGTAAGGACTGAGGAAGGCATAGCTGGAGGAGAAGAATATCTTCATGTCTGCCACATCCGGAGACACCTTGGCCACGGTCAGCATGTAGACCTAGATCACATTGTCTAAGCCAAAGAACACAACGTACAGGACCACTAGGGTGATAACCATCTTTGCCGCCCTGGACTCCATCCCTCCCCCCTGGGCCCTCCGGATGTTCCGCACCTTGCGGCTGTGCCGGTGGAGCACCAGGAGGATGTAGCTGCTGGACCACAACATCAGCCCCACAAAGGCAAAGTCGCGCACCGTGAGGCTGGCGCCATTAATCACGTACGAAAGGTTGTCCCGGAAGTCCACGTGGCAGTAGCCGAGGTTGAGGGTGAAGGCCGGGACGGTGCCGTTGCGTGGCGCGGTGGTGAACATTGGTGCCGCGATGCATACGGCCATGTTGAGGCACCAGAGACCTACGAAGGTGGGCAGGAGGAGGGAAGGCAGCTGGGCCTTTAGGCTGGACCAGCGGGGGCCCGCTGCAGGAGAGAGAGTCACCGCCTGGAACACGCTCAGCATGCTGGTGATGCAGACGGAGAGGGAGCGGGATACGCGATAGGCATAGATGACCACCTTGCAGCCGGGGTCGTTGAGCAAATCCTTCAGGCCGTAGACAGTCATGGTCAGGGGCACGCAGCGGGTGAGGAGCAGCAGGAGGTTGACAAAGGCCAGGTGGCAGAGGATGATGTCCACCGGCTGGAGACGGCGGTCTAAGTAGAGGATGTGGGCATAGGCGAGAAGAACCACCACGTTCCCCAGGATACCCATACCGGTTTGCAAGAGGAAGGACACTCCTTTGATGGTCACACACAGATCCATGATTCCAAGCCTGTGCTGTTGCAGACAAGAAGCAAAAAATCAAATATGTTACACAACAAGGAAGTCAATAAAGCAAAGAAGCAACTAATGCCAACTAGTGTACTTTTATGTGTTACCTTATCTCTCTTTAATTATAGATAATAAATATCATGGCATGTGAATATCCTCACCTGAGATTATTGATAAAGAATTATGAACAGGGCAATGAACATTCTGTGTGGCTAATTGCCCGTGTAATTTCAATTTATAGCTTCTTGTGCCCCATTGGGATAAGGAAAAAACATTGCAGTTTTTACTCCACCCCCCACCCAAAATGTAGGACTCCCACTAGACACAAGAGCATGCTTTCAAAACTCAACTCCAAGAAGTTACTTTAAAAACTTGTAGCTCTCAAGTCTACACACTCAAACAATAGTGAAGAAGAGTATTTGAGATTGTACCCAGTCTCAAGGACTCAATGTTTTTGGATGTAGTCTTAAAATAAGATAATCCTTTATTTGTCCCGCAGTGGGGAAATTGCAGTTTGCAACAGCAGCAGGGTACATAACAGCACTCAGAGTACAATGAAATATAGAAAATACAAAATATAAAATATAGGAGATACAAGATACAGGGAGTCATAAATTATGAAGATAAGGATCTAAGGGTATAATATAGTAAAATAATATAATAATATATAAAGTAAGTGAGAGTTAAGTGTGACTTAAGTGTGGTGGCTGCTGCTATGAATAAGTAATGAGTGACATACAAGTTATTGCACGTAAGAAAAAATATTGCACGTAATATTATTGCATGTAATAGCATAAATAAATATTGCACATAGTAGTGGTTACAGACATGGTACAGCAGCAGTGGACCACAACTGTGATATAGTGGACACTGCATATGACTATATTCTAACTGATTCATATGTATCTGAACTGGGTCAGTTCACCAGAATGTTCTCTCCCTGTGAAGGTGTGGAGTTATTGTTGTTGATGTAAACTCAGACTGATGGAGCTATTAAGGTAGCGTCTAGAGACCCTAACACACACAGCTGGTCCCCTGTTCCAATCTTTCCTTTCTTTTACTGTTTTGGGAATTTGCCACAGAGGAGCTAAGCGATAAGATGTAAAAACACACATGATGTTGAGCAGAGATTTCTGGGAAAATACCACTTTATCTCCTGTACTAAACACAAATTTCAGAATAGACACTTCAGTATTCCTATTCAGTAACATTTGGGGAGATTTGCAAAATGCTTATCAGATCATTATTTAGGTCCAAATGACTGAGATTGAGTTTCAATGATAGAAAGATTTAATATTCTCATTACTTAATCTTATTCCCCATGCATCACAACATGAAAAATATGTTTATTTCCCCATGAGTGTATTGATATGTTTACACGAGCAAAGGCCTAATTAAAAGGGCAAGTTCATGCTTGTTTCCCCCAAGGGATTCTATCATATGTTCTGCATCAGAGAAATCATGTTTTCCCTCACATGTTTTCTCCCCAAGAATGGACCACTTTTCTCATATTCATCCTCCATTTTTGATCAAACATTTACCGCAATGCCTCTGAAGACATAGGAGAATAAGCACCCCAATAAAGTTACACATTTTCCAGATGGATATCTTATTTTAATTATTTTTGCCCCCCTAAGGATCCGTCAATATTTGGACTACATAGACAACGTCGGTGTCAAACGTTTTGTCTTGTTGGCGATTGAGTTGCTTGAGTTGCCACAGCCTAAACTTTATGTCAAAAGAAACATTCTCCTTTCCGGCGCTTTAGCCATTTCCCACTAAATAAATATCAAGCTTATGTACATTAATGGGGGATATTTTCAGTTAGCAGATGGTACTGTTTGAATCGCTATTCCATCTGAAATACTGCCAGTGACAATGTTGTTACAATAGCTTGTTTCAAAGGGCGTTCTTAATGAATTATTCAATATGAGTAGGCAAAATGCTTGAAAATATCACTAAAAGGGACAAACTTAAGGGGACTGACCCATCTGCAAATGACGTAAGCAAACATATCCTACAATTTCCCAAGAAATTGAACCCTTTCTAATTTAGGATTATTCTCTCTCTCTCTCTCTCTCTCTCTCTCTTTCTCTCTCTCTCTCTTTCTATCTCTCTCTCTGTCTGTCCAAGTTGCTGAAAATCCCATAGGAATGCATTGAAATTTGAACATTCTATTAAGAAAAAAGTTGTTTTTTCCCTTGTAACTTTTTTCAGCTTTTCGGCACAATGTAGACACTTCCTGAAAATCTAAGTTAGGTGGAAATACGTCCTCAGCCCAAAAAAAAATAATCAAAAGACATACATTTTGGGGTTTGGCTCCCTGAATGAGTCTTTAAGCAACCTGTGATGTCAGACACTGGGTGTCTCGATAACTCCCGCGCTTACTCAACATGCAAGGTTGGTTCTATTACTCACGTCAACTGAAACAGGTTGTACTTTGAGATGGCCGCCTTAATATGTCAACACAAATCATAGCAAAGGCGTAAAGTATGTGGATGCAAGTATCGGTCATGGTTACTGGTTTTAAAAGTATATTTTTACACACTTTTGATGTATCTTTTCAGTCATTGGAACCAAAAAAAACATTGGCACTATACAATCCACTCACTTGGTGACTTTTAAAATATTTTTTTTGACCAAAATCATTAATGGTAATGATATGCAAATGTTGTTGTCACGTAGCACAAATCTGAACCAATCATAAACTTTTTTGTTTGTCAGGAATTGCAAATATATTTAAGAAAAAGCTAGAATATTCCTTCATTCCGGCAATAGGGGTTACGCCGAGCGCCCGACGTTCGAACCGGAAAACAGATGTAATAATTTCCGCTGCTGTCCAAACCCAACAGCAAACCCAGCTAGTTCACACAATCAACAATAACATTATTATTATTATTATTAACATTTTGGGCGTTTTAAATAAATTAACTGTAAAAAACATGTATTTATACAAACGGTTTAAGTACCAGATGCGGAAAATCCAAACAGTGATTTTTACTGCATAACACACTGAGATTGCAAGTTTTACACAAATTACATCAAAAATCGTACCGCCCTGCTAAATGCAGAATTCCCATATCTCTTGAAAGCTGCTCTCCTCAACCTTTTTGGTGTAGAATTGACCGACATGTAAAATGATTAACTTTGGGTCATGACGCGAACGAGACAAAGCTGCAGTCTACCGGGCGAGCCGTTCTCACTCAAATAAGACTATCACGACCCAAATAAAAAATTGTAAGCAATTGTAATTGTCTTCAGATCAATTGGGAATCGCTTTTTCTTCTAAAGAGTGCCATCCTCAACCTTTTTGGTGCAGGATTCACTGAGATATAAAATTGGAAACTGGAGGCATCTTGTCTAAAAATGTCCCATGTCAGCATAGAGCGTACAGATCGGGAAGTGATGATGTCTGTTTTACGGAATACGGAAGTGTTTTCTGCATAACTCCTATTTTTCTAGAAAAATAAATTCAATGGCAGATTTTAGGAAAAAGACAAAAACTACTGAAATTACATTCACAGGTGAGGGGGAGCAGCACTGGGAGACTTGCAAAACTTTAGGTATCATTAGATGATTTGACCACTTATCAATTTGCCATATTGCACTATGTGCACTATGTGTAGCTTTTTATATATTTGATTGTCTTAATTTTTTAATGTTTTACCCTTAGTTACTCTTCTTATTTAAGATTCGTATATTTATAATGTGTGCACCTTCCTGCCACAGTAAATTCCTTGTCTGTATGAACTATTTGGAGTTGTCTCTAGGCAATAGCCATATTAACCACGATATCACAGATCCTTAATTACACCACATATCTTTGGGGTTACTTGGTTTGGGGTTCATCCAAAACAGCTGGTTACCTGTTAGGGTTACCTTGCTATGATTATCAGAAGTCATGTCTGTACCCACGTTTCTATGTTGTGCAGCGATGATCTAAGTATTACTTCGCAATATGTGGTGTAATTAAGGGTCTGTGATATTGTGGTTAATATGGCTATAGCCTAGAGACAACTCCAAATACATGATGAGTAGCCTACATTTGGGTAGGGTCTACGGTAACTAGTTGATTCAGAAGAACCAAACAACATGTTGCCTGAAGGCCAACGTACTTAATACATTTGTGACTAAATATCCTATGGGCCTTAGTAGCTCGCGATGTAATGCAACAGATTACCACAATGAATCTGTTTTTGCTCGTGGGATCGAATCCCACTCAAATCTTTTATTTTCTTAGCTTCCATTTATTATGGTGTGAATGGCTGTAATGCAGTGCTCACTACATTTGTTCAGAATATACAATTATGAATTTAATTGATCTCAAAAGATATAGCGAAGAAACACTCAGCCATAGGCTACACATATCGCATAGGAAACAAATGTTTCCATGTTGTGTTACGCGTATTTTGATCGTATTGTCTGGGTTAGCAGCGACGTTCTTAGTATGAATTTTTTTAATGTGGTGTCAGAAGGAGCTTTGATGTCGTGGTAAATACGGCTATAGCCTCCAAACAACCCCAAATACGTGATTAGTAGCCTACATTCAGGTAGTGTGTATGGGTCAAAATGTTACCAGTAACATTACCAGTTGACTTACCTTTTTGAGCTAGTGTAGCTTGTGGTGTAAATCCACGGACTTTCGTGCGTACGCTTTTTTGCTCTAGTGCGATCGAATCCCACTTCATGCGAGCCTGCAAATGCTTTTTTTTCTCCATTTATTTTGTCGCGAATGGTAGCCTAATGTAGTGCGCACGTAGCCCATAGGCCCACTTTCATATTTGCCGCAGAAAATATGAGATCCGACTTGAAAATCACCAGTAATATGTTTGTGAATGTGTGACGAATCTGGTGATAGAGGCAGACTGATAGGTGCACACACAGCTGGGGAACCAGTTAAACTGGGAACCAGTTAGGACGTAACACCGGCACGCAAGAAAAGGTGCCGGTACGCAAAAAAAGGTGCCGGTACGCTTAAGAGTAAAATGTAGAGGTGCTGGTACTGCGTACCGGTGAGTACTGGCCCACTTCGAGCACTGTGTCCCAGTAGGCATAATTTATGCCTATGGAACGCAGAGTTAGTCACAATTAACTAAATAAATTGATTGGTAAATAAATAGATAAATACTTGAATAAATATGGGTATGAAATGAACCCTGAAAGATGGCAGTAAATATATAAATATAGCTTCATATAATCATATAGCTGAATCCATTTACCTACATCAATAATTAAATACATTTATTTATTTCTAAATGACGTTTTTGAAAAAACAACATTTGTTTATTTAATGGGACTTTTATTTCCTAATGCCACATTTATTTATTTATTGAGACTTTTATTTCCAACGCCACATATTTCCGAGCACCACATTTATTTCTGTGCTGTATTTATTTCCAGTCTCACATGCAAACCAGAGGGGCGTGGTTATTTTCAGACCAACGCAGCTGCACAAGATCGAAGGCAGATAGGGACACCTAGATTCGGTAGATGATGGAAGACAGTCTGTCAGAGATCGCATGCTGGCCTTATAGATCAAATTGATCAGCATATGGGCATTGCCACTGTATAACTTGGGGGGGTCAAGTCCCCCTCACTTAAAAAAAAGTATTCTAAAACTGGTTGTTCCCATCCTTGATTGTGATTGGCTATATCGCGTTCCATGCCGTTGTAAAATCCAGCATAGCCTCACAGGTTGTCCTCATAACATTCTTTAACATTCCATATTACTGCGCATCAAATATTTCAAATTGAAAAAGACGGCAAAGATGTCCATCTGGCTGTTGCGTGGCAACGATTTATGTACTATACTTTGTAGTAGCGGAAGAATGACGGTTTATTATTTAACTATTGTTCAATGTTTCTAATTGTTTTTATTGATGAAACCACATCAAATATTTGTAGTAACAGTTTTAGAAAAGCAATAAGCCCCGCGAGTCCGTGGTTTACACTGATTTTAGAACTCCGCTTCGCGTCGTGCCTAACAACTCCCCTTACCTGTTCTAAAATCAGCATAAACCACGGCCTCTTGGGGCTTATTGCTTAAGTTTGGACCCCCCCACATTTGCAATCAACTACTAGTCCAGTGATCTTTGCATTGCTTCACAATCAAATCTGTTCCGCTTTATCAGTAAGGGGAATACCCATAGCAATAGAAATCCACTTGTTTTCCTGGTTTCCTACCCAAACAGCCTCATCACGCACGCAGATTCAACTCCCATAGTCTTTGATCGAAGCGTCGCGCTTGCAGCTAGCACTTAAGACATCGACTGTTCCACAGACGAGATGGACATTTTTTTCAAGGAAGAGGAAAGTAGGCCTAAGTCAGATGCCCAAGTTTTCCCTTCAGTGGCCAAAGCACCCTTATGAGACATTCTCTGACTATAATAGCATTAGCCTTAGTCACAAAGATCGTTCTGCAAACAAAAACATTATGATTATAGCTGATAAGGCGGCTTTTTACCGACAACTAGCACTAGACAATATTTATTTACTCATTACAAGTGGAACAGCATTTGTTGATTTCTTAATCTGTGCCATTTAGTTAAACACTTAAACCAGATTTTCTGAAAGCTTACATCCTAAGGATGCAATCTGTGGACAAGACTCCAGGTTTGAACACACATTTGACCATTTCTGAACTGTCCAGTCATGCTTTAGCCTACATAATTATTAGGCAACTAAACCTATACCAATTGTGAATTTGATATGCTGGGTACATATTTTAGGCTACATCTCAGAAATCTTCATATGAACAATCTATATTAAGCTTATTTCAATTATCAATATGAAAGAATGCTCAATACATCTCCATGTCTCCTGATATAGGTGGTTGAGATTGAGAGTGAGTCAGAGGCAGGAACAGCATGCAGGGGCAGTGGAGACAGCTGTTTTGTCGAGGTGGCTTTTCGTCGGTGGTAAGGTGTGCTAGGAGACCTGAGGAGAGGCTTCGAATTGGTCTTCAAGATGGCGGCTGCAACAAAAA